>NC_139562.1:71729777-72329777 GCF_965112155.1 Podarcis liolepis | reverse complement strand
AGAAGAAAAAATGGGCAATCCTATGGGCTGAGGAAGGGGAGCAATGATGACACATAACACATACTGTTAGCTTTCTGCTTCTTGGGAACAGCAGTGCAAGGTTGTGCTACATTTCCCTTGTCTTAAATTGTAGGACATTGCTGCCCCCCCAGCCCAAATACAGCATGCTGATTTCTGCCCTGCGGCTGAAACTTATATTTATGCCAGGCTGTAAATGCCCACCCCCACCCCCCACCCCGCAGGAGTCCCCAGCCACTTGGTCCAGGGTGGGCACAGTTGGAATTCTGAGAAAGTGTTGTGGTTGCCAGTCACAAAATGGCTGCTGAGAGGGTGTGGTGTAACATCCAACAGAGCAGAGAAAGAGGCAAGGTGATGGCATGCCCATCCATCAACAGGAAACGGCACCTGCACTAGCCACTGCTGTACTCACTCACACTCACACTGACAAAATCCCTCACACTTTGATCTCTGAGGATTAAAGGGAAACTGGAGCAGAGGTGCGAAGCCTTTTCCAAGTGTCCCTGCATTTCCCTTTTAAGTCTCAGAGATCAGAATCAGACTTAAAGGGGGGAGGGACTTGCAAAAGGCTTTAAGACAGCCCCACACTTCCATCTGAGCAAACAGGAGTGCAGAAGCAGTCTTAAAGGCTTTGCAAAAGCCTTTTTGAAGTTTTCAAAGGGCACTTTTGCGCAGGACTTTAATTCCCACTCAGCTGATGAGTAGGAATTAAATCACGGTGCCTTGGCTGAACAATTTTGTTTCCTGCTGAGAACAGGATCATGCAGCTAATGCAGAATTAAACTCTGTCCCCTGCACACCAGCTGATTTCCTCAGTGGGGGAAATGACCCTGTGAGCCCAATTGGACCCTCTGGTGGGCCAAAACTGGCCTGCAGGCTGTTGGTTCCCAATCCTTGCTCTACCTGGGAGGTACAACAAAGCTGGCTGAACACATGCAAGGAAAACATAGCAAGCTTCCTTACCTTGAGTCAGACCATTGGTACATTGAGCTCAGTATCATCTATAGTATCATCTCCCTCCCTCCCCAGCCAGTGTGGCCAATGGGCAGGGATGTTGGGAGTTGTCGTCCAGCAATACTGGAGAGTCACAGAGACAGATAGCAGTTCTGGGGGCTTTCAGATGGCTTTTGCAGCTAACTGGAGATGGCAGGGATTCAATGTGCATATGAAGCACTCCTTCCTCAATTGTGTCGGAAGGAATGCACAGAGGGCAAGCAGTCAGTCTGTGTGATGTGTCCATACTGTGGCTATAGCAAAAATGGATTGGTGACCCAGTAGTATTTCTGACATAAACTTGGTTGTTTTCTAAATGTGCAGGCAGCTGGACAAGCAAATGAGTCAAAGATTTTTTAGAATGAAAAAGAAATCTAGTTTTGAGTCTTGCGTTGTGTGTATTCCCTGTTTGCAAAAAAACACAGAGAAGGCTTCCTCGGCTATTATCCAGCCTAAATGCAGCATAGCTGTGCCAAGTTCAGTGCTGATTTAAATCTGAGGAGCATTTTGTGATGATAGATAGATAGATAGATAGATGGTAGATAGATATAAATAAAAATTTTCAACAAAAGCCTTCCTGAAAGCACACTTCCTACAGCCGTTTCACCAATGATGACTAATGAAGCTTCCAGCTACTGCTCACAGGGGACTGAGACAAGTGTTAGGGTGTGAGAGGCTGAGAATGCATTCAGGCCAGGAATCAACATATTTGGGCGGTTCATCTTCTGTACCTGATGGAAAAGTGGAAAGAAGCATGCCGCACCATGCAGATGTGCATTACACAAAAGGTCATCCTTTGTCTACCTAAAAAGACTACTTTCAAGACTACCTAAAAAGACACACATCAAGACTACCTAGCTGTATAGTTTAGAGAAAGGAGGGCTATGGGTGGGGGGGGGGATGAACAAGGATGGTGAAAATCATATCTTGTTTGTGGACAGAGACTTCCTGCCTCCCTCTTACTTGATAAAATAAATTGATAAAATAAACGGACTGCAGTTTCTTGAAGATGGACTTCTGGCAAGCGATGGGCTGCACCTCACAACGGTTGGGAGAAATGTTTTTGCCAAAAATCTCAGAAACCTCATCAGGAGGGCTTTAAACTGACTAATGTGGGGGAGGGAGACAGTGCTCCTGAAGGTAGGAGTCTATCAATTGATGAAGATGATCATCCAAATGTCATAGACCAAATGGAGCAAACAGCACGCAGACCAAGTGGTGGGAGGAAAAAATCCTTAAATAAGAGACACGGGGGAATGATTAATGGACTTCAATGTCTGTACACTAATGCGCAAAGCATGGGAAATAAACAAGATGAGCTTGAGCTCTTGGTACAGCAAACTAAATATGACATAATAGGCATCACTGAAACCTGGTGGGATAAGTCCCACGATTGGAATGTAATAATGGGGGGATACAATCTATTTCAGAGAAACAGACCAGACAAGAAAGGAGGAGGAGTGGCGTTATATGTCAGGGATGTGTATACCTGTGAAGAAATCCAAGATTTAGAACCTCAAAGCCAAAGTGAGAGCATTTGGGTCAAAATTAAGGGAGAGAAGAGTAACAGAGACCTCATTGTGGGAGTTTACTATAGATCCCCAAGCCAAACGGAGGACATAGATGATGCCTTCCTGGAACAGATGGCCAAGCATGCAAAAGGAAGGGAGATAGTAGTAATGGGGGACTTCAATTACCCGGATATTTGTTGGAGGTCAAACTCAGCCAAGAGCATAAGGTCAAACAGATTCCTCACTGGCCTTGCAGACAACTTCATTGTCCAGAAAGTGGGAGAAGCAACAAGAGGAACAGCCATTTTAGATCTGGTCCTAACCAATGTGGATGACCTGGTTAGTGGGGTAGAAGTGGAAGGATCATTAGGCGCGAGTGATCATGCTCTTCTGAAGTTTACTATACAGCGGAAAGGAGCAGCCAAGCATACTAGGACTCAATTTCTTGACTTTAAGAAAGCCGACTTCATAAAACTTAGGGAAGTGCTGGGTGAGATCCCATGGACAGTAATACTAAAAGGAAAGGGAGTTCATGATGGCTGGGAGTTTGTTAAGAGGGAGATAGTAAAAGCACAACATCAGGCAATACCAATGAGACGGAAACATGGAAGGTGCCTAAAGAAGCCAGGGTGGCTATCTAAAGAACTTTTAACTGAGTTAAGATTAAAAAAGGATGTGTACAAAAAATGGAAAAGGGGGGAAACCACCAAAGAGGAATTCAAACAAATAGCCAGCATGTGTAGACACAAAGTCAGAAAAGCTAAAGCACAGAATGAACTCAGGCTTGCTAGAGAGGTTAAAAGCAACAAAAAAGGCTTTTATGGGTATGTTCGTAGCAAAAGGAAGAACAAAGAAACAGTGGGGTCACTCAGAGGAGAAGATGGTGAAATGCAAACAGGGGACACAGAAAGGGCTGAACTACTCAATGCCTTCTTTGCCTCAGTCTTCTCCGATAAAGAAAACAATGCCCGACCTGAAGAATTTGGAGCAAATGATCCAGCAAAGGAAACACAGCCCAGAATAACTAAGGAGATAGTACAAGAATACTTGGCTAGTTTAGATGTATTCAAGTCTCCAGGGCCAGATGAACTGCATCCAAGAGTATTAAAAGAACTGGCAGATGTGATCTCAGAACCACTGGCAGTCATCTTTGAGAATTCCTGGAGAACAGGCGAAGTCCCAGCAGACTGGAGGAGGGCAAATGTTGTCCCTATTTTCAAAAAGGGGAAAAGAGAGGACCCAAATAATTACCGCCCAGTCAGTCTGACATCAATACCAGGGAAGATTCTGGAGCAGATCATTAAGCAAACAGTCTGTGAGCACCTAGAAAGGAATGCTGTGATCACCAACAGTCAGCATGGATTTCTGAAAAATAAGTCATGTCAGACTAACCTGATCTCGTTTTTTGACAGAATTACAAGCCTGGTAGATGAAGGGAATGCAGTGGATGTAGCCTACCTTGATTTCAGCAAGGCATTTGACAAGGTGCCCCATGATATTCTTGTAAAGAAGCTGGTAAAATGCGGTCTTGACTATGCTACCACTCAGTGGATTTGTAACTGGCTGACTGACCGAACCCAAAGGGTGCTCATCAATGGTTCCTCTTCATCCTGGAGAAGAGTGACTAGTGGGGTGCCACAGGGTTCTGTCTTGGGCCCGGTCTTATTCAACATCTTTATCAACGACTTGGATGATGGACTCAAGGGCATCCTGATCAAATTTGCAGATGACACCAAATTGGGAGGGGTGGCTAACACCCCAGAGGACAGGATCACACTTCAAAATGACCTTGACAGATTAGAGAACTGGGCAAAAGCAAACAAGATGAATTTTAACAGGGAGAAATGTAAAGTATTGCACTTGGGCAAAAAAAATGAGAGGCACAAATACAAGATGGGTGACACCTGGCTTGAGAGCAGTACATGTGAAAAGGATCTAGGAGTCTTGATTGACCACAAACTTGACATGAGCCAACAGTGTGATGCGGCAGCTAAAAAAGCCAATGCAATTCTGGGCTGCATCAATAGGAGCATAGCATCTAGATCAAGGGAAGTAATAGTGCCACTGTATTCTGCTCTGGTCAGACCTCACCTGGAGTACTGTGTCCAGTTCTGGGCACCACAATTCAAGAAGGACACTGACAAACTGGAACGTGTCCAGAGGAGGGCAACCAAAATGGTCAAAGGCCTGGAAACGATGCCTTATGAGGAACGGCTAAGGGAGCTGGGCATGTTTAGCCTGGAGAAGAGGAGGTTAAGGGGTGATATGATAGCCATGTTCAAATATATAAAAGGATGTCACATAGAGGAGGGAGAAAGGTTGTTTTCTGCTGCTCCAGACAAGCGTACACGGAGCAATGGATCCAAACTACAAGAAAGAAGATTCCACCTAAACATTAGGAAGAACTTCCTGACAGTAAGAGCTGTTCGACAGTGGAATTTGCTGCCAAGGAGTGTGGTGGAGTCTCCTACTTTGGAGGTCTTTAAGCAGAGGCTTGACAACCATATGTCAGGAGTGCTCTGATGGTGTTTCCTGCTTGGCAGGGGGTTGGACTCGATGGCCCTTGTGGTCTCTTCCAACTCTATGATTCTATGATTCTATGATTCTATGATTCTATGAAATTATGGTGCCTAAAAGTAGCTAGTGATGCTATCAGGCCCAGCTCTATAAATGGGAACTGTTCTCATGTTGCCAACCTCTGCACCTTCCTCACGGAGGTTCCATGGAGAAACACTGCATATGATGATGCAGATGAAATCAGCCTTCTTAAAGTCCAGAGGGCATGTCTGACTACTCTCAGCTTTCCCTTGCCTGTGTATAATGAAATCCAATAGAATACGGTCACTTCCTCCCAAGGTTCCCTGTACTTTCACTTCATCATTCAGTACCCCTTCCTGTTCATAAGGGCCAGGTCCAAGATAGATGATCCCCTTGTTGCTTCTTCCATCTTCTGGGAAATGAAATTGTCAGCTAGGCAATGGAGGATTTTGTCAGACCTTACTTTCCTGGCAGAGTTTGAGTTCCAAAAGATATTGGAGAAGTTGAAGTCTCCCATGACTGTTATATATCTCCTTTTTGAATGTTTCATAATCTGCTGTAGTAAGGCACCATCCAAGTCTTCAGTCTGGCTTGGTGGTCTATAGCAGACCCTTAGAGTAAGGTCACTGTTGTTTCTCTCGCCTACAATTTTTACTCATATATTCTCAATCTGCTTTCCATGCTCCAGGTCATGGATCTCTTCACAAGTGTTACACATTCTTTACACAAAATGCTGCTGCTCCTCTCTTCCTGTTTGGTCTATTCCTTTTGAACAGGTTATACCCCTCAAATCCTACATTCCAGTCATGAGTCTCATTCCACCAAGTTTCAATAATGCCTATTAGGTCATATTTGCCATCCTGTATTAAGAGCTCAAATTCAAACTGCTTGTTTTCCAAGCTCTGTGCATAAAGACAAGAATACAGACAACTGAAACTATGAGTCATTCCCTCCAGCTATTTCCTTCCTGAAGTTTCCTGCCCTTTAGCAGATTTCTGTAGCACCACCTCAGTTTCTTGTGCATCAATGAAGATGTTATCCCCAGTGCCAGGTATTTCCCTGTTGTCTATACAGTGGTACCTCTAGTTATGAACTTAATTCGTTCCGGAGGTCCGTTCTTAACCTGAAACTGTTCTTAACTAGAGGTGTGCTTTCACTAATGGGGCCTCTTGCTGCCACTGCGCCGCCGGCACACAATTTGTGTTCTCATCCTGGGGCAAAGTTCTCAACTAGAGGTAACTCTTCCAGGTTTGTAACCTGAAGCGTTTGTAACCTGAGGCATTTGTAACTTGAGGTACCACTGTAATATTTTCTCCCTCCCCCTCAGGATTTAGTTTAAAGCTCTCCTGATCAGGTTTGCAAGACTCTTAGCAAACACATTCTTGCCAGCCGTTGTGAAGCGCAGCCCATCTCTTGCCAGAAGTTCTTCCTCAAAGAAGCCGAGACCACAGTGCAAGAAGCTAGACCTTTCCTTACAACACCACCTGCACACCAATGGTTTACTTTTAGTATCTTCCTGTCTCTTTTTAAAAAGCGGATATTGCATTTTAGTTACAGCTATGTTGGTTTTTATTATTCATGCAAGTTATTGTAAAGACAATTAAGAGAAGGTTTACTGTAAATGTCACATGAACAAAAAAAATATGTTTTCAATGTTGTTTTAACCACATTGAACTCTTTTAACATTTTTTTAAAAAGAGTCACACCATTTTTATTCCCTAATCTTGAAAATCTCCCGGTGCGGAATTGCTTTGTGATTTATAGGAGCATTTGAAGCCCTGGAGGAGTTGTCTGAATTTCAGTATCATCTCATGCTTTTATTGAAGGGGGGGGGGAAGAGTCCTCCAACCCACTCCAGTAATTAACATTACACATTAGGCTTTTCTTTCTAACAAGTAAGTGCTCACAGTAATTCCGAGCATCATTTGCTGCATATAATATCACAAGTAATTAGTAAGCAGTATTAGGAATTTAGGGATGGCAGGGGCACATGGCAGTTTGTGTTGCTATTTAAATATATCCTCTCCAAGTGGGGCCTGCAGCAAAATGCTGGTATGTGGGGTGCTCCTGCTCCCTCTTCCAAGTCCCCTTCCCCGCTGCCTTCCATTTCATGTGCACTGAGCATGCTCAGGCACCATTGGACCATTTTTAAGTCTCCCTCCCCTAGAGCTTTGTTTTTGTACTTTTGCAGAGCCCACTTGCACCTGTGTTTTGTGTGAACAACTGTGTATAGAGTGATTCACTGCAGGCATTGCAGATGGAATGCTACAGATAGACCGTCTCTGCAGGAGAACCAGGCTGGGTTACAGAGGAGGGCGGGCTGAGCAGGGGACCACAAGGGCAGGGCAGGGCAATCAGATTTACACCAAGATGCAAAGGCTTTCGAGTAGATTCAAGGGAACAATGCAGTGTTTGAAGATATTCATCCTCACATCTCTTTATCTCATGAATCCTCTTCTCCCAAGAGCAAATCATGTGCCATATATTAAAATCAGGCTGGATTTCTTATGCACCAAATATAATTCTTCTGAAATTAACTCTGGGATTGATTGAAGGAACAAGAATAACACCCTCTAGTCATAGTTGTTGAAGGGACTGCCCAATAGCATTTGTTCTTAAGAGTGGGCTGGAGGAATAAGATGGAGCGAAATTTCAGAGAAAATAAAGGCTTTCAAAAGAGGAGGGATTCAACAAAGAATAGTGGAGGAGAACAGAGAAGGATTATATCCCCGATGGTAGATGTTAGCACATAGGGGATAGAAAACTTAGTTGAAAAATATTTTCCCCCTCTGATTTGAGATTACAAGGAACTAGGGGCTGGTGGGAGATACAAATAGGCACCCACCCCCATACAGATGGAGAAAATCAGGCTGCACACATGCACTTTGTTTGAGAATCAATGGAGGCTGTGCTTTTTTCACCCTGTGTAGTCCACACAGAATTTGGATCTATTTTGCAAAGATCTATTTGCCCCTGTAAAGCTCTTCTTGAGAAAGTGGTTTCATTCTGACAAATTTTGCGGGAGGTGGTCTTTTTAAAAAAACCAATCAATCACAAACTGAAGTGGTGGAAATGTGCAGGTAGAAATGGGAAACTGAGAGAAATTGAAATGAACATATTTGTCCATCGGGGCATCGCTGCTTCATGATAGCAGTCAACGCTAGAGCTTTTCTCCATTTTCTCAGGGCTGAAGGAAAAGTTAGTGGTGGTAGCAAGCTGACTTATCAGATGAAGTGGGGTAGATGGGTAAATGGGAAAGCACATCCACCACGGGAGATCCTGAAAAGGGAGGAATTCTTCATCCATCTAAAAGGGCTTTAACTTCTCAGTGTTGAGATGAAAAGAGAAAAAATGTGTTAGATCTTGGAGTTCTTCCCCCTCATTGCTGTCATTGATGTTTTGCCTGAGTAAGGATTGACTAAAGAATTAAACCTCGAATTACAGGTAAATTCCTTAATTAACATACAGATTTGGTTAAGCAGTGTGCAAGGATGGCTATTGGCAGCTGAGATAAGGGAGAGCAATGGTTGAAAAAAATTAAATGGATTAAAACATTTAACTGGCTTTAGGTTGTCTAATGAGTTATTAAGAGACTATATAATCCTCCTCTATCCATGTCCTCCACCCGCTGTACTTATTATTCTCCAAAGATAAACATGGCTGCTTCTAGTGGGGTTTTGTTTTCAAGTGACTTGTGTCTATAGCACTGAAGACCTGCAGCCAGTGAAGGTGAGGATCTGCAAAGCAATTCAGGGGGCTGGGCAATTTTATTTCCCCAGCATGGGAAAACAGCCATTGTGTCCCAGGCTCATTCTATGGTATTTGTAGTGAATAGGACCTTGAGTGTCAATGTGGGGGAATATCTTGCCAGAGACCCTGGAAAGTCAGGGAAGGTATAAGGTTGCCCAAGGCCTTTTCTAGAATATGGAGACTCTCCTTGAAAATAACCATATCCTCTGGTTAGGAGTGTGGGATGTGCTACATAAGTGGCATTCAAGTACAACATTCCTTGTTTGCCTAGAATGGACATGCAAAGGGAATGCTTGTTCCAGCCAGTCGAAAACTTCCTGTTTCCTCCTGGGCTGGAGCATCCTTCCTTTTGCATGTGACTAGAGGTGGGCATGACCTTACCTGTGCAGGTAACAAAAGCACAAGGTACAAAGCCCTTCTCCCTTCTTTTTGACTTCCTCTCGTTGTTGAAGCAGCTTTTTAGCTAGAGATGCTTTCAGCCAATAGAGTACGAAGAGACTATCTCCATAGGGGATAGACTCACATGTATTTTTCTGTAACTAAGTCTGCCTTCAGGGATTCAACTGTGAACTGATGCTGCTGCTGTGAGTAAACTACTTTTATATACAGTCATACCTCGGGTTGAATGTGCTTCAGGTTGAGCGCTTTCGGGTTGTGCTCCGCGGCAACCCAGAAGTAACGGAGCACGTTACTTCCAGGTTTCGCTGCTCACGCATGCGCAGACGCTCAAAATGATGTCACGTGCATGGGCGGAAGCGGCAAAACATGACCCGCACATGCACAGACGCGCCATCGCGTCTTACATTCTGTTCAGGATGCAAACGGGGCTCCGGAACGGATCCCGTACGCATCCTGAGGTACCACTGTACCTTAAATAAGATTGTGGAGTGTTTATTCTTTTAACAGGGAAATAAGGAATCTTACCAGGAAACTATATTGAGAAGCTTAAACAAAGCTTGCAACCAGCTACCTGCTGTTGCTAGTGCAAGTTAGGAAGGATATTAATAAACAATATATCCTCTCCGGCCTCCCTGAACATTCCCACAAGGAGTGACAAACCTTGCCTGCTCCATGGGATGAGACAGGATGGCATTTATGCAGTCAAGAATACCAAGGCATTTGGAGAGAAAGAGTGGCATGAGAGTGTGGAATATGAAACAGTCAAAGACCCCACTGGGGTACCAGTAGGCGAAGCTGCATGGGTTTGATTGTGTGAGCTTGTGGTGCCCAGTCTGGGGCCTTTGGGTGCTGTTTGACTACAGCTTCTGCAGTCCATGGCATTTGGCCTGCAGTTAAGCAACATCTGTGACCTTTGATTTGGCGGTGGGTCGTTCTGGGTGATGTGATATGAAGCATAAGGCTGCCAACCCTTGCTCCCTTGACATAATGACTCCAACAAAATTAGTTATTGACTGGATCTATAGAGGAAGAGGGAGACCAGTGAGTGAACAGGCCTGGGGAGGGGGGCAAAGAACTGACCTAGGTGACCCTTTTGGCCCCCTCAATCCTACAATTGCAGGAAAAACAATCTTATCATGTCAGTGACTAAGTCTTAAGTCCTCTGTGCACTAACGTACCTGGAAATAAGCCCCTTTACACACAGCAAGACTTACATCTGAGTAAATAGGAATGGGATTGCAATGCAAGAGAAAACAAAAGCGCACAGGTGAGTTTCCTTTTCTAAACAGTCATATTGACACTGTAAATGTCATTTAAATAGCCTCACAAGGAAACTTCAAATAAATATATCTCATCCTTATGTGTATTTGACTGATTATGTTTCTTCTAACTTCATCCTCCTCTTGTTTTCTCGGGGGTAAAAGATAATATTTTCCCCCTGACCAGCTTGCTGAGTCTTAAAAATTGCTGCAATTGCATTTGAGTTTATATTACAAACAAGATAAAATTCCCTAGTCTGTCTCAATTTCTCTCCTAGGAAAGCAGAGTTCAGTCAAACTGCACAATTAATTTGAGATCACTTTTGGGAAGAAGAGGGGTGGGTTAGGAAAAGATTGCGTGAAGCTCTGCAGCTCTCTTCTGGGGGATTTCAGGTCTATGCAAGGAAGCTTAACTCACTTTCCTATAAAAAGTAGCTCATTGTTTTCCTGGAACTGTCCTATCAGATATGTTCTCCTTTAAAATTGCAGGTTGCATCCTTTTCATCCTATGGCAGATGCACACCCTCCATATGCTTAAGTGTCTCGTGCGCCAGAGCTTGCCTTGTAATGCCAGAAAGGTACCTCTTGCGCAGCTGAGAATCACAAGATTTGGAGGCTCAACCTTTTGTGAATCGTTGCAGATGATGTTAAGTATAACAATTTAATTTACTGAGATTGGGAATGTTTAAATGCATTACTGTGTGTTTAATTCTGGAATGTTCCCCAGTAATTATCCACCTTCCTCGTCCAAAGGAAATATGCATTCTGTTGCCTAATGGCTGTGTGGGTTGCAGTGCTCCTATAACCTTATCGTCTTTGCATATCAGCAGAGATGGACCTTTATGGCCTGATCCCACCAATTCACTGGTGTTGTTGGGTTTCCCCCCAAAAGGAAGGAACCACTTTGATCACTTAACATGATATATTGATGCTAACTATTCTGATATTTCTCTCTGTGATTCCATCAGCATTGTGCTCAAAATTGCCACAATATCCTGCTGTGTGATACTGCCTCACCAGCACAGCTGCTGGTGTATCACTTCTCTTCAGCAGTCATGCGCTGGCGCATGAGTCTTAGGCTTGGGAAGAAAGAAGCTCTTTTTAACAGATGTGAATGAAATTTTGCACGTGCAATATTGATATGTAGCCAAAAAATAATAATGTGAATAAATCCTGGGGAGAGATTTGAAATGACTGAAATGACTTGAAACATTTAGAGAAAAAGTAGAATCTCTCTCTACTGTTTTTTTGACAAAGTGAAGCTGGGCCCCATAAGGGCTTATGCATGTTCAGTTGTATTTTTACTTTGAGAAGAAGACTCCCTCTCTCCTCTTCAGAGCTTACCAATACCTGCTTCACAAACTTTTGGCAATTAGCTATTTGTACAATAAATGCCATGATTGCAGGTGTGCAATGCAGTTTTTGCATTGCATAACCCGTTTCAGAGGGTTTCCTTTTGCAGAATTTGGAATGCTGGTTCTCATAATTTTGTCATAGTCTGGGAAGAAGGATTCGTGAAATTAAGGGAAGCACTAGATGCATGTGAGTAGAGATATGTGCCAAGCACAGAGGCTATGTCTATTTCCTGGTCCTGTCTTCTAGTTTCTTGCTGCTCAGTCCATGTGCTTTCAGGGCTGGAACCTTGCTTAGACAGAGAAAGGGGAAATGAGAAAGAAGGAACCATGTGGGCTAGATTAAGAAGAGAGCGAGGAAGCACAGTCTCCCAGCATTTAGCAACAGCTCTCCGTTTGTGTGTTAAAGCCCACGTTCTATCATACCCGTTTTGGGTTTGTCCTCTGTCACCCAGAATATGATAGTAATTTGTCCATGATTTTTGTGTTCCTAGATAGTTTTCCACTGAATTACTCACTCCCAGTTTAAAATTACACTACATTTCATAGGACAGGCCATCAATTTAACAGTGCTTCATAATGTTAGTTCCACCTTGTTTTGCTTGCAGTTATTATGTTGATTTGGTAACTACAATTCAGGTCAACTAACAGTGCAAGCTGAACCATGTCTACTCAGAAGTAAGTCCTATTGAATTCAGTGGGGTATACTGCCAGGAAAATGGGGTTAGGACTGCAGTCTTTGTCATGATAACTAGGTTGCACTGGAAATCAAAGGTAAGAAGTTATTTATTCTCAGTGAGCTAAAGTTTGGGGATTGGGGCAAATGGCAGGATGAACTAAGTCAGGCCGTGAATTAGCATCTTGTTTCCATGTGTTTTGAAAATGTTTTCATTGTACAAAGGAACAGTCTCTGAGAGAAAAAAATAGGGGGGATAGACTCTGTAGCTGTGGCTCTAACTGACATAGCCTATGATAATTTGGACACAGGGGTGCTTTGGGTGTTAGGAATGGGGTAACTTCAGCTGGAAAATTCATTCTTGTATCTTACAGCTGGTTTGCAGGCAACACTTAGAGTCAGAGATTTGGAAGAGATCCCAGGGTCATCTAGTTCAACCCCCTGCAATGCAGGAAACTCAGCTAAAGCACCCATGACTTAAGGGTGATGTGATGGTTTAGCCAGCTTACAGTCATTCACACATCTGAAAAACCAAGAGATTTTTTATTTTTGCCTTATCAAAAGCCTTCGGTGTTCAATTTGGTTATTGTGTTAATTGGAGCCCCTATTTATTAATGGGAGGCTCTTGCCTTTTACCAGCTACATGGCAGGCAGAACTGCATGAGGTTCAGTTCAGTCACTGATCCCCATGTCCTTAAAAAGCTTTCATTTGTTGGGTTTTAGCTGACCATGCCCCCTTTTAAGGCACAGAGCCTCAGTCGGAAAGAAAGGTGGCACCCTGGTGCTTAAGTTTCTCTGCCCTTGGAATGGACCCCTTCCTATTCTTCAGAGGAAAAGATGTCATAGTTGTAACACAGATTAACTGATTATATCTGTGTGAAACATTTACTCCGTGCAACTGGTTCTCAGCACAATGCTCACTTTTGCTCCCTCGTTATTTCTACACTTGCACCTGGAAATTATAGGTTTCAGCTAAGGCCAACCCCACATTATTTATTAGGGTTCTAAACTAACCAGGAAAGGGGGGGGATAATCAGCTTGACCTGCTCCTGTGCCTTGAGTGGCAGCTTGATGTGTGGAAAAACTACAATCTGAAGCTCTTCACACCATAGAGCTAAACATTGTTACTTGCTAATGTCTGCTCTGCATATCAATCTGTGATCAAAGGCAAGGCTGAAGAGTTGGCAGCCCTCAAATTCAGGTTTTTGTTTCACTGAAGTTGCAGTTCCGTGGGTGGAATTCAACTAAATTTTAGCACATGGCTAAGTTAGGTCCATTAATTTCAGTAGGTCTCTTCTGAGTAAACTGAATCCCACCCTATGCACACTTACCTGGGAGGGAGCGGCTTTGAAGATAGCATGGTTTAGTACACATGCTTAAGAATGGGCTGAATCTGTTCAAAGATAGCACAGCACAGAACATTAGCTATATATTACTGTACCCTATAGGGTCTGAGCTGATTCTCATGGCAGATTCATCTAGTGAAGAATGCAAGTAACATCTAGTGAAGAAGACCAGCATGTGTGAAAATGTGATCACAAATCTAACACACTCCACATAAATTGATTTTGAAACAATAAGCTCATGTACTCAGCTGATAGCCACTAAGTGTAGTCAATTGATGTCTCTGTCTATGTGAACCACAGTTCTCAGTATTGGGAGGATGATTTCTCGCTGATATTTCTTAAAAATGCTGCATTTTATGTAATGTATTTTGAACATATGCTGGCAAATAGCACCCCCTAAAATGCCATTTTTTTTAAAAAAAAAAAAAAACAGCAACAGCAGCATCAAAGAGTCTTGTAGCACCTTAAAAGACCCGCAGTTTTTTATTTTCGTATTATTAAGTTATTTTAGTCTCCATGGTACAGAATTTGAGAAAAATTGTTTGTGTTCTTGTGGCTCTACAACAGCTGATCACAGAAACATTGATAGTTTTTGGATAGTTGGTACAATGGATGATACAGGGGTAAAATATTTATGGACAAAGAAGTACAAAAGGCTGAGCTGTGTTTCCTTCCACCATTGAAGTTCTGTGGCTCTGATCACCCACTAATTAATGGGTCAAGAAGGTTTCTCATGCATATTCACAGATCTGCCCTACAACTGAAAGATTATATTCAAATATTTTAAAGCACCATGATTTTGTTTTTGTTTTTTTAATATGTGTTCACTTGCAGCTTCGTCTAGAGTAAATAAATAGTATGGTTTTACTCTGATTGCCTGGATCAAAACATGCAAGCAGCAAGCAATATCATTCATGCAGAAGAGAGAGGAATATCCTCAAAATGTACAGCCATTGTTCTGTGACAATATATTTGGTCAGGTGACTTCTACACCTTGCAAATTGTTTTCATGAATATTTAACCAACCAAGGGATTGTATGAGTGGAAATTCAGGCTAAGTCAGTGTCCTTATGCTGTTTGACTTTACATTCTGCCAAGAAAGGTATTTTAAAACTAAAATTTGATCACTTCCCTACCAATTCAGTTAAATGCATTTCTTAAAGATTAAAAAAACACAGAGCTACAATTGCTTTTCTTAGATAAATACATTTTAAAGCTAAGTCCTGGATTCCACCCCATTCCTCTGAAATTGGTACAAACAGTAAAATTATTAAGCAAATAGACTTGAAATTAAAATGCACACAGTAAATTAAAAGGTGTGGAAAATAACTGACATAAACTATGTATAGTGCTAAATATATACATATGACCCACATTCCAAAGGCAAAGATAACTTCTATAGCAAGCATAAAAAGAATATGCATATACACAAAACATACAAAAATGAGTATAAAATGAGAAAGGTCTTGCCAACAGAGAAAACAGTGAAAAGAAAGATATAAATGAGGATTGGGCTATAGTTTCATAACTAAACAAATGTGCTTTGGGTAGGTTGACCTAGAATATTGGTGACTATGGAATCACAATGGGAACAAGGAACCGAAGGTGATCTTCTGTTTTGGCCCCCCTGTCTGAGGACTGACAGTTTTACATAAAATAATGAACACACTCTGACAGCTCAACCTAACAGGAAGTTCTCTCATGCAAGTCTCCTGGAAATAAATGGGAGCTTTGCAGGAGCATTCAGTGGGGCTTGCACAGCACCTCCTGGCAGATTGTCCCCAAAATGTTTAGATCTCTAACCACTATACCTGGCCATTTCTGTGTTCTGAATCTCTAAAATTTCACTCTTGCTTTGCCTTTAAGGAGGAAATTCTGTTTGTTATTGGCCATCAGATTTAAGAGCCAAAAACCTCATGCAACAAACAAACAAGTAAAGCCCTCTTGGCTGCAAGTCTCATCATGCCATTTGCTTCTCTCAGATTTCTCTCTCCTTGCTCTCTTTTTTATTTGGGGCATGCAGGAAGAGGTCAAGAGAGAACAAGAGGGCTCACACCTGCTACATCTTTTGAAGGCTCCCGTTTACACCCAGGAAATAAAACAAGCCGGATTTCCAGCCCCTGCTTCTCTGCTCTCTTCCCCACTGCAGGAGGGCCAGGTCCCTGGAGATGCTCTGCTGCTGCAAACCCTTTCCCACTTGCCCATCCCCTGCATACGAAGTTCGAACACTTCCCGGGAGGAGCAGACCAACGCTGACCATCCAGGCATGCGAATCCAGAGTCAAACCACACTTGGCCCAGAACATGAAGTCCATCATAGAGGATTAGAGTCTTGGAGGGGGTCTTGGGGGACATCCAGCCCACCCGCTTGCTCAGCAATCCTTAACCACAACACCTTCTCTATTCCAAAGGCATATATAATAGTAATTATTATAAATAATAATATTTGGGGAGCCACTGCATAGGGCTCCACCTTCCTCCTGGAGGGCTCCTGAGCTCTCGCTTTCTCTCTGCGCGGATCCCCTTCGGATTCAGTCATTCCTCGCCTGGGCTGCTGGCCCAGCTTATCCCGAAGACACCACGACGCTTCCCGAGCGAGCCCTTGCGCCGAAAACTTTCCCCCTGCCGCCCTCGCCCGCTTTCGGTCCTGGGCAGCTTCTCCCGAGGAGGAGGCGGAGGATGTCGCCTTACCTGGCGCTGGCGGGCGACGCTGGCTGGCGGCGGCTGCACTTCTGGTCCTCCACATCGTCACCATAGCGCGGGCGGGCGGGCGTCCTTAGAGATCCGAAAGAGATGTGGAGGCACCCCGGGGAAATGCCCGCACCCTCTTCCTTGGGGAAGGTGGTCCTCCTCCTCTTCCTCCTCCTCCTCCCCCTGACCCCCCGCCCCTCTGGGCATCAAGGCTGGCGTGAGCGGAGACGGGTGGGGGCCAGGGGGCGTCGGGAAGAGGCAGCGCGCAGCGGAGATCGGCCCCCTTTCCCAAGCCCTCCTCCTCCTCCACGCGCCACCCTTCCCCACACTGCCCCAAATCGGAGAAGTTTCACTGTCCCCAAGTGATGCGCTTTGCTGCAGCCCCGCATCTGGGGACTGCTTCTCCCTTCCAAACCTATCGCCTCTCTCTCTCACACACACACTCTGCCCCCCCCCCCAAATCCAGAGCTCCGGGCGACCCCCCCCCCCTTGCTCGCTTGCCTAGGATTGGGCTAGCAGGATGGACATGGGGCTAACTTCGCATGGCCAGCAGCTGAAACCGGCAGGTAGCCCTTGAGAGGTCTAAATCTGCCTTCCCTCCCGCTGCAGCCCCGTGTTGCTTCTGCTCTGGAGTGACAGCCCTGGCGAGGCAGACTTTGATGCGCGCCTGTCCCCCTCGGCTGTTTAACTCCACTTGCCGCCCGGGCAAGAGCCCCAGCCCCTCCGGTCCCTGCTTCTGGAGGACCAGACGCGGCCGTCTCCTAGCAACGCCCTCATCAATCTCCGCGGGATGCTCTGTGATTGGGCCGGGCGGAGAGGGAGACGCGCCCGTTTCCCTTCCCCGCTCAGGATGCTGCAGCCTGTTGTTTGCATCTTTCCCGCAGCGATAGGTAGACAAGACCCACTGGCTTGGGGGAGCTGGGTGGTGTTGGGGGGGGGGGCGGGGGCGGGGAGGACAGAGAGAGGCTGGAATGCAAAATCAGGGTCATTATCCGCTGCCTCTGCCTGCTTCTGTCCGGGGTGGTATCTCAACTTAGATTCTCCTATTGTCTCTATTCTGAGAAACAGCCATTCACAAACTCCTCACTGTGGTTCATTGATCTTAATGACAGTTTGGCTTGGAATTTAAAATGTGCCTTTAATAAAGTGTGCTTATGTTCTCTGACAATCAACAGGGGAGTGAAAGGGGGGGGGGAGGTGAAATAATCATGATGATAAAAATTAAGAATCTTTTAGGATATTTAATATATTAGGTATTGTACACAGTATTATACATACAGGTTTATAGTTATTATTAATACAGTATAACTTTATATATATATATATATATATATATATATATATATATATATATATGAGAAAACTGAAGGACTTGTACCAGAACAGCCAGGTGTTAGGAAGCTCATTGTCTTTCAACACATGGAGGTGAAAACTGAGGTTAGAATGAAGATAATTCAGCCGCCCTCTCCCAAAAAACCTTGGGGGCAGTGGTCCAACTCTGTACGGGTACAATATCATTTGAGAGCTAGCTATGGATGCATCTAGGGAAAATACATTTATTTATATCCTACTTTTCAAAATTAAAAATCCCCCCAAGGCAGCATGCAACAGGAGAAAACCATAAATTAAAGTCCTCACTAAAACCAACCTGTATAAATCATGAAGAGTGAAATACAGGAGTGCACAAGACTCGACCCAAACCCAAGCAATGGATAATTTGACAATTTGTCTCATAGAACTAGCATGTGCTTTGTTGGCAGACACGCTTGCCATTAAATATCGAGAAGCATTTCGTAAAAGAAGGGGCAAAAAGGCTTGGAAGCAACAAGGAAGTGCCTTATGTGGAGCCAAAATTAGGGGATGTTGTAAAGAGAAATAAATTTGGTTTCTTCTTTACTCTAAAAAACTTTGGAAATAACCCTGCAGTGATCTTGGCAATCAAAAAAGAAGTGTTTATTTATCACCAAAGGGCAGCAGAACAACATATTTCATTCCAAACCACACACATACAGAGAGAGAGTTCATATCCTGCTCGACAAATATATGGTATATTTATTTCAATTATTTGTTTTAAATGTTTATAAAGCTCTTCATATTAAAAAACACACACACACACACACACACACACACACACAACATTGCAGTGATAAACTTTCTGTCATTAAGGATGACAGAATGCAACTCATTTTCTTCATTTCCTAAACCTACCAGAATCATTTCCATTCTAACTCTGTCACTCCATAGATGCTCCCACACAGGGCTTCTTTGCCCTGATTCTCTCCCTCCCTGCCGACATTCATGCATTTTATTTGTATGCCACTTTTACACACACTCTCTCTCTCTCACACACACACTCACACACACACAAATTTGTGCTCAAAGTGGCTTAGAAGAAATAAATTCCTGAATTGCAGGGGGTTGGACTAGATGACCCTCGGGATCCCTTCCAACTCTACAGTTCTATGATTCTATGAAATAGGGATGCTGCCTGGGCATCAAACAAACACTCCAAAAACATTTCATAATACCATAGCAAAACAACAGCAAATATAACAACATACCAAAGAACCCACATTCCAATACTATAAATTATAGCACAGTCACCTAAACAACATGTAGCACCCATGTGCTAAACACCCAGCCCAACCCCCTGATGATCTCTCCCAGTGGCTTCATGTAGATGTTAAAAAGCATGGGGGAGAGGACAGAGCCCTGAGGCACCCCACAAGTAAGAGCCCAGGGGTCTAAACACTCATCCCCCACCACCACTTTCTGAACACGGCCCGGGAGGAAGGAGCGGAACCACTGTATGACAGTGCCCCCAGCTCCCAGCCCCTCAAGACGGTCCAGCAGGATACTGTCCTCGACAGTATCAAAAGCCACTGGGAGATCCAGCAGAACCAGGAAACAGCTTTCACCTCTGTCCCAAGCCCACTGGAGATTATTGACCAGCACAACTAAGGCAGCTTCCATGATGGGGTCTGAAACCCGACTGGAAGGAATCCAAACTTTCTGCATCCTCCAGGCATGCCTGGAGTTGTTCAGTGACCACCCACTCAATCACCTTGCCCAGGAATGGAATATTTGAGACTGGGTGATAATTGCCCATAGTGGTTGGGTTCAGAGATGGTTTTCTAAGAATTGATTTAATAGAATAAGAAGAATCAGTCAAATTAGCAAGGATAATTGTGTTGCATAATAGAGGAGCAAGTCTTGGGTTTATGCCACACAGTTTTCACCATGAGGGCCAATGCACACTGAAGCATTTCATGTTCAGTCCAGCATTTTCATTTGGGCCAGAATATGTATTGCATTTTCCATAAGAATGCTGCCCAAGAGAGCTTTCCCCCTATCTATGGGCTCCCTTCTCTACCTAACATTTGTGAATACTGACCATGCCTCTCTCCTTGCCTCACCTCAGATTGCCTCTGGCCCAGAAATTCATAGTGATATCAGATGCTATATAATATTGGATTCCAACCACTGGGTACTAACACCTATGAAATGGCATCCTTTGTCAGTTATCAAATATTGAAATGAAATATCTTAGATAAATATTGTATGAACATTTGAGAATCCAGAGAACAGTTGAGCTGCGTATCAAAATAATTACAGTGGTACCTCGGGTTGCATACGCTTCAAGTTACATACACTTCAGGTTACAGACTCTGCTAACCCAGAAATAGTACCTCGGGTTAAGAACTTTGCTTCAGGATTAGAACAGAAATCACACAATGGCAGTGCGGGGGCAGCAGGAGGCCCCATTAGCTAAAGTGGTGCTTCAGGTTAAGAACAGTTTCAGGTTAAGAACGGACCTCCAGAACAAATTAAGTACATAACCAGAGGTACCACTGCATTGGGAAGAAATTTCTTGCAAAGACATTTCAAATAATGCAGCAGAAAGGAGGGGTCAGTTGCCATGGGGCAGCCATATATATATATCTATCCATAACAAATACAATGCATACTTTGGCACTTCTGAGTGTTTCTTCATGTTCTCAGATCCATGGGGGTGGGGGCAACCTGCTGCTCTATTTTTTGTGTTCGTACAGGTGGAAAAGAAGGGAGAAAACTGGGGGACAATCCTAGGGGCACAGGGCTGGCCCTCATTGGGCAAGGTGAAGCAATGCCCTTTTGTGCGGCAGCAGCAGGCCACACCAACAACTCCTGCCTAGCCCTCTGGCCAAAGATATGTGTGCCCAGGACTGCTATGCACCCCATAGACTGTTGTCTACTAGTGGAGTGGGGGAATGTTATCCCATTGCCAGTGTTGAAAGGAGATTCAGCTGCCTGCGGAGTCTGTAGGAGCACATGGAATAGGTGTAAGTCATTATCTTGTCCTTTGCCTCAGGTAGCACAATGTCTTGGGGCAGCTCTGGGGTGGATGAAGAGAGGGGTGGGGCAAAGAGGGTTCTCCACCCAGTTTTGGCTCTGGTCCTGCCCCCTCCCCCAGGCAGGAGGCTCCCAACGGGGGCGGGGGGGAGTATCATCTGCAGAATGCAGTGAATGAGTGTGGCTGCATTCAGATGTGGGGTTTAATGTGTTCATCTGACCAGTTATTGTGCTAGCATTTTCTCACATTCCTTTTGTACTTGTGGTACCTTTTGAATTATGGCTCTTTTGCTCTTTGATCAATATATTGCCATGCCTCACTGAATTTGAAATGGTGGAGAAGAACCTCAAGCAAGGATATCACCCCAAATTTTGTGTGGTGTTATCTTGAAAAACCATGGGGGGAGGAGGAGGAGTTTGGATTTGACATCCCGCTTTATCACAACCCTAAGGAGTCTCAAAGCGGCTAACAATCTCCTTTCCCTTCCTCCCCCACAACAAACACTCTGTGAGGTGAGTGGGGCTGAGAGACTTCAGAGAAGTGTGACTAGCCCAAGGTCACCCAGCAGCTACATGTGGAGGAGTGGGGAAGCGAACCCGGTTCACCAGATTACAAGACCACTGCTCTTAACCACTACACCACACTGGCTCTCCAGTAAATGGAGAATTTACAGTGCAACATTCCTGTGATTTTTCTAGTTAACAGGGTTGCAAACTGACCCCCCCCCCCGGAAACAGTTAACGTCAAAATGAGCACTCAATTCTGCTTGATTTCTAGAAGTGCGGTAACTTTTATGATATGTGAGTGAGTGGGAACTGATTTTTAATGAGTGGGCTGCTGCCATCCTATTTGTGCTGCGATTTGTGCTCACTCAGAGGAGAAGATGGTGAAATGCAAACAGGGGACACAGAAAGGGCTGAACTCCTCAATGCCTTCTTTGCCTCAGTCTTCTCCGATAAAGAAAACAATGCCCGACCTGAAGAATTTGGAGCAAATGATTCAGCAGAGGAAACACAGCCCAGAATAACTAAGGAGACAGTACAAGAATACTTGGCCAGTTTAGATGTATTCAAGTCTCCAGGGCCAGATGAACTGCATCCAAGAGTATTAAAAGAACTGGCAGATGTGATCTCAGAACCACTGGCAGTCATCTTTGAGAATTCCTGGAGAACAGGCGAAGTCCCGGCAGACTGGAGGAGGGCAAATGTTGTCCCTATTTTCAAAAAAGGGGAAAAGAGAGGACCCAAATAATTATCGCCCAGTCAGTCTGACATCAATACCAGGGAAGATTCTGGAGCAGATCATTAAGCAAACAGTCAGTGAGCACCTAGAAAGGAATGCTGTGATCACCAATAGTCAGCATGGATTTCTGAAAAATAAGTCATGTCAGACTAACCTGATCTTGTTTTTTGACAGAATTACAAGCCTGGTAGATGAAGGGAATGCAGTGGATGTAGCCTACCTTGATTTCAGCAAGGCATTTGACAAGGTGCCCCATGATATTCTTGTAAAGAAGCTGGTAAAATGCAGTCTTGACTATGCTACCACTCAGTGGATTTATAACTGGCTGACCGACCGAACCCAAAGGGTGCTCATCAATGGTTCCTCTTCATCCTGGAGAAGAGTGTCTAGTGGGGTGCCACAGGGTTCTGTCTTGGGCCCGGTCTTATTCAACATCTTTATCAACGACTTGGATGATGGACTCAAGGGCATCCCGATCAAATTTGCAGATGACACCAAATTGGGAGGGGTGGCTAACACCCCAGAGGACAGGATCACACTTCAAAACGACCTTGACCTTGACCTCTGTGTGCTGCGCTGGTGCTGGCTCGCCAGTTGCAGCTTCGTCACGCTGGCCACGTGACCCAGAAGTGTCTTCAGACAGCGCTGGGCCCCGGCCTCTTAAGTGAGATGGGCGCACAACCCTAGAGTCGGACACGACTGGCCCGTGTGGGCAGGGGTACCTTTACTTTCGTAGTCCAGTCCTCTCACAGTTAAATGGTGTGTCCTTGGAATGCTTAGAATTCCAATCTCCCCCTGCCACACACACACACCATTTTTCTTACCAGTGGCATAAATCTTAACAAGGAAGGCTGAAAAGCACCACAGAACAACCCCAATAGAAAACTTTTCAGAGATAGAGAATCTCCTGTCTGTGTCTATATTTCATTGATTTATAATTCACATCGAGCTTTTTGCTTATGTTCTCCTGAGCACCATCACTAATAACTTGAGTCAGTCCTCAGGTCATATTTTGCACAAGCACTTAAACTGACACATAGATAACTTCCCAATTAATTTATAGGTGTAGTTTCAAAGATAGTTAAAGAGAAAATAGAAGGATCGGAGAAGTGGCAAATCTTTTTGTTGGATTGATCTCCAGCATCTTAAGTGGTGCTTGGGAATGCTGAAATTTTCTCCCACTCCCAGATCACTCACCCGATAGAATTTTTCTATCCTGTTGGTGAACAATCCACTCTAGAGCTTCTGGAAATTAATCCCTTGTCATCTCTGACAGCAGAGATAGACAGCAGATAAATAAATCTGTCATTAAACACCACTTAATTGCAACTTTCAGAGCTCTAGCGGCGGTTCATAAGAGTTGCGACCAACGTGGATAAACTCCTCCCATGTAGTCTGCAGTCTGTGTGTTTACATTCATGGTCAGGAAATAATGAACCAGGGGTTGGGAACCTTGTGATTTTCCAGATGTTGCTAGATTAGAACTCCTATGACCTCTTGAGATGGAGTCCAACAGCATCTGAAAAACCACAGGTTCCCCATCGCACAGGCTTCGCTCTGCATGACCACAGCCACCCACAGCTGAATGAAAAAGCAGAAAAGAAAGGGCAATTTCAAGGAATCTGCAATGTAATGTCATTTAGCTGTTACAATGTGGGTCATGGTTTGCAGATGTGTCAACAAACACCATGAAATGACTGGCCTTCCGTGTGTAATGTCCCCAACACTGCCATCTCAGCCCTACACCACTGATGTAGACCTGTGGGTGGGATGACAGAATTTCCCACGCTACTGCAGAAAAATCAATGACTGCAAATGCACGATAGACTGACTCATCCTTAGGGAAGCTAGATCAACATTTCAAGAAGGGTTCATCATATTCAAGATCACATAGCATGAAATAGTTGTTACCCTTTAACATCCTTAATTACCTTTTTCTATGTACACAATCAGCGTAGTAAAAAAGGGTGTAAAGATTTTTTAAAAAAACTTTTTCAATCCACATTGAAGTGTAAATCAAGGGGAACTTAAAGTGTTTTGATGGGAATGATTTCCTTTCATAAGCTTGCCATGACTGAAATAATGGGTTTATATTGCAGTTGATTAAACGCCATATTAGTTTCTAATGTGTCACTGCAGCTTCGCGATAACATTTTTCACATCATCCGCCAGTGAACAGAAGAAATTCTATTACAGAACTCAAAGTAAAATTCCTTATATAATTCTCTGGCTGGGACCAATGGCCTGCTGATCTGTTCTGAAATTACTGTAACACTTGAAAATGTGTCATTTCCTCCTTGGTTAAATAAACAAGTGTTATCTCACCGTGGTTTATTCTTCTGTAAACCATATTTACTTTTGCTTGGCCTCTAGACCCCCCGAGTTGTAGTCAGCCAAGTTCCAAATTCATCTATTCTGAGCAGGACGAGTCAGTTCTGTCCGATGAGTCTATTCTGACTATTGAAGTGAATAAACCTAGGTTAGTCACTTTCATTAACTTCAGTGGGTCTACTCTGAGTAGGACTACATGACGTAGATATAGTCTATCTATCTATAGTCTATCTATCTAGTCTATTGAGAGCCAGTGTGGTGTAGTGGTTAAGAGCGGGAGTCACGTAATCTGGGGAACCGGGTTCGTGTCTCCGCTCCTCCACATGCAGCTGCTGGGTGACCTTGGGCCAGTCACGCTTCTCTGAAGTCTCTCAGCCCCACTCACCTCACAGAGTGTTTGTTGTGGGGGAGGAAGGGAAAGGAGAATGTTAGCCGCTTTGAGACTCCTGAAGGGGAGTGAAAGGCGGGATATCAAATCCAAACTCTTCTTCTTCTTCTTCTTCTAGATCTGACCATTCTATACGTTGGCTTTGGTGTTAGAGTGTTTTGTTGTTGGACTTGGGGAGCAGTGTGTGATATTTTTTTTAATTTGTTCTGCTGCACCCACTAAGCTGTGAAAAAACTCTGCTGGTTGTTACTCCTGTCCTGCCTTGCAAGATCCACCAGGTTCATAAGACCCAAAGAGCCCTGCTTGCTTGATCAGATCAAAGGCCTATCTGGTCCAGTATCCTGTTCTCACAGTGGCCAGCGTGAGTCCTATTATGGGAAGCCCAAAAGCAGGACACAAAGAGTGCTCTCCACCTGGGCTCCCCAGTCTCCTGTATTCAGAGGCACACGACCTCCAATATCGCAAGTAGTACAGAGCCATTATTACATTGAAAGTTGTATCTTCCATCAATTTGTCTAAACTCCTTTTAAAGCTCTCCAGACTGATCACCACCACTACATCCTGTGGTAGCAAATTCCATAATTTATAGATTGTATGAAGAAGTACTTTTTGGTGTGTGTCCTAAATCTTTCAGAATTCAGCTTTACTGAGTGAACTTTGTTTCTAGTATTTTGAGAGAGGAAGTAAAATGTCTCTCTGTCCACTTTCTCTACACCAAACATTAATGCTATGCACCTGTCACGTCTCCACTGCCTCACCCTTTTTCTGAATTAAAAAGCCCCAAATGTTGCAGCTTTTCCTCAAAGGGGAGATGTTCCAGCCCCACAGTCTTTTCCTTTGCCATTTTCTGAGACTTTTCCAGCGGTGCAATATCTCTTTTGGGGGTGCAGAGATCAGAACCGAACACAGCATTTCAAGTGCAGTTTCACCATTGGATTGTTTAATGGCATTATGTTATAGGCAATATCCTTTTCTATTTCTTTGAGAATGTTTCTTAACATGGAATTTTCTGTTTTCACAGCTGCTACACACTGGGTTGACATCTTCATCAAGGTAACCACTATGAGTCCCAGGTCTCTTTCCTGGGCAGTCTCCTCCAGTTCAGATCCCATTTGTACATATGCAAATTTAGGATTATTGTTGTTATTATTATTATTATTATTATTATTATTATTATTATTATTATGCACCAAAGTATATGTATTTACAGTTCCATAGGACGAATTGGCTTTGCCATACTGTTTATTTGCCCAGTTTGGAGATTGTTTTTGAACTCTTTAAACCTCTTCTGATTCTTATCACCTCAAACAATTTGTTGTTATCAGCAAACCTGGCCAGCTCACTGCTCTAGGTCATTTATACACAAATTAAAAGGCTCAGGTCCCACAATTAATCTTTGGAAGACTTCACTTCATATGTTCCTCCATTGGAAGAACTACACATTTATTCCTACTCTCTACTTTCTGTTCTTTAACCAATTACTCTTTTTATCCCATGACTGCTCAGCTTACTGAGGAGACCTTGGTGAGAGACTTTATTAAAATACCGTAATTTTGAAAGCATAAATATGCAATATCTAATGGATCACTCCTTATCGACTTTCTCAAAGAAGCCTAAAAGTTAGTTTGGTAGGACTTACCATTGTGGAAGCCATGCTGCTGCTGCTTCAGCAAGACTTGTTCTTCTATATGCATGATAACTCTGCCTTTACTGATGCTCTGAACCAGGGGTCAGCAAGCGTTTTCAGCAGGGCGTGGTCCACTGTCCCTCAGACCTTGTGCGGGGGGAGGAATGAATTCCTATGTCCCACAAATAACCCAGAGGTGCATTTTAAATAAAAGCACACATTCTACTTATGTAAAAACATGCTGATTCCTAGACTGTCCACAGGCCAGATTTAGAAGGCGATTGGGCCGGATCCAGCCCCCGGGCCTTAGTTTTCCTACCCATGCTCTGAACACAGGCCAGTTTCTTACTCCAAGCATGGGCCATGTGTTTGCAAAATTACAAGCTGAGAAAGCTACTCTTAACTTAATGTGGGGAAAACCGTAAAGCCAGGCAATGCTTCTCTTGATTCCTGCAGCCCCTGCTAACTCCTGCTAACTCTGCCAGCTCAGCTCTCCCCTGCCTCCTGCAGGCAGCAAATCACCAGAGCAGGTGCCAGCAAAAATCACAATGCAGGAAAAAACCGTGAAGCCAGCTGATGTCTCTACATACTGCCATCCTTATTTCAGACGTCATTATATATCAGCATATTGCAATGTTTAGCTTGTGATATATCAGTATGTTGAAAATGTTGATATCGCCCAGCCATACTATTAGCATCAAGAAGTACTCAAAAACCACAGCCTTCTTTTGCAGACTTGAGAAGGGGAAACATGTTTAGTATGAGCCTCAGACCTAATGGTCAGGGGTCCCTTTACCTTTACAGAGGGAGGGCAGGGAAAACAAAATGTTTCTGCATGAGACAGATAGTTGGGAGCTTCTGGCCAAACTTTTTGAACTGACATTGGCTGCAGGCTGTCCAGAAACTGGGAGTATGAAAGCCATGTCCCTAGAAGAAACATCTCTAATTTTTTTTAAAAAAAATATTTTTATTACATTTTCAGATGCAAAGTCAGAAATATAGGATACATAGAAAAGAAGAAAAGAAACAAAGAAAGAAAAGAAAAAAATCCAACTTTCAGAACCATTTTTACATATCCAACTGGACTTCCCCACATCTCCCAAACCCTGCGTTCTTTACAATAAAAATATCAGCAAATTATTACCTTGTTTCATACCTTACTGTATCTTTCAAATATTATATTTCTGGATTCAAAGTACTTTTTCTCAATTACTTATACCTTAAAATAAACATAATAATATTACTTTAAGTTTCCACCTTGTCTTACTTATAGCTTAATTTCCAGTTCACCAAATCTAGTTGCTGAAGCTGAAATTTCCAAATCATGCAAATTCTTAACATTCATACAACTTGTAGTGTTTTTGTAAATAGTCCTTAAATTTTTTCCAGTCCTCTTCCATTGATTCTTCTTCCAAATCTCGGATTCTGCCCGTCATTTCAGCAAGTTCCATATAGTCCATCAATTGCGTCTGCCACTCTTCCAGTGTGGGAAGATCTTGTGTCTTCCAATATTTTGCGATGAGTATTCTTGCTGCTGTAGTTGCATACATGAAAAAAGTTCTGTCCTTCTTTGACACCTTCTGGCCGACAATGCCCTCTAAACATCTCTAAATTCAATGGATTATGCAAGGACATATGGAACAGGAAAGAGTCTGACACTGAGATTTGTTTGCTGGGTGGAGGGAGGGAGGGAGGGAGGGAGGGAGGGAGGGAGGGAGGGAGGGAGGGAGGGAGTAGAAACTTTTGCTTAACATTTCAACTAGTAGGAGCAGTGGAGCAGCCTCCACTGTCTGTGGGGCATCCAGTTGGCAAAGGCTTTCTTATGATGATCCAAATGGAAAATTTCAAGTCAAAACTTGGACACTGCTGTGCTCATTCTCTCATGGGGATTTCTGGCTTCATGGTAACTGATTATGTTACCAATATCATCCGATCCATTTTGCTTTTTACTCAAGTCAGCATTAGGCGGCTGCTATAGTCTGATACTCTGTGAGCATTCAAGCTGTTTCCAGTTTTCTCTCTTTCAAACACAACAAGCTGGCAATACAATATTTCCCTTCCTAGCCTCACAAACCTCCCATACGGATGACCTACTTTACATATTTTCTTTAAGGTGCTTTTGGATGCATTGAGATGCATGCTTTGCTTATTGGGGTTATGCAACGTTATCAAGCTGTGAGCCACTTAGAAGCCATCAGTGGGTTAAATTCAAAGACCAGTTTTCAATTTCTTAAGAGAGCATGCCATAAAGTTCAGTGCACTGCTATCATGGGCAGTGACACATGGAGACATTTCCTTTATAATCCCATCATATCTATGACCTGCCACATGCCAAGCAAGGCGGCAGAGTGACATTTCCCTATTAATGTGAGAATTTGTGCAAAAATAAGAACACCCGCAGCTCACAGGCAACAGCTTCTGTGAGTCTAAAAGCTCCACTTCAGCCTGTTTTTATTATGTCGGCAAGTGTACTTCTGCTTCCACACACACTGAGAATCCATCTGTTTGTATTGCTGTCTAAACATCCTGCAGAGATCTTCCTTTGCTCCCCTGGTTAAAATTGGAAGGTGCAATTTATAAACAGAAACTTTACTGTTTTCTTTAATGGAATGATATTCTTCTGAGAGAGTGGGACAATTGATCACTCTTGGTGTGCAACCATCAGCCTCTATGATTGACAAGATACATGAAGTCTCTAGATTGGCTAGGCAAGACATCAATAATACACACAACATCTGTCCATGTTTTCTGATAGGTGTTATTGGCAAATCTCTGTTTCTGTTTTATGCTAACTTTGCCTTTTAGGGAGGCTTGTGGAATGGGATATATATATAATTACATTCACAAACTACGGTAGATAGATACATAGATGATAGATAGATAGTTGTGAACATAATTTTGTATTGATTTTTTAAATTTGCAAATTGTCCTGTAAAGTGATGCTACATGGCAGTACAGAAATTCCTTAATAAAATATGTTGTTATAAGTTTGGGGTGTTGCTGGGGAAGATAGCTTCCTGGTGAGGTGATGGGGGGTGAAGGGGCTTGTTGAAAAATAGCAAATGGGTGGGACCCCATCCCTCAACAGAGAAAGCCAGAGTGGAGTAGAGTTTTGCAGTGATGTCACCTAGAAGAAAAGCAGCAAGCCGAAGAGAGAGTCAGAGCAATGTTTGAGAGCAATGTTTGATTTCTGCCTGAGTCCAAGGCTGCGTCTTTGGGAGAAACAAGACTCTTTTGTGGTATTGATGCTCTGGACCCCTCCATTGCAAGCTCTAGTTGTATAAAGGAGTAAATCAAGCATATGTCAAAGAAAACATGAACCCTGGGTAAACCCCTGAAACCCCTGGAATCTCACACTGCTCAGACATTGGGGTAGCAGGCAAACACACACACACACACACACAGAGAGAGAGAGAGAGAGAGAGAGAGAGAGAGAGCGCAAGCACAGATAACTTCCCTTCTGTGCACACATCAGTCCTGCCTGTCCTGATAGCTACAACACAAAACATTCAACTATGTGTACTAATATAATTAGTACAATCTCCCTGAGCCTCCTCATTTTCCTCCGTGAAATGTTGGAGGGTATGGAATATTAGGACTTTGGCCTTCTGTCTGAGCCGGGTCAACAGAGCTGTTACTTTCTGCTTATTGAACTCTAATCTCCACCTGCAAGCACAATAGTGCAGTTAGACTCTGCATTATTTTAGACTCTGGATTCAATGCTCTACCCTCTCTTTAGATGATAACATGAATGTTTTTGCTTATTACAGAAAGCAATAAGTTGGCAGCACTGCATTTGGAATCATCTGCTCATTATACTGAGTGGGGCACTGGAATTCCGCCCCCAATCCTGTTCTGACAGCATCAGTGCTCCAGCTGAACCCACTAGCCTCAAGGATCATGTGTTGAGTCAGGTGTGGATGACCACGGTGGATGACCAGTGTTGCCCTTCCAGCCATGCACGGAGCAGCCTCTCCCGGCCTTCTGCCCTCCAGCATGGACCACGGTCAGGGATGGCGGGAGTTGTGGTCTACAACATCAGGAAGGCACTTTGCTGGGGAAGGATGGCGGCATAGACCCCTGTAGATGAGGGGCAGCCAACCTGGTGCACTTCAGATGCTGTGGACTGTGACTCCATTCAGCCCCAGTCAGCGCAGCCGATGGTCAGAGGGCGATGGGATTGCACTTCACAATCCCCAGAGGACACTACACTGTTGCAGACCGGTCTTTAGGTGGAATAGCTGTTTCTGTGGCACACAGTCCCTGCTGTGCTCAGAAAACACTGAGCCAATTGTTTGACAGTAATATTACTATTCTAGTTCACTGTCCAAAAAGCAATGAAATGTTATCATCTATTGTTGCTGGTGTAATGAGCCAAACAATAACTGGCTAAGTTAAGCAGGAATCATTTGCAATATTCCAAAACTAGCATTCCCCCGAAATGAGGGAGTTACTCAGATATGAATATCCTAAATTAATAACTTGTGGGTGGCTGCCTTTTCAAAAAATCTGAGTGAATGCAACAACAATTCTGTTCCATTTTCTGCCTGGAACTATGCTGAGAGGGGAAATGTTTTAAATATAGTAAACCTGCACACACTTTCCTCAAATAAAACTCAAACTCAGAGATGTCGATGGGGGTGTGTGACTGGCAGGGTAAATAAGCAAACCCTTGTTAGCACTTTCAGCCACAGAGTCATGCGTGGCAATGGCTCAGTTTTTGCAGTGTCTGCTGATCCTACGGAACGTGCAACTGTGGGGAGGGCTGAGGGATGCTTTCTGTTGGAGGAATGGCAGAAATAGTGTTGAAAAGAACTGCAGTGTGAAAATCTGCTCAGGGATATATTGTGGGCTTAGAAGAAGGAAAAGCTTTCCTAGAGGATTTACAGTTTTCATTGACCAATCTCTCATGAATAAAAATACTGCCATTTATAATATGCTACAGACTCAAAAACAGATACCAGCTTATTATATGTGGAGGAGGAGGTGTCAGGGTTGAGTGCATATTTTTCCTCCCAGCGAGGATGTGGCTTTTTAGATTGGTGCTTTCAGAAATGCAAAGCGCCAAAGAACCACACAATGCTCCCCATCTCCTCTGTTTCTTGACTTTGGATGTGATGTTGCTCTTTGGGTCCTGGATAGGGATGGCTGAACCTTTCAATTTTGGTTTCTCTCAGTTTTGCATTTTTCCAATCTTAAATTCAGTTGTCCACATTTCCACTTCAGTTTGCATTTTGAAAAAGTCCCAATGAAAATTTATCAGCATCTCAGTAAAATTCCACCTAATATACACGGGGGGGTTTTTTAATTTCCCCCAATACTAATTTTTTGGCAAAGCAGTTTTCCATAGGATAACATTTTTAAAAATGTAACAAGACAGAATACAACATAAAGAAACAAAATAAACAAAGATATCATTACAAACATCATTCAAAACATCAAAAAATACTGTCCCATGGCAACTCTATGGATACAACTCTGCAGGCAGGAATGGAGCCATCATGGTGTGGTCCCACTGATAGTCATCCCACAGAGTCAGTCTAGAAGAAGACCATGGACAATGATATGAGGTCAAGCAGAAGAAGTAAGGTTGCATTCCTCCTGTCTTTCTCTCAAAAAATGTCATCCATCAGGGAGACCAAGGCAGATTCAGTCCCAAATGCAGGCCTGAACCCAGACTGGCACGGATCCTGATAATCAGGCCATGTATGGGATCATCACCAACACTTTTTCATACACACTTTTGCCCTTTTGTACACATTACGTGGCTGGAAAACTGCCTTGTGAAACCCAGAGACGTGCAACTTTTGAAGGACAACTGTGCTTCCATTCTCATATTGTTTTGGAGAATGTGGATGAGGTAAGTTGACCTTTAGAATGTAGACTGGATCATGTTTCTCCCCCTGGTTTATACATTCACCAGGCACCACTTCAGTTCTCTTGGTGGAAGAGCAGGACCCTCACACTCACCATCATGTGACGCACGTGCCCCACTCAAAAGTCCAACTGCAGGCTTGGTGCACTGACGTCTCTTGCTGATCTTCCCCCAGCCTCCAGCTCTATCACAAAATGCTTCTTCACAGCATTCATTGCTATCAGAAGCTCACTTGGATCATGACTGAACAATGCTGAGTCTCTTGGATTGCAGCTGGGAAGAAGCAGATGGTGTTTTGGGAGCACCCAAATGTCGGCTGATGACCATGTGCAGGTGCAAAGCATGCCAGTCAAGAATGTGCAAATGCAAGAAGCTTTTGATTACTTGCTATACTTTACACACACAAGAAAAGCTGTGCCACAATGCATAGTCAAGAAGAAACTCGGGTTCAAAAATTTAATTGCCATTATCAGTTGAAATGTAGGATAAATGACTGTATCTCCCCATATCCTATAAGCATCTACACAGTTAGGTTAAGAGATGGTTGCTCACTGAAGGATTATTGGTGAGCTTCATAGATGTCAGGGACTGGCTGGCTGGAGAGGAGTGGGGGGAGGCACCAGTTGGGGAGCCCCACAGGGAAGCCTCGGAAGGCTCAGAGCCAGGAGAGTGGTGGTGGGATGCTGAGGACAGATCAGAAAGTGAAGGGCGGAGGGAGATGGCTGGAGGCTGAAGATGCAGCAGACGGGAACAAGCAAGAAGAGCCCGGTGAGGCTTCACAGAGGAGAAGAGGACAGCGTCTGCAGAAGCAGCCCAGGAGCTTGCTGTTCCTACTGCAGAGCTCTCCTCCCCCCTTGTCTCCAAGGGCATGGAGGGTTTCCCATGTAGCAGAAGAAAGGGCACTGAGGCCCCTCCCTCATAGTTTAAGGCTCCTAGGGAAACGGAGTAGGAGGGGTCTTCAGGGGATGTAGAGGGCAGAGACCCTCAGTCCTGGCAACTGCTCGATGGAGCAGCAGGCAGTGCCAAGCTGTAAGTTGTGTTTGTGAATAAAGAATTAAAATACACTGCTGAACTCCATGTCCTGTGTGCTGACAATAGCTAAGCAGGGATATGAACCAGAGTCACCCTCCTGTTCCTAGTCCAGCTTGTAATAGTTCTTCTATCTCAACTGTAAAAAAATTCTGTTTTGCCAGGAAAAGGAGCTTTCTACACAGACTCATTCATGAGTTATCACATCCCCACTTTTGCATGTCAGACATTCTGGAAATTGCCAGCTTCAGAATGAATGTCACAGGGTGGGCTTCTCTGTGCAAGCTAAATATGCTCCCACATAAGGATGAAAATAAAACAAAGCCCAATATTCCCCATTTGTGGGGGATTTTAAGAGGGGCCTGTGGCAGATCAAATATTTCTTTCTCTTTCAGACTTGCAAGATCTAAGTTGAGAGTTGCTGCTTTCATGGTATATTTGAATTAAGTAGCAGTGAGACACTTGTGCTTTTTTCAAGAGCAAAAACAAATCTGTTTTTCAACATGTGACGTGATCACCCCATGAGTTTTAATGTCTATTTAAGTGATAATCTCTATCGCCTCATAATACAGCAACTAGCGAACAGCTGTTCTGGCTGATCAAATGCAGAACCAAAGTTGAGACACTAATCTGTTGCAGAAGCTGTTTATTGCTCCTGGCGCATAAAGCAATAGGGGTTACTGCCATCCTGTAACCAGCAGTAATGAGAAGGAAGAGAAAACAAAAATGGTCTTGAAGCAGATCCCACCCCCGTATACTTTAAAAACCACCACGGGTTGCTTTAGGGGTTTTTATGTGAGGATAAACTTAGATACTTGGAGACTCAGGCAGAAGTTGACCAAATAAGAAAGATTTATTTTACAGAACAAAGTTGGTAAAACAAATATGTCAGGAGATAAAAGTATTTCAGGAAACAGATAACTTAATAATACTTAATCTACCGAATGATACAGGCTTCTAAACACAGTAGGTAACACACAGCTTCTTTTAAACATCAATTGTTTAATTCGGTTACTACTCCTCAGATGTTACATGTTTCTAGACTAGATGGTCAATGCTCAGCTTATTTCCGTTTATGTTACTTCAGTTCCTTAAATTAGTTGTTGCTTAGGTGTTACCGCCTAACACTTTGGTTCCTAAACAAGGTGGAACTTTCTGTTGATTTCCCAACCTTTTCTCACTTCTATCTCTGGTAGCATCACAGTTCCAGGGGAACCCCACACCCCTCTTAACTGGTCTGGGAGTCTTCAGAGGACCTCTCTCCTCCTGACTGACATGCGACCCAAGGAGACAGTATTCTCACAGCTTCTCCTTCTCCTGACTCAAACTCAGCCTCCCCCTTACTCCCATCTTCGTATCTAAGCCTAGAGCCTCCTTTCTCTAGCTGGACACGCTGAGGCTCCCTCGGCCCCCTCAAGATTTGCAGGCAAGGGGCCAAGCTCCCCTTCCAATGCTGAGGGGGGAGAGAAGGCGTCCTCCCAATGATGTGCGTGCACCACACCACCACCCCCTGCCCACAAATGCGGCTCTGAACCCCTCAGGCCATTGCTGCTGCTTGCTGCCTGCCTGCCTGCTGCCTGCTCACTCTTGGCAGGCTCTCCAGAGCAACTAAGTCAAGCTGTCCTCTGGCCCCACAAAGCCTCCCTTGAGGGCTGCTGCAGCCGCAAAAGTACTTCTAGGAGCCGGGCCACACTTCCAGAAGGATGTCTACAGTTGCAGTGGGCCTCAATGGAGGCCTTGCGGCAGAGGCCTTGGCCTAGCCGGCACCCCAGTAAGGTGGTGGGTGGCAGAGGTGGCGGAGGCCTGGGCTGCCTTTGCAGGCAGGGGGTGGTAGTGGCAGTTGTGCATCGGAAGGAGGCCAAGCATGGAGCCCAGTGTCACACACATGTGGCATTGTGCATGATGTCATGACATCACATTGCATGTGCAACACTAGACGCCCCCCCCCACCATCTGGGGTGCAAGTTGGCGCCTCTGGCTGTAGATATTTTCCTCAGAGTGGATGTTCCACACAGAGACCAGAGACCAGAACCAACTCATTAACTCTCTCTTCCCAAACTCTCAACCTTAATCCTCTCTGCCCATCTCTCAAAAATGGCACCTTTTTTTCTCCCTCCCAAAGTGCTGGCTCCACTCTTGGCAGCCAATCAGAGAGAAGTGGGATTCTGAGGCACTGCACCACCTGACTCTGGTCTGGCTCAGCTGTCCATCACAAGACTCCTCTTCCTTCAAAATGTCTGGGGGCATTCCATTTCCAAGTGTGTGTTTCTGGTTCCATTGGATATCTTAATGGCAACCAAGAACATATAATAAAGCACCCTCAAATCATTCCAAGGGGCCTCATTATTCTGCCCCCATAAAGAGTTGTTGTACTCCCCTACTACTGGCAAGTCTCTGCAGTCACTCTGTACCCCAAATCCTACCTGCCAACGAATTAACCTATTCCTCTGAGTGAGCTCTAGTCAGGGCCAGCCCACCCATGAGGTGGGTTGAGGCAGCTGCCTCGAGCAGCAGAACCCCAAGAGGCGGTGCTTCCTTGGGTGCCCTGCTGCCTCCACTCCTGCCTGCGCAAGATCTCACTGGGACCTGCCGCTGTTGCTGCTGCTTTGCAGGCACAACTGCGCAACCAGTCACAGGAAGCTTCAGCCATGATGGGGCAGCATCTTCCTGTTTCGTCTCAAGCAGCAAAACGGAAGACACCATTCCTCTCTCCAGTAGTCTCAGGGTGTTCATCACACCCGTGAAGCATTTGTTGCTACTTTGGTCCAGCTTTGTTACGGAACCTGACTGACAGTGAGGAGTGCAAAGCCGTATCCAGATGTTATTGCAGGAGCCCCTGTGCCTATAGAGTGAGTTCGGAGTAAGCAACAAGCTTGCAGTAAGCGAAGTGGGATGGGGAATAGAAATCAAGGCAACCTACTCTTCCTACACTGGTTCTTCCTTAAGCAACTACTTTTTTAAATGTATTTTTATTAAAGATTTTCTTGATTTACAAAGGTATGTGCAATGTCTCTCTCTCTCGTGTTTTTTTCCATGTAACTTTTTTTTTTACAAATCGGTTTCATTTGTTGAGACATTAGGAAGAAAAGGGGGAAAGAGGTGGAGGGGGGAAAGATGAGTGGGGTTGGGGTTGGGTGGCGATGTTTCTATTTTACTTAATATATGTGGGGTTTTGTGTCAGCGTTGCTTGTGCAGGTTCTCTGCTCTTCACTTGTGTTCCTTTGGTGGTGAGAGACGTTGGGGTTGACCGAGGGTGTGGCTGTTCATTTGTGGTTGGCTGTGGTGGTCTTCGTTTTCATGTGTGAGTGGAGTGGGTGGTAGCAACTATTATTGATATGTAGATTGTTTTCTCCTGCTTTAGAATCATAGAACTATAGAGTTGGAAGGGGTCGCAAGGGCCATTTAGTCCAACTCCCTGCAGTGCGGGACTCTTTTGCCCACAACCCTGAGGTTGAGAGTCTCATGCCCCACTGATTGAGCTATCACAGGAGTTTACTGACTTCCTCCTTTGTTTCCTGCTTGGCAGGGGGTTGGACTCGATGGCCCTTGTGGTCTCTTCCAACTCTATGATTCTATGATTCTATGATTCTATGATTCCTTCTTCTCCAAGGTCAATTAGCAGGAATTTCCCCCACTTGGCTGATTGGCTGTAGCCATTTGGGTTTCGCCTGCCGCGTAGCAATTAATCACAACTTGAACAACTGGTTCAGATGATAGGGATGGGAGAACGCTCTCGCCATCCCTATGTGAAGGGTATTCCGTTAAAGGAATCCAGGGACTCAACTTGGTTTGGTCAACCCCCGAAAGGGGGGGTGCCTGTGCCTGAGTCCAGGGGAGCATCTGGAGAGTGAACAGAGTCTGTTCCCAGACTTTTCACCTGCCTCAGGTGTTCACCCTTGGCTGACCTATGATAGAGCTCTGGGTCAGCGCTACCTGCAAGGGTGTAGGGAGCTAGTCGAACCAGAGCCTATGCAACCACTCACTTTTCTGTAATCAATAAAGTTGTGTCTTTATTTAGGAGGGAGGTCTCTGGGTCTGAACACGCAACTGAGTACTGCTAAGGTTGTGCTCAGAATGACTTTGTTTGCCATGAGCAGTGAATCTTTCGTTTCCTTATTCATTCAACCAGCACTGTCACCAGACTGTTTCTGTCTCCACTCCGCTGCATTGGAATGCAGAGAGGACTGGGGGCAGTGCATCCTAGCGCCTCCCAGTGTCTCCATGCAGGATGCGCACAATGCAGGCTCACACGGTTGATGCTGTGTGTCTTCAGCTGCATGCATGAAGAATCCCCCTTCAGGCCTCCTTGTCAATGCTGGAAGGTCCCAGGCGGACCCAGCATGCGCACAAACATTTGTGGCAAGCAGCTAGAAGGCCCAGCCATACTCCTCCCTACACAGGTTGCGGCAGTCGCCATACAAACCAGACTTTTGGCTCCTGTGCCTGTGCAGAATATTGGTGCCCTTAAAAGTTCAAAAGTTGGCCATCCCTACTCTGAACTGAGCCAGAATCTGTTTCACGGGGCCAGTAAAAAGAAAAAAGGGGGGGAGCCTGTTATTGCAGCATTTATTTACTTATTTTACCAAGAACACAGAAATGAGATTGAGGCAGCTTAGACTTCCCACATTGATAAAATGAAAGAAAACAGGCTGATTTGGGGCATGGATTGCCAGAGGTAAGGGAAAAAGGAGAACAAACAAGTCGAATGAGACTTAAAAGGAGAGCTCCTGAATATATAAGAAATATTCTGCTTTGTAACCCAAGATATGTTATCATAGCAAAAGAGAGAGCGCTGAGGAAACATTGACTTCTTTTAGGATTTTGTTCCACTTTGGGGGTCTCTCTGTGTTGTATTTATGACTCCTGCGCAGTTTTGTTGGGATAACCTTGGCACAGTCATCCAAATGCCATGGGGTGTTTTATTTGGCACTTGCCTTTTGAGCTGCTCCAACCTGATAACCGTTGGAAATATCTAGCCGTTTCAAAAATAAATATTTCAGAGATGCTCTGGCGAAGGACCTTTGTCTTAATCGCTGTGAAATCACAAGCATCGGTCTTGGAGTCCCTGTGACTCCTGATGGAACTGCTTTCAATTCATTTCTGCTCCTTGAGGGATGGGTTCACTGACAGTTCACCGGATCCCTGCCAAGATGTTTGTCATCACAATATTTCACATTAACGTGACAAACTTCACTGCATTAAGCAACCAGGCCACACTGAAGCAATCCTTCGAATGCATCCTTGCTTCTTCATCTCTCCTGCAATGGATTCTTTCTTGCTTTGGGGTGACTTCAGTCCCTGATATGAACATGTGGAGGTGGGGAATGGAATCATGCGACCCAGTCTCAACATGGTCATAATAAAGGCCTGAAAGGAGCACTTCCGCTGACTGCTTTCTCTGTGCTATCAAGATCCTAAACAGGAAATTGCCTTCCAAGCACTCCACTCAATGCGTGTTAGCTAGTATGTTGCCTGAATAAATGTGCATTACAACTGTGTATGCTGCAAAGTGGTCCTTTGATTATCTCACTAAGCTTGGAGCAGCATCCGGAATGGCAATTAGGTGTATGGTGAAGCAAATGACATACATTTAATCGCCAGAATTTTGCCTGGGTGTTTGCAACAGATACACCTTTTCTGACCTCCCAAAGACTAGATGCTATTTAGAACTGTTTCACATCACTGTAAGTCATTTATGTATCTCTGTTGATTCAGGCAATGCATGACAGGAGACCTTCCAAAATGTAAGAACATGCCTGATTTATTTTGCCAAGAGTGAATGTTATCATCACAAAACAACCCCAGAATATTACCAGTACTTAGAAACTGTTGCATTCATTTTGTTGGTTGGTTAATGGATTAAAAGCAAGATGACTAAAGAGCTTTAACCGGTTGACACAGCATTAGTGAGCATGGCAGCCAGCCCTTGCTTCTGTGTACATACTGAGCTGATGAATCAAAGTGGCTAAGAGAACAATCCTATTTGCACTTATCTGAGAGGAAGTCTCATCAAACTCAATGGGTCTTCCTTTTCAGCAGATGTGTTTACAATTGCGTTACAAAAGGCTGGTTCATGCCTTACTTTTTCTGAAGTGCACTCCTAATATTTTCTGTGTATTTACAGATGCTAAGTGCCATGGACTGATTGGATGAGGAGCGATGGTGGGAGGAAGCGGCTGGGGAACTCCCAAGGGAAGATGGCTCAGAGCCTGGGGAGTGGTGAGAGGAAGAAGAGAGAGAGGACTGGAAGGAGGAAGAGTCAGAAGCTGAAGAAGCAACAGGCTTTAGTGAGCAGAGAGAGTCTGCGGAAGAGGGAAGTCAAGAAACAGAGCTAGAAACTGAAGCAGGGGAGGGGAATGAGCCAAGAGGCACAGATGAGCCAAGCTGGTGAAGAGTCGTCACAGGTGTTTCCCCTTCCTGCTGCAACAAGCTCCCCTCCCTGTGGGTCTCCCAGAACCAGGAGAAGCATGAAGAAGGTAGAAGAGAAGTTAGCTTCACGCAAGCACAGTCTCATATTGCTTGAGGGGAAACCCTGGAGAGGCAGCAGTGGGGAGACTTGGACCTTCAGAGGCAAGACCTGCTGGAGATGAATTGCTGTGCTCATGAGGACTGACACTTCTGTGCAGATCCTGTTGTTGCTAAGAAAGAGTTAACTCCAACTTGCTCGGTGTCTCGCTCCTGTCATTAGGTGTGACATTAGCACATGTTAATTTGCACATTATAAGGTAAAGGTACCCCTGACAGTTAGGTCCAGTTGCGGAGGACTCTGGGGTTGTGCGCTCATCTCACTCTATAGGCTGAGGGAGCTGACGTTTGTCTGCAGACAGCTTCTGAGTCATGTGGCCAGCATGACTAAGCCGCTTCTGGCGAACCAGAGCAACGCACAGAAACGCCGTTTACCTTCCCGCTGGAGTGGTACCTATTTATCTACTTGCACTTGACGTGCTTTTGAACTGCTAGGTGGGTGGGCAGGAGCTGGGACTGAACAATGGGAGCTCACCCCGTCACAGGGATTCGAACTGCCAACCTTCTGATCGGCAAGCCCTAGGCTCTGTGGTTTAGACCACAGTGCCACCAGCATCCCACATTTGCACATTATACACATATATTAATTATGAAGCCATGGCTGGTTGTGCTTTCACAGAGAGACAATAGCTCAGTGGTAGAGCTTTGCATGCTGAAAGGTAGGGCTGTGAGAGTTTCCCAGGTGAAACCCTGGTGAGCTGCTGCCAAACAGTGAAGACAATACTGAGATACAGTAGGTGGACCAATGGTCTGATTGCCTTACAGGGGTGTCCAACTGGAGGTTCGGGTTGATCACGCCTGTCCTCCATACTTTGACTTTCCTCCCTAAAAGCTCAACAACTTTGACCTGAAAGCCCCCTCCCAAAAGGGGTAGATCACTGCCAGTTTTTTATTCTGTGAGTAGATTGCAGTCTCTTGGGGCTGGACGTCCCTGCTCTAAGGCAACTTCTTAGGGGAAGGGTGCAGCTCAGCAGTGGAGCTCATGATTTGCATTCGAAAGGTTCCAGGTTCAGTTCCTGGCATCTTGAGGAAGAGCTGGCAGAAGCCACTGTCTGACTGGCAGCTTCCAATGTGCCCTGAGCTCCACCCTCACTGAGTAACTTTCAAAGACCAATCTGGTGTGGAAAGTAAATGCCTTCACTTGATCAGTCATTTGTTTGAGAGATTGACTCCAATTTATGATTTTCAGGGTTTATTATAATTTCCTTATTACATAAAGCATCTTGGATTTGTAGAAAAATGGGGATATGCACTTGAAAAGAAATACATGTTCAAAACACCTATCATTTGTCATTTAATACACTGATCAGCAAGCAGATATCTGCTGCTATTGTTTCATTAATGTCACTTTTTCAGATTGTAATTCCTTATTTCAGAAAGGATAAAGATATGAACCAACAATGTTCCTTTTGAGGGTGGGAGGAATGTGAATAGCCTGACATTTAGCTAGGCTAAAGGCTGACAGATATGTCCAGAGTATATGTACACAGACACGCTTTATTTTCTGGCAGACGGTCTGGAGAAAGGGTACATCTGCAAAAACTGCATGTGTTTCTAAGCAAACTCTATTTAGTTTACTTTTTAAAAATAGTCCTTCCAGGTGTTCAGAAACACACTAATTTGAAGACATGTGTTGGGGAAATTGATATTTGTTCGTGAGGAAGAGAAACGGCCTGCCATACAAAGGGGCTGGGTGGGCACAAGCTGAGAAAAAGAAGACACAGGGCAAGAAGATGGGCTTCAGCTGAGGAGGGAAAGGCAACATCAAGTCACCTGAAGACCTTTTTCAGTTTGCTATTATTTACCAGAAGTTTGCTATATGATGATCCTTCATTAGTACCTTATACTAGCTAGATTGTTGTATTTATTTGCTTGATTATTTAATATATATTAAGTATATAATAGCTCCCTTCAATGTAAAATTTACAAGGCCATTTATGGGATAAAAACAACAAAACCTTAACCATACAATAAAATGTCAATGAGCAATTCAATAAATTGTTCCATGGGAACAGATTCCGGTGAACTGCTTCACAGGCCATCTTTCGTGGAGCTGAATTTATGCTCAGATTTATCGATCCCGGACATTGGATAGTATCAATCAAATCACAAGATGTGTCAATAGGCCAGATCCTTTGAGTGCTTGTTTAGAGTACGTTGAGGATAATTTTCATCCCTCCAAGCTAATTCTTGGCATTGGAAAAGACTCCTGTAACATCAGGAAAGGAATGGCTGATGAACAACCATTGAAAGTTCCAAGATGAATCAACTGATATGTAAATCCTTACTCCAAAGAGTAGTTTTGACAGTAGAGAAGTACTACAACAACAACGACAATAACAACAGTTTTAAAGCTCAGGCTCCACTTTGGTTTCACCTGGATATCTGTAAATAGACACAAATATTGCAAAATATCAATAGGCCTCCAGCAATGCCCTTCCAAAGGAAACCAACCCTGTGCTCCTGGAATTTCGCATATGTTTTTAGCTGTTATTTTCTTCTCATGGCTTATTGGTCTAAGAAATAAAGAACCGTCTGCCGTGTGCTATCTGCCATTGATCTCAATCAGCCTACTCCCAAGGAAATCCCATTGTCTAAATTCCCAGGAAGCTGTGTAAAGGATGGTAGCTCACAATTTTCTGCTTCATAATAGCCTTTTCTAATTGCAATTCTAGCTCTCAGGGATCATGCTGAATACTTGAATGATTCCCTTTGCTTTGCCAAAATAAGCTTGACACTATTCCTGTGTTCCCAATTAAAGGTGATATATAGAAAACAGAGAAGTCATAAGAAAGCTTTTTAAATGGAAGATAAATTCCTCGAAATTGCAAGCTGCGAGAGGTGTTTATTACAAATGATTTAAAATAAAAGCAGTAAGCAGCTGTAAAAATGTCAGCTCTGGAAAATATTGGATCTCTGCCTCCAGGCTAGAGGTGGGGAATTGGTGGCTCCTGGGGTCAATTTGACCCACACAACCATTTTGACTCCCCCTTCAGCCTCTCCTGGAGCCCCATCCCTCCTCAGCAGCAGCGCAAATGGGACCACAAAGTGCTATCCTGAGGACCTTCCGCTTTTCCTTGTAGCTGAAGGGGAAGGTGGGCAGAGCATTGCAAGTACTGAAGGCGCTGCAGAATATATCCATGTGTGCGCATGCGTGCATTTAACAGAAATGTTTGTTTTCATTTTCCCCTTCCATAAACTACCATTTCTAATGCCATCTCACTACCTGTTTGGGTCATCTATAGGTAGAGATATTAAAAATTCAACGGTTTTGTTTCCAGCAGGGAGCTGTTATCTACTCCCTAAGGAGATAACTGACAATGCATTTGTCCCTTGAATTATTGGTTGCCGACACAGATATCAGATGCAGGGTGACAAAGAAGCATCCTACTTTGTTAGCTTTAACTAAATGGGAGTCAACTGGGTCAATTGCATCTTGGGGGGAAACTCTTAACAAAATAAGAACAATTATATACTATTCAGATATTGCTTGGTTGTTATCATTTTTCCTGGGGCTTAGCCAACCATTCTGAATAAAATATTTAGAACATTAAGTTCAAATGAGAGGCTTTGTGTGCAAGTTCCTATAAAAGCCCTGTTTTGCTTAACAGATTTGCTCATTCTTCACTCCTTGTTTGCAAAAGCATCAACTGTGCTGTCCACTGCTCAGTGTCATTTCCCACCTTTGTGTGCCTTCAGGTTTTTAACATTGATTTAGAATCCCACAGTATTGTTATTTAATTGACAAATCAAAGCTGTGTGTCTTTATGGAGTCTTACTCTGTTATGTTAAATGGACAAAGCAATTGCTTTGTTCTGAAATGCATAATCCCATACAGTACAGTAAACTACCAACAGGCACAGCCCATCATTGCTTCTTGTTGCTTCTCTTTCGTATCGTGCAATGGTGTGTGGGATTCAGTCATATAAAAGCTAAAAAAAATAGTCACGACAACAACCTATAAGACCTTTTATCCCCACACCCCAAATTATTTCTGCAGGCTCTCATGGTGACACACCAACAAACATTCAGGCAATTACGCAGTTTGGTTGTTTGGTGTGAGGTGGGGGCGTATAGCTCTTTGACGCCAGAGAACAGGACATTCCTTCTATCTGGGATGGTCATTCTCTTCTGTCCAGCTTCAGGAGGGATGCACATGCAGTGCAGTCAGCCAGCCAAGTCAACTCTGGTGATCAATGGGGTGGCTGATGTTACAGTCAGATCAACCTTACAACCATGTGTGCAGATTGTGCTGGACAATAGTACATTAACTAGGCTTCAGTATTCAACTTGGTTTTGAATTTGCACTGATTTTGTTGTACAGTCATCTCTTATGCCCCAGAGAATTCTCTTTCTTTTTCCAGGATTGTGTTCCAGCTACTGCTGAGGCACCATGTTTGCGATAATAAGATGTCCTCCAGAGAGGGCCTCAAGTTTTATTTTAATAATTGTGTATTATAATTGAAAATATTCTGGATGAGAATTTATCCTGCCTAAGTTTTTTTGCTGCTACTTTCCTGGATTTTATGGATTTTTGTATGGTTTTTATTATAACCCATTCTTACCTTAAATCTTTATGTAACAAACAACTAATAAATTGAAGTAATAATAATAATTTGAACAACTCCATCTAATTCGCATAAGGTTCAATTTACAGACATGGCAGACAAGCATAAAACTCAAGTTATTTGCCTTCTTTATGCAACAATTTGGGTTCTTGCCGCCTCTCCCACTCCTCAAACAGTAAGAAAGTTATACGGCTTTTGAAAAGGAAAAGACTCATTTCTCTAACTTTCTTTCTAGCTGGAATGATAAGACACAGCAATATGGTGAGGTGATTAATGTGGAAATAGCCCAGCTACTATAATGTATCTCTCCCGATAAGGCAACACATTTTACTGTGATGTTGCAGAAGTGGATCCGTGCTTTCTCTTGGCTTACCGTATTTTTCGCCCCATAAGACGCACTTTTTCCCCTCCAAAAATGAAGGGGAAATCGGGGTGCGTCTTATGGGGCGAATGCCTGCAAGCCTCGCGCGCCCGGCAGGAAGTCCCACCGGGTGCGCGAGGCTTGGGGCGGCAGCCTGTCGCCCGAAGCACGGGGAGCCCTCTGGAGGGCTCCCCCTGCTTCGTGCGAGTGTCTGCAAGCCTCGCGCACCCGGCAGGAGGTCCCACCGGGTGCGCGAGGCTTGGGGCGGCAGCGGACTGCTTGCGCGCACCTAGAAGCTTGGGGCGTGCTGAGGTCAGCGGCCCCAAGCTTCTGCATGCCGGCAAGCAGTCCGCTGCCGCCCCAAGCCTCCCGCACCCGGCATGCAGAAGCTTGGGGCGTGCTGAGGTCAGCACACCCCAAGCTTCTAGGTGCGCGCAAGCAGTCCGCTGCCGCCCCAAGCCTTGCGCACCCGGTGGGACCTCCTGCCGGGTGCGGGAGGCTTGGGGCGGCAGCGGACTGCTTGCCGGCATGCAGAAGCTTGGGGCGCGCTGACCTCAGCACGCCCCAAGCTTCTAGGTGCGCGCAAGCAGTCCGCTGCCGCCCCAAGCCTTGCGCATCCGGCGGGACCTCCTGCCGGGTGCGGGAGGCTTGGGGCGGCAGCGGACTGCTTGCCGGCATGCAGAAGCTTGGGGCGCGCTGACCTCAGCACGCCCCAAGCTTCTAGGTGCGCGCAAGCAGTCCGCTGCCGCCCCAAGCCTTGCGCATCCGGCGGGACCTCCTGCCGGGTGCGGGAGGCTTGGGGCGGCAGCGGACTGCTTGCCGGCACGCAGAAGCTTGGGGCGCGCTGAGCTCCGCACGCCCCAAGCTTCTAGGTGCGCGCAAGCAGTCCGCTGCCGCCCCAAGCCTTGCGCATCCGGCGGGACCTCCTGCCGGGTGCGGGAGGCTTGGGGCGGCAGCGGACTGCTTGCCGGCACGCAGAAGCTTGGGGCGCGCTGAGCTCCGCACGCCCCAAGCTCCTGGTGTAGCGCAGCGCACCTGGGGGGGAAATAAAAATTTTTTCCTTTATTTCCCCCCCTAAAATCTAGGTGCGTCTTATGGGCCGGTGCGTCTTATGGGGCGAAAAATACGGTATTTCATTTCTATGTTTCCTTCCTTCCTTCCTTCCTTCCTTCCTTCCTTCCTTCCTTCCTGATGGCAGTGGGAGCTGAAGATCCACAGGAGAACTCTGGGCCACTGCTAATCAGATGAGAACATGAGTGAGGAAGTGAGGTTCTTGCTTATGTACACAAGAGTGAACTTCAGAAGAGACAAGGCAGCCATTTTTGTAACAATCCCTGCAAGGAGGGTAAAGAAAGCTACCACCTCAGGAAAAGAATTTGGGGCCCAGCTTCATGCTATACTAGCTTTCTTATTGCAAAGGTGGTTTGGTTTGCTTGCTTGCTTGCTTGCAATGTAGTGGAGGGTTTAAAAATATGATCCTTCACTTAAAGTCTGAAGTGGTACAATTTATTCTGCTGCCTCCACAGACCAGGTTTTCATTTCACCTCCCTCCCTCCCACACCTGTGCAAATGCTAGAACTGGCACTTTTGAAGGATAGGCAGACCAGCAGCTCCGAGAGGAGATCAGACTTCAAAATGAACAATCTCTGCTACTTTACAAATCGGTAGCTTGATGCCTGCATACCCAACAATAATATGCATAGAAGAATATACTGCAAGGCTGCCTGAAATGGCATCTGTAGCTTCCTTTCTGTCATGATATCTAGTATCACTCACAATGGGCTAGAGCTGTGTGCAGATAGTCTCTTGAAAGTCTCTACCCTCCTTGAGAAATTGAGAGGTGGGATATTTACAGAAGTTTATAAAATTATGCCTGGCATGGAGAAAGTGGAGAGAGAAGAGTTTTTCCTCCCTCTCTCATAATGCTAGAGCTGATGGACATCCAATGAAGTCAAATGTTGGAAGATTCAGAACAGATAAAAGAAAGGACCCTGGGCTTTGCTCCCACTAGCAATAGAGATGACCACCAACCTGGGTGGCTTTAAATGAGAATTGGACAAATTCGTGGAGGATAAAGCTAACATTGAACAATGTAGTGACAGAAGAGTTTAAGATTGAGAAAGGGACACGACAAGGTTGCCCAATTTCTCCATTGCTTTTTATATCAGTCCTCAAGGTTTTGTTAAATATGATTAGAAAGGATCAAGAGGTTAAAGGTATACAAGTGGGAGCTAAACAGTACAGACTGAAAGCATTTGCTGATGACTTAGTATTGACTCTACAGGAGCCAGAATCTAGTACCAAAAGGGTATTGAAACTTATTCAAGAATTCGGACAGGTAGCAGGTTTTAAGCTGAACAAGATGAAAACCAAGGTTTTAGAGAAAAACTTAACTGTGAATGAGAGAGAGAAATTTCAGGAGGAGACAGGACTAACTTTGGTTAAGAAAGTGAAATACTTAGGGGTTAACATGACTGCCAAAAATGTGAATCTATTTAAGGATAATTATGAAAAATGTTGGACAGAAGTGAAAAAGGACTTAGAAATATGGACAAATTTGAAGTTATCACTGCTAGGCCGAATAGCTGTGATAAAAATGAATGTGTTGCCAAGGATGTTGTTTTTGTTTCAATCATTGCAAATTTTGGATAAGATGGATTGTTTCAAGAAGTGGCAGAAAGATATTTCCAGATTTGTTTGGCAGGGCAAGAAGCCTCGAATAAAATTTAAGATATTAACTGATGCTAAAGAAAGAGGTGGATTTGCCCTGCCAGACCTTAAACTTTATTATGAATCAGCTGCTTTTTGCTGGCTGAGAGAATGGCTGCTTCTTGAAAACACTGAAGTGTTGGATCTAGAAGGCTTCAATAATGTATTTGGTTGGCATGCATATTTGTGGTATGATAAGGTAAAAGCACATAAAGCGTTTAAAAATCATATTGTTAGAAAAGCATTGTTTAATGTTTGGGTAAGATATAATGATTCGTTAGAAAAGAAAACCCCAAGATGGTTGTCTCCAATGGAAGCAAAGGCACAGAAAAAACTCAATATGGAGGCCAAATGGCCGAAATATTGGGAAATTCTGGAACAAGATGGAGACAGAATAAAATTGCAGAGCTTCAAAAAATTGAAAAATAAAGTGCAAGATTGGCTCCATTATTACCAAATAATGGAGGCATACAATTTAGACAAAAAAGTTGGTTTCCAGGTGGAAAAATCAAAATTGGAAACACAGTTGTTAGATCCAAAAACTAAAAATTTGTCAAGAATGTATAACTTGCTGTTGAAATGGAACACTCAGAATGAAATGGTGAAATCAGCTATGATTAAATGGGCACAAGATGTTGGACATAACATAATGATGGCTGACTGGGATCAGTTATGGACCACAGGTATGAAATTCACGGCATGTAATGCCCTAAGATAAAATTAAATGAAAATGATTTATAGGTGGTACATGACACCAGTCAAGCTTGCAAAAATTTACCATTTGCCCAACAATAAATGTTGGAAATGTAATGAGACTGAAGGTACATTCTTTCACCTTTGGTGGACATGCCCAAGGATTAAGACATCCTGAAGAAACCAGAGGCCTTTCTCCTGGGCATGGTTGGCCAATTGGTGCCAAAGAAGGATAGAACTTTTTTTATGTATGCAACAACAGCAGCAAGAATACTTATCACGAAGTATTGGAAGACACAAGATTTACCCACCCGGGAAGAATGGCAGATGAAGTTGATGGACTATATGGAATTGGCGGAATTGACTGTCAGAATTCGAGACCAGGGAGAAGAGTCGGTGGAAGAAGATTGGAAAAAGTTTAAAGACTATTTACAGAAATACTGTAAAATTAATGAATGTTAGAAATGAATGAATGAATGGAATGAAGTTATATGGCTTTAGTAGAAAGGCTATAAGGAATTAAGTATATATAGATTAATAGAGTATTAAAGGGAAAAATAAGGTTAGAATGTGTTAGGATAATTATAGGATAGAAAACAGAGGAAGATGGAAAGGAATTGCTGAAACAATTAACAGAAGTGGAATACAAAAAGGGAGGTGTGAGGAGGTCGTTGAAATAAGTGAATGAAAGATAAGATATTGAAATTGTTTTGTGTCTTAAATGGTTTTTGTTTTGTTTTGTTAATCTTATGTGTTAGTGTTTTGTAGTGTTTCTGTACTGTGTTGTATTGTGTTTTTTTCCTTTCTTTCTTTTCTTGTTTCTTTTTTTTTTGGTAGTGTTGTGTTTAAACTGTTGTAAAAGTAATAAATATTATTTTATAAAAATATAAATAAATTATTATTATTAATTATTATTATTATTATTATTGATGCTGCAGTAGTTGGACCATTGGCCTCATCCAGCAGCTTTGTGTTGTGGTCAAATCTTAAATTTCTCTTAATTTCTCCAGCAGGAATAGACATTCGCCGACATTTTCTCAGGGGTGGGGCTCACCATCAACAATGGCAGTAGTTATAATAATAATAATTTATTCTTTGTACCCCGCCCATCTGGCTGGGTTTCCCCAGCCACTCTGGGTGGCTTCCATAGAAACCAAAAATACACTAAAATATCACACATTAAAAACTTCCCTGAACAGGGCTGCCTTAAGATGTCTTCTGAATGTCAGGTAGTTGTTTATCGCTTTGACATCTGATGGGAGGGCGTTCCACAGGGCGGGCGCCACCACCGAAAAGGCCCTCTGCCTGGTTCCCTGTAGCTTTGCTTCTCGCAATGAGGGAACCGCCAGAAGGCCCTTGGCGCTGGACCTCAGCATCCGGGCAGAATGATGGGGGTGGAGACGCTCCTTCAGGTATACTGGACCGAGGCCGTTTAGGGCTTTAAAGGTCAGCACCAACACTTTGAATTGTGCTCGGAAACGTACTGGGAGCCAATGCAGGTCTTTCAAGACCGGTGTTATGTGGTCTTGGCAGCCACTCCCAGTCACCAGTCTAGCTGCCGCATTCTGGATTAGTTGTAGTTTCCGAGTCACCTTCAAAGGTAGCCCCACGTAGAGTGCATTGCAGTAGTCCAAGCGGGAGATAACCAGAGCATGCACCACTCTGGCGAGACAGTCCGCAGGCAGATAGGGTCTCAGCCTACGTACCAGATGGAGCTGGTAAACAGCTGCCCTGGATACAGAATTGACCTGCGCCTCCATGGACAGCTGTGAGTCCAAAATGACTCCCAGGCTGCACACCTGGTCCTTCAGGGGCACAGTTACCCAATTCAGGACAAGGGAATGCCCCACCCCCTGTCCCCCCAAAACAGTACTTCTGTCTTGTCAGGATTCAACTTCAATCCATTAGCCGCCATCCATCCTCCAACCGCCTCCACACACTCACACAGGACATTCACCACCTTCACTGGTTCTGATTTGAAAGAGAGGTAGAGCTGGGTATCATCTGCATACTGATGAACACCCAGCCCAAACCCCCTGATGATCTCTCCCAGCGGCTGCATGTAAATGTTGAAAAGCATGGGGGAGAGGACAGAACCCTGAGGCACCCCACAAGTGAGGGCCCAGGGGTCTGAACACTCATCCCCCACCACCACTTTCTGGACACGGCCCAGGAGGAAGGAGCGGAAGCACTGTACGACAGTGCCCCCAGCTCCCAGCCCCTCTAGACGGTCCAGAAGGATGTTATGGTCGATAGTATCAAAGGCCGCTGAGAGATCCAGCAGAACTAGGAAACAACTAACTAGGAAACAGTAATAACTATCCTTCCTTCTTTCCTCAGGAGATGTTGTTGCTCCTGCTGCAAGTGGGAGCCGGGAGCCACATGCAGAATGTTATTCTTTTTTATTATTATTATTTGCTTACATTTATATCTTACCTCTCTTCTGTCACCAAAAGGCAGAACTCGTGAAGATACAGCTCTGCCCTCCCGTTTCTCCTGACCGCTCATGGAAATTATTATCAGGGCTTCCGGTGTGGTGGAGCCCATGCCAGTTTCTGTTTCAGAAAACCAGGCATCAGTATTGTGTTTGAGTTTGAAAGCAGATGTGTTGTAACAAAATGATAGCAATGTATATTAAGAATAAGAATAATGACAATGACGGGTATTTTGTGTTTTCCTTTTGTAATTTTATGCTGTAAATCAAATAATCAAATAATAATAATAATACATGTGGAGGCCTAGGCAGATGTCCTTTTTGATGTGTCAATTTTGTTGTGATTTATGTGGAAATTGTTCAGTTTGGTTTTGTATTTTTCAATATTTTATTTATTATGACTACTTTTGTTATGTTGTGGTTACGTATTTTTTCATGTTGTAAGCCAGCTTGAGCACAGTTTGAACTGTGGGAAGGTGGTATACAAATAAAATTAAGTATGTCTGAATGTAAACTTTGAGTAGACTTCCTTTTCCTCTCCACCTGTGTGCTCTCCCCCATTCTGCTCCCCTGTCCTCGCCCCCCTGCAGCAGAGTTTTGGGGATGAGTGGTGCTGGGGCTGCAGGGGTTGAGGAGAAGAAGTCCTGTTGCACCAGCAGAAGGCCATTCCCTTGCCCTCCCAACCAGAGTTGCAAACCAGGAACAGATCATGTGCAGAATTGATCAACTAGCAGATCTGAATGGGTGGGGAAGGAGGAGAAAGTGCAGGAACCCACATCATATTCTGAACTGACCCAAGGTGTCTCGCTAGCTGTTACATGCCTCTCCCTATGAGGGAATGGTTATCAACTTGATTTCATTCTCCAGCAGAGCACTGAACAGTGATGATCACACAAAATTGAACCTGCGTTTTCTCTTGGCTCATTTCATTTTTGTGGGGAATGGAACACAAATTTCTGTCTCCATGAGGAGAATCCCAATCGCCCTGGTGAGTGTTGGGAATGCAAAGTCAAATACAAATTCTCTTCCTGTTAAGAAAGAAATGTGATTTGAAGTGAGGTTGCAGGGAGCCAGACAGAGGACCTTCTCGGTAGTGGTGCCCGCCCTGTGGAACGCCCTCCCTTCAGATGTGAAGGAAATAAGCAGCTATCTTATATTTAAAAGACATGTGAAGACAGCCCTGTTTAGGGAAGTTTTTAATATTTAATGCTGTATTGTTTTTAACTCTCGATTGGAAGCCGCCCAGCGTGGCTGGGGAAACTCAGCCAGCTGGGCGGGATATAAATAATACATTATTATTATTATTATTATTATTATTATTATTATTATTATTATGAAAAGGAAAGGTTGCTTTTTTAAAAGTATATTTGTAGAATATGGAGAGATCCATAATGCAGAAAGTACAATAAGTGATTGCTCCTATTTACATTGCCCAAGTAAGCGTCTGGAAATGCATAAATCTATGCTTCTTTATCATTTGTATTATGTGTAGTAAGTCATGTGTTAATTTTCAGATTTCTTTAAAAAATGAATATTTGTCCCTCACTTATGAGCCTAGGACAGCTATAGGTTGTTTGTTTGTTTGTTTGTTTGTTTGTTTGTTTGTTTGTTTGTTTGTTTTTGAGGAGGTGGTACCAGAGAAGAAGTGCCTGAGATGAAAAGGGAATGAAAGAGATGCTTAGGACTGACTTTCTGGATTTGGTTGTTGCATTTTTTAAAATAAGAGGATGAGGTTTATTCCTTCTACAGGTTAGAAGGAAAGAAGAAAGGTAGCTCTTCAATGGGTATAGGAGAAAGCATTGCAAGGGAATAGTCTGGTAAAACATTGGACGCAATATGAGGTGTGCAAAATAGAGCCCCTTTTGTACTGTCCCCTGGAGGTGGGGGGGGGACACTGCAACTTGACTCTATCTTGCCTTGCTGGGGTAATGGGAGAAGCACCAGACTAAGTGAGTCAAGCCAGAATTTGGCCCTCCTTATGGCAGTATGGCCTCATTTTATGGAATGGGCTCTGCTAAACATGAGAGGAGTGACAAAGAAAACGATAAGTACATGGAATCCATTTCTGCATTCCCTGCTGCCCCTTTTCTCTTGGACTCAGTTATTTGGCAAGAAATGACTCTGCTGAAGCTATTATACCTAAGAGGTGATATTGATTCCCAGAAACAAATGACCAGGTATTTTGCAATTGAAACAGCATACTAGGTACTCCGGAGGACGCGGGTGGCGCTGTGGGTAAAACCTCAGCGCCTAGGACTTGCCGATCGCATGGTCGGTGGTTCGAATCCCTGCGGCGGGGTGCGCTCCCGTCGTTCGGTCCCAGCGCCTGCCAACCTAGCAGTTCGAAAGCACCCCCGGGTGCAAGTAGATAAATAGGGACCGCTTACCAGCGGGAAGGTAAACGGCATTCCGTGTGCTGCGCTGGCTCGCCAGATGCAGCTTGTCACGCTAGCCACGTGACCCGGAAGTGTCTGCGGACAGCGCTGGCTCCCGGCCTATAGAGTGAGATGAGCGCACAACCCTAGAGTCTGACAAGACTGGCCCGTACGGACAGGGGTACCTTTACCTTTACTAGGTACTCCATTCCACTTCTGTTCTTAATGAAGGTGCCACAGGAATCATAGAATCATAGAATTGTAGAGTTGGAGGGGACCTTCAGGGTCATCCAGTCCAGTCCCCTCCAATGCAGGAATTACTTGGAGAAGCCCACAAATTTTATTTTGGCTCCATTCTTTGTGATGGACCCTTTCCTGCTCCTGAGTCTCTGGCACATGGAAGGACTTGTGGAGTTCTCACATGTCCTGTTGAACTTTAGAGCAGCAGCCAGCAGTGTGAGAGACCAGGGACTAATCTACACTGGCAAGTTATAATGTTATAAATGCGTTATAAAAATGTGACACCAGGGGGCGCTGTATAGCAGGCAATGGGAAATTCCATTGAGAGCTATAGAATGGGTTTTTTTCTTAGCATCTTTTAATATCAGTGTAGATCCAGCCTAGCCCAGCCAGTCCCCATTCCAAAGGGCAGCTTCCTCCTACTCATGACCAACAGCTACTTCTGCTTGCCAGATGCAACAGAGAATCGTGTCACTTGGGGGAAGCTCTGCGGTGTGTGCGTGTCAAGGACACTGAGGTGTAGTGGCTAGATATGGAAGTGTGGGCACTGGGAGAAGGAAAGAACGGATCCATGATCTGAGGGAGCCTGGAACAGCCGGGAGACCAGAGTCAGAAGCAGGAGAAGATGCAAGAGTGGAGACTGAAGAGCAGGAGGAGAGAGAGAGATCTGGCTGGTGGAGAGTCAAGGGCTTCCACACCTCCTCCTTCTTCTGCCCCCTCCTCTCCTGCTCCACTGTCTCCCTGGACCAGAAGAAGTTTGAAGCAGGAGAAGCACATTCCCCCTCCCCATCACAAGACGCAGTGTCCCTGCTCACTGTCCCCTTGCCAAGCCACACCCCCCCCCCGCCGCAAACCCAGGCCTTGGGGAAGGTTGTAGCAAAGGGGCTCCATTCTCTCCCCCCAGGCTGCTACTTGGTTCCCCAGGTTTCAGGAGGCCGTTTGCTTCTTTGTTCTCCATCTGGAAAGATCCTCCCTCACTCCTGGATAGCTCAGTCAGTCCAGCATGAGACTCTTAATCTCGGGGTTGTGGGTTTGAGCCCCACGTTGGGCAGCAGATTCCTGCATTGCAGGGGGCTGGACTAAATGACCCTCGTGGTCCCTCCCAACTCTACAATTCTGTGATTCCTGCTGGTATTGTCTGTCCCACATTGGGGGTTTCTTCGAGTTTTGGGCCAGAGACGGAGATTAGGGATTCCTAGCAGTGGAAAGGAGAATTCCTGGAATGTAAGATCCAAGTTTGGGGTAAGTACTCTTTGGTGAGAGAACTCCAGCAGAGATTTAACAAAATATGCAGCAAAGCAAAGCATGGAAATAGAGGCTGTAGAAACTTAAAAGGTTGACAGTTGCTGTTTTATAGCTGTGTGGACAGGATGGCCAGATGAGGCTGGGCTCCAGTTCTGAGGACTGGGTTCTCCCCATTGTCTTTCATTGTGTAATTTGAGTTATGCCTTTCCTTTTTCCAGCTTATGTCAGGTTGCCAAAGGATGTGACCAAGCTGAACAGGCTTAGGATCCAGTGCTAGTTTCTCCTGCATGATCCTGGCCCTTATGTTCCACCTTTGGGACTTGTAGTGGCATACATTCTGAGCCCCAGCTGAGCCGGGATGGGTGAGTTAGGCCAGCCTATCTCTGGCTGATCCAGGCTTAGAGTCTTATGCCAGCAATCCACCGCATCATAAGATACTTAGCCCAGCGGAGGCAGCAGAATGAGGTGGTAGAATCCCAAGCAAGCAGATTCCTGGTGGGGGTGAACTTTTTAAATGCTTCTCCACATTAGCAAAGGAACACTTTCTGCAAGTAAAAGAAACCAGGCATATCCTACTCCTGGTTGCGCTCATTTTCTGCACCTACAGCCTTAAATCGCACACTGTGCTCCACCACTGCGTTTCCATTCCAGAGAACAGGCCTCAATCAAGTCTTCAAAAGCAATTCAATTTAGATGTAAAAATAGTGATGGATTTTGTAATTATACACCTATTAATTTCTCAAGTACTTGATTGGATCCAGCTCAATATAATCCTCGCAGGAATCCCTCTTATAGACTTTAGATGGAGAATCACACTTCCAGGAGGGACTGTAAGAACCGGACCTGCTGCGTTTCAGTCAGCGAAGCACAAAGCAACAACTTAAGGAGAGATTTATTTGAAGTTTTTCAGCTTTAGTCAGCAATATGTAAAATCCTCTCTGGCCTCCTCATCCATCATTCAATCCACTCCCCCTCCTGAAATCATCAATTTTTTCACCTCTCTCCATCCATCTTCTGCCATTTCCAAGAAAATATATTGTGATGCAACCTCTACCCTTTCTCCCTGCGGGGAACACATTAAGGCCATTTTAAAGTCTGTTCTGAAACTCTATAATAAGAATAATACTAACAATCCCATCCCCCCCTCCCAATTCTGCAAATCAGAAATGAGAGCTGAATCTCTACAGGTCAACTAAATGTAATTCCAAAATCTTGAAACTGTAATATTATAAAATTTCATAAGGTTAAAAAGAGTTCCAGGCATCACCAGAACTGTTAGGAAGCCTTGTAAACTAAACAGTTTTGCTACTGGGAAATCTAAAGCAGTTTCTCCCAAGCTAGTGCTTGCCATGTGTTTTGGACTATGATTCCAATCATCTCTGACCACTGTCCATTCCAGCTGGGACTGGTGGGAACTGTAACCCAACAACACCCAGAGAAGACCAGGTTGGGGAAGAGTGATCTTTTGTTTGTTTGTTTGTTTGTTTGTTTGTTTGTTTGTTTGTTTGTTTGTTTAATTTGTATACCACCCTATACCTACTGGTCTCAGGATTCTGATCTAAGTATTCTGAGTATACCAATGATCTGAAGATTATGAATGAAGATTTATAGCAAACATTCTCTGTTTCCAGGTGTGTTGGAATGTTCAGGCAGAGGGCCTTTTTGGTAGTGGTGCCTGCCCTGTAGATGTCAAACAGATAAACAGCTATGGGATCTTTAAAAGACATCTGAAGACAGTCCTGTTCAGCGAAATTTTAAAGTGAGATGTTGTATTGTGTTTTTACTCTTTTTTGTTGGGAGCTGCCCAGAGTGGCTGGGGCAACCCAATCTGAGGGGCTGCATATAAATAATAAATGATTATTATTCATGAACTTTCCACTCTATCTTATAGCCTTGTCCAGAGGCTTTAGCACAAGTCTCCTAAGGCCCACCACCTTCTGTTTGTTGGAGGGGAAGCGGAAGCATGGAGTCTAAACCCTGTGAGAAGCCCACTGCAGGGATCAAACTTTGCACCCAGATGTTCCCCTTCCAACAGGATTTGAACCAATGGCATCAAGTGACAAGAAAGGAGAATCAGACTAAGGAAGAACTTTCTGAGAGTCAGAGCTGTTCGACAGTAGAACAGACTCCCTTGGGAGGTGGTGCCCTCTCCGTCCTTGGAGGTTTTAAAACAGAGGTTGGATGTCCATCTGTCATGGATGCTTCAGCTGAGATTCCTGCATTGCAGGGGTTTGGACTAGATGACCCTTGGGGTCCCTTCCAACCCTACAGTTCTATGATTCTATTATACTGCTCTATGATTCAATACATGAAGGGCTAGTAGGAGCAGCAACTAAGGATGTGACAGAGGAGATCCAACTAGCAAACATACTTCCACTCTCTTCCTTCAATTGTAATCCTGTTGGTGTGGAGGACAGACCCTTGAAGAGGACTACAGTGCTGCCGCCCCTTCTAGGGGGTCAGTGGACTTGATTTTCACTTCTCTACAGCTTCAAGAAAAATGCAGAGAGCAAAACCAGCCCCTGTATATGGCATTCATTGACCTGACTAAGACCTTCAACACTGTAAATCGTAATGCCCTGTGGACTGTCCTTCTGAAAATCAGCTGCCCGGATAAATTTGTGAACATCCTTCGGCTTCTACATGATAGTATGGCAGATAAAATGGCTCTCAAAATGAACCATTCACAATGGGATCAGGCGTTAAACAGGGATGTGTTATCGCCCCAAGTTCATCACCGTGATCCTACACATTGTCGAAGGGAAACTGCCCACTGGGGTAGAAATAATATTTATCAAACAGATGGAAAGCTTTTCCATTTGAGTAGGTTTAAAGCAAAGAATAAGGTTACCATAACCTCCATCATAGAGCTTCAATATGCTGATGGCAACGGAGTGTGTGCACACTCAGAGGATGACCTCCAAACCATCCTAAATATCTTCACAGAAGCTTACAGAAAGCTTGGCCTATCACTCAATATCCAAAAAAACCAAAGTGCTGCACCAACGAGCACAAAACAACCCTTCCACAGAGCCAACTTAATGGTGTAACGTTGGAAAATGTCGATCATTTTTTCTACCTAGGCAGTTATCTTTCCACAAGGGCCAACACTGATGCCAAAATCCAGCTTTGCCTAAGCTCTGCGAGTGCAGCTTTCTCCCAATTGAAGCACAGAGTTTTTGATGACTGGGACATTCGCAGGAAAACCAAAATGCTTGTTTACAAAGCTATTGTACTACCAACTTTAATGTATGCTCGTGAAACATGGACTACTTATAAACACCATCCCCAACGCTTCAAAAGATTCCATCAACAGTGTCTCTGAAAAAAATTACATATCACTTGGGAAGACAGGTGAACTAATGTCAGTGTATTGGAAAAAGCAAAGATCACCAGTGTCAAAGCGATGATTCTTCAACATCAACTTCATTGGACTGGTCATGTTATTTGGATGCAACTACTCTATTCCCAATTTAAAATTGGAAAGCGTAATGCCGGTGGACAACAAAAGAGGCTTAAAGATGCTCTCAACGCAAATCTAAACAAATGTAGTATATGTCATGTGACAAAGACACATGAGAGCAGAAGCAGCAAAGCAGGCTGGGAAGTGCTGGGACTGCACAATCATTTGGGCCTCCTAAAGTTATCCAGGCCTGACTGCTAACTGGGGAGTCACTCTGACATGTGACTGAGCAGCCATTTTCTCTCTCTGCTCTCTGTAAGATTTCAGTCAGAGTCAGTCTGCCTCAGTTGTGAGCAGAGTCAGTATGGAATCTCTTTTTTTTATAATATTTATTCAAAGTTTAAGGTTTCAAAAAGAAAAAAGAACAATACATAATATAAAAAAGAATACAACAATAACAGAAAAAGAGAAAAAAGGATATAAAAATACATTCAATTAACAAAAAAATATTTTATAGGGGGGAAAAAGAACAGATTAAACCTTTACATAGCTTTCTTCCTTTACTTATTTCCTTGACCTCCTCACACCTCCCAATTTTGTATTCTAATTCAAATCGTTTTTTCAGCAAATCCTTCCAACCTTATTTTCATTTAAATAATTTAATTTAAAATAATATAATTTAACATCAACTCTTTCATCACATGTAATCTCAGTCAAACTGTTTGGAACCATGTTGTTTATGAAGAAGTTTATTTTAACTCAGTAAAGCTCTTATTCTTTCACTTAAAAACTCTGCATTATTAATTTGCGCTGCGCGTCAGTATAAACATCGACAACTGGGAAACACTGGCCTGCTAGCGTTCCAATTGGAGAACAGCCTTGACCAAAGGTGTCATGGACTCTGAAGACCCTCTAACTCAGGACGAAAGGGAGAAATGTGCTAAGAGGAAGGCACGCTTGGCAAACCCTTACTCACTGTTAAAACCGGGTTCATGGAAGACAATCTTACTCGGCTACGAGGGATCACCAAAGAAGAAAGAAGGTGCAGGGAACAGACCCTTGAAGAGGACTGCAGTGTCTGTGGGGTCCATTCATTCAAGTGTTGTCTTCAACATGTGATGAGAGAAGTAGTTGTATGGAAGCTAATGATGAACGTTGAGCTTCATAGCTGAGAAGGGATTTCATTCTGTGTCTCTACACCACAGAAGCCGCTATACCATACCTCCTGCAGAATGGCGGCCCAGTGTTAACAGAAAAAAAGTGTAACAATTGGAAGCTATCTCTCTCTCTCACACACACCTTTTTGAATTTGGGCAGAGCTGTGCAGGAGATGAATTTGCCCTTCTTTCCTCTGACATCCTGCTCATTTTATGGATTGTCAAGCCTGGCTGCTGATCATTTAGCTTTCTAGAGAAAGTCACTGTATTGTATTTTATGGAGCATTGATATTATTTCATTTTCACCTCCTCACAATTACCCATTCAAAGTAATGTTTAACTTCCTGTGAATGCTATCCTGAACTGACAGAACTCAACAGGGCCAGCTCAGTATTATGCTAATGGAGTCTTGGGTTCTTTTTATCAACTACACGTCCATTCAGGTTTATGACAAGCTTCACAGAATGGCCTTTGTGGTGGTGCTAATGCTGACTTTCAATTTTATGGGAAAATAAAGCTGCATATATATATGGTTTAACTAAATGTGTTATGGGCTGTTGCTTGCAAATGTTAGAAATGCATATGAATGATAATATTGTCCTAGAAAATAGGTACCTTTAGGCTCATAATAATGAAACTGAAAGAGACGGATTTCCAAATAAGGCAGGATTACTTTAAGCTGACAATGAAACCGAAAAGTGCTTTGAACACAAGAAAATAGTAAATTCAGGAACTGTTTCTGGGAATCCCTGATACATGTCGTTGCATGTTTCAAATGGATGCAACTGATCAAAGAAAACACTACAGCTCAGACTGGAAAAATAACTCCTGAATGCTTAGAATGGGCAATGCTACTTTGTGTCAAGCTGGCAAATAATATATTTGGTTAATTTTTCCTCTAACCTTTTGATTTTGTGTTGTTGGCATTGTACTCTGAAGGGGAACTTGACCTTTGCAAGGTTTTATTCCCTTGCAGCACCTGACTCATGTCAGAGTGCTACATCTCTTCCCCTTGGAATGTCAAAAGTCATATGTCATTGTCGCTGTATGTCATCTAGACCATCTGAAGGAAGGGGGCTGGTTAGAGACATTGCATTTATCCATGGCTTTCCATTCCAGAAGTGAAAAACCACACATTCATTGTTAAGGATAAGTGTTGTGTACAGGCAAGAGGCATAATTACCCCTGAATTATAGTATTATTGGATTAATTAGATCTATGACTTGATTATGGAAGATGTTGCACAGGCCCTCTCTCTATTAGTAAGGTGAATATGGAATGTGTGACATGCTGAATGTAGACAAAGACAGAGGGAAAGGGCAGGAATGAATCTTCTCTACAGCCCCCCTAGAGACGCCATTAGAGACAGATGGAGGACAGCTCCCCAAAAGAGAACAAACATGTAAAAATATCATCCTATTGTTGCACATTAACAATAGAGGGCGGGCTAATAGTAACATTAATAATAATTCCTACTATTACATCATGAAATACACAAACATCAGTTTACAATATCAGACATTATGAAACAATTGCAAAACAATAAAAAAAACCTAACCACATAGGGAACATTTCATGTTAGAAAAAGGCTCCATCACAAAACACATAAAAGGAAGGGGATTTATCCCTAGAAGGCTGTAATTGAAACATGACCTAGGCTGATGAAGAATATCAGCAAAGCCCAAACTGCATTTTAGGAAAGATTACCAATAACGGGATGGAAGAAATGCACCCCTATGAAGTGGAGATATAGACCCATAGCAGACATAGCAGTCCATCAGGCTTGAGTCTTACATGAACAAGCCTGAATGATCTCCCTTCATCTAATGAATCAGGAGAGTGTGATTGCTAGAGTTTGCCATTATGAACCAAGTGGTACAGTCCATTCTCCCTGCTATATCCCATCTTCTTCTGCTACTTACACAGAACACATTTAAAGTCAGAGGTTATTTAGCACAATGTATCATTCTCCATATGTTCCTCTGGCAAATGAAGTTTCTTCTTTTCTGTTAAATAGACAGAATAACAGCCAAGGCATTATGCAAATGGAATAAGATCTGGAAGAAAACTGAAGCATTCCTCCATGTCATTTCTTATATCATGTCAAGAACAGGTGGTCTGCCTTGTGGGCTCTATTTGCCAGCAAACTGTATCTTTGAATGCTGTTCCTTTGAGTATTGCACTGGCGATAGAACCATGATCACATACAGAAAAAATCCTAAAGTTCAGTAGCAATAGGTGCACAGTCACATACAACAACAGAAACATCAGGGCAACAAGCTCTGCAAGAGACCATATGCCAGCTGAGCTCCTTTATAAATTTGAGCAAGATAAGAGATAGTCATATGAAGACCCTTCATATGTGGATGGGGTTGTGTCCTGTGTCCATGCCTCCACTCTCACCATGCACACTGCCCCAGCCCCTGCTGGCTGTGCGTTCAGCCAGTGTGTGAAGAGGAAGCAGAGATTCTGGACCAGTCAGGTTCCCCATTCATGTAGGCGGGTGGGGCCTCTTCACACAGTGGCCAAATGCATGAGTGGCAGGTGGTGTGGCCAATGTGCACGTTGTGTGTGCAAGTGTTGGTAGGAGGGTGGGGAAAACATGGTTGATGAATGCAACTCCGTTCTCCTCCTCAACATCTGAGGAGTATTTGCATGAGCACCTGTCTAGTCATAGGAGATTCCAATGCTATCGACTAAATGCAGATCCTCGTGACACTTGCTTTTCAAGTCAGCAGAGGTTTTGTACATGAGATCTTGCCTAATATATCAGTCAGCAATGGTCAAAGAACAGGGCTATACTTAAAGAAACATACGAACAGGAATAGAATTGGCATTTAAAAAATCCAGAAATAAAAACCCCTCTGAGCAAACATTTCAACCTCACTGAACAAGAACAACCTCACAAGAAACCTCCAAATGACATTTTTAAAAAGAACCAATTCCAGCGACTGCGCCAGAGTGAGGTGGCAGAGCAGGAACACATCCAGAAATCTGACTGTGTGATCTGGCACCTGAAGAAAGACTATGAATTCTTCTCCCTGGTTGTCATGCTTAAAGTTGCAGAGGAAGCTGTTGCATGGGCACAGATGAGATGTGAATCCATGCTTACTGCACGGAAAGACATTTGTTTTTAATGCTCACACCACTTCCATGTTGCTTTATAATGGCCAGTAGTTTGTCACTACCCTTCGTAAATCAGCATGCCCTGTCATTCCCATCTTATTTGTAATAAGGCAGATGCCCCTTTACAAATATGGGTTCCTAGGAGCACACATATCGTTTCTACTTCCTTTCTGCAGGCAGTTCTACTCCTTTCATCTGGAGAAGTGGCCCTGCAAGCTACGAAGGTTTGTGCTGCGTTAACATTTCTTTCAAAATGTATCCTTGACACATACGTTCAATAATGTTTATCAAATGACATACCGCTCGCTTAGAGGGATCCTCTTTGCTGCTGTCATCACAGGAGTCACATTCCAGGTTGTACAGTTCCCTTTGAGAGGCCCAATTCCCTGGTGATTCCAGCAGATCCACAAATTGTGCTCCTTCCATGACAGGAGGGGCAGAGAGAGCCTTGAGAACAATGAACGGTGACAATGAACACTGTCAGCTCGCTTGAATCCTTTCCAGTTTTGCTCCAGTTGTAACCTTCCAGAAACAAAGCCGTGTTCTTCAATCAATGTTTACATTCACTGCTTGTCAGTGCCAGCTGACGGAGAAGAATCTCTCACCAATTTGGATTGCCAATTTGTTATTAGCATTGAAGATGAAAAAAACTCTCTGTTAAAGGACTAATCAACACTTCGATGAAAATGAGAAAGCAGAGCATTCTTTCCAACACTGGCATCCAGAGGACCAAGTTGCTCTTTTGACTCTGCCTCCTCCTGCACTTCCTGCACCACCTTTATGTCTGCCTTTCTTCTTCCATTTATCCATCCATTTTGCCCCCTTCTGATATAGGAATTAGAGACCCAAGGGGTTCATTTTTTTATTTTAAGAATGCTTCAGTGTTTCACTTTTAATAGCATTTAACATTTTAGATAGACTGCACGAAAGGAAAGGTTTGATTTCTGTGTGAGGTTCCTGTGGGCCTGCATTTTACAATCTTATGCTCTCTAGGCCATAAACAAAAAACCCTGTCTAACTCTGAAAGTGGCACAAATGGCCCTCCAGGATGTTATTCTAAGTTTCTCATGAGTTGGCACCAAAGTGTAGAAACAGCTATCCTCCGAAGCTTCCTGGAAGAAAGGAGAAGCCAGAGAATGAGATGAAGGAAGGAATGTCAACAGCCTGATGGAGGCCTTGTTGCCAGGGGAGCAGTGCTAGAAATGTGAGAATAGAGACCAAATGGCCTGGGCACTGGTGGCACCCCAAGGCGATGTGGGGTGCAGATACTGGTATGGAGCCATGTGCGTTGTGCTTCTCAGGACCTGTAACCTTTCTTGATGTATGTAGATGCTTATGTTTTAAGAATGTTGTTTCGATGTTTTATCACTCTTTCTGTGAATCCTTGTTCTGATGCTCCTCATGGCAGACCTTTTAATTGGTGGTTCATCCTCAACAACCACGTTAAGCTGAACTGTGCCCTATTGCAAGATCTACCATAAACACTGGGTCCCTCTTGGATACTGGGCTTGAATTAATTTCCTTGGTTCCATGTTTAATTTTAAAGGTGGTCGCTTGCCTGGCTAAGGAAGAAAGTGGTATAAAGTAAATTCTTACCCTACCTCCTTCCCAGTTGACCCATCCCATCCCATCCTTCTCTCCATCTGCACTCCCTCCACCCACACAGGGAAAGGACCTCATGCAGCCTTGAAGTGCAGGTGGACCATCTCACCGTATGCTAAATAACCTTCCCAAATAACTGATCATTGCTGCATTAAATTATTGGTTATATTGTCTAAACAATTGACTGGTGAGCAGCTAACTCCATAGATTAAAAAGCAGCAACAATGCCAGCCCATTTCCTCCCCATAGGAACACAGGAATTAATTGGTCAGCATAAACAGAAAACGAGAAGCCTTATGGTTTGGTGTTAGTAAGCCTTTCTTATTTGCACTCTTTTTATTGGGATGAGGCTACAAGAATAGCATTCATGTGGTTCTTCTGTCACCAGACATTTTTTTACTTCTTCAGATGTCAAAGAACAGGCCATTAATGTGAAATGCATTCATCATATTGTCATAGTTGATGAATTAGAATGTGAAATTTGAAGGCAAGAGGCTAATGCTTAGCTTTGGAGACTTTATCTTCATTATAAAGTGGGGGGCGGGAGCACACAGGTATTTGGAAGCTGATTATTAACATTGTAGGTGAGAGCTAATGTGTGTCATCAGCAAACACCTTTCTCTCCCTCTTGCATTTCTGTGTGAAAAAGCTGGATGTGGTAAATATTCATGAAAGTCTCATTTCAAACCTGTGGCTATATTTTATGCAAGCACTTTATTCAGCAGAGAGAGAGGGAGAAAAACTCTGTTGCTACAATAGAAATTAGTGATGCTTGTGAACACTGACAGTCCTGTTCTTTCTTCAATCCTCTTATATGTAGCAGAGAATAAAAATGATGCTCCCTGTGCCATTTTCTAATTTCTACAGTGTTCTGGTTTTATAATATTGTGTAGGAGATTTTGGGAAGGTGATTTAGGCTGAAATCCAGCACACATTTGCCTGAGAGAAAGTCACATTGAACTAAACGGAACTAACTTATGGGCAGATTTGCTTAAGGCTGCGCTCTTAACCTGCAGTGGCTACAGCTCTTTGAGGGAAAGAATGGGCTTCAAGTGCACTTTAAATGCATAGTGTATGCAGCAGAACTCTGAGCTTAACCCACGCCACAGAGTTGTAGTGAGGAAGAAAAAAGAGAGGGAACTTGGGGGTAGAGTGGGATAAAAATACACAGAATCACATAGTTCAATGTACCTGACAAGACTCTGGGGTTCTGTTTTATGATGAGCCCGTCCACTCCATTTCACGGCAAACCAATTTTGAAGCAGAAGGGAACCTCAAAAGCATTCATCACCACCTCTTTTAAACCACAATGACATTTTTTCTCCGACTTAATGAGGTAATTTAACTAGTTTTCAGGCTCTGTGGGCTTGGCTGCCATGGCACTTGCCCGCCTTCCCCCAGCCTGCGCGAGGTGCCTTTCTCTTGGAGCAGTTGGTCTCCCCCAAAGGAGAAGGCAGGCAAGCGCCGTGGCAGCCGAGCTGTGTGGGGGCTGTGTGTGGGCAGATTAGGCTGCTGCTTCTCCCGCACACCTGCCATCTCCACCCCCAGCTAGATCTTTCCATGCCATTGAGAGATTGTGCAGGCAGGAGTGGTGGAGATTGGGAAAAGAGGCAATCTGCCCCACTTACTCGGGGTGCCCCTCTCTAAGAGGGGCTGGAATGCCGTTCTGGGGCATTCTGGCTGGGGGGGGGAAAGCTCTGGTTGTTCCAATGGGAGAAAATGCAAGGTTGGAGTGTAACACAAGTGAAAGCAACAAGAAGCAATATTTAGAAAACAACTAGTGGCACTCCGTGATTAAGCATTCCTCTGAAAATTCCCAAAGAATAAACTAAGGAGAACAAGAAAAGTCTTAGAAATCTCTGGCATATTGCACATTTCAAAAGGTAGCTCCATGTAGAGCACATTGCAGTAATTCAAGCAGGAGATAACCAGTGCATGTACCACTCTGGTGACACAGTGCACAGACAGGTAGGGACTCAGCTGGTGTAGAATTGGAGATTTGACAATTCAGCCAGTTGCTTTAAATGTTGACCTCTTCCCTGGGAGGGGGAAGTAGTCATCCAGCCAGGGACTGAGAAAAGTTGACCAAAGGTTGATTTAAGGGAGCATGACCGGTTCAGTCACACCAGGTGCAGAGACTCAGGGGTACCACAACTATGATGTAAAGGGTTCTGTTGTCAGTTAACTCTTTCATCAAGGAAACAGCATACAGCTCAGCAACGTTTCCCAGGCCCTGTGGAGCAGCTGCCATGACTGAAGGTCCCTGCAGTGAATTAAGGTCTTACCTTACCTGCCCGCACTGAACATCATACAGCCAAATAATGCCAAACCAAGACAAAATGCTCTGCAGTGTGAAGCAAGTGAAAACAGGGAGTCCCAAGTGCCAGCCAAGAGCTTCCCAAATTCCAAGTCAGCCCCATGAAAAGCAACCACCTGAAGCCCACACTATACAAGGAGGAAGGGTACTCCCAAAGACAAATGGAAGGAGAAGGCCAGTCTGCTGCTTCCTTTGGAGACTCAGCCCCACATAGATCCAAGCCCCATTCTCTTCCTCTGGGGAAGGGGTGAGCCAAATTCACCTCTCCCAGGTGCAGGAACACCATTGTCCTGCTTGCGCTTGCTTCAAGAACATTGGCTTTCACATCCAGAGGGAGGTCTGCCAGTGGCAACAGTTTGTTCCCTTTGCCTGCTGAGGACACAGTGGGAAAAGAGAGGACTGAAGATATAAAGAGCACCTCCTTCCTTCTTCAAAAGGGATGTTGCTGCCTTCCCTTGAAGTCTTTGTGAGTCAAGGAATTGTGACCCAAAGAGCTGGATTTTATGTGCCCCACAAAACTCTCTGAAGGCTGCCCTTTCACATCTTTAGGCCCAAAGCTTTGTACTCCCCACTATCCTCCCTCACAGTATTTGATTTTGGAAAAAGAAGGCACATATCAGCAGGCCATGCCCTCTTAATTTGGAACAAACTCAGCTCGTGAGTGAATTTAGCCAATGAATTCTATGTTGCCCAGGCCTGATTTTATGCACCTAAAGCCTTCTGCTTCGGAATCTGGCAGACTCGGTTGAAGGATTCAGGCTGACTGGGACTCTCTTTTTAGTGATACAAATAATCCTTGATAGCTTCCTGCTCCTCAGGGTTTGCATCCTATTTGAATCATCACTCAACAAGTGGCAATTAAATTGGAGACATATCGTTTAAATCAGAGAACAGCAGAGTAAACTGTTTGGATTTAAAAGCAACATCAAGGGAGGTTTTTATACTTCACATTTCTGCTACCCAATTTCCAAGTCTTATTGAAGAAATGCTCTACAGACACTGGAGGTTACTGCTCTAATGCAATTCACTTTAATTACTTGGGATGACGGGGAAGAGAAGCTGTAGCCTCTTGTTAATTTTAATTTGTAGGAAACTGATTGTTCCCTACCTTTAATTTTTTTTAAAAAAAGATCAGCAAGATTATTTATTCCAGAAGCTTTCTGTTTGAAATAATTGTTATTGAGAGAAATAGAATTTCCCCTAATCATTGCAACATGTCACACATTATCATATATGGAAGATTAGAAAGATGTTTGTTGCTGAAAATCTCATTGAATCTATACTAGCATAAAATTGGTGCTGAGCCAAACAGGAATCAGTCCAGTGCTGCTTACATGTACCTGGGGGAAGTGAGTTGAAGCTTTATATTTGAGAAGACTGACATGCATGAAGATGCTGGCATCCACAGCTGTTTCTACCTGTATGCAAGAATTTGTCAACAATGTGTTGCAGAGAGCAACAACGCTATAATATTGCCACTAACACCATCATTTAACAACATCATCATTTTGCATAATAATTCTGGACAAAATCAAACAGAAAAGGATGGGCAATCTATAATTTGACAATGGGAAGAGAACAATTGGGAAGAGACCATTGGCAACACTTTTGGGATATTGGGCGCCCTCAGCCCCCTCCCCAAAATGATTGGTGGGGCTCAAGAGGACTCGTCCTCAACAAGTTGGCGCCCCTGCTGAGGAATAAGGAAACTGCATTATTCTGAGTGGGACTACTGGGCCCTCGTTCACAGTATGGCTGGCTGCCAACTCTTTCAGCCTTGCCAGGGATTAAAGAAACTGGGACCTTCTGCATGCAGTGCATGTGCTCTGCCCCTGAGTTATGGGTCGCCCCCCAGCAACATTTCTTTTGGAGGTCTTTAATTTATGGAGTAATGTATCTTCTTCAACCCTCTTTTCAGTGGATTTTTACCCATGCAGTAAGCAAACCCCACCACAGATAACCACTGGCTATCAAACAATAAACTTGCTAATTACGTAGTGCAACATTCAGTATGCTTTATTTTTTATCTTGTGAGATGCACTCAGATCTTTGGATGAAGAGCAGTACATAAATTTAATAAATAATAATAATAAATACTTTTAAGTCCTTTTTGAATACAATTACAGATGTGCTTAACTATCCCACTGAAATCCATGGGACGATCATACCCTGTGATGAATAACGTCTATGATCTGCACTTTCTGGGAACAACTGAATCCATTTTTTATCCCAACAGACTTTCCAAGTTGGATACATGGGATTTTGCCATGAATGCCTAATTTTCATTCTTTTAGTTTTGTTTTAAATGTATCTGCTTTTTTGTGTTCAACTGCTTTTTTGCTGTTTTTATAGTACATCACCTTGGTATGATTATATTAATATTTTAATTGCTCTTCATAATTTAAAAATCACAAATTATGAGTAGCATATTTTGATAAGCCAAGTCCACACTATTAATAGCTCAGTCAGTAGAGCATGAGACTCCATCTCAGGGTCCTGAGTCTGAGCCCCACATTAGGGAAAAGATTCCTGTATTGCAGGGGGTTGGACTACATGACTCTTGGGGTCCCTTCCAACTCTACAATTCACATGCAAAATACCCTATGAGAAGTATGGCTGCTAGATGGGCCTGGGACATTTCCAAAAGATCAGGTATCACTTGCCCTGAGTGGAATTAATCTTGGCCGTTTGGCAATTTCTGGCTGATGCAGTCCACAATGTTCCAATGATAGTAAAGATAGTGAGGGAACCCATGGAATCACTGCTCTGCCAAGCTATGCTTTGGGCTGCTAAAATGCAATCAAACTAGCATTTATCAGGAAATGGATCTGCATGGGAAATGTAAACTTTGATTCAGCCCTCTTGGAACAGACATTTGAGAACTTTAAAGCTATTAAGTTGAATGCATGATAGCAACACAAATTGTGGTTTCTGAAGGCATCAAAGCCATCATATCCTTTCCCTGCAGGCAGTCCATCTCCAATTGCTCTGACACAGATAAGGGTTAGCAGAAAGAAGAATCTTTCCAAATTTTCCCACCCAATATACTTTCATAGCACAAATCCAACACTATATATAAAATTATCTGCAGCTGTAGGCTCCTGCTACAACAGACATCAGAGAAGCAGGAACAAAACATAGCACTGATAATATACAACACTAATAATCATCAATACAAACAGAGATAAACAACAACTTTAAAATTGTTGGTCCTCTTTGCAGTCCATGACAGAAGTCTTTGGAAAATGATGGTGCTATTGTACATTTGAGATTCTGCTACGTAGGTCATCAGCTTGTTTGTAATTTTTTTCTGGTCTGCCAGTAGATTGCAAATAATATCAGTCAGGGTCCAACTAGCTCTTGCCTTCTAAAGGTCTGACAAAAATGAGCTCTGGGACCTCAGTACTAGGGACAGTGCAAAAGGTATGCACTGCATCTTCCACCTCCCTTGTACCACAAACACATGTCCACTGTGATAGGGAATCCCTGTATCCTTTTCCTCCAGATTGGCTGAATGCATTGTTCATAAATGAAGGACATTAAAAGCTTTCCAAGGGGCATCAAAAATTAGGTCTTGAAAGTACCATTGAAAGTGTTGATCTCTCTTTAATAAACTAAACCAAGAGGAAAATGCTTGCAATTGACTGTCAAGAAGATTTTCATGAAAATCTACCTCGAAAATTCTGTTTCTGATGAAAAATTTGTCCTTATGTACTAGGAAAGTCTGGGTATCCTCAAGGAAAGATTGTATCAATGTCTACTCCTGGCAATTTGTTCCCCATAAAGTACAGTTTACTTAAGAATTCTTGCCTTGATGGAAAGAAGGTCAACTTCCAACCTTAGCAACGAGGAGGTTATCCCTGGGGGAAGTGCCAGCAGTTCCTCCAAAAACCTATTCTGAATGCTCTCATCTGCTGGAACATATCCCTGACCCCATAGCTTAACTGGGAGATTACTTTACCAACATCTAATTTCAAAACAGGAGCTCAATAAGAGCCTCCTTTAAACTTATAAAGGTCAGGATTACTTTGGCTGTCCTCCAAGTTGAAGGTTTGCTACCTCTGTATGAGATTTCCATCTGCCATTGGAAGAAAAATGCACACCTAAATATCTAAAGTAAGAGCATTGCTCAATCGTGTGTTCATCTCAACGCCATTGATGCAGATGTTTCCTCTAGGAAAAAACCACTACCTTCATTTTAGAATAATTTACCACCCAATTTTTCCTTACCAATTTTGTTTACAGGTGCTCATCAGCATGCCACAGTATTTGGATCTTTGCATTTCTGACGGATGGAGGGAACCATCCCGAGAACTTAAATTGGAATCTTTTTCTATTTTTGCATAGAAGTTGAACAAAAAAGCACCAATAAGCAATCCTGCACTAACACCTCTCCTGATATTAGCTTTGCCAGAAAGAGTTTGCGCTGGACCTGTGGATGAAGTTTTCTCATACGAAGCAGCAGGCCCTTATCTATATTTGTATGTGATAATTTGTTGAGGTTCTTTTAATTGCTCTAAAGGAAAATCTGGTGCAAATGCTTCCCTTATCTTGCACCTGCAGGTCTTGTGACTAGTGTTTGAAGGTCACTGACCTGGCAACCGGCCAAGGGAGTGGTGCTTCTTGGGTCTATTAAGAGGGGGCTATACACTGCCTCTTTGCTTGGCTGCAAGGAAGCTCTGCCAGACGGATACAGAACTTAGTGCTGTATGTATGCTGTGAGCTGAGCTTGCTTTGCATTTGAAGCCTGCATCTTCTGCTAGGGATCATGGGGAAGCCTGTACTTTATGTATATAGTGAAACTGCCTCCATGCTTTGGACCTGTCAGAAAAGGACTGAACTGACTGAAGTGTTGGGAGTCTGACTGAATCCAGCAGTGTGCATGCACACAAAAGCTCATACCAATAACAGTTGGTCTCTAAGGTGCTACTGGAAGAATTTATTATTATTATTATTATTATTATTATTATTATTATTATTATTATTATTATTATTATTTTATTTTGTTTTGACTGCCATAAACCAACACACTTGGGAAGCTGCACATGTTTGGCACATGCCATACGGCAACTTACCGTATTTTTCGTCACAGAGGACGCTCTGTCCCATAGGACGCACCTAGTTTTTTGGGGGGGCAGCCTAGTTTTGGGGGCGCGCACCGGGTGGCAGGCTGCTATCTGCACCGTGGGGAGCCCTGCGGGGAACTCCTGCAGGGCTCCCCACGCTGCAGATGTCTGCCCGGCGCGAGGGGCGCTCTGCTTCAAGGCGCCCCTCGCACCGGGCGGCAGGCTGCTATCCGCAGCCTAGACAGCCCTGCAGGACCTCCCGCGGGTTGCCTAGGCTGCGGATGTGTTCCCGAAGCGCCGGGCGCTCTGTTTTCAGCGCGCCCAGCGCTCCGGGAAGCAGGCTGCTATCCACAGCCTAGACAGCCCTGCGGGACCTCCCACAGGGCTGCCTAGGCTGCGGATGTCTTCCTGAAGCCTGGAGAGCAAGAGGGGTCGGTGCGCACCGACCCCTCTCGCTCTCCAAGCATCAGCGAAAGCCTGCATTCGCCGCATAGGACGCACCCAGATTTCCCCTTCATTTTTGGAGGGGGAAAAGTGCGTCCTATAGGGCGAAAAATACGGTAATTTCCCCCACAAGCCTTTGAAGTCAAAGGCGGAGTAAAATCCAGGAAAGCCACATACAAGCTTCTTCCCACTCTGAAAGATGAACAGTAAAATTGCTGTTGTTAAGGACATAATAGCCTTTGGACTGACCTTTGTTATACTGTAAGTCAAAATGGGTAGATCTGCAGTCCTCCTTTTTTCTGTAGCAGCACTGCAGCTGCTTTATCTGAGAAAGGATAAACTCCAGCAAAAGATGCAATAGTTTATTTTTTTTGTGTCAGGCCACAAAGAGGAGAAATCTGAAATGCAGTTTTTCTCACCCACATCTGGAATTTGGTGCATTTTTAGACCAGAGGTGGAGGAGAAGCTATGTTTTGGAGAAGTTTTTGGAGCACAACTCTCCTTGACCCTGACAGTTGGCCAGGCTGCCTGAGGCTGATGGGAGAGCTGGACTTCAGCAGCACCTGGAGAGAGACAATTTCACCATCCAGATGTTAGGCCCTCCACCACCAGTTTAGTAAAAGTACAGAGGGGCGGAGATGCTGTTACTTAATGTGAAGAAGCAAAACCTAAACTCATTGGGGCAAACGTTAAGCACTTTTTGTTCCATTAGCGTCATGGATACAGGGGCAAACTTTGCTCTTTCAGATTTCAACAGATTTTGCAAGAACAAAAATCAGCTCCTCCCACCTCTCAGTTTCCCTTGTGCTCAGTTCACTTTCCCACAGCTGTGATGCTCTGCGGAGCCCCCAAGGCTCTTGCCCAGTTGGCAGAACCAGTGGCGCTGCCATAAATGCAGCTCTGGTGGGTCAGATCCTTAACCATGTACACTGAATTTATGCTGGTGCCTCGTTGAGAGAGTGCAGGCTGTTCCTCACTGACATTTTGTCTCACCTTCTATTTTTCAGCAACCTGAAATGAGAGTTAAATTAATTCAGGCTGACTGCATTTTACTAATCTATGACAGATTATGACTGGATGTTAAATAAACCTTGTTCCAAGCTCAGGCTAATATTGTGTGGAAATTCTCTTTTTCAACACTATTTCTCTTGAATCATGTAATCTCTTTCATAAAGTCATCTCATTACATGGTGATAACTCATTTGCATGCATGGCATGTCCTCATTTAAGATACCTACGTTGGCCCAAGTTGCATCAGATTTGGCTAATGACACACTTTTTTTGCTGTCTTGATCAAATGACCTCCACTCTCATGACTTAATCCTCAGAACTCTGTTGGCACCAAACACACTTGAAGTGGGCAGCGTTTGAACTGACCAGACACTTCAAGGCTTGAGGACTTATATTGCTCAACAGATCTGCTTGACGGCTCTTTTCTATTCAGCAGTGATATTTTAGTTTATACAGTGGTACCTCAGGTTACAGATGCTTCAGGTTACAGACTCCGCTAACCCAGAAATAGTACCTTGGGTTGAGAACTTTGCTTCAGGATGAGAACAGAAATCGTGCTCCAGTTGTGCGGCAGCAGCAGGAGGCCCCATTAACTAAAGTAGTGCTTCAGGTTAAGAACAGTTTCAAGTTAAGAACGGACTTCCGGAACGAATTAAGTACTTAACCCGAGGTAAAATATTCTGGCTTCATTAAGTAAATAGCTACCCAGTAGGCTGAGGGGAACACAAATGTGATGGGGAGGAATATGCATGAATATGCAGGTGCTTGTAGAGAACAGAACCTTGTTTTTGTTGCTCACCTTCAATAGAAGAACACCCCTATTCTGTGGGGGAGTCAAGAGGGGGTGGGAGCAAGAAAAGAGATTGACAGCTATCAGCTCTAGCCACAGCAGCCGAATGAAAATTGTGATTGCTGCCTCCCCACAGTAAAAGAGAGAAGGCATTGCAATGAATCCATCTCCAATCCCTAGAATAACTCAGTGATCAACAGCCTGGCATTGTAGTCACATTATTTTTCCCCTGTTTGACAAGTGTAGACGAAAGGCAGTTGTTTCTCAAGCACCACACTTGTTTAAAAAAAACTTTTTATAGGGAGAAGGAACAGAGGGAATTGTCTCTCCCTCTCCCCCTCCACTAGGTCCCCCACACTTCTGTGGATGGAACACTGAAGCATGTACACCTGCAAAATGTGCTAAATCCCCAGTAGGGTGCGAAGTCCATTGCTATTCCACTTGTACCTTAAAGTGAAATTACAGTGGCGGTAGGCGAGGTTTGTGGCCCGGCCCGTGACCCCGCTGTCCTCCAGCAGCCCCGCTGCTCCACTGGCCATTGCTCCTCCCACCCTCTTGTCACTGCAGAGTTTGGTTTTGGGTTCTTGCTTAAAGAACCCTTTTTCAAATTGGCAGTCTGGGGGCGGGGCTAAGGGAGCGGACCAGGAGTGAGCAGTCTTCACTCTGGTCTGCTCCAAAAGGATAAATGAGGGCCTTCTGGGATGCCAGCAGCACAGGCAGCCCTAGAGCATCACCCACCCAGCCCTCCCTCCAGTTGTCTCTTTCCCTTCAGACTGACCTTTCTCCTTTCCAGGTCCATGGGTGTTGCTATGGTTGGACGATGGTTGCTGTTTTTTCAGAGCCAGGAAGAAGTTCCCCTGCTCTGCAGGCTTTGCCTTCCCCATAGCAATTGTCACAACTTTGGCGGTTTTAGGCCTTAGGCAGAATCCTTTACTCCAACAATTGAGGAAGGGGTGTTGCGGTGACTCACCCCTTTGCGGCAGCGATATCAGGGTCCCCCATTAGAGGGGTCTTGAGGGAAGTCTCTGACCACAAGCGCACATAGAGCAGTGGCCATAGAGCTCCCCTCGAGGGAGGGGGCCAGCAGTGTAAATGCACATTTTGCAGTGTCCCCATATTCCCAATTGACCCTGTCCTGCCTCAGACCCCCAGCAGGGGCAGAGAGGGATACATGCCCAGTGCCTAAGACAAGGTTTCCTACATCTGAAATTTAATAAAGTTGTGGCCATTTTATTCCTAAATATGGTGTCTGGCTCCTGGAAGCGGGGGGGGGGGGGGCTGCACCTGGGCATGCAATCAATGAACTACAAAGGGGGGAGAGTGAAAACATGGTATTTTGATCAAAGTTAGTCCCCTGCCCCCCTTGAAAGAGATGCCAAGCTAAGAAGGCTGTTTTATACAATAGCTTTGCACATATTAAGCTTTCCAAAGAGGGATCACCTGTGGTGGAAACAGGAATTTCTTGGCCCATTTTGATTTGTTTCATTAAGTGTTGTTTTTTTTTAAGTGGAGGAACATGGTTTGGCTATAGATGTTAATTACTTTTACATAGCAGGACAAAATAATTCAGAGATAAGCACATTTTGATAAATTTCTTCATAGAGGAAACGTAACTTTTCTTGTTGCTGCTATATAAGCTGTGAGAAAGATTAGTTTGGTTATAAAGGAACAAAAGAAAAAATAAATCAAGAGGCAATGTTTTGCTTCAACACAATCTGCAGAAAAGATTTGCTTGTCACTGAAAATGGATCCCTTTGCTTTTGTGTAGCTATTTTCACTTTGCTTTCTCGGCACAAGTATACCACTTTGCTTTTTATTGATTTCTTGTCCTGTATTAGATAAAACCAGTGCCTTGAGATTATGGTAAAAATTGATGACCAGAAATGGAAATCATAACTCAAAATATATAAACAAATAATTCTAGGCTCTGTGCCTATTTGCAACAGAATCACGTGGCACATTATGTGCATGGTTGGGGGGCATTGCATATTGGACTGTTCTCTTTATAAATAGAGAAATAAATGTGTCAGGCATCACAGTTGAATGTTAGAATAGGCTGCCTTATCATGGCAGTTCTCAGCGCCTGAAAGGATGCTCTGCCCTATGCGTAGCCAAACCTTTTCAAAGTGAGTGGGGTGTTGTCTATACTAGATCTCCTTTATATTCAGGAAACTGAGGGATTCGAGTAGCGCTTTTTCTCAAGAAAAGCAGGTGCCAGAGTTCACCATGAAGTTGTTACAGTCAGTTGCTGGACAACTCAGATGCTGATGCCCCTGCTTCTGGTGCAGGTCAAATAAATGTGTCCCTGCCTCTCTCGTTCTCTTAGATTCAGGCATCCAGGGCAGCTTGGAAGGGCCCTTGTGCAAACACACACGTGTGCAATGGTAAAGGTCTGGTAGGAAAGCTTAAAGACTGCCAGTGCTACACAGGAGAAGAAAAGGAAATACGAATTGGCCCCCGCCCTGTAGATTGACCAATTGAGGCTAGAAACTAGGTGGAGGCATAGATCTGAAAAAGGGTAGACTCACACATGCTGGCCAGCTTCCCTTTTGACTCACAATGTTCATTTTGGGCTTCTCAGACCATAGCCACAGCAAAATGTTGACTGAAGGAGTACTACTTGCCTCCTCAGAATGGAGCTAATTCCACACCCTAGGCTTCAGTGGCTTTGTTTTCCAGCTCCAAGGAACTCTTTCCACATTAACTTGTCTATTGAGGGATCTCTGGACATTGCAGTAAATTATGGGGAGTGTTTGGGAAGTGCCTGTTTACTGCCACTGTTGTTCCATATGCATCCTGGAGAGCACAGAATAATCTCTAGTGGCTGTACGTTTTAGAAGTTGATGGGTAGCAGTAATGGGCAAACATATAGAGAAGCTCGTTCACCATTACTGATCTTCTAAGTGAGCCACATGCAATCCCAACATTAAACACCTTTTTGAATCAATGGCTCCTCCAGGTGCAAAAGTGTTGCCTTCATGGATCAATTCAGAGATCCATCTAGTGCTAGCATTCTGTTTCCATAAGCAGGCAGCTGAGTCTCTGATCTCTCAGAGTGTGAAGAACATGGTTTTCTCTTGTTTTCCCCCAACACCAGATACCCTCAAATATTTTTGTCCCCCAAATTGGGACGTCACTTTCAGTCTGGTGCTCTGGCCTACCCCACTGACTCCTGCCAGAGTGAGCGTCTTCTGGTCTGGCACTCTGGTGCAAGGACTCATGTCAGAGCACTGGACCAAAAAATAGGACATTCCGGGATGCAAGCGGAAGCCAGTACTGGAAACCCCCCAGCTACCTTACCTAGGGTAATGCTTGGGTTGTCATATTTCAAAAAGTGAAAATCCGGACACAAAAGTTGTTGAGCCTTTCCTTCCCCCCTCCAAATCTCCCTTTCTTTCTTTCTCTCTCTCTCTCTCTCTCTCTCTCTCTCTCTCTCTCTCTCTCGAAGTTTTTGAGCTAATATTAAGGAAATTTGCCAAAATCTAGACTTCTGACATGGTTGCCAAACGTCCAAATTTTCCTGGACATTTACAGCAATTGCTGACCAGATCCTGTTTCCAACTGCCATACTCCAGACGTATGGCAGCCCTAGGTAACACACTTTTGAAAATGTTGGTGGAGAAGGCTGCTTCCGTTTGATAATTGTCCTTGTTGTTTGATATGAAAAATGATGACCTTTTTAAACACTTCTTTTTTTCCTTAGCCTTATTGTCCATGAAGTGTCTCATAAGAGCAGAGCATTTCATGAGCTTTATGATGTGTTGCAAAGGATAGCAGATAGGGCTGCTTTAACTCCATTATATACAATCTAAGCAAGATAACCAACAAGCTATGTTACACCTGATATTAATGGCCTAATTAGTATCACCCCTATAGGCTAGTATATATATGTTTGTTTTATTATACTGTTACAAGCCACCCCAATCTCCGAGTGGTGTGAGATTCCAGGGTACCAGGAAGGCTTCCCAGGGGCTGTGTTTCCTTTTGGAAATGAGGCACAGCAGAGACTGTGGTGTCTTTATGATATATGGTTTCTTAACACACATATACACCCTGAATCTAGTTGGAGACGTTCAGCAGCATCACTTTCCGATAAGCCGCCCCCTCACAAGCTGATGCATACCCCTCAATCCAAGTGCCTCTCCTTGCTCTCTCCTTGGAGCAGCCAAGAGGTTCCTGCTGCCTGGCTCCACAAGGGTTAACAGCAACAATAGAGCTGCCAATTCCTAGAGTGGAAGTGAAGGCTAGGAGAGAGGAGTTTCCGCTTGTCCCACTTCCTAGCTGGACCTCAGTTCCTGGAGAAGAGAAGCGGAAGTGAAACTGGAGAAGTCCGGGATCCCAGGCGAAGGAGCCCAGAAGCCAGAGAGAAGTGGGGGGCAGCCCCACAGCCCCCTTTCCACAGGGCAGGCCAAAAGAGAAGCCCAGCACGCAGAAGTTTCTCCACTATAAACAATTTAAATAGCTCAGAGCCCCATTAACAATACAGCACAACAAAAGCAGTTAAGATAATAGTTACTCACAAATAGGTCATATAGTTGTAGCTCAACTCACTGCATCTGGTTCATAATATTTTAGAGGTAATTTCATTTGACTTTTTTGTTGTTGGTTTTTTTGTGACTTTAGGATCTTGGAATATTGGAATTTCCTCACAATATCAGTCATGGACAATCACCACAAATCATCTGGAAGTACTTCACAAATGTGAAGCAATAAATGCAGAGGTGAAATACTAATTTTTCTAGAAACCACAGAGCATGAAGTTCATGCCCCATCAAACTAATGAAAGTTAATTTTGTTTAGAATATCACAGCAGTAGAGTATAAAGGGACAAGTTAGTGTTCCCAATACAATAACTTGCAACATTTTTTTTTAATCATTTTATCAATTTTTGTAGTGTTGGGAGGGATCCTAAGGGTCATCTAGCCCAACCCCCTGCAATACAGGAATCTTTCGCCCAGTGTGGGGCTCGACCCCACAACCCTGAGATTAAGTGTCTCATGCTCTACTGACTGAGCTATGTTGCAGCTTCAGCTCCTGTCGCTCCAGCCAGACCAAGGATCAAGGATGAAGGGAGATGTAGTCCAGTAACATCTAGAGGCCTTCAGGTTCCCCACTGATGCTTTGCATGGATGTGTTCACTTCTTCCAGGCAAGCAAGAGAAGTCATTACAAGAAAATACTCTGGCCAGGCAAAACTATTCATGGAGGGTGTGGAGCAGGTGTAGAGCTTACAGAGAATCTTGAGAGGCGTAGCCATATTTGGCCCCTAGACCTGCGGTTCCAGAGCAGTTTTACAGATCAATGAAAAACAACCTAAAATAGATGACATAAAAGGAAAAGGGAATAGGGAGAAAGGAGGAACGGAACAAGCTCAGGTACTAGTTCTTGAAGTTATAATGACCAGTTGGGATGGAAACAGTGTAGGGAGCTTGATGGAATGACTGCTGCTAGGTGACCGTTGTGGAAGAGACAAAGGGAGCTCTGAGCAGCAGTGATAGAATAACCCTGCTTCCTTTCTCTCTTTTTCTGTTCTGTAGCCTGGTGGAATATTGGCATTTGCTCAGTACCATATATGTCTCTTTCCAGCATGGCCTATTTTTAAAGTGTGTCAGTCTAAGCCCTGATGTTTCACCCATAGTTTTATTTAATGCCACTGTGTCGCGCACCTTCAAACAGCATTCTTATACATGCATATTTCTCCCATTGTTTTTCTGTATTCTGTGATGCACAGATCCCACCATTCTGATTATTAGCTAGCAGTTTAACAAAGGGAGCCATTCAAATACATAGCAGGAGACATACCTACAATCTTGCATTTGTATTCCAATTATTCCATTGTCATGAATGGATCACTCTCTGGTAAAGTTTGCATTGATGTTAATTCCTGCAAGGGCAGGGAGTCAAATAAAATGGTCTTCCATCCTTGAAGACTTGTGGAATCTAATAAGTTAATGCCAAATCTGGAGGGTTTTCCATTTGGCATGGCTGACACTCCTGTCAAGGGCCTTGTCTTGCTCTGCAATGGTGCAACTGCCCTCCCCAGCACTGCAGAGAATTATTTTATAAACCTGAAGTTTATAAAAGTATACATGGCATCGAGAAAAAGGACAGAAAAGTTTTTCTCCCTCATAACACTGGACATTCAATGAAGCTGAATGTTGGAAGACTTAGGACACATAAAAGAAAGTCATCCTTCATGCAGGGCATAGTCAGACTATGGAACTTGCTCCCCCCCGGAGGCAGCCATGGCTAGCAACATGGATGGCTTGAAAAGAGAATTGGATAAATTCATGGGGGAAGAGAGGGCTGTCAATGGTCCCTGGCCAGGATGGGTGTGCTCTGCCTCCACAGTCGAAGGCAACAATGCTTCTGAATACCAGTTGCTGGAAACCGTGGGAGAACAGGGTGTTCTTGTTTTCATGTTCTTTTCCCTGGTCTCCCACTGCTGGCCACTGTGGGAACAGGATGCTGGACTAGATAAGCCATTGGCCTGATCCAGCAGGCTATTCTTGTGGTTTTATCAGATTTTTAGAAGAGGTTCTGTCAAGAAAACAATCTGAGTGGTGGCTGGTGGTGGCACAAATTGCATAACAAGGACAGCTGCAGTGCGCTCTACATTGATCTGCCTGTAAAGATGGGTTGGAAGGCAGAATGTGACTTCACATATTATGAAAAGTGCAACAAGAAAGGGCAAAGTATAGCACAAACTCCACTAGCTACCCATTTGCTACCTGTTCAGAATGTTGACTTTAATCTCCAAAGCCCTAAATGGCTTAGGACCCAGCTAGTTGATAGAATGCCTCTCCCCACATCTGCCAGTTTTCAAATAGCCGAGTGTCACTCCCATAATCCCAAAATCTGTAGGTCCCCTGCAGGTGCCTCCTATCAGATCCCAATCCACATTTTGAGAATTCTAGGACTTCAACTTGTTTTGTTCAGTAGCCTATAAAAACATGCAACAGCTCCTCTACCTTCAAAAGAAAAAAGAGTGCAGTACTTATTTATTGATAGTGTATTTATCATCTCTGCCTATTAACTTTAAAATTGAGGTGAAAATATTTTGACCAGCGGATAGAGTGATGTCTGAGATCTACAAACCAGATAAAGGAGTGTACTTTATTGAAATGGCCTTGATCTACCTCTAGCTGTGCCTAATTAGTTTCACACAATTAGCAGCTCTGGTTGAGAATGCCTTGCACCAACCTCATCTGGCAATTTCAGGAGGGCCTGTATGAGCCCTGCCATACAGATGAGCATTCAGATGAGCAGCTGCATTTTGATCAGCTGCATCAGCACAGTCTGTGTGCATAGAGCTGCCTCACTGCAGCCATGGGGATCTAATTTACCACCTGCAATTTCAGAGGCATTTATTACTGAGTAAGGCTGTGGTGAAATGTGATCTTGAATAGATGGGCAATGCCTTGTATGGTATGGAATGGAAAGTGAAATTAGGAGTGAAGCACAAGTAAGGTCTGCATTAGGGCTGTTGTATGGTCGCTAATAAAAGGGTTGCTATTAATCAACTGCAGTCTCTGGCATTCATTAAGCAAATGCTCCTATTCTGTGCATACCTATTTAAGACTAAAGCTAATTGAACTTGGTGGAGCTTACTTCTGAGTAATCATGTATAGGAGAAAGAGGCACATGCACTAGGACTTAATAGCATCTTTAGTAGGAGCAAAGTGTGTTACATCTGTATATGCTCTCAAGTAGTTTGCAAATCAGACTGTGTGTGTGTGTGTGTGTTCTAATACTTTTGCTAATCGTTTTTCAAAATATAAGTGGATCTAAACTGAGGCCACAACTTTCTGTCTACTCATTTACACAGAGCAACATGTGCATGGAATCTCTAATGCAAAGTTCACTGGTGAACTGAAATGAAACATCACAGATGTCTGCACATTTAAAATAAATAAATAAATCACCACACATTTCTATGAACAAGTAAATTGCTTAGACAGCAGCTTGAGTCTTAGTTCGATTGGTAGAAGGCCGATAAAAGGGTGAAGAAAAGGCCTGGTTTTTGGAGCTTAAGACTGTCATTCACCCATTCAAACTTCCAAAGACTCTCAATGTTCTTTGTTGAAAAAGAGGCTTATTGGAGCCACCACATACTGTGTGAAACTACCGGAAAATCATTTATCAGTACATCCTTTTGAAACTGTCATTGAACTGCCTGAATCTGAGGAGTGATAAGCATTAATAAGCATTAATAAGTTCCCAAACACCAACCCATCCTTGGCTTCAAGAGCAGTGACAGCACATACCTTCTCAAAGCAGCAGCATATTGCTTATTCTGCAGCAACCTAGGAGCAGGAACAAGATGATGAAAATCCACTGAGAGTGGGCACTAGGAGTTTTGGAGCAAGGTGTCACCAGTACGCTGATGACACACACAGCTCTACTTCTCCAAAACATCTGAATCAGGAGAGGCTGTGAAAGCTTTGGATTGGTGTTTGATGGATGAGGTCCATCCTGGGAAGACGCAAGCTCATTGGGTGGGTGTTTCCTGTGTCTGGAGTATCAGCAAGCTAACTTTTCTGGATGGGGTTCTGAAGGAACAAGGGCATAGCTTGGAGGTACTCCTGGAGATGTCTTTGTCACCAGATGCCCATGTGCCCTCTTGGGCTAGTAATGACTTTTACTAGTTTGTCTGGTTTCCAGCTACAGCTATTTCTGGACATGGATAGCCTGACCACTGTAGTCTATGCATAGGCAAACTTGAGGCTGGATTACTTTGTGGGACTGCCCTTGAGCCTAGTGCAGGATGCAGCAGCCAGACGGCAAAAGGGGGCACATGGTGGACAACATAGGACACAATTGCTAAAACACGTGTACTGGCTTCTTACACCTGAGCCAGGTTCAAAGTTCTTGCATTAATTTACAAAATGCTGAACAACTTCTATTCCATCTCAGTCACTGAGATCATCTGCAGGAACATCTTTGGTCTTTCCCCAAGTTGGCTAGGCTCATTGGACAACAATAAACTGAGCTTTGAGTGCCATGGGCCCAGCCCAGCAGAAAGCTCTGCCAACAGTTCAGCAGGCACCTTCTTTGGCAACTTGTCAAAGCCTGCTGAAAACGTTCCTGTTCTGACGGCCGCATGTGTGTGTTGTAAATAGCCATGGTGATATTATTATTATTATTATTATTATTATTATTATTATTATTATTATTATTATTATTATTATTATTTGAAGAGCAGTATTTAATGACTGAAATAAAAGAAATGGTTGGGACCCAAATACACTGCCTAAGAGTCCCCAAGAACCTTGCACACATTCTGGTGGTGGGTGGAGGCTGATATTTGAGAAACATAAGCACCACACAAGCAAAGGAGGCACAGTGCTTGCAGTCCTTGGATGAAGCTGTAGGACAAGATTGCTCCAAGTCACTATAAAAATTGTTTAAAAGAAAGAAACAGAGTTACCTTATAAAAGCAAAAGAGCTTTTATATATATGGTAAAAGTATGCAGATTTTAAAAGGTTTTCCTAACTCAAAAACAACAACCCACAGACATGGATGGAATGGACTTGTTCATCCCAAATCCAACTGCATCTTTTTTCATCAGCAGAAATGTTTTATGGGACACAGTGTGTCCTTGTGCCAGCATGGCCAAGTTCAAGCAATTTAACAGTAGTTTTGTGGCCTTTGGTGCCAGCTGACACACACACTGCTGACAGACACACTGCCAGTGTGGTGCCACATTCTCAGTGCAAAGATATGAGGGGTGAGCTAGGCTGAAAGACAAACTCAGCATTTCAGTTACTTTAGCTGCCCTCATCTTCTTGCCCTAGTATCCCTGAGTCCAGCACTCAGGACTTTCTGCTGGACTTGTTTCAAAATGTATGATATTGAAAGTGGCTATCCACAGAACATACAAACCCATCGTAGTTAATGAGTTTAAAGTCCCATTGATTCCATAAGGGGCACATGCACCACCATACCCTGCATCTTGACTCAGAAAAAGGCGTCCCGTTGTGTGTATTGGGGCTGACTCTCCAGTCAAGGTGTTTGGGATTGTGGCCTTAACTTTCCTATGGAAACCAATGGGTCTTAGAGTACTTAACCTTAGCTGGATTGTGCTAGAAAATCGCATTAAGCAGGGAGCAGCAGAAATCATTAAACCTAGCCGCAGCGAATAAAGTTAACCTGAAAGGGGGGAAATGTTTAAGAATAAACCACCCGTTTAAAAAGCAGATTACTCTCTGGAGGAGAACGATAAGCGCCATAGCTTCCTGTTTCACAGAATCATAGTCTTAAACAGATCACAGTCTTAAACACTTTTCCTTGGCAATATGTCCTGCTGAAGATATTGTGCTTAAGTTTGCAGCCTCTGATGGAAATCTGATCTCAGAAGCACAGGCGTCTGCTGAGAATTGTCACTGTTCAAATGAAGTGAGGAACTGGAGATAAGGGGGTGGGGGGAGGAGAACTGGAAGGGCGACTTGGGTCCAGGAAATAAAGTGCAAGTTGGCATGAAGGCTCCAATATGGACTTTTTCCTGTTCAATTAATGATTGAGTTTTGTTAAATTGGCTGAGCCCTGTCCTATTTACATAAGAAAATATCCCCTCATGCTTCACTGAGCAGTGACCAGGCCCCTAATTGACAAGTTATGGTCGAGTTCTCAGTGGATGTGAATGTACTTGCACATTCATTCAAAGCGCAAAGCATGTCTTAAATGAAAATAGGGTGGTAACAGGGGTGAGCAGCAACTATTCATGTTAAATCTGCACAGCAAACAAAGTTCCAGAGCTGAAATGAGTTGAGAGACTGCCAGGAGTCTGAGCCAAGCATGGATGGACTTGTGTCTGTCATCGTTTACACAAGATGCAAATACTTTCTCCAAGTTCTTCAAAGCATGAAGCAGCAGACTCCCACGAAAGGTGGTGGTGGACTCTCCTTCCTTGGAGGTTTTTAAGCAGAGGATGGGTGGCCATCTGTCAGGGATGCTTGAGTTGAGATTCCTTCATTGCAGGGAGCTGGACTACATGACCCTCAGGGTCTCTTCCAACTCTAGGATTCTATAGTCCTATGGTTCAGAGCAACACTATTCAGCATGGACATCTGACTTTTCCTTGAAACAGGGCAACAGACTGTAAATCACTTCTGGAGCTTGTCACTCCACTGTCTCCTGTGCCCTGAATCCTGAATTCAACTTGTTACTGAATCCTGTGCCTGCATATTTCAGTATATCTTCTTTCTTTGGCGATCACTCATAGCCGAGTAAGATTGTCTTCCATGAACGCGATCTTAACAGTGAGTCCATAAGTGACTATGAAGGCCAATTCTGGATCTGCACATCCTTCCACACTGGGGACAGGGGTTTCCAGGAGCGAGTTGATCATGGTGAGGGTTTGCCAAGTGTGCCTGTGCCTTCCTCTTATCATATTTCTCCCTTTTGTCCTGAGTTCAAGCATCTTCAAAGTCCATGACACCTTTGGTAAAAGCTGTTCTCCAATAGGAGCGCTCACAGGCTAGTGATTCCCAGTTATCAGTGTTTATACTACATTTTTTTAAAATTGCCTTGAGAGAGAGTCTTTAAATCTCTTTTGTTGACCACCAGCATTATGCTTTCCATTTTTAAGTTCGGAATAGAGCAGTTGCTTTGGAAGACAATAATCAGGTACCTGAACAATATGACCAGTCCAATGACGTTGATGTTGAAGAATCATTGCTTCTGACACTGGTGATCTTTAGCCTTTCTCATGCAATACTTTTGTACTGAAATTCTGGCAGGCACAGTAGACTCATATCAAAACTTCAAATCTCTCACATTTCTTTTCAGTGCACTATTCTGAAAGTTATACTGGATTCTACCATGACATAAGTGGCATTATGTATATTCCATGAATCTGCAACTGAATGATGCAAGTGTGATCTTTTTAAAAAATTGAAGCAGTGTTCAGCATCCTAATATCTAATTTACTTCTTCTTCTTCTTCTTCTTCTTCTTCTTCTTATTATTATTATTATTATTATTATTATTATTATTATTATTGAATTGCTTTCCACAAGGCATCTTGAAGAGATTTACAACTGAATAACAGATTAAAAATAAAAGCTTTTTTATAGATAGCTATAAAAACAATTAAAAACAACACAATGCATGTATAAAATCAATTCAATCTAATACAGATACCATCTGTGATAAAGAGGTGTCTTTTTAGCAGGAGCCAAAAAGATACAAGAGAAGAAGTCTGTTGGATATGCAGTGGGTGGGAGTTCCAAAGGGAAGGGGCCGAATCTGACATCCTGCAGAATGTCCCTCCTGATACAATGGGATCTGCAGGATGCCCTTTCCTGCAGAATACAGTGATTGACTGAGGATGTAGGGGATGAGGTGATCTTCTAAGAATGCTGGTCCCAAGCTGTATACGGTGGGACACGGGTGGCGCTGTGGTCTAAACCACTGAGCCTCTTGGGCTTGCCGATAGGAAAGTGGGTGGTTTGAATCCTCGCAACAGAGTGAGCTCCCATTGTTCTGTCCCAGCTCCTGCCAACCTAGCAGTTCAAAAGCACGCCAGTGCAAGTAGATAAATAGGAACTGCTGTGGCAGGAAGGTAAACGGTGTTTCCATGCGCTCTGGCTTCCGTCATGGTGTTCTGTTGCACCAGAAGCATTTTGTCATGCTGGCCACATGACCTGGAAAGCTTTCTGTGGACAAACACCGGCTCCCTCGGCCTGAAAGCGATATGAGCGCTGCACCCCATAGTCGCCTTTGACTGGACTTAACCATCCAGGGGTCCTTTACTTTACCTATGGCTTTGTACACCAATGCCTTGAATATAACTTTTCAACAGCAGTATAAAAGGAATATCTATTCACCCATCCGTGTATATGATAAAAAAATAAAGTTGCTAGTTAAGGCTGTCAAATGTAATGGACCATGAAAACATCAACAGGAACGCGTGTCCTGTTTTTGCTATTTGCTGTTTTATTGATTTAGTTTTACTGAAATTGTGATTTCCAAGACGCTATATTATGTTTGCCACCTACAGCACAAGTTTTATGCACTGAATTTCTCAGGCTTACAATTCATCTGTATCTCCTTTGTAAAACATGCATGGTAACAGAAAATTCTTCCACATTTTGACTTTGGAAGCTGAGATATTTGCTGCATAAATCAGCCTCATTTAACCAACATGCTTAACTCTAATTAATTTATGAAGGGGTTAACACCATAGAGTAAGCTGTCCTGACAGGCTTAGCTAGGTCACATGCCCTCACCTTGGGAGGAAGAGCTACTAAACTCTTTGTTCTTTTGCTTTCACCTTGTAAACCCAACCAGTAAGGATTTCATAGTTGGATGCTCCAAGCTTAGACCACGTGGCTTTAGAAAACCACCTTTGTGTTTCTATACAAATAATTTATAAACATTTTACCATTTGGTAACCTAAGTTAAACTGCCTGACTTTTCTTGCTGTTGTATGGAAAAGCACATTAATTTGACATTTGAAGAGTCTGTAGGTAAACCATTTTTAACTTACCAAACCTGTGGTCTTATTCTATGCTAAGGGAAGTGGGAAACTCTGGAAGTGACTTAGAAGGGGATATTTTAAAAGTCTAACAGCTTATATGTCCACACTTTGCTGCATGTTTGTGACTTTAAATCTCTGCTTGGGCTTGCTCACCAAAGAGTAGTTTCCCTCAACCTGGATCTAGGCATTCAGGGAATTCATATATAGTATTTTTTTTTCTTTTTTAACCAATCACAAAATACTAGAACTAACACTATTCACATTGATTAGATGTCTCTAGTAAGTTGCGGGTGGTGCTGTGGTCTAAACCACTGAGCCTAGGGCTTGCTGAAAAGAAGGCTGGCGATTCGAATCCCCGCGACGGGGTGAGCTCCCATTGCTCGGTCCCAGCTCCTGCCAACCTAGCAGTTCGAAAGCATGAAGTGCAAGTAGATAAATAGGTACCTCTCTGGCGGGAAGGTAAATGGCATTTCTGTGCGCTGCTCTGGTTTCACCAGAAGCAGCTTAGTCATGCTGGCCACATGACTCGGAAAAACTGTCTGCGGACAAACGTCGGCTCCCTCAGCCAGTAAAGCCAGATGAGCGCTGCAACCCCAGAGTCGTTAACTATCAGAGGTCCTTTACCTTTTGTAAGGGCCGGGGGGGGTGTTTGGGGTCATATTTCAATGCCATCCCACCTAATTTGCACATCCACAGGCACTACAGAAACTGAAACACAGCTAGCCTTTGAAATTCGCACTTCTTTGAATATTGCAATGCAGTCTGCCAAACAAAAAAAGAATGTAAAGGTGCATATATTAGGGGAATGGGTGCAGCAGAAAGAGCACATTAGTGAAAGCAGTGTGCAAAAATGCTTATCACGGAAAATAGCAGGGAACCATATGTTAGGCAAATATACAAACAGTGTATATCAGGAGAAATGTGTATGCAAAAGCACAAGAAATTCCATGTAGGTTTTTTAATTGCAAACTGATGCAGAAATGGGGAAACTGAGCTTAATAGCTGAAAATGGTAAATAGAGGGAAATCAGAATTGACAGATTCTTCCACCCCTGGCCTCTCGCTACAGGAAGTGATTTGTTCCTAAGTGATACCGACAAATTGAGGGAGACAACTTCACACAGGTAGATAAGAGGGAGGAATCAGGCTTGGACACAATTCTATCTTCGTGAAAGCTCTCGGAAATCACTCCTTCTGACAAAGAGACATTTTGAAGTGGTTCATTGCCCCATAGTGCAACAACTGTGCTGAGGCAGGTAACCTTGTGATGTTATACAGCCTGTTGTGACAGACATTTACTGCTTGCAATGGTATTTCCTCATCTTGACAGGGGTTCCATTGCGATCCTATGTACATTTATTTAAAATCTGTTTTGCTCTGAGCTGCAGTCCTCTTCTGCAGATTCTGAATGGTTCCCCTTGCATAATGAGCTATTTGCTTATCATTTTCTATTGTGCTCTGTTGCATATAGCTGGAATGCTGCTCTACATACATTGGACATTAGCTGGAACTGAAGGAGCAACTTGGAACCTGAAGAAGAAAGGAAGCAACTGGGCAGGTAATTAACTGCATTAGGAAAAATGCAGGGGAATAAAAATAGTCAAAGGTGACTTGCCTTCCCCTTTGAGATTCAGCAGGACCTTGATCTCGGCTTCACACGACCTCTGTGCAGTGATAATAATATGATATAAGGCTTCAGGTGAACCTAGAGCCTTTCCATATGTTACATCCTCATCATTTATTGCATTTATATACCACCCTATACCCAGGGGTCTCAGGGTGGTTCACAGAATAAAATCAAGATATAAAACCACAAAATACATAATAAAAACATAATAAAAACAAAAACAACCCAATAACCCTCCTCCAAAAAAACAACACATTTTAAAAGGGCATAGGATAGAGCAGGGATGAACAGAAGATAGTCCACCAGCGGGCTATTCTCTAATTATTTTGTAGTCCCGCTGTTATATGATAGTTGCTAGTAATCTTGCAATGAATGTTAATCCAGCTCTGTTCTTTTTTTAAAAAAAGGTAGAATGTGCAAGAATAAAGTCAAACTGGTGTAGATGAAAGAGCTGGAGCTAATGTGTTGAGAAATGGTGTTCAAGCAAGTTCTCCAAACTTTAATTTCTTTTCAAATATATTTTATATGGGAAGCCAGTTACCTTTTTTGGTTATCATGTGGTGCTGATTATGCCAAGTCCACATACAGACCACCTGCATATTCCTGCGTTGCAGGGGGTTGAACTAGCTGGCCCCTGGGGTCTCTTCCAACTCCACCGTTCTATGATTCTGCTGCTTGCCTTCTATCACTGTGCCATTGAGAGCGTGCTCACTTATGGCTTATGTGTGTGGTACGGAAGCTGTTACTACCCAGGACAGGATGGGGTTGTGCAGGGTTGTTAAGGCAGCAGAGAGCATTGTTGGCTGCCCACTCTCCACCTTAGAGCGGATTTATGCCACAAGGTGCCATAGGAAGGCACTGGACATAGTTAAAGATCCATCGCATCCTGGTCACTGTCTCTTCGAGCTCTTGCCATCGGGACGGAGATACAGGACGATGAAGACAAGAACGAGCCGTCTTAAGAACAGCTTCTTCTCCAGAGCGATCTCGGCCCTGAATGGGAAGCCCGGACTTTGAAAGTCATCTAATCTCCCTTGCTGTATTATACTGTATTGTTTAATTAGTGTTTTTATGGAGCAGTCAAGTAATTTCGTTGTCCCCAAAGGGGGCAATGACAATAAAGATATTATTATTATTATTATTATTATTATTATTATTATTATTATTATTATTATTATTATATATTAGAGACCATTCTGAGCATCTTCTTTGAGTGACAGCAGATTCATTGGACCCTACAGTTCAGTGGGACTTATTTCCAAATAAGTGTTTGCAGAATTACAACCTTCGGCACACTTTCCTGAGACTAAGCCCCAATGAACACAGTGGGACTTACTTCTATGTAGACTTGCATCAGGCTGCACTGCAAGGTGAGCTGGGATGTACTGGATTCAGGAACTCACTAGACAGCCTTAGAAAAGCTACTTTTCTCTCCCCACAGTAGCCTAGCCTATAGGGAGGATGCAAAGATTACTGACGTAATTCCTATTAAGTACAATTAGCACTTGAAATGTGCTGCATAAATTCTAAGTATTATGATCTCATAAGCACGGACTGCACTGCATGCTTGTGATTGGCTATTATGACTATGCATCTGGTGCTCTATGAATTTGGATGGAATCAGTTCAGGATTAAAAATTTCATTCATTCCACGTGCTGTAAGTTCACAGCTCCTCTCCAGTCTATTCAAACACATTCAGCAAAGAGAGTCAAATGTCTGTGCTGTCAATCATGAGCAGCACATGACACCAGATCTCAGCCCAAACTACCTGGCATTTGCAGTTAAGAAAGACGGCACTGAAAGCTGCTCTGCTGGTAGTCAGGAGAAAGAACAAAGAATTAAATAAATTAAATTTGCTTTGACAATCCAGGACTTTATAAAACCTGAAAATCAGGTTGGAGTCAAACAAACTGGCTAACAGTTCATTTTAAAACCAGGGTGATGGAAAAGAGAAATAAAATAATCTCTTCTTTTGTTTAACATCCATATCTCCTAAATGGTTCTAGGTTGTGTGTACTTCATAGTTTTTAAAATGGATTTTCTGGAGCTCATTTTTTAAAAGCGTTTTCTTTCTTCCATTGTTTTTCTTAAAATAGTCATTTCTCTGTGTTGATAAGGAGCTTTCAGTTACTCATGTTCCAACAATCTTTTGTTGTGTTGTGTGGCTGCTTGGTTTCATTCAGGTTTAGATGCACAAACAGTAAGCCAGGAATCTTAGGTTTATTGTTAAAGACGGCAACTGAAGGCAACGTTTCCCCACAGTGTCACCTGATTCATTTCAGAGGTCACTCAGACTGTCAGGATAAGGGAATGGAGAGTCAAGTACTAACTGTGTGGCCAAAATAACCACTGTCCCATAGTCTTAGTGGTCACCTCTGCAGCAAGGGTGGCCTAGTCTTGACACAGAGCAGAAGAAGGTGCTATGAGGTGCCTAAATAGAAAATACGACTTCAGGCTGAGAGCAAAAGGCCTAAAATGCTCTCTGGTCTAAAAACTCCTTGCAAGTAGACAACTCACGTAGCTAGGAGTGGGCTGAACCAGAATGTTCTTTCTGATAAGATAGCATTCGACTAACAGGAGGAGCATTAAAATGGCATCAGTGCTAGGAATGGGGGAATCTGTCATTTTTTGTTTCTCTCAGTTTCTCTTTTTTTCAATCTTAAGTTCTCCACATTTCACACTGATCAGCATGTATGCAAAACTTTCTCCCACTCTACACATTTTCATATGCAATTTCCCCTAATATACACATTTTTGTAAACAGTTTTCCCTAATATGATGGATTTTCTACATTATTTCCCCTAAGAAATGCATTTTTGTGCGCACTTTACAATGGTAACATAGACAACAGCATAAGCATTTTTGTACACATTACTGGACACCTGCACGGCAAAATCTGGGTAAGTGCAAATCTGAACGATGGCTGTGTTTTGGTTGGCATATTGTTTTGCAGAACGTGAATTTGCTAAGTTTACCTTTATATGTAAACGGAATAGAATTTCTTTGCCATCCCTAGACACCATCCACTCTCTAAGTGGCACAGTTTACTCTACTAGCAAAAGATTCCCATTTTGCTTCCTGTCTAGACAAGGGCAATTTTCACATTTTCATTTGTTTTCATTCTTTTAGATTTCATTCTTTTTAATGTACATTTGTTAAAGTTACAAATCACTTTGACATCCATTTGTTAAACTTGCATTTGTTTCATTACTACATTTGCTTCCCCCTTTCTTTTACTGTTTTATTTATTTATTTATTTATTTATTTATTTTTCCTATGCTGTGGCTGAAGTATTTTCCGGAGCCACTGCCGGCCAGCCACAAAAAAATCAAATAAATTATAACTCGTACTCTAAACTTACCCTAGTACAGGCCTTGCCTCCTTACGCCCTTACCGGACTGATTGCGGGGGAAAAGATCTCACTTCTAGTTACAAATGTTTACTTGCCACCTGGCGGTTCTTCCTCCGAACTGGGCTCTAAATGGGGCTCGCTAGAAGAGCATTTGCTCTCATGCTATGTTAAGTTTCCTAATACCCCGGCCATAATAGGTGGCGATTTTAATGCCCGCACAGCAGCAAATTGGGACTCGCTGACCAAAGCCAAATGGTGGGTTACCCCAAACCTTGATAATTATGAGCTGGAACATATCATGAGGAGAACTTCTAAAGACCAACGAGCTAATGAGGCTGGAGTACTCCTCTATCAAATGGCCATCCGTTTAAATCTGGTCCCCCTAAATGGAACATGTCTCCCTGATATTCCAGGGGATTTCACTCACCTGAGCGTTAAATCAAACAGCGTCCTCGATTACCTGTTGGTTTCCAGTGATCTACTTAAGTGTATTTCCACCTTCAAGATCGAGAATGTACAATCTAGCGATCATCTTCCCCTTGTAGCCAAGCTTTCCCTGAACTGGCAGTCGGAGGCCCATAGACATGCGACCCAGATGGTAACCAACGAATCTCTCCAAGTAAGAGGAATCAAATGGTCGGAGACCCAGGCTCAAAGGTATCAGGAATTCTTTCAAAAAGAAATCCTCGGGCCCCATTCCAACATAGGCTCTGCCTCAGACGAGTATAGCATAGTGTTGAAACGCTTCCACCATCATACGACTGATCTTACGTCCTTCTTCAGGTTACCACCCAAAATATTAAATCGAAACGAGTATACTTACGGTGCCCCCTGGTATAATTCTCAGTGCAAACAAGCAAGACAGCGCCTTCGTGCTATATACAATGTATATAAGATCTCCGATGCATCTACTCTGCCAGCTAGTTATGCACAAGCCAAGCAAGTTTACAAACGCACGCAGAAAACTGCCAAACGCGAGTGGCAACACAATCGCTGGCAGGCCTTGATTACTGCTTCAAAACCACATAGATCCAGGGAATTCTGGTCTTTGATTAACAGAAGGGTGAGGAAATACCCAAGGGCAGTCATCCCAGCACCGACATGGGAATTGTTCCTGAAGAAATGTTTCTCACAGGCAGATGCTCCCTCCGACCATCTGATGCATCTGTTTTCCCACCTACCTATTTGGCCTCCCACCGATCCTGACGAAATAGCCAAGCTAATAGCCCAGCTGAAATTGGGCAAAGCCCCAGGGCCCAACCTGATCCCTGCTAAAGCCATCAAACTACACCCAAAATGGTGGGCTGACATCTTGGCCAAAACCTTCGACACAATCAACGCTTCTGGTCTCATCCCCAAAATATGGAAGGAGGCCATTATAGTACCAATTCATAAAAAAAGGTTCCCCAATGGAGCCGGAAAACTACCGTAACATCAGCCTCCTTTCGATCATAGGGAAAATTTATGCCAGCTTTTTGCTGACTAAACTATTGCGATGGGCAGACGAGACTAACCAGATTGGTCACGAACAAGCAGGGTTCAGAATTAAACGCTCTACAACTGATCATGCGATAGTTCTTTACCATCTGGCACGGAAGTACTCGTGTGTCCCCCCCCCCCCCCGGGGCTACCTTTGTGCTGCCTTCTTAGATCTAAAGGCAGCCTTTGACAGCGTTCCTAGAAATATTCTTTGGGAGAAACTTGCGAAACAGGGCATCGATAGAAGACTCTTATGGCTTATAAGCCAGCTCCACGAAGGTACCCTTGCCAGAGTGAGACTCACTCCTGCGGGCGACCTCACAAATTCGATACCAATAAACAAGGGAGTGCGCCAAGGATGTATATTGGTTCCCTGCCTATTCAACAGCGACATGCGAGCTCCCCTAGTCAACTCATCTCCAAGTACACACGGGCCTAGACTAGCGGATTACTGCTGTCCACTCCTTTTATATGCGGACGACGCGGTAATTCTATCTTATACACGTGTTGGACTAACCAGAGCTCTGAAGATCTTTGCCACGTACTGTCAACTTAACCAATTAACCATCAACCATGCTAAATCTAAGATTCTGATTTTCGCCAGAAGTCGGAGATTATACAAATGGAAGCTTGGTGGAGCAAAAATAGAGCAAGTCCTAAAATTTCAATACCTAGGAGTTATTTTTCAATACAATTTGGGGTGGAAAGCACAAATTCAACACCTACTTAACAAGGCCAAAACTCTGTCATATGCGCTCCTCCGATTTTTCTTTTCGGATGGAGCTTTGCATGTTCCCTCGGCCCTAAAGGTGTTCAAGGCAAAAGTGGTTCCCGTGCTTGCTTATGCTGCCCCGCTTTGGGCCGTGATGACAGATCTTACTCCTCTTGAGACTCTGCAAAACCAATTCCTACGTCGGCTCCTAATGCTCCCCCTGTGCGTAAGCAACGCAGCCATGCGATTAGAATTGAAGATCGCATCCTTAGAAACTTGCCTGTGGAAGCAAGTCTTCAATTATTGGTTATCATTGTGGCACAGACTACCAGACCATTACCTTGTCCAATGCTTATGGCGAGATGAATTCTCCAGCCTTTGGACTAGTAGAATTCATGCCAAACTCCTGAGTTATGGAATCTCTCCCTTAGATTCCCTAAAACTAGATCAAATCACTGCTCAAAGTCTGATCCGCCAAAGACTGGACGACATCGATTTACAGCGAAATTATACGCTGGGGGAGGTGTTTGTTCGCCCCAGAACATTGGTATCACTTTAACTTACTGCGTTCCATCATACCTCTCCTCCCTTTCGACTGTTGCCCATAGGCTGGCCTTCACCAAAGCGAGGTTTAATGTTTTCCCCTCCAATGTCCTGAGACATAGATTCTCAAAGGGCCAAGCCTCCGCCATGTGCGAATGTGATAAGGAGACGCCGGAGTCGCTTCAGCACATTATGTTCACTTGCCCCTTGTTCAATGTGCCACGGGCAAATTTGTTGGGATTAATCATACAGAAGCTAGAGGGTACCCCACCAAAATTCCACCTTGCCCAAATCTTGCAGGATAAGGATATACATACGACCCTGAAAGTGGCTAGGTTTCTGGTCGTTGTCCTTACCCAAAAGCGCTGCCAAGGAGCACTACAAGCTAATTAAGGCGCAGTATGTCATTCCACCTTACAGTATTTTATTGTTATAGTGGTGTTTTAGCGGCTGTTTTTTCCCACGTGCACAAGCTGTTATTTATGTCTTGTTTTTATCTGTATGGGCCTATGGCCGTAATAAATATTATTATTATTATTATTATTATTATTATTATTATTATTACTCGTACCATTAGCACTTCTGGGCCCAACTGGTCACCATAAATGTGGCAGATGTTCATCTTGCCCATTTTCTTTACAGACTAAAGAAATTTATGATGAGAAAACCAATTTCAGATTTAGTACATGTCAGACCAGAGACATGGTCTACCTTATTCAATGCCCTTGTAATCTATTGTATATAGGCTCTCCCACTCGAGCAGCTGGGGTTCAGATTGGGGAGCGTCGCTCACCTCTGGTAGAACATTTTGTTTCTCACAATCATTCAGACACGGATTTATTATTTATGGGTGAATCAGAAGACAAATGGTATCAGAAAATATTACGAGCGACAGTTACGGCAGCAAGAAACCCATTTTATTTTTATGTTTAGAACTTTTCTTCCAGGGGGACTTATCTCTGAATTAGACCTCAGTTGTTTTATTTAATTATCTGTATCTTTGCTGTTACTTTGTACCGTGTCTTTAAACTCAGGCTCCTTGTTATTAGTATCACCTGGTGTTGGCTATATATATTTTTCAAAAAATGCTGTTAGTAACAGTGACTGCATAATCGCATGAGCACTGTTCCAGAGTATTTTTCATTCCCATGTATATTATATCTGTTCAAAAAAGATTGGGTATGTAACTTTTTTATGTTACAGTTTATAATTTCTACGCTATTTGAAGTTGTTGTTATTCATGTGCAGGTCATCGTTTGAATATTTTATTTTCAGTTAATGAAGAAATTACATATCTTTCTACTTACGAGTGTTGAACTAATTGGCTGATGAAGAATTCAACGAAACAGTAGTTGTTATCCAGAAACACTGTTCAGCAGAGTTCAGAGTTGGACATCAGAATTTACTGATTATACAAAGCTTCACAGCTTGCTCTCCGCTGGGTAAAGTCTGGCACCGTGATTCATTTAAGGACTTTCAGAGACTTCAGTTTGTTAGTTTTGCTGTTTTGAATTATTCCATAAAGTTTTTCACATTGCAATTGTTTCTGGCCATCGTGTTGCTTTTGATATTGCTGCTTGTCAATTAATACTGCAGGTTTTTAAAAGATCTTTGGTAGGCATTATATAAGGGGAAATATATTTTTATTTGAACACAATAGGAAAAACCCCTGAAATAGCAGCAGCAGCAACAACAACAAAAACCCTCAAACCGAGAAATGACTCCAAAGGAACAATTTCCCCACCAGACCTTCACCCACATACAGCACCAGACCCAGCCATAAGTAACCTCCACAGCATTTGGTCCCTCGTCCTCCTTGACTATGTTGCCCTGCGCCATTTGTACCTGCCCCAACCAGGCAGGGCTGGATGTCTCCAGGACCGCCACCTGTGCCAATTAGGGCTCCTAATCCGGGCAATCCAGCCCCAGCTGGGCCACCCTCAAGGGCAGGAGTGCTCCTACGAGGACTCACAGGAAGGGTGGGTTGTGCAAGGTCAAACCTATACCCTCTCGGTTTTCCTTCTGCATTTTTCACTACAGTGCCCCCCCCCCCCGCCGCCCACCCAGTTTCTGGTGGGAGCTGCCATTCTCCTGTCCTACAAAGCGCATTCTGGAAAAATAAAATAAAGTAGCAAGTGGACCGCCTGCACACTGACACATTCCTGAAAGAGTGATGAATGGATACATAAGGGAAAACAAAAATGAATCCAATTTGTATCCATATGTTACCCTTGCAGCTCATTTTTTAAGAATGAAAAATTGAATGAATGCCCCCCTTTTGGTTTGATTTTCCATTCATTACAAAATGAACACATGCTTCTGTTGCAGACCAGGCCATTTTGACCGTGCTTAATAATGCTTTTTAAAAATGAATGCCATCAGCGAATTAAAGATTTTTGTTAACCATCCAGTTTAAAACATGATTAATTGATTAGTAATTGATTGCATTTGCTGAACATGCCACAGACACAAATACTGGAAACATATTAAACCATTACTAGACAAAGGTTACTTTATTTCTGCAAGGAAAAAATAAAAATTAGCATAAAATGAAACATAACTGGGAGGTATATATAAAAGCTACAGTAATCTACTTTTCTATGCTTGCCAATCAGCTGACATTCCGCAAGAGAGCATAACAAGAACAACCAATTTGAAATACTCATATGTTAACATTTGGAGAGAAATAAGAAAATAATAGAGAAAGCAGAAGAAGGAGGGAGGGAAGTACAAACTTGTTAAAGTATTAAGGTTAAAAGAAATAAGGTATGTATTATGTATTATGATGGCGAAATTTGTAAAACCAATAAAGATCATTTTAAAAAGAAAGAAAGAAAGGCCACCATCGTGCCAGATGTGCTCTTGCCCCCACCCTGTTGGTTCCCCTCTTTTTCCAGGGTTTGGAGGGCAACAAGGACAGTATGGTGGTTCCACTTTCCATCAAGGGAGGAATTTAGAATACCTGAATATGGGCTACATGCCTATATGCACACATACTAGGCTTGGCCAGGTGTATGCTTAAATATTTCATGATCTTCAGCTAGGAAGAAGTAAATACTGGGGTTCTCGGAAGCATCAGTAATGAAATCTAAGACATCTTGGACATGGTGAGAATCCAACATGCAAGTAAGATGTTCCAAAAACACCCAAGAAAATCAATGTAATATTACAAACCATCCTTAGAATGGTTTATATTTCAAGAGGAAACTCCCAAGACCCATTTAAAAACTCAGTTATTGGAAACTATAAAATACAGGTATTTTGTAGAATCATCACATGTAAATTGATAAATGCAAATTCCCAATGTCTGAAATATGCAGCAGCACAATCCAAGAATAAGAACTCAGTTACTATGGTAACCAGGCTAATGTAATAGTGCCTTCACTCTGAGGAGAGGGGGGAATTGAAAAAAATGGTTAAACTCTAATGAATTTTCTCACTAATGAAATAACAGAGAAACTGGCAAAAATGAGGTCAGCTGTGGATGCTTGAAGTCTCATGTGATAAAAAATGGAGCAAGAACTGAGATTGTGGAATGTCATATTGCCAAATAAATATAATGAAGACTGAGAAGAACCCTTTAAGGTCAATGAAATTAAGTTAGATTTTCTGTACACGCCCAGAGAACTGTGCTATCGAATGATCAATAAATGCAACACGCTAGTAAATGATGTTAACTGGGGCGATAGCATAATCAGAAATGAACTGATATTTTTCCTAAAGCCTCTATGAACTTAACTGCCACCAGTGAGCGCTCAATCCATCTGAAATTCATTCACAATTTACTCAATACTAGGCTGGTTCACATATGCAGATCTCATGACTTTGGGGTCTGACATCCTCTGGAGGAAGAATCAGAAGATGAGAGGGGGTTGCCCTCTGCACCAGCCACAATGGTCCCCATTTCCACAGAATCTCAAGCTATTTGGGGACAGTAGACCCATCTGGAGTTCGGAGAAAGTGCCTTGGAACAAAATGAGTGCCATTTTGGAAGAACCAAAGTGGCTGCTTTGAGGGTTGCAGAATGACACAGAATGGCTGGTGTGGGGGTGTGGTCACATTCAAAAGAGCAGAAGAAGAGAGAGGGCTACAAATGGTTTTGGCATTGCCCCCCCCCCTGCAGTCAGGGGTGCCAACTTGAATAAAATATTTGAGTGAGGTCAGGTAAGCTGCACTCTGCACAACCGATCACAAGGCACGGCCTGCACACACCATTTTAATGGCAATGCCTATCATCACTGGGAGTGGGACCCAGCCTCCTCTAATTGCCGGTGGGGAGGCAAAGGGAGCTTGGTCCCTAGGAGTTGGTTCTTATGCCCACAGTTATGCCCACAAAGAATGGCAGTCACTGACATACCCACCATCACCCAGACAGTTTGCTGGTGCCATTCAGAAAACAAGTTGTCTCTTAAACCTTTCCATGCCGTCCTATTGTGCTAAAACAGGGGCCACCAACGTGTCACTCCTGGATTCCAACATGCCTGCCAGTATCTTCTATAGCAGCAGTGAAATATCTCAGTAAATATCCTCTCAAAAATCCAGAATGTGTGCCATCATACCTCTGCTCAGTTCCTGTTTGTGCCGACTTGCCCTCTCCTACACTGAACGTGCCATATTTAATTGGATGCCAAGATTGGACTTCCATTATTCTGTAAAGAAAAGAGGTGCAAACTTCTCTCTTGGACAATTGCATTGAAGAAAGAACTGACACAAAAGGTGAAATACAGGAATAATTTTTAAAAGACACAAGAAAAATTTCAAGTGCCATGGTATCTCTTTATTAAATATATAACACAGAAAGAGCAAAACTGGCAAGCGTTGGCCACACAGTTTTCTGTGGAATGACTGTATAAGATGTCACTGTAAAATAAAAAAAGGAGAATGGCAGTCATCAGTAAAGAAGAACAAATGTTTTACAGTACAACAGAAATTGCATGGGGTGTATGGGGTGTTAGGGGAGGGGTAGTACCTCTGGTGGGGGGTGCATTGTGTTCCTTCTGGGATACTTTGTCCACCTTTGGTTCCCATCCTACACTCAGCTCTCCCCTGTGTCTCCTAGAAGCAGGCATGTGACTGAGGCCACACCCAGAGAATGGCTGTGGATGACTAAACCAGGTGAGGGGAGCCGATGGGTCTCAAACCCTCAGTGACCCCTGCATGCGAAGACAGGCTCTGGTGGACTGAGCAGATGAGACCAAGAGTGGATCCAACAGTCAAGAAGGAGGTTTCTGCACAGAAAATGAGGGGCAGACGGGGCAAATGGAGCAGGAGAAGGAAAACTCTGGTCCTAAACCTCTGTTGCCTTGTGGCTACACTCATTCAAGAGAAAGGCTTTAGGAGTAAACCCCCAAATAGCCATCTTGCAGAACATCTTGGGGAGAATAGAAGGCTAAGGAATGAACCCTACACAAATCCAGACTGGAGTTACTGAGATGGTTGGATAACATTTTGTATGTCTCCTTCTGGCAACTATTGAGCCAGAGAATTCTGCTTTCCTTTGGACCACATTAATGAGGCTAAGAGGGGGGTTTTGCCATTTGGGCAGTCCGGGGACTCAGCTATACCACTGCAAATAAAATGTTTTAAATGTGTTGTAAAGTGCAATATACAAATGTGACAATAGATGGCGACACTGAGCTATGCAAAAATCAATGTATTTTTCAAAACGTTTTTTAAAAAAGCATTTTCACAGCATTTTTATACATGTTTAGATTCTACCTAGGAACGCCATACACACTGCCCAGGCTCACACTGGAGAAGGTCACTTCAGTGCTGCTAATGCAGCAGTTTGACTTCACCCCCAGAGGCACACTCCATTGTCTCTTGAAACAGGTGGATGCCAACAACAGAGATTTAACCAATGCTCTTAATGTTACTTATATGGTTATGATGTTATATATTGTTCTGTCTTTGCCACAAAAGCAAATTAGATTTATTTCAAAAGAAAAACAAAGAAGACACCATTTTGAAAATTTCTCTGTGGCTTTAAAAAAGTTGCATTTCCACCCCCCACCCCCACTTCCAGAACCTCCCACAGAGCCCCTCTCTCCTACAAACTGCAGGAATCTATGGCGGCTGAAACAGATAAAGAGAAATTTGACTAGGAGAGCCTCTCTCACTGGGGGATGGAGCTAACTCCCCACGCTGAACTGCAGCCTCATCTAACACTCAAGTCTGGTGTTATATATTACAAAAGCAACAATCTAAGCTTGCTCCAACTTGGGTTCCCCCCGAACACCTTGCCTTACCCAGGATCTATCAGACATCAAGGGATGTGAATGAGCAATCGCAAATCTAATACCAAAGACTTGTACGTGCGCCCCCTGCCTCTTGAAATCTTCTGACCTAGCCCTGCTCCTAATTCCATCTAGACTCTGCTTGGGGAAGCTGTTCTGGAACATTCACTCATTTAAAATGTTTATAACTATATAATAATCACACTGTGTCACCTTAATGGTGTGCTACTGTTTAGAAGCAAAACCCGTTACAATCATTGGTGTCTGCTCCCAGAGGACAGAGCAATCCAACTCCGCTATCTACCGTGTGTGTGTGTGTGTGTGTGTGTGTGTGTGTGTGGATGGAGTGCATGTGTCCTTCTGCGCAGCTCAACTCCCTGTGCCTTGACCAGCAGCTTCATTCTGTAGCCAACAGAACTCTTCCCCTCTGGGTGTTTTGAGGTTCAAACTAAGCTTACACATGCTAGTGGTAGGTCCTCTGTGGGGAACATTCTGGGCAGCTTCCAACATATATAAAAACATAATAAAACATTAAACATTTTTTAAAAAACCCTTCCCTATACAGGATTGCCTTCAGATGGCTTGGGGGTCGGATAACTCCATACCCTCCAACATTTCTCCAATGAAAACATCCTAAGGAAAAGTGGGGCGTTCTGGGATCAAATCAGAAACCGGGACGTCTTCTCTAAATCAGGGGCATCCCTGAAAAGAGGGATACTTGGAGGGCCTGCTGTGGACCACATCAGCATGGCTGAGACAGGGGTTTTGTAGTCTGGGCAGCTCAGGCTTGCACCCCAGAGAGGTCACTTTGGTGCTGGTAATGCAGAGGTTTGACTTCACCCCCAGAGGCACACTCCATTGTATCTTGAAACAGACAGATGCCAACATCAAAATCTAGAACATGGTGGCTGAGGCTGAAGGGGTTGTAGTCCAAAAACCTCTGGAGGGACCTGATCTAGAAACTTCTTGACTGAATAACACAAATAACAGGCATTGGAGGTTATGTTCTTAAGTCTGGAATATCAACATGAAATAAAACATTTTTTGTATTCATCGAGGGCCTTATCAGTACTACTCCATAAGGAAGATAATCTGCTTTGTCATATTTCTTTCCTTCCTCCTAGATACTTACCAGCAGCTCTGAGCATTGATCACACTTCCCTTATCAGAAAGCAAAATCTATCGCCAGCCAGCTACACTTAAGCTTCTTTTCTTTGAGCAGAGAGAAAAAGATTCAAAGGAAGGAAATACCAGGGAATGGCAGATCAAGGGAACTGAATTATGGTCTGATATTCCAGACAGATGGAAGGATTTAGAAGATTCTGTTGAGTGTCCTTCCAGAACCTGAGAGGTCAACACTAGCACTGAGTACTTTGGCATCCTAATAATCATTTACACACACACACACACACACACACACACACACCCGTTGTGGATCCTCCTTTTTGAAAATGTTTGCAAGCATGGTCAAAATTCCTTGAAACTGCTACAGATGAAACCTATGATCTCTATATCCCAAATTCCCCCAAAACTTGACAGATTAATTGTCATATTATTTAAAGTGCTTGCCAACTTGTATTTCTGACAGTGCCAAGGGAAAAGGGTTGCTGTGGCAGGGGGAAGTGGGCACAAAATGGTTTACAAAGATTGCCACCAGGGCTTCCTCTTCAGCAGTGCCCTTCTGTATACAGCTGCCCACATGGCTTCAATGTCTAACTAGCCTTGATAATTTATAATTGTGGAGAAAGGACAATGTGCTTACAAAAATTAGGTTTGTTTTACAGATACAATGTACATGGGTATGGAGCCATGTGAGGGTTAAATTTGCATTACTAAGTACCTGTTGATAGCTGGTCATTGGCTGTTACTTACATGAGACTGATCTGGAGGGGGAAAGCAAGGCTCATCTCTGTACCATCTGAGAGGACTGCAAACTCTTTGTCACAGAGCTTTGGTTGGACGAAGGAGAGCCTGGCTGGAACATAACTAGGCCAGTCCTACCACAGAAGAGGGGGAGCATGGGACAATGAAACCTGTTGACCAGAAGTGGATGAATGTTGAAGGCACAAGACAGGAGTCTGGAACGGAAGCAGACCAGAAAGAGGCTGGTGAGGCTGGTGAAGGCCTTGTTGTACAGCCTGCCCAAGATACATTAGCAGCTGTTTATTTCTTTGTTGCATTTCTTTATTACATTTATATCATGCCTTTTTCTCCAAGGAGTTCAAGGTGTGGTACACATAGTCCCTCCTCATTTTTCCTCTACAACAACCCTGTGAGGTTGGTTAGGCTGAGAGGCAGGAACTGGCCAAAGGTCACCCAGTGAGTATGGATTCAAAACCTGGTCTCCCAGGTCCTGGTCTGACCCTCTAACCACTACACCGCCCTGGCTAAATCTGAAAATGGGCTGTGAGGCCATATGTGAACATTGGGCAGTGAGGAAGATTCAGCATGGAGTTTCTGAAGGTGACTAGAGTGGGAACTGCCTGCAAACCTGACTCAAAGGACAACCAGTAGAAGTCCTCATTACCTGGGAGTGGTGAGAACTGACTGGGGAAGAGGGAATGAGAGCAATTGGCCTGTAAATTAAATTAGGAACCGAGCTTACAAATCAGTCTTATGTAGATGCCTATATCTGAAAAGCAACTACCATTTAAAATGACAATCACCTTTTAAAAGAGAGTGTAAGCCTCCAAGAGACAGCTGCCAATTTAAGTATAATAGTTACCTTATTTTACCCTTATAGTTCATAATAAATAAATAATCTTTTGTTGCTTTTATTTATTTATACAGTGTTTCCGGTTGGTTTTGTACCGCATTTAGATTACTAAGCTACTGAATATAGCTAAAGGGGCTGGTAAGAAATATAGGACAGGTGAGTGGGGGCAGCGGTTAAAAGGTGACTCAGCAGTGGAAAATAAAACTGGCTCTTCCCACATTTAAATAAATAGATGGTGGATCAGGCTCTCATTTCTCCACAATCATGGATTCATTTAACCAACTGAAGTGTCAGCTCTTAGCCTGATCCTCCCAACAACCCTGTGAGGGAGGAAGACTAAGAGAGAGGAACGGCTCTGAAGTAATGCAGTGAGATTCAGGACTGAGTGGCAATTTGAACCACCAGAAGCTCCTTGTAAGCCATTCTGAGCTTTTTAAAAACAGAAGTGAAGTGATTAGATAAATCTGAAAAATAAGCATACCCACCCCTCCCTCCCAATGGACAAAGGAATTAGGCGTAGAAAAGAAATGCCCTATATTTCTTGTCCGGAATCTGTGAGCCAGAGAATCCCAAGATGTGACTGGTGGCAAGACAGAGGCAGAGAAGAGCTCTCAGAGGGAAACTTAGCTAAACATTCCAGCTGCTGTGAGGGAGCTGCAGATACATAACATACGGATATATGACTTACACAAAAAATTCCCAAACCCTGAGAAATTGCACAGCTTAACCCACAGTTAAATTTTAATGAGCTGTACAAATGTGAGGAAATTATTTACCAGTTAACCAAAAATATTACCCACCATAACTATTGCCATTGCATGTCCTAAAATCTCTGTCCTACACACTGATCCAGGTGACTAGAACGCTACACAAAATCAAGACCTGCATGTTTCATGCAATTTATTTTCACCTTCATGCAGGACACACAAGTCCTTGGGTGTTCAGCCTCTCCACCATATTTCCTATGGAGGTGGTTTTTTTTGTCACATTCCCCTCCAGTGGTCAAAGTGCCCACTATGAATAAATCTGAGGAATGCATGGTCACGATGGAGGGTTTCAAGATTCTCCGCAAGCATGGCATTTAGTGAGATTGAAGGCCAACTCATTCACTTGCCATGTTGAGAACGTGCGTTGAGTGGATTGTGCTGAATTCTCCACAAGCTGGTAGCAAGGGGCTGGGACCTGAAAGCAGCTACTAGGGAGCAAGCACGGGGAATGTAGCTCTTGAGATAAGCTGTGCATACTTCAAACGCTTGTCATGATCATGACAATAAATGTGGGGCAGTCACGCACACTCCTGCAGCTGAGATACAAAGGAAGGTCTCAGGCAGAGCTCTCGTTTCACCTGCTACTGAGATAGGCGAACCCACATGGCAGGTTGTTGCTAAACCCCAAAAACAGTACCACTCCTTGGTGAAATAGCAAGCCATAAATATGAACAATTGGAAATTTAATATGCAATGAAAACAATTGCTATAATAAAGATAGCAAAACAAACTCATGTGGCTTGCTTTATACATTTTGTATGTCTGATATGAAGATACTAAATAAACATGTTTATCTAAGGTGACAGGAATGGTTTCAGATGGTGGTGGATTAAATCTTCCATGGCATAAAGTTTTATTTTTAGATTTATTAAAATAATTGTAGGAGTCTGGGATGGTTGCGAAAACATATGGCTATGAAGATGAACCATATCAGGAAATGAGACACCCAGCTGGCAACATGGAACCAGTATAGACTATTTTGTTTTTCCAACAATAAAGATGCAGATTGAATTTCAACCCACAATATCAGTTACAAATTTGGCAGCCTCAGATGGGATTTGCAGATAAATCTGGCAACCATCTGCAGGCGTTGCGCTGATCAGGTGCTGCTGCCCAGTGAGAGCATGAAATGGAAGAGAGAGCTGGATTTTGCAGCACATTGTGCTATCTTGGTTTGGGTTGAAGGAACAATCCTTCAAGGACACAGGCATTTTTCTGTTGGCAAGAGAAGTTTTGCATCACGTACAGGGTGGGTTTGGAAAGTGAAATTGCACCACTTCTGTCCTTCACTTTATCAGCCAGTGTGGAGATGCTGAGAACCAGTACTATCCCATCTCTAATCAGCAAACCTACCATAAGGCGCTCCATAAGGCGCACCGGACCATGGGGCGCACCTAGTTTTTAGGGGAGGAAATCAAGGGGGGAAATCTTATCCCCCCCCAGCCCCAAAGAACAAAGAAGCCAAGACAGTGAGCAGGATCCATCCCGCTGGCTGTCTTGGCTTCCTCTTTAGCCGTGTGCAACCTCTCCAGCCGGGAGAGGCTGCGCGCCACTTTGGCAGAAGCCAAGACAGCGAGCAGGATGCAGCCAACCCCAAGCTAGAACAGCGAGATGGAGAACTGTGCAGCACTCCGTCCAGTGGCGTAGCGTGGGTTGTCAGCACCTGGGGCAAGGCAAGTAATTTGCGCCCCCTAACCTGTGGATTTGTGCCCCCTAACCCGTGGATTTGCGCCCTCTAACCCTAACCCCCAGATGTTGCGCCCGGTGTGGCCGGCCCCCCCTGCACCCCCCACGCTACGCCACTGGCTCCATCTCCCTGTTCTGGCTTTGGGCTTAGCAGCGCAGCCTGCATTCGCTCTATAGGACGCACACACATTTCCCTTGAATTTTTGGAGGGGGAAAAGTGCGCCCTATAGAGCGAAAAATACGATGGTATTTCCTCTTTTGAAAAGCTATTCAGATTACGTGTGGGTGGACTAAGTCTCTTACCATGCTAGACCAGGAGGAGCTGCACATCTCTAAACTGCCATCATATCTGCCTGCAGCCAAAATGTGAGGGGATCCTAGAGCCGGGATGAGCAGCCAGTGGCCTTCCAGATGCAGCAGGACTCTAACACACATCATCCCTGACCATGTTAGCCAGGGCTGATGGGAGTTGCAGTTCAACAAGAATCTTGAGGGTACCACATTCACCACCCCTGCCATCAGGGACTGACTTTGCTAACCTTTCATAATATGGCACCCTGTGCAAGGTCAAAACTTGGCGCCCTCAAATGCTTCTTCTCAATTATGGCTTTCCCAAAGCATTCTAAGCAGCAAAATGAATGGCTCTCCAATGAATTTTGGCCCATAGCAAGCACAGTAAACTGAACTCTTGACCTCTAGCAACTGGCCACTCATGAAAAAGTTTTGATTAATGAACTACATAAAAACAAATGTTCTAAATAGATTGGGGGTAAATTTTTAGATCTCTTCTTTACTAGGAATATCTCAAAGCAGAAGAAGTGGGAAGCACAATAGACAGACTGAAAGCAACCCCTCAATTTCACTGTTTGTTTACCTGGGACAGCATTGACATTTGCTTATCCTAATCCTTATCTGAGCATGAGAACTCAAGCATTGTATAGTACACCAAAGACTGAACCTCAGAAACAAAAATGCTTAAACTCCAACTAGCTCCCTCTCTTGAGACCTTTAAATGAACCTTGGACTTTGATATTCTGTCAGTATTTTTGTTGATTTATTTTTTCTCTATGGTTTTATCTATTTTAATGGTGTTCTTTTTTCAGTTGCTCTGTTTTTAACATGTTTATTGTAAAGCCACCTCATGAGGGCTTGGATAAATTAATAATAAACCCAAGAGAAGTGATTGCAAGAGGATGGAGCACACATCTATTGGATCTTCACCTTGTTAAGCAAGGACAGTTGAACCTCAAAAGATGTCCTCTGAAACTTGTCAAAAAACTGAGAAATTTAGAATGAAAAGGGGTATGACCAGAAGTGAGTGTCAGTTGGAGACCTCGGTGGGAATGAAATGAAGTACCATCAGCCTTCCCCAACCACGCAACAAAGACAGAAAATATTGGAACAGGTCAAATGACTAAACTATATAGGGTTTTTAACTATTAGAGGGTCCGGGGGCAGTGGGGGAAAGAGACAGAATAAGCCAAGGACTGTATATACTGGCCAGTATGGAAAAGAGAACAACATAAGCAAAGATTAAAAATGCATGCACCTAAAGGAAGCTCTGCACTTTCTCTGCAAATAATATTTGACAAGCAGAAAGCTCAAGACAGGCAGAAAGTGCCTATTAAGCAAAAGCGATATTTGTGTTTCTTGACTATTGTGCCTGACAACCACTGTGGCCTAGTTCTCATTCAGTTGGTCAACCTGTGTCTGGGTTGACTATTGGTGGGGACTGAAGATAGAAAACTAGCACACCAGGGGCTCCAGCCCTCCTCCATGGTAGGCTCGTTTTCTCCAGGGAATGTTTTACATGGAGGAGCATTCCATGATCTGAACTTCCACAAGCAGACTAAAGTGGTCCAGCGCAGGCATGGATTTACCAGCCCCAAATCTTTAACTAGAGCAGTTAGTTAGTCAAGCAGCATGGAAGGCACATTCAGAATTGAGTGAGATCACATGAATCTACTTATTTAAAGCAGTGACCATTGGGGGCTTTTTATGGCCTACCTGCCTTTCACCCTAAGGTCCCAGGACAGGTGGTAAAATGCGGTCTTGACTATGCTACCACTCAGTGGATTTGTAACTGGCTGACTGACTGAACCCAAAGGGTGCTCATCAATGGTTCCTCTTCATCCTGGAGAAGAGTGACTAGTGGGGTGCCACAGGGTTCTGTCTTGGGCCCGGTCTTATTCAACATAGAATCATAGAATCATAGAATCATAGAGTTGGAAGAAACCACAAGGGCCATCGAGTCCAACCCCCTGCCTAGCAGGAAACACCATCAGAGCACTCCTGACATATGGTTGTCAAGCCTCTGCTTAAAGACCTCCAAAGTAGGAGACTCCACCACACTCCTTGGCAGCAAATTCCACTGCCGAACAGCTCTTACTGTCAGGAAGTTCTTCCTAATGTTTAGGTGGAATCTTCTTTCTTGTAGTTTGGATCCATTGCTCTGTGTCCGCTTCTCTGGAGCAGCAGAAAACAACCTTTCTCCCTCCTCTATGTGACATCCTTTTATATATTTGAACATTGCTATCATATCACCCCTTCACCTTCTCTTCTCCAGGCTAAACATGCCAAGCTCCCTTAGCCGTTCCTCATAAGGCATCGTTTCCAGGCCTTTGACCATTTTGGTTGCCCTCCTCTGGACACGTTCCAGTTTGTCAGTGTCCTTCTTGAATTGTGGTGCCCAGAACTGGACACAGTACTCCAGGTGAGGTCTGACCAGAGCAGAATACAGTGGCACTATTACTTCCTTTGATCTAGATGCTATACTCCTATTGATGCATCCCAGAATTGCATTGGCTTTTTTAGCTGCCGCGTCACACTGTTGGCTCATGTCAAGTTTGTGGTCAACCAAGACTCCTAGATCCTTTTCACATGTACTGCTCTCAAGCCAGGTGTCCCCCATCTTGTATTTGTGCCTCTCATTTTTTTTGCCCAAGTGCAATACTTTACATTTCTCCCTGTTAAAATTCATCTTGTTTGCTTTTGCCCAGTTCTCTAATCTGTCAAGGTCGTTTTGAAGTGTGATCCTGTCCTCTGGGGTGTTAGCCACCCCTCCCAGTTTGGTGTCATCTGCAAATTTGATCAGGATGCCCTTGAGTCCATCATCCAAGTCGTTGATAAAGATGTTGAATAAGACCGGGCCCAAGACAGAACCCTGTGGCACCCCACTAGTCACTCTTCTCCAGGATGAAGAGGAACCATTGATGAGCACCCTTTGGGTTCGGTCCGTCAGCCAGTTACAAATCCACTGAGTGGTAGCATAGTCAAGACCGCATTTTACCAGCTTCTTTACAAGAATATCATGGGGCACCTTGTCAAATGCCTTGCTGAAATCAAGGTAGGCTACATCCACTGCGTTCCCTTCATCTACCAGGCTTGTAATTCTGTCAAAAAACGAGATCAGGTTAGTCTGACATGACTTATTTTTCAGAAATCCATGCTGACTATTGGTGATCACAGCATTCCTTTCTAGGTGCTCACAGACTGTTTGCTTAATAATCTGCTCCATAATCTTCCCTGGTATTGATGTCAGACTGACTGGGCGGTAATTATTTGGGTTCTCTCTTTTCCCCTTTTTGAAAATAGGGACAACATTTGCCCTCCTCCAGTCTGCCGGGACTTCGCCTGTTCTCCAGGAATTCTCAAAGATGACTGCCAGTGGTTCTGAGATCACATCTGCCAGTTCTTTTAATACTCTTGGATACTCTAAAATGGCTGTTCCTCTTGTTGCTTCTCCCACTTTCTGGACAATGAAGTTGTCTGCAAGGCCAGTGAGGAATCTGTTTGACCTTATGCTCTTGGCTGAGTTTGACATCCAACAAATATCTGGGTAATTGAAGTCCCCCATTACTACTATCTCCCTTCCTTTTGCATGCTTGGCCATCTGTTCCAGGAAGGCATCATCTATGTCCTCCGTTTGGCTTGGGGATCTATAGTAAACTCCCACAATGAGGTCTCTGTTATTCTTCTCTCCCTTAATTTTGACCCAAATGCTCTCACTTTGGCTTTGAGGTTCTAAATCTTGGATCTCTTCACAGGTATACACATCCCTGACATATAACGCTACTCCTCCTCCTTTCTTGTCTGGTCTGTTTCTCTGAAATAGATTGTATCCCCCCATTATTACATTCCAATCATGGGACTTATCCCACCAGGTTTCAGTGATGCCTATTATGTCATATTTAGTTTGCTGTACCAAGAGCTCAAGCTCATCTTGTTTATTTCCCATGCTTTGTGCATTAGTGTACAGACATTGAAGTCCATTAATCATTCCCCCGTGTCTCTTATTTAAGGATTTTTTCCTCCCACCACTAGGTCTGCGTGCTGTTTGCTCCATTTGGTCTATGACATTTGGATGATCATCCTCATCAATTGATAGACTCCTACCTTCAGGAGCACTGTCTCCCTCCCCCACATTAGTCAGTTTAAAGCCCTCCTGATGAGGTTTCTGAGATTTTTGGCAAAAACATTCCTCCCAACCGTTGTGAGGTGCAGCCCATCGCTTGCCAGAAGTCCATCTTCAAGAAACTGCAGTCCGTGATCTAAGAATCCAAACCGTTCCTGTTTACACCATTTGCGAAGCCAGCTGTTCACTTCCACTATTTTTCTCTCTCTCCCTGGGCCACGTCGTTCAACTGGGAGGACAGATGAGATGACAATTTGTGCATTTAGTTGCTTCAATTTCCTGCCGAGAGCCTCGTAGTCTCTTTTGATCTTCTGGAGGCTATTGCTTGCAGTGTCATTGGTTCCCACATGAACCAAGAGGAAGGGGTATTTGTCAGTGGGTTTTATGATTCCTTGCAGTCGTTCAGTTACATCTTGGATCTTAGCTCCGGGGAGACAGCACACTTCCTGAGACATCTTGTCAGGCCCACAGATCACTGCTTCTGTTCCCCTCAGTAGGGAATCCCCTATCACAACTACACGCCTCCTCTTAGGTTTGGTCGGGGTTCTTCCGTGAGCTGTCCGTTCCAAGGTCGCCTGCACGTTCCCTGAGGACTGACTTTGCTGCTCGTCTTCATATACCTGATCGACTGTAATGAGGGAGAGATCCTCAAATGGAGTCTGCTCTTCATCTTCCATGCTAGGGGAGAGGACCTCAAAGCGATTGTGTATTTCTAAACAACCAGAATGAACCCTGGGCCTCCTACTTCTTTGAGTCACGTTTCTCCATATATCTGGCTCCTGTGTTGGTGAACTAGCCTCCTTCTCAGGGGAGTCCCCTGTCTCCTCCTTGGTGGAGACAGTGTGCTCTGTTGCTTCCAAGAAGAGCTCCAGCTCTCTAATTCTTTGGAGCGTAGCTACACGTTCCTCCAGTTGCTGGACTTTGTCTTTTAAGAGGGCAATCAACATGCAATTGCTGCAGGTAAAGCTGCCTGCAACCTTTGGCATGATGGCAAACATTGCCCAGGAACCACAAGCGACTGCAGCTGTTCCCTCCCCCTCCATCTTGAGAATGTGTCGTTGGGGGTGGCTACAGCGGTCCTCCATCATAAAAAGCGTGAAGACAGGACAAATAACTCCCCCCACAAGAAAAACACCTAGGTCTCCCCCAACAAATGTTTGAGACTAGCTCCCCTAAATCTAAAAGATGGATCAAACTGCGCGCGCCGCTAGGTGCGCGCTGCTGCCCTGCTAGGTCTGATAAGCTCCTCCCACAGCTAATCCCCTGCCTCAACAGAAACCCTGCCCCCTCTGACCTTTGCACAGGGAAAACAGCTAATCAGCCACAAAGAAACACACAAGTAAACCCTTTTTGCTCCTTCTTCAACTGCTGCCCTGCTAGGTCTGATCAACATCTTTATCAACGACTTGGATGATGGACTCAAGGGCATCCTGATCAAATTTGCAGATGACACCAAACTGGGAGGGGTGGCTAACACCCCAGAGGACAGGATCACACTTCAAAACGACCTTGACAGATTAGAGAACTGGGCAAAAACAAACAAGATGAATTTTAACAGGGAGAAATGTAAAGTATTGCACTTGGGCAAAAAAAATGAGAGGCACAAATACAAGATGGGTGACACCTGGCTTGAGGTCTTTAAGCAGAGGTTTGAAAACCATATGTCAGGAGTGCTCTGATGGTGTTTCCTGCTTGGCAGGGGGTTGGACTCGATGGCCCTTGTGGTCTCTACCAACTCTATGATTCTAGGATATGCAATTTAAAAACAAAGGCATTACCATTATAAAAGACATAAAACCATTCCAAATGGAACAGAAGAATATTAGGACCTCACAAGTCTCTCCTCAGCCCCTAGCTGATTGGATCAATGGCCCCACCATTATTTTATTTCTTCAGCAACCTGGGGTTAAACTATTGTGAGAGAAGGAAAGGAATAGGACCTGTACGGAAGGCTGAGGTTAAAGGTGGACTGTGGGTTGAAAAGGTTAATCTCCATGCCATGGTGATGCACCCCCCCCCCTGTAGCAGGAAAGCCTGCAAACTTCACCAGCAGCAGTAAACACTCGTGAAGTCTGGATGAGAAGAGTCCAAAGTTTTATTGATCTGCGCAGAGCAACTGATTCAGCGGGATAATTTCCCAAAGGCTGAACCCTGGGTGTTGTCCACAGGGACCTTTTATAGGGTTTACACACAAAGAATACATACAGAATCCAATCAGAAGCCCCATAACTATGGCATTCCCTGATTTGGGACATCTGCAGAGCGGTGCTAGTGAAAGCTCATTGGCTACTTTTTGCCGCAGTGCCGCGCCTGCGCTCTAGCATGCTGGCATACTGGCCTGTAGTCTTGCTGACACAGCCCTACCCAACTTGGTTTCTTGCCTTCACCTGGATACATTTTGTTACAATGCTTTATCAACAGAGCTGTTTGTGCTTTATGTGTATAGCTGTTTGAGCTTAGGTGATAAGGGGGCAGGGCGTAATTGACTTCCACTATCTCACTCCAAAACCACAACGGAAAAATCCAGGACACAATCTTTCCAATTTTTTTCTCATGGAAGAACGTCAGCCTTTTTGGAAGCCATGATCTAGCACAATTTTGTGCTGTAAATCCCCCCCCCAAAAAAAGTGCTTTTGGGGCATGGTGCCCCCAAAACATGCATTTTGGGATGCCACACAAGATTGTGACTCGGGGGGGGGGGGCTTTTTCCAGGTAAAAATTGTGGTGTGAAATTGCACAAGATCACAGCATCCAAAATGGCCACATGGTTGAGTGGAGTTTGCTTACCTCTGTATAACTCCTTTTCTGTCTGTATCCTTCCCAGCCTGCAATGCTCTGTGTTTCCAATGAAACAATGTGGTGTACTTTTCAGGCACTACAGATTCCAAGCCTTTCTTGCACATAGCCCTACCTTATTCCATCCTGTTAATTGGATCAGAATCTAGCTTCACACTCTTTCTGTGGAGAGACGGTGGTTGCAATGACCTAAGGCCATCTATGATCACTTAGGCTTGATTTGATATCCTGGGCAGCAGCTTGTTGGACAGTCTCTTTGGCAAGTGCTTGGAGGGCACATTCCTCAAGATCAGCTGCTGAAATGTGCCAGGATCCCTTCCCTCCCTCTGGACTGGCAACTAAATGGCAGCCATTCCACCGACAGCAGAGGCAGAGAATTCCACTGACTTTGTTCTTTTTTTTCTCCTGAACTGTTCCTATCGCAGCTGATTGTTATAAAAACTTGCTCGCTTTAAGAACAGGTACCTAACTTTCCTCCCTCCCTCTTTCCTTTTGTGTTGTGTCTTAGATTGTAACTGTCTTCTTCTTCTTTAGGGAACAGTTATAGGACCTGGGAGACCAGAGTCCGAGTCTCCACTCAGCTCTGAAGCTCCCTGGGTGACCTTGGGCCAGTCCCTCTCGCAGCCTAACCTTTGTCACAGGAATGTTTTGAGGATGCCATAGGGAGGAGGAGAGCCATGTGCGTCACCTTGAGCTTCTTGGAAGCTAAAGGTGGTATTTAAATGCAATAAATTAAAACAAATAAATAGAAATCATTTAAAATGTACACATACATAAAATAAAATACACCACAAGGCCAGCTGGTGCCCCATGGAGGGCTGGATTAGTCCCAGTGGACTCCCAGTGTGGATCCCTTTCATAAAATCATGACAATCTGATTCGCCACTTGGTGTTTTTTCCTCCCATTGCTTTGATATTTTATTTTTGTGTGTGTTTTTAAAGAATTATGAAAACCTTGCCTTCCATGTCCTTAAATTTGCATAACCACATTTTAGTGCTTGTTCCTGTTTCCACTAGCATTTTAGTTAGTCCTGCTTCTGGGCGAAACTTCCCATCTTTAGGTGTAACATAACAATGGTTTATTCAAGGCTCGTGTAGCTAATGCCTGCTGCATATAATTATTCATCTTCACTCTTCCATCATATAACAGTTTCTGGGATGCTCTGGGTGTGGGGTGTGGGGGGAAAGGTGTTAATTAAAGAGGCAGAAGGAAAGCAAGCGGTAATGTCAGTTGAAGCAACAATTAATTACCAGTATACTGGGGGGTGCGCACTTGTGAGAAATGATTCCTATAGGCATTGCATAATGTGATTAAAAGCCGGAAGAGTCGCATAACGTAGGACAGAGGAATCAAACAAGGACACGGTACAAGTTGCCCATTTCCCTCATGGTGTTGATGCTGATGCAGGGCAGGGCAGGAAACTGGGCACCATCCAGCTCTTGCTGGACTCCTTCTCCCGTCAGCCAGCAGGGCCAGGGGTCAGTGACGAGGGGAGTCCAACAGTATCAGGCACCCAGCGGGCCCTGCAGGGGTGAGGAGTGGACATCCATAGACTCATAGCATTGTTGAGCTGGAAGGGACATTGAAAAACATTGATTGGAAAAAGGAGGTTGTGCTGGTCTTTGCCCTAGAGCAGAGCTTTCCAGACTTTTCATCTTGTTGACACACTTTTTAGACTTGCATCATTTCGCGACACAGTAATTTAGTTTTCCCTTTCCAGCCCCAGGAGGAGTGCAGGGATCGTTTGCGCGACACACCTACACATGGCAGCCAACACACTAATGTGTCGTGACACACAGTTTGGAAAGCTCTGCCCTAGAGGCATTAACCTCTAGGGCTAGGAGGCGGTGTTTGGTGAGATTGCAATCCTTCTACTTCTGGTCTCTCACCTGTCTGTGTTCCCCAAATACATTCCACTGCATTGAGCAACCCTTCCAGAGCATTTGGAAGTTTATTCCAGTATTAATACAATAAGATAATAACTGTCATTAATTGCCACTTAATTACCTCTGTTGACAGCATCCCAACAAATGCTGCTAACCAGCCATAGTATCTCTGCTTTTCATCTTTAAAGTAGTGCTGGTTGTTTTTTAAAAAAACCTGGTTGCTTTCGTGATAGGATCCCTAATAATTTCATTCTTGTTTTCCTTAACATTTGTCTTGGCTGCTTTTTCACAAAGAAAAAGCAGGATAGAGCTTTGTTTTTAAAATAAATCTGAGCTGTGGGTCCCAGAGGACCTGCTCCCTGCCTTGGAGGCCTGGCAGTGGTGCCCAGACTGCAGGGCTGTCTTAAGCATATGTGGTGCCAGGGTGCAAAGATCCGCCCACCCCACCCGTTGACCAGTCCCAGGCGTGCAGGAGGGCGGAGCCGGCTGGCTGCCTCAGCATCTCGCTGGCTCAGTCGCCCCTGAACTTGCGGTGGAGAGCCGCCTGCAGCAGAAGAGCCCGCCGCAGCACTCCAACTGACGGGTGGGCTCTTCCCCAGACTCAACTCTCGGGCCCTGGACTCTTGGCCTGGCGCCCCTGAGAGCCCAACGCCTGGGTGCCCCACACCCGTAGTGCCTATGGGTAAGACAGCGCTGCTGGACTGACTCCAGCTACAAAAGCTGAGACTGCTGAACAGACTCTTGGGCTGTTGTGTAGGGGATTTTTGGGATGGATTTTTTTTTGCTGTGATTGATGTTAAATTTTGAATCTTTATTTTAGATCTTATTATGATTTATGTGGAAATTGTTTAATTTGGCTGTGCACCTATTGATGTTTTATTGATTGTTTATGACTGCTTTTTTGTTTGTAATCATATGATTTCTTTTCATGTTGCAAGATGCCTTGAGCATGGTCTTAACTATGGAAAGGTGGCATAAATGTATGCATGCATGCATGTATGTATGTATGTATGTATGTATGTATAAATAAATAAATCTGTGATGCTTCAATTGTCCTAATAAAGATATTGCCTTACTTTTCTCCCCACACCCCTGTTTTAACACAGCTGCCTGCCATTTTTCTTAAGAGACATTGTGGCTAATTCTGATATGTTTAGAGTCCTCTGTGCATATAATCCAAACTGTTCCCTGGTGTCTTCTTCTAGTCCAGTCTATTATAGTATCTGCAGGGATGCAGGTGGCACTGTGGTCTAAACCACTGAGCCTCTTGGGCTTGCTGATCGTAAGTTCAACTGTTTGAATCTCCCCAACAGGGTGAGCTCCCGTTGCTCTGTCCCAGCTCCTGCCAATCTAGCAGTTTGAAAGCATGAAGTGCAAGTAGATAAATAGGTACTGCTGTGGTGGGAAGGCATTTCCATGTGCTCTGGCTTCCATCATGGTGTCCAGTTGCTCCAGAAGCGGTTTAGTCATGCTGGCCACATGACCCAGAAAGCTGTCTGCAGACAAACGTCAGCTTCTTCAACCTGAAAGTGAGATAAGTGCGGCACCCCATAATCGCCTTTGACCGGACTTAACTATCCAGGGGTTCTTTACCTTTTTTAATCTATTACAGTATCCTATTTTCTGCCAATGAAGGCTTTGTAGGTACACTCATGGCTTACCTACAGGATTTCCTTTGGACTGGGCAATTTAACCTAACGCTAATCACCTGTGCTAACATTTGTATTACAGATTATGAGCAAAAGCATAGAGCAAAGTCATTCTTAATCTGTTGTACGAATGTCAATGCAGGAGATTACTCTAAACAAGACACTTTGTTAGGACAAATCCTGGATGGGCAATCTCTGAAGGACAATTCGTACAACTGTGGACATCGGAAGATGACTTAGCTGCAACCAACAAGCCACACCAGTCTGGAAAGAAAATGAACAAGACAGGAGGATAGGAAGCTGTAATAGGAGGACTCCCCGGCTCAGGATATCCAGTGCCAAGGAGTTTTCAAGATTGTGCAATTCTAAGACAAAATAGTTATTGAGCAAGCTAAGGGCCAGTTGGTATCTTCAGTTACATGATGTGGTATCATTCTTATTCTTATTCTTATTCTTTCAAGGAAAATTAGCTAGCATAAACAGATACAGTTATCTCACAGGGATGGGGAGAAATTCTGTTTAATTCACATTTAAAGGCAAATTGACTTAATTTGCACTTCCTGAAGCTATATGTAAACTGAAATGCATCTATTCTTCAAAATTCATACTACTCTGAATTTGCAATGCAGTTATCCACCCACAAATGTGTATTTTATTAGGGGAAAATCACTTGCAGAAATGTGTACATATGAGAAACTTGCAATAAATTGCCAATGGATTTTCATAAGGACTTTAAAAATAAATAAATGACAATCTGATGTGGAAATGTGGAGAACTGAACGTAAAACTAGAATATTGAGAAACTAAGAAAAACCAAAACTGACAGAATCTACCTAGTCCTAGCACCCCATTTACAATGCTGGTTAAATGCATGTCTCAATATCTATGTCATGGACTGGCTGGAGGCAGAGCGATGGTGGGAGGAACCAGCTGAGCAACCCTCAAGGGAAGACAGCTCAGAGCCTGGGGAGTGGTGGTAGGACAATGGTGAGTGGTCAGAGGGAAAAGAGGGAGAAGACTAGGAGGAGGAGGTGTTGGAAGCAGAAGAGGTAACAGGGTTTAGTGAGCAGAGAGAGTCTGTGGCAGAGAGCAGTCCAGAAGCAGAAGCAAGAGAGGAAGGAGGCCAAGAGGCAGTGATGACTTAGGCTGGTGAAGAAGCCTAGAGGGTCTCCCCAACCTGCTGTGACATGTTCCCCCCCCCCCTCTTCCCAGTCTCCCAGGACCAGGAGAGGCATGAAGAGGGCAGAGGAGAAATTAGCATCACACAGGAGCAGTCTCAGAATGCTTGGGGGGAATCCTGGAGGGGAGAGGACTTAGGCAGCTTAGGCTCCACAACTGCCTCATAGGGGCAAGACCTACTGCAGAAAGTGGCTGTGCTCACTGGGCCTGGCATTTCTGTGCAGATTCCCCCCCCCCCCCCATGCAGAGTTAACTTTGCCTAATCTTTGTGATTTTCTGCTAGCTCCCTGCTGTCAATGTTCAATACAGTGGTACCTCGGATTACATACGCTTCAGGTTACAGACTCCGCCAGAAATAGTACCTCGGGTTAAGAACTTTGCTTCAGGATGAGAACAGAAATCGTGCTCTGACGACGCGGCAGCAGCAGGAGGCCCCATTAGCTAAAGTGGTGCTTCAGGTTAAGAACAGTTTCAGGTTAAGAACGGACCTCCAGAACGAATTAAGATCTTAACCCAAGGTACCACTCTCTGTGTGTGTGTGTGCGCGCGCATGCAAGAGATGGAAGCAAGAGTTGGAGCAGAGGAAGCTGGTCCCCTGATGCTGCCACTGCTCCATAGAATGTGGACCTGGGAGTAGCTGCCTAGACACTCAATTGGTGCACATAGATATCCAGAGCTGTAGGAGCGACTGTAAGCATTGTCTTGTCTTTGACAATAAAGAGTTCATTTGCCACTAGTTATGTGATGAATCCATCACCAATCTTTCAGGCCCAATTTTTCTTTATCCTTTAACATGCCCTTTTTAATTGAAATGAGTTGCCTTTTGAACTCCATGATATATAGATTAGGGGTGGGGAAATTGTAGCTTTCTGGATGTTGTTGGACTCCCTTAGCCCCAGCCAGCATGGCCGGTAGTCAGGGAAGAGGAATTATTGTAGTCCAGCAACACTGGGGGGCTACAGACTCCTCACCCCTGGCATAGATAGTGGTATGACTGCAAACCATAGCCAGAACCTAAATGTCTACACAACTAGTTTCACAGACCAAATCTTTTGTGTTTTTTTGAATATCAACTTCCATGCCACATGGGCCACTTTTGAATCTCAGGCACAATCCCAAAGCTAATTACCGTAATTAATTATGGCACAGGGCTCCACAACTGAAAGCTGGAGAAGAAATCTGCTAGGCGTGCTAAGGTCCTGTGGAGTGTCTAACATAGCTTGGATTATTAATCATATTATGTGAGGAAGGTGGTTTTTCCTTAAAAGACCTTAAATAACAGTTAATGGGCAATGCAAACCATACATACCTATTTGTTTCTTTGCTATATCAGTAATGGACAGAGGGCTGGGCTGGTTTGTTGTGCTTCCTGGGAGGTAGAGGCAGTGGTGGAGGAAGCCTCTCTGGCACCCGGTGCTGGGTGCTGAGGGGCGGGGCAAACCGCCCATAGGGGCAGGGCAAACTGCCCGGCTGTGCACATGCGGCGCCCATACAGACAGCAGGCGACACCCATACGGAGGGCGCATGAGCAGCGCCTATATAGACGGCACACAGGCGGCACACATACCAATGGTGCGTGCATGCCCTCGGCTGCCCTACAGTTGGGGGGGGGAGGCAGCGGGCAGACAGCACAGAGCCTGCAGGCGCCCGAGACGTGGCTCAGGTGCGCTGCAGGCCCCACAGTGAGTGCCGCCTGCCATTGTGTCACCCCCCTCAGGGTGACACCCGGAGCGGACCGCAGCCCCCACAGCCCCCTTCCTATGCCCCTGGGTAGAGGGGGAGAAGTGAGATGGCGGCAGCGGCTGCAAAGCATACGCCAGCCAGGCGCAAGAATGCTGTCTCAGCAACATCCTCATGTGGTGTTGCCCAGCCAGAGAGAGGGGCGGAAATATTGCCATGACTCTCCTCCTCCTCCTCTCTGCCCCGGGTCAGACCAGAGCCAAGAACAGAGCTGCATCTGGGTGTGAGCCAGACCCAAAGAGGTAGCCGGGGGGGGTGACGTCTGGTTGCATCTCCTCTCAAAAATGCACTTGGGGCTGCTGCCCCCCCGACCCCCATGCTACGCCCCTGGGTGACAGTGAGGCCAGTGGAGCCAATCCACTCCTGCCCGTGTGTTTGCACTGCACTAAATGCCCCGCTGCCGCCCCCCCCCCCCAGTAAGCAGCAGCGATGTAACTGACCAGAACTCAGGTGAGCGGCAGCACTCCACCATCCCACGTGCTCTACTGATTTATACTTTGTCCAACCATAGAAAAAAATACTCAAGGCAAGTAACAATAAAATCCATAACAGAAAATAAGCAGACCACATAAGAGAGTTACAATGCAGAGCAGCAGGGAATAATTCCTTGGAGGAATAAAATGTTGAAAGTGCTATGTGCTTATTGCAAGGTCAAACCCTTGTTCATGGTATGGGAAAATACGTTAGCAAATCCAGAAGTGCCATGATCCAATTCCCTTTTCCTTCTTTTCCTCCTTATAATATTCATCTGCTCAGGCCACTTTCTCCCAGCATTCAATGTGCTCCTGTTTTGAACTGCAGCCCAAGGGCATGGGTGTTACAGAATTGTAATAAGATTTACTGGGTCTAATTGCTATGTACTTGTAGGTGCCCCCGAGAACTGTACCCAGCATAAAAGTTTGCTAAGTGTGGTGGATGTGAAATACCCATCAGGACTAAGTGCTGTGACGACCTGTCATCAAAAGGGCCCGAGGCATCATCACTTCCTGGTGTTTGTTCTGCTTGCATTCAACTCTCCTTAGGGGACAATTCAGAGCTTGGTGCCCTTGTCAATTGACCCATCAGGGGTTGTCCATGGAAAGCCAATTATTAGACTGTAACCAAATGTTTTCTGAGGTCAAGAACACTTTTGCATAAGCGGAAGGCTACTTTTAAATAGCTAGTAGTTCTGCCTGTTTCCTTCAGGTCAATGCAGCAACAATGGAACTAAATACATTGCAGAGTTATGACAAACTTAAAGAGAAGGTGCGAGACTGGTTACATTACTTTCAAATAAGAGAGGTTTATAACTTGGATTAAAAAATTGGTTTCCAGGTGGAAAAATCAAAATTAGAAACAGAATTGTTAGAACCCAATGCTAGGATACTTTCAAGAATGTACAATCTGCTGTTGAAATGGAATACTGAGGAAGAAACGGTAAAATCTGCAATGATAAAATGGGCACAAGATATAGGATATAATATTATGTTTGCTGACTGGGAGAGGTTGTGGACCACCGGGATTAAATTTACGGCATGTAATGCCCTAAGAGAGAATATTATGAAAATGATGTACAGGTGGTACATGACTCCAGTCAAGCTAGCAAAAATATATCACTTGCCCGATAACAAATGTTGGAAATGTAAAGAAATTGAAGGTACATTCTTTCACCTTTGGTGGACGTGCCCAAGGATCAAGGCTTTCTGGGAAATGATATATAATGAACTGAAAAAGGTATTTAAATATACTTTCCCGAAGAAACCAGAGGCCTTTCTCCTGGGCATAGTTGGCCAATCGGTGTTAAAGAAGGATAGAACTTTTTTTATGTATGCTGCAGCAGCAGCAAGAATTCTCATCGTAAAGCATTGGAAGACACAAGACCTACCCACCTTGGAAGAATGGCAGATGCAACTAATAGACTATATGGAGATGGCGGAAATGACTGGCAGAATCCGAGACCAGGGAGAAGAGTTGGTGGAAGAAGATTGGAGGAAGTTTAAAACTTATTTGCAGAAATATTGTAAAATTTTTGAATGCTGATGACATTGAAATGAATTGAAGGGGTTCTAGCAACAAGGTAAAATGTAAGATGGGATTAATAATAGATAAACTAATAGGACATGAATTTGCTGAACCAATTTCTAAAAGGGATACAAAAATGGGAGACGCAAGGAAGTCAGGAAAATAAGTTAACTAAAGATGAGAAACTAAGAAAGAGGGAATTTTTGTTTTTCTTTTATATGTGTTTTTTCTTTTTCTATCTTTGTGTTTAATGTATGTATTTTTGTATTTTGTATCTTTTTCGTTTTTTGTATTTTTTTAAACTTTTCTATTGATAAAACCTAATAAAATATTATAAAAAAGGAAGCAATAGTAACTGGCAAAATATTTCAGAAAAAACAACAACAACAACAACAACAATGGAACTAAATTCAAAGGAGAAGAAAAAATGCCCTATTATCCTGCAGTATATGAGGCCCTTTGATGGAAAGTGGGGGGCACTTTTCAGCCCAGGGGCCACATTTCCTTCTGGGGGCCACATTACAGTGCTAGGGAGGCCCAGAAGAAAAAGTTTTAGAACAACAGGTGCAGCTTCAGAAGGAAAAAAAGGCCAGAATCAGCTGGAGCTCTGTGCAAAACTCTACAAACTTGAAATTCTAGAAAAAGAATGCTGGAGACCTACTAGCACTCAGCAGACTGCAGAAGTCAGCAAATACAAGAACAACATCAAATCGATTTCCTAATAACATGGAATGTTTGCAAGGCTACCAGTGAAGCAGTTGTGGATCTGGATGTTCCTGTGGTAAAGGGAGATAGCAGCAGATGTAGAGTGCTGCTGTTACCTATACTGTAAATGCATGCTTCTATATTTGCTGGGCAGGGCTGCTTGTTTTTGTTATATTTCTGTATTTTGGTTAATATGGTCACCATATGCTTTGTGCTGCTTTAAAATGTGGATTTTTATTGTGATTTTTGCATTCATTTCTGATGTTTTTATTGTGATGAAAACCAGAGAGATTTGTTTGAAACATGGAATGGTATATAAATTACCTTAATAAATATAATAAAATATAAGTGTATATGATGACAGGCAAAAGTATGTGGAGCAACGGATGTGATTCTTCCAGTAGGCTGCATCCCAGCTGCTCAAAAACCAGAGGGTTCTGTGCACAAGCCTCATCTCTCCATCCAGACAAACGCACTCAAGAACCGGGTGGAGCAACGCAAGTGAGAAGTGTGTCCTGAGGACGAGGTACAGGCTGGACTCAGTCTCCAGGGCCAGACAGAGAAGCCTGCAGGACTGCGTTTGTCCTCTGGCCCTGAGCCCTGCCCCATTAACTTAATGTTCCATGGTGGCAATGCGGGTAAAACACCTCTGAGCTTATGCAGAGTGCCTTTCCCTTCCAAGGGGAGAGTGTATGGTCTGAGTCCCCAGAGCATATTTTGTTGTATGAATTAAGCTCTAGGGCCAGAAGAGATATTGACATGTTTCTTCCCTTCCTTCTCATTCCCTTAAGGAGTAAGAATTGCAGAGGCTTCTAGTATCTACATTGGTCCTCTCAGACACTTAAACTTTTGCTTCAACTGTTAGGAGGAAGGAGGACAACTTTAATTTTCTCACTCCTGAGAGCTACAGTCCTGCTAGTCTCTGGGGATTTGCTTCTGATCTATTCAGGTTGAGGTTACTTGACTGACAATTCATCTCTCCAGAAGCTTTCCCCCTGGGGATGAAATTCAGCTCATGGCTGAACTGATTGATTGCCTTTGGGCTGCTCACTACAAATGTTCGCTTATAAGATTCAACTAAGTCTAAGGATGGGATCTGCCATCGCTTTGGTTATGAGTAGAGGAGAAATTAAATTTTGTTTGGATTTTAATTAGAAACAACCTAATTCAGCTGTCCACCCTGTCACCCACCAGCCACTCCTTTCAAAGTGCTTGTGACACACTGGGTGAGTTGTTGGCATCAAGAGACAATGGCGTGCGCCTCCAGGGGTCAAGTCAAACTGTTGCGTCAGCACAAGTGTGGGACTGTATGGAGGTCCTGGGCTGCCCAGACGAGAAGACCCCTCTCTTGGCCTTGCGGATGTGGTCCAAAGCAATGTTTACTCCTGAGCCTCTTGTTCTCTCCAAGATATCCTGCAAGGCAACGGAGGTTTAGGATAAGAGTTTTCCTTCTTCCCAGGCTGGTTTGGAGCAATAAAGGGGGTGGTCACCCAAGGTGTGTTCCATATGTGCTATGATGAGCATGTGTTCTCCACGGAATGGAAAGTGCAGGCTGTTACCTATAAACTACGTCAAGTCTGGCTACATGAACTACTCCTGTCTTGTTCCACAAGAAACTGTCTCAGCCCTTTACTCTGCTTCAGGTCCCCTGAAGTGATAGCAGGGATTGCCAGAGAAGCTCCCCTGATGCCAACGCTGAAAACCTTTCAGTGTCAGACATAGACTATTTGTCCAGACACTCTGCTTTATATTTTAGTGGATTTTGATGTGGCTTCTGTGACTCTGAGTTGTTATCTTTATGGTTTTATTTTTCTTGCTTTAAACTGTGCACTGCCCAGAGAGTTCTGTAATCGAAGGTTGGACGGGCAAAGTGAATGTGAATAAAGGGGGGGGGAGGTGTTTCATGAACAGGATAGGCCAGATGATCTCAGGACTAGGGGGATCATTAGTAGAAAGTGAATTTCGTCCTTCTGCTTCAGAAGGCAAACCTTACAAATTGTGTTGCTGCCTATTCATCACAAATTGTGTTGCTGCCTATTCATCACAATTCTCTCATCACTTCAGTTGATGTGACCTTGTCCGTGTGCTGCATCTCCTCATTTCAGGCCACTCCCCCTTTCTCTCTTTTAAAAGAGCTACTATGTCCCTTCTCATTATTATGTGTGTACAGTGCTTGTCATGGCGGAGGGTTCCCTGATCTGTATCTGAGGCCTCCAAGAACTACTGCAGTGCAAATTATCATGGCGATAAGGGGTGCTCAGCAAATCCCCAGGGGGACCTCATTACTTTGCAGGATGAGTCAGGAGCAAACTTTTTCTAATATTTTATCCCCTAACCATTGTATCCACTGTGCAATGTTCTAAAGCTGCTCAACAATTCATTAGGCACAGGGCTAAATGTTGGAAAATGCCTGATGGGATTAACCTTCAAAAACTAATTACTGAAAAGATCAGCAAAAAAAATGCAGCCTGCATCTCCGCAGAGCAACACGCCACAGCCGTCTGCCGTCTGCAGTCAAGACTTGGAATGTGTGATTTCGACACAAGCTGCTGTGTACATAAATCATGTAATGGCAAAAGCCTGTCAAGGAATCAACGGCCTCATTATTGGAAATGAAAACAATTTCCCTCCAGAGAATGTTGGTCAGGATAACATTATGTAACAAGGGCCCCATAATCTGCACCGGCTAACTCTAGTCTTGTGCAGGGACGGACTATGGTAATATGGCGCCCTGAGCAAGGACAAAACATGACACCTCTCCCAAATATTTCTTATTTTCCCAGTAATTCATTTTGGTAAGTTGTTTGTTTATGGATTTTCTCAGTGAGTACTAACATTTATTCTTAGGGTATTCTATAGAATAATAATACTAACTGCCCACTATTAACTACCTGCACTGCCCTAAATCTACTGCTGCTGTGTGGATACAATTACATACAATTATAAAGCCCTCAACTTTGACATCTCCTTCTTTGGAGGGTTCGCCCCCCATCTTTTATTTATTTGCTTTCCTGATAATATTTCATATTTCATATCAACAAAATATGAAGAAAAATAATACAGTAAAGAAAAATCTCTGGACTAAATTTCTTTATATTAATGTATTATTTTATTTTAAAAAAAGATTTGTAAGAATAGACAAAAAATCAGAAAACATTCCTTGACCGACTTCCTCACTTCTCCTTCCATGGTTCCTTTTATCCCCTCTTTTTCTCACGTTTTCTTAGTTCACCCTGCCTATGGTCGCAATTGCTGCAACGCCGCTTCTGGCGTGGCAGTCGCAGTCCGGCTGCCACCGAGCAGGTCAGGAAGCGCATTAACAAGGTGGCGGTAAAGAAGGTCCTTGCTTTAGGCGGTTCTGTGATCGTGCACCCTGCTATTTCCTTCAAGGCTGTTGCCCTCTTTAGGGCATCTTTCCCCAGTAGGGAACGACACCTGGTTGGCTGCGGTTGCTTTGAGTTTGAAGGAAGGGTTGCATTTGTGAGTGGTTTGGCGGTGAGCTTCAGTGCTCAGTTGGCGCTTAGGCATTGATCTGGAATTGGTTGCTGGAGGGGTATGGATTTGGCTGTGCCTGCCCCCCAAAATGCTGCTGCTGGTGGAGGGGTATGGATTCGGCTGTGCCTGCCCCTCCAAAATGCTACTGCTGCTGCTGAAGGGTTTTACCGTTAAAGGGACCCAGGGGCTCCCCCATGCTTTTGTCCGAAACCCCCTGGCAAGGGGCTAGGGCCACGCAAGCCCCTGGGAGCATGCTGGGGAGAGGTGAGGCATGGTTCCCAGTCCTGTCTCTCTCCCCAGGTGACTTACCCTTCCTGACTTCGCGGGGGGTGCGAATGTCAGAGCTGTCCCCGTGCGGGGGCAGTTAGTGCTACCAATGCCTAAGCAACCACTCACATTGCTGTAATTGAATAAAGTTGTGGCCAAAATTATGCCAAAAAAAATAAAATTAAGTGTCAATTGTGTTTTCCTTTGGGGTGTGTTGGGGACCTCGACACGCAATGTATTGTTTTATATAAAAAAAAAGATTTCTAAGAATAGACAAAAAATCAGAAAACATTCCTTGACCGACTTCCTCACTTCTCCTTCCATGGTTCCTTTTATCCCCTCTTTTTCTCATGTTTTCTTAGTTCACCCTGTCTATCGCAACAACTTTTATATACTTTATTTATTTCATACTCTGCTGAAAATCTTACCATCCTGCTAGGTAAATTGTTTGCTTACAATACTTTCCCATATATTCTATAAACAATACCCAGTCCCCTTTATATCTTTCATCATTTTGGTATCTTAGTCTAGTAGTCATCCCTGCTAGCTCCGCATATTCTAACAGTTTAATGTGCAATTTTTCTTTTGTTGGTACTTTATCTGTTTTCCATTTGGGGGCTAATAGTACACAAGCAGCTGTTGTCGCATATAGAAACAGACTACTCCCTTTTTTGGAGATTTCTGTTGTTATTAACTCCAGGAGCAATGCTTCTAGATTTTTAGAGAATGGTTTTTTGAACAGTTCTTTAATAAAATCCAATCTTTCAACCAGCATAAGCATGATGCTCCAAAATATAATTGTAGGTCAGGAAGAGCAAAACCACCTCTATCTTTGGTATCTATCATTATTTTATGTTTTATCCTGGGTTTTCTCCCCTGCTAAATAAACTTAGATAGATCTTTCTGCCATTCCTTAAAATTTCAAATATCATTAACTATAGATACTGTCTGAAATAGTAATAGCATCTCTGGGAGTATATTCATTTTTATAAGAGAAATTTTACCCAACAGTGACAATTGTATTCTATGCCAAATTTGTAGATTTAAAAAAATTCTTTCCAGACCCTTACATAGTTATCATTAAAGATTATTCGCCATAAACCATATCCTCAGTATTTTACTTTCTTTTCACTCTTTATACCACCAACTCTTTCCAAATCTTTCATAAGTTGACCATCCATATTTTTCACTAGCATTGTTGTTTGTTTGTTTGTTTGTTTGTTTGTTTACTTTAGTTTAAAAACTGCTATGTTACCAAACTCCTTTATTTTTTCCAGAACTGCTGGTACACTTTCTAGTGGGTTTTCCAAAGTCAAAACAATATTATTCACATATGCTTTTAGCGTATAATTTTGTTGGCCCACTCTTATACCCCCTATTTTGTCATTATTACTTATCTTATGTGTCAATATGTCCAAAATCAAAATAAATAATGGGGACACCGGACACCCTTGTCTAATTCCTTTTATGACCCCTCAGAAATAATGTTATTTACAGTAATAGTTGTTTGTTGGTCGGTATATATTGCTTCTCTAGCCTTTTAAAATGTTTTCCCCAAATCCATTTTCCTCAGGACTCTTTTCATAAGAAACCAGGACACGTTGCCAAACATTTTCTCCAAGTCCAGAAATATCAGTGCTGCTTCCTTGGAGGTTTCTAAGCAAGGGTGGGGTGGCCATTATGGATGCTTTAGTTGAGATTTCTAAACTATCCAACTATGGTTCTATAACCCAACACACTTTTGGAGGCTGCCTTCTGAATGTTAAGGTTATTTATTTTATTTGCACAACTTTCTATTCCGTCATTTTAAAAAAAGCAATATTGGTGAAGGTCATAAAACAGAACAATAAAATTACATTCAAAAAGCTAGTACAAAATATGTCAGAAAATGTGATATTTTTCTTATTTTCACTGCAGCCTACAAGCCAACCACCATGGAGGCATGGAGGCTTCAGGTGACTGTCCAACAGTGGACAGGAAAAAACTGACCGTTAAATCGCTCTGGCAATTCTAACTCAGTGAGGAGAACAGGAGTGACTATTTAAATGGGCATGCCAGTGCTTTAAATGGGGCCTAAGATTGCAGCCTAGCCCTGCAAGGCTGTGGTTGGTGGGAAGTTATCACAGGGCCAAAGGAAACATGGGACCGCTCTTTCTGAGTAGAGGCGGAGAGAGTTTGAACAGTGTAAAACAGGGGTGCCAATTTGAATAAATTATTGGGTGGTCAGGTAAGCCCCACCCTGCATAACTGATCACATGACGTGGCATAAACACACCATTTGAACGGCAATGCTCTTCAACTTTGGGGCCCCGGCCCCCTCAATTATTTTAAGGGGGGCAAAGGGACCTTGACCCCCTAGGAGCTGGCTCCTAGGGTGTAAAGGCAGATCCAATATTGATTTCCTCTCTGTGCCACTGTGGAAACTTTTCTGGCCCTTACCCTACCAACATTGGAGTTCCAATGTTGGTAGTACTGGGGGGGGGGGCAGATTGTAGTAATCTGGCAGTGCACCAGGAAAAAGCTTGGATCCAAAGGATCTGATGTTTTCCCAGCCCCCCCCCCCCTCCTCACCTCGCCAACACACTCTAAGGCCAGGGATAAAACTAAGCCAGTGCTGGTATGTACAGTGTTGAAATATTACAAGACCATTGTTATTTTGAGAAGGTTTTACGCAGTATACAACAATATTCCTTGCATGCCCAGAAATCTTGTGGGGCCTCAGCCCTTTAAAGGGTTATTTCCATAAAATATTGCTTTCTCATTGCTAGTTAAATGCTGAGATGGCTGCGCTTGGGAATTTTAATCTATAAGATGCTTCCACAGGGGACAATAGTGACACCTTCTGTGAGGAGTACCTGCTAGTCTTGGAGCTATGTTGGCTGCTTGCCATATGTTAATTGGTCCTTCCCTCTGCCAAGGAAACATTGTCAAGGCCACTGACCCAAATACAAGGTGTGATTCATGTAACCCCGATAGTATATAAGCCCCAAGAACACCTCTGCTAGCCAGAACCTCAATGCAAGGTAGATCTGGAAAGTGCTGTGTACCAGTCCCTGCTCTAGCTCCAATTTTAGGAGTCGCATCCCAGCAACCATTGTTCTTTCTCTGTCTTTTAGCTTTTTAAGATCTTAAATGAATCTTTAGTGTTTATCCCATTTGTATATTCTGTGTGTTCCAAATCCAGTAAGAAACCACTGCCTCTTGGCAAAATATAGAGTTATTTTACTTTGGCAAGTAAAAATACAGAAAAGAACAGACAAGTGCAAGAGTGTCCCTCAACCTTCACTTCTCCTCTGCCAGTGTGAGCCTGAATGATGTGATATATCCACCTTTGGTTCTGCCCCCCTCTCCCCAGTTTAGGATGGTTTCTGAATGGTAGTTGATTCCATTTTTGAGCCCTCAAGCATCTCCATCTGCTCTAATGAGGAACGGCTAAGAGAGCTGGGCATGTTTAGCCTGGAGAAGAGGAGGTTAAGGGGTGATATGATAGCCATTTTCAAATATATAAAAGGATGTCACATAGAGGAGGGAGAAAGGTTGTTTTCTGCTGCTCCAGAGAAGCGGACACGGAGCAATGGATCCAAACTACAAGAAAGAAGATTCCACCTAAACATTAGGAAGAACTTCCTGACAGTAAGAGCTGTTCGACAGTGGAATTTGCTGCCAAGGAGTGTGGTGGAGTCTCCTACTTTGGAGGTCTTTAAGCAGAGGCTTGACAACCATATGTCAGGAGTGCTCTGATGGTGTTTCCTGCTTGGCAGGGGGTTGGACTCGATGGCCCTTGTGGTCTCTTCCAACTCTATGATTCTATGATTCTATGATTCTAAACTATTCTACTTGATAGGTGCCACTGTTAACCTAAATGAGCAAGTACAATCCTCACATTGCCTCCTAAAGCTTAACTTCTTGTTGAATATTCACACACACTAAATAAATTAGTGCAATTGTGTAATGAATTACAAGCAGCAATTCATTAAATTACCAGCTATTAAATGATAATAGGACCTATTCTTTCATTTCTTGCTGACATGAGTAGTAATCCTTCCTAAAGAACATGCCACCATACTATGTGGCTTTACAGGAGGGTTCAGATAAGCCTTTATTCTCTGAACTTAATATTCTTTATCATATCACCCCAAATATATGGAGCACTTTAAATGTCCTTAAATAAATCCTAAACTTGAGGCCTATAAAATATCCTGTCAAATGGTCTTGTGAAATCCTAAGTTAACTAAAATATTCATATAACAGCTTAACTCAGGTTAATGAAAGTGTGAGTTTTCATCGCTCCAGAGAAATATTAATACCTGTTTGTTAGTGAAACAGTGAATAGGACGGATCGTATTAATTGTGAGACCACCCCCCAAGAGAACGCCTCTCTAGTTAAATGGACTTGGTGCAAAGATAGATGTTTTGAGAAAGCATGTACCTCACTCACATTCCACACACCAAGAACTAGCGTAGCATAACATGGTGCAGAGATGGGGATGGCTTCCCATCAATTGTTCATTCAGTGGAACCAAGGCTGCAGTCTTAGTACATTTAACATCAATGGGGCTTGCTTCTGATTAAACAGTTAAATGTTTAAACCAGGAGTCGGGACCATTTTTTCGCCATCAAAGGCCACTGGCCCACAGAGGAATAATGATAATGATAATAACCAGAGGCCACACATGTTATAATTGTACAATAGATTCTTAACTATGACAAATAGTCATAGTTCTTAACTATGACAAATAGCCATCAATAAAAATTATTGTAACTTGTAGGAAGATGAGTGTTGTGTTGCTGTCTTCTGAAGCTCTGACTGCTCCAGGTGGGATCCCCTGAGGAACAGGAACAATGCCATAGCTATCCTTGGAGCAGACCGATGAAAAGCACACTCATATGCTCCAACTATCAGGGGATGTACACACACACACACACACACACACACACACACACACACACACACACGATTTCCAACATTCTTTAATGGAGTAGGTGAAGAGTCCCTGGAAATGCCCAGGGCCCAGGTGAAATTAAGTAGGTGGGTGGAAAGCATCTAATCTAAGCTGGTAATGGAATATGAAATTCAGAGCATAGGGCAATTGTAGTACATGTAGATTTGTGGATATTGAAAGTCTTATTTATGCATCTCTGGAATCTGTCAGGAAACCAAAAGGTACAAATTATTCATGCTCAGCAGTGCCTCCAGTCCTCTACGTCAGGCTTCATTTGCCTGTGGTCTCCATTGGATCAATATATCCTTGCACACTGACATCCATCAGTCAACATGTTGCTAGCTCTTGTGGAGCCAGAAGGAGGGCATAAAGTATGGCTTCTATTTGCACAAAACATGGATATCATACCTTTAAACAGCACTGCATCTATAAACAGCATTTGCTCTTATCTGGCATAATCATAATCTGAAAGATTACAGACATTCTTTCTCTCACTCACTCTTTTTAATACCTTGGGAAGAGAGCAAAATTCAAGAGGTGCAGTTTTACTCATCACCCTTTCATTATGACAAAAGGAACTCCATCTTACGCCTTACGGGATAAAAAGTGCCCAAGTAAAAATTGCATCAACCCACATCCTAAATAATTTTTAACATTTTTCTGTCTCTCTTTGTGAAATGCACCACAAAAATCCCTAATCAAGTTGCATTCTGGAAGCAAGGAATCATTATGAGACATTTATTTTGAACTAGTTTATTTGACATGAGCAAATAATAAGATAATACTCTAGTCTACAGGTTTCTTTTTCCCTTTTTTTTTTTTTTGGTAGCAAAAGGCCAGTAAAACTATGCCCCTCCCCTCAAAAGACAGCAGGGGAGGTGCCAACTGGAAAATGCTTCTGGGTAGACATGTAAAAATCCACTATAAAGGCACACACTGAAAACATTATTTTGACTGTCCTTTTGCTTGCTGGCTTAAATCAAAGGAATTTAACATCAGTCTACTCCTTCTTGGTAACAGAGACTTCATTCATTCATTTATACATACATACATACATACATACATACATACATACATACCCTGACTATCTGGCTGGGTTTCCCCAGACACTCTTGGCGGCTCCCAACAGAATACTAAAAACATGATAAAACATCAAATATTAAAAACTTCCCTAAACTGGGCTGCCTTCAGATGTCTTCTAAAAGTCAGATAATTCTTTATTTCCTTGACATCTGGTGGGAGGGCATTCCACAGGGTGGGTGCCACTACCGAGAAGGGCCTCTGCCTGGTTCCCTATAACCTCACTTCTCACAATGAGGGAACCACCAGAAGGCCCTTGGAGTTGGACCTCAATGTCTGGGCAGAACAATGGGGATGGAGACGCTCCTTCAGGTCAAGGCTGTTTAGGGCTTTACAGGTCAGCACCAACACTTTGCTGTTTTCTGCAGATGCAACAGAGGCGGTGAAGAAGTTCCTCTTCGCCGTCACTATCGCCACTTGGTAGGCTCAACATTGAGCTCTAACCTGTCTGGTCAGCTTCAGAATGAGTTTTCTGCCACCAGCACTCTAGCCATCTCAGCGATTGTTTATCGCCCTCAGCCCTGGAGTCTGGACTCCATGCAAGGGGGCACTTCAGATCCAGACAGTAGATAGCCCTGGTTAACCCCCCATTCCAGCGGGACACCAGGGAATCAGCTGAAAGGCCATCAGCATGGGAGAAAACATCCCCTACCACTCTCTGGAAACCATTTGATCCATTAAGCGGTGGGGCGGACCATCCGAATCAGTCCCACCTCTCTGCAGAGGGAAAGGGTTCATTTTGCTACAGCTAAGGCACGGGCTTGGAGTGAACTTCTGCAGAGGACAGCAGAGAAAGTGTTAATGGCTACACAGCAAAAATGTGATCCTCCTTCCTGTTCTTCTCCAGCAGCCTTGTACCTCTCTAGATCTCAGGAAGTCTTGTTCTCCCCAAACACTTGGGGAGGAATCCAGTGGTGTGCTATTATGATTCTTCCATCAACACAGGCATGTCAGCTTGCCCTGTCCTTCTGCTGCTTGCTGTTCAGAGGGTTCTCTTGAGCCCCTTGAGTTTCAGGGGGGGGTGGGGGCATGTAGAAGGAGAAAAGCCTCTCTCTCTGCTATTTGTTTCCTCCAACATATTGACTGATGGACACTCCCAGGCCCGAAAGGTTTCCTTCTGACAGATAAATGTCCACCCAAAACTGTCTTTTTCTATTATTTTATTTTGCCTTGAGCTTTTAAATTTTGTAATTGGTGCTTTGTCGTTGACCATAATAAATCAACTTGTACTTGAACTTGCTTCGTACCTGTCAAAATGGCGAATTGGGAGTTGGACAGGCATTCTGTGACTGGGGCTACGTCCTGAATGAATAGGGTCTTATAGCAATTTCGCTGGGGCACTTATTTACGGGCACATAAAGAGGAAAACGGTGAGAAGATGGGAATTTCTTTGCAGATGGATGGCTGAATCATGTGTAGTGAAGTTTTCCCCACCCTCTTTGTCTCTGCCTCTTATGGAGGGTTCCTCAGGTTTTCCAGTAACACTGAGTACGAGTGATTTGCTCCATGTGAGCTGTAATTTAGGGCCTGTCCACACTTTTGCTTGTTCCATGCCTAGAAGCCATGGGCCGAATTTTGGCAGAATTTAGGCCACAACTTTATTGATTACAGAAAGTGACTGCTTGCATATACTCTGGTTCGACTAGCTCCCTGCCTTGCAGGTAGCGCTGACCCAGGGCACCAGCATAAGTCAGCCAAGGGTGAACACCTGGATAAGCGGAAACACGGTAACGGGCTAACTCCGCCACCCAAATGCCCCCCTGGACTCAGACATGGGCACAACCCCCTCACAGGGGTTGACCAAACCATCAAGTTCCTAGATTCCTTTAATGGAATATCCTTCACATAGGAATGGTGAGAGCGGACTCCCATCCCTATCATCTGAACCAGAGCCTATCCGCAACCTTAAAAGTTGTGATGATTTGCTACATGGCAGGCGAAACCCAAATGGCAACAGCCAATCAGCCAAGTGGGGAAAATTCCTGCCGTGCCCCTGTCTCAATGACACACGACACAAGACGGCATAGCAAGGTCAAGCACAACAAGCCCTAAAAGTAGGGAGAGGTGGGCGGGTGTTCTGAATGCAAGCGCCAACAGAGGAAGCTCTGGGTCACGTGCATGGGCATAAATAGGTCCCTTGAACCGTTTGGACTGCGTCCCATTTGCCTGATTGTACCCAGCTTCAAGGGACCTACCAATCAGGTGTTGTGGCTTACCAATTGAACCCACAACACAGGGTGTCAGTTGTCCAGGTCTCACTGCAATACATGGCCTCTTTAAGGGAGGACCCGATTTACAGTCCAGTAACAAAAAAATGCCTCCATATCAAAGGCTGTCATTCCAGCCTGAAAGAAGACAGATGAAGCCCTCTGCTTTCCTACTGTCAGCTGTGTCAGTGCATTCTGCCAAACATTTGGGGTTCCTTTCTCAGTCAGCAGAGTCACCCAGAAAGCCTTTCATAATCTTCTTTCTCAGTTCAGCTCATCTGCTGGTGAATTCGCAAGTGGGAATAAACATGTCACCCATTCCAGTTATGTTCAAAATGTTCATTGAAGAGTTACCAGTGCAACTTATGCAACCACTGGTCTAAGGAAAATAGAGTAAAACAATGTACAGAGAATCATTCCTCCTCTCCGCTCTTCAGCAGAGCCACTTTCAGTAACAGCCACTTTCAGAGCACATCTAATATCAAAGTCTTCTGCTGGGGAGAAAACTTGTTGCTGGGGGCAAAACTATGCAAGGATCATTTCAAGTCTGTTTTGAGGTTACACTAACAAGCTGATGCCACGAGCTGATTGACACCCGCTATGCTCTGTAAAACCATTGGGACCAAGTCAATCAGGCCCATGGACCATCTCCTGCAGCAAACTGTACTCATAGTGGCCAACCAGATGCCAAGGAAAAGCTGCAAGCAAAACTCAAGCAGAAGAGCTCCCAACAGCACTCCTGTCTCTGACCATGGAGGCAGAGCAGAGTCTCCATCATGGCTTGCAGCCATTTATAACCTTCTTCTCCCTGAATTTAAACCCACTGTAGGAACGAAGTTCCATAGTTTAGCTGTGTGCTGTGTGAAAACGTATTTTCTTTTATATGTCCTGAATCTTCCAACATGGAATCTTCATTCCATGTCCACGGAAAGGGAGAAAAATAAAGCAAATTAAAATCAAGATAGATTCATTCATGGGAAGCCCTCATCACTGGCGGAGGAAGAGGAGTGCGGGGGGAGTGCACCGCCTCCGGCAGCGCAATCCCAGTAGGGTGCCATCGCGGCTGCCCCCTGCCAATGCTGGGCACCACACCCCTGCGGGTGGCGTGCTCCGCCCCCAGGACACACGCCAGCCCCACCCCCGCCTGCTCTCCGCCTCCCAGTGCTGGAGTATGAAGCTCTGTCACTGGCCGTCATACAGGACCTGCGTTATCTACGGACTGCACTGGTGAGGCAGAGGTAGAACAGTGGTGAGAAGTTATTCGCTCACAGTTATTCACTCAACTTCTGTCAAAGTGAGGGAGAGGGGGTGAGTGAGCATGTGAAGGCTGGTGGTGGTGCTCCTTCCCTGTCCTGTCACATGATCACTCACCCTCCCACCACTGTTGTGATGGAGAGAGTCAGCAAGTAAATGAGAGGGCAAAAGTAATACAAGGGGCTGGAAGGAGTTTGGCCTGTTTGCCACAGTGTGGATGGGGAGAACCTGGAAGAACACGCTGTGGATTCCAGCAAATATGCACTAAAATGGATTAGTAGATAATCTAAAGGATCTCAAAGAGCAGATCTTACTAGTGTTCAGATTGCAGCTGCAAGGGTGGTGGCATATGTTTGAAAAATCCTGCGCGCAAAAGCAAAACACTCTCCTCGCTACACAAAGTCCTCTAATCATTCAACCTAATACAAGCACAAGATAGTCTTGGGCAGGCAGTGGGGATGGGGGAATCTTCAATGTCGGCTTCTCTCCATTTTTCAAATATATATATATATATCGCAATCAGGCTCAGTTCTCCACATTTCCACATCAGGAAAATTCATCAGCATTTTAATGCAAATTTCTCCCAAGAGACACATGTTTGCAAACCAATTTCCCTAATATTCATGCATTTTTTGTATTCCCCCTCCCCCACTAATATGCATTTTATTCATACTTTACTCCAGTGTATAAATTTTTGCACACATTACTTGGCCAGAGAACTGCTTTTGGAGAAGTACAAATACGAAAGGATGGCTGCGTTTTGGTTTGTGTATTGTTTCAAAAAGTGTGAAGTAAGTAGATTTGCCTTTAAATGCAAACTGAATCAAATCACTGCCCTAGTCCTAGTTAGCAGAACGTTCTGAGGCTCTATAATGACTTGCTATATTCAAAGATTGCACTTCCTTTACCAAAGCTGATGGTAATTAGTTTGTATACTGAATGAATTTAACCAAAGTGTATCAATTCAGGTCCTTTATTTTAGTCCAGTTCAAGCTGGTGCAGAATTTTGCTTAAGATTAGCACATGCTGAGAGTTTTATAATCTGAGCAGCCTAAAAAACACTAAAAAAAAATCACCTTACCTGGTGTTTAAAAGAATCAACTTTGGCACATTATTTTGTAAGGTCTGGCATGTTCTGACATCTGTCAGTTTATACAGGGGGAGGTGAGCCCGGTGCTTCCTTTCCCAGCACCATAGCCAATAGAGAAGTTTGATGGCATGCCAATCCAATGCACAACAATTGGGATTGCTTTGTGCTTTTGTGCCAATGTTCTCCTCTGCAAATGTTTACAGAGATAGCATCCTCAGAGCTCTCTTTTTTTAAAAAAAGTGAAACCAAGATCTGACTCAGATGTGTAATAAACTGGGTATGAGAAATGAGCTGATTTTGGAACAAATACGTTTGTATTATGGTAATATGTGTTTTCTTTGTTCACCTTGAAATTAAATTGTGTTCTCAACTAATATTGGGATAGAACATAGACCCAGAGTGTCACAGTACTGAGAAACTTTGTTGTGTGACCCTCATTTAACAATTTACCCTTGCTGTGATGTAAGTGACCAGACCACCCAACAAATTCTCCTATGGTTCTCTATCTGGTCGGTTGCTTTAATTCTCTCGATAGTGTTTTGCAAATGTTTGTTGTTGTCGTCATTTACCTCCATCCTCTAAAAGCCTCCCCTGTTCCTCAGGGTGCACATTTTGGGGATGGGGAGTTCAGAACATAGGAAGCTACCTTATACTGAATTGGATCATTAGTCCATCTTGCCCAATTTCATCTACACCAGGGAACCTTTGGCCCTTGAGATTGCTAAACCACAACTCCCATCATCCCTGATCATTGTCCATGCTGGCCGGGGTTGATGGGAGGTGGAGTCCAATAACATCTGAGAGTCACAGGTTCTCCACCCCAGGTCTAGACTGAGTGGCAGAAGCTTTCCAGGGGTCTTTTTAGCCTTACCTGGAAATGCCTGGACCCATTTGCCTACAAAACACCTACCACATGTTTAAACACACAGCAACACCTCAAGGGCCACAGGTTTGCCACCTGTATTTATAATTCCTAGGAGACAATATCAAAATGCATGCAGCATTTATGTACTGGGAGAGAATGCAGAAGGGGGAGGAATTATTATTTATTTATTTATTTATTTATTTATTTGTTTATTTATTTATATTTATTAGATTTTATATACCTCCCTTCATCACAAGAACTCTGGGTAGTTCTTAGGATAAAAATACAAGGGAAAAGCACAAATAAATAGTTTAAACAACAAAACAATAACCCCCTCCCACAGATATAAAAGACTGCAAAATATTAATTAGCCAAAGGCCTGGTTCAAGAGGAACCTTTTCACCTGGCACCTAAATATATAGAATGAAGGCACCAGACAAACCTCCCTGGGGAGAGCATTCCACAGACGGGGAACCACTGCAGAGAAGGTCCATTCTTGTGTTGCCACCCTCCGGACCTCATGTGGAGGAGGCACATGAAGAAGGGCCTCAAATGATGAACACAAAGTCCAGGATGGTTTATATGGGAAGAGGTGGTCCTTGAAGTATGGTGGTTCTTCAGGGGAGCTTATACTGAGCCCATGCTGAAGTGAGCCTTGGAGAGGTACTTAGAGGTTAGAAATGATATAATTATGGGCTTCCAGTCAATGCCCACATTCAATGGTGACTGTTCTTTACAGCTCCTCTGGGGGTTGTGAAAAGGTTCAAGCAGGGTGGAGGAAGAAAATGAGACATGATCTCTCCTGGACCTCTCTGGGGAAAACTGGAGAAACGAAGGCACACGTAAATGTCATTTGACCCCATGGCTGCCTCCTCAGGAGCCAGAATGAGGACGACTCTGGAGTCCACTGCCAAAGAACGAGCCTCCATAACCGCCATGAAGTATGGAAATATTCAGTTTGGCTAATTAGATAAAACTGAGAGGCACTCTCTGGACAAGATATGTAAAGCAGGCTGCGACTGAATCGGCTGTTGTGTAACAACTGAAATTTTTGAAGGTATGGAAATGGAATTTTAACATCTTGAGGGGAAATCCCTACAGCTGACTTGAATGGAGAAGGAGAGTGGCAGACTTTTTCATGTTACATTATGATTTCTCCCTTTGCTTTCTCTGCCCTGTCCTGATTAATTAGAAAAAGAAGCAAGTGTTGGGAAGCATTGGGACTGTTGGCTGTGGGAAAAGGAGGGCAGAGTTTTGTTATGTTTCACTAGGAAGTTGAAAAGGTATTGCTATGCCTGCCCTCCTCTGACTAAGGACTGACTAAGGACTGGTCATTCTATTTGTGTACAGTATACGATCTTCTCTGTATATTGTTCAGTGTTGCTGGAGGAAGAAACGCAGGAATTGTAATTTACGACTCTTTGGACTACTATGGGAGGAACTCTGGCCACAAAGAGGTTGAGAGGAACATGATGCAGCTTGGCACAGAGGCAAAACAGATGACCTGGAGGTACTGGACGCGATATGCCTGCTTTGTGTTGGAGAGGAGACTGAGACTCTAATGGTTTGAGGAAGCACTCTCTTTGAGAGCCAGATCTAGCTGCAGTTGGTCTGAAGTGAGCTTGGGTAGAGTGAGAGTAGGAACAGAAGAGCTGCAGTTAAACAGGAAAAAACTGAATTTGAAGAAGGAACATGCAGAAGTATAAGTTGGAAGACAACACCAAACTCTGAAAAAAACTCTGAAAAAAAACTCTGATTATTAAAAATCAAGCAAATGTTTAAGGAGAAGATGGAGTAATGACTAATTTAAATTAGAAATTAGAATACTTGCTGTCATTAGATATATATTTTAAAATTCACTTGTGTTTCTTTGCTGAATGCAGGGATGTAAAGGGACAGCTGATGGACAACAATTTTGGTAAATACTGGAGGACGTTAGCTAGAGATTAATTGGGGGGGGGGCAGGAAGAAGAGAAACTGGCAAACAAGAGTTTGGCAACAATGGAGGATTTCTTCCAGGACAGGTCCTTCCAAGCCCTGAAGAATTGTTAGAAAAAGTCTGAGCATTTTCAGAGCATTCACCCAAATGACTTGGACAACTCAGCCCAAGCAGAATAGCAATGGATGGCTTTCATCCCTCTCTAGGCTGGGGTAGAAAACTCATACTTTGTCCCCTACCAGCTATTACAGCTGTCCACTTGTGAGCAGATGGCATAAAGCAATACAGACATGGATCTATGAGGCTGAACCCACTTGTTTCAATTTGCTTTCACCTTAAAGTATTGCAGCATTCATGGACAAGTTTTCTTCAGAGTCTCAAATCTGCCTCAGAGTTTAAGAGGAGATGGTATGATTGTTATCTATACAGTTATCTGTACAGTTATCTGTAGATGACGTCCCAGACTCTTATCATCATAAGTTTCAATTAATATTTTAAACTCCAGCGAGTTCCATTACTCTCAACCTTTGCCTGCCTTCTTTTCTCCCAGAGTCCAAAATACTCAGGGCTTTTTTCAGCTGGAACTCACTGGAACTCGGTCCTGGCACCTCTCAGCTGGGCAGCATTGTCATTCTAAGAGACTGAGGGAGGCATCCATGGTGAGTTCCAGCGCCTCTTTTTCTAGAAATATAGCCCTGAGATTACTTCTCTCTTTTGTTTCTTCTTCCTCAACCTTCCAAAATAAAAAATCATGGTAGTGGGAGGTTTTATAAAGTGGTACCTCAGGTTAAGAACAGTTGCAGGTTAAGAATGGACCTCTGGAACAAATTAAGTTCTTAACCTAAGGTACCATTGTAAGATAAAAAACTAATCTAGATAAAAACCAAAGTGGGGGGAGCATCCTCTCACAAAGGTAATTCTTAACCCTTGTCTCACACAAGGTGGCGGCCCCTCCCAGCTCTCAGCTGGGAACTTCCCTTGCCATACTTGACTCTCACTCAGGGTCCTTCCACTGGCAGAGGAACAGAGGTGCGGGGGGAGCGCACCGCCCCTGGCGGCACAAGCCTGGTGGGGTGGCATCGCAGCTGTCCCCCAGCCGTGCTGGGTGCCACACCCCCAGGACGTGTGCCATGCCCCTGCAGGTGGCGCACCACGCCCCCAGGACGCGTGCTAGACCCCTGTGGGCAGCGTGCCATGCCCCCGGGACGCACGCCAGCCACGCCCCCGTCTGCTCTCTGCCCCCCCCCACCGGAGCTTGAAGCTCTGCCACTGGGTCCCTCCACCAGCCCATCCACAACCCAGTACATTATATTCTTAGTGTAGTACGCTGCCCTGTGATATAAATTGCATGAACAAAGAAATGAATAAATGATAAAAGAGACAGGAGAGTGTACTTGGAAACATAGAATCACAGAGTTGGAGGGATCCCCAAGGGTCATGGAGTCCAACCCCCTGCATCCTCAACAGATGGCCGTTCAACCTCTGCTTAAACACCTCCAGGGAAGGACAGTCCACAACCTCTTGAGGGAGATATCTGTTCCATTGTCGAACAGCTCTTCTTACTGTCAGAATGTTCTTCCTGGGGTTTAGTTGGAATCTCCTTTCGTGTGACTCCTTTCTTCTTAACTAAGTTGCTTACATGTGTTATAAGAATTTTAAGGTCATTTATTTTAAAAAATGTTCATAACTGTATATATAAACCACATGTCTGAAACCCCATAGAAAAGGTCCTGAAGAAATTGACCTCAAATATTTCTCTGCAAGTGGGAAACCTCCCCATTGTCTCTTTCCTCACAAATCCTGTCTTAAGGGCACATTCAAGATATGAACAGGGTGTAAGCCTGTGACCTGTGACCTAGATTCAGGAATTAAGTAGTTATAACTCCTGCGTGTGGGGGAACTCTCTGTCCCAAGAGACGAGGGCCCTGCGGGACTTGGCATCTTTCCGCAGGGCCTGCAAGACAGAGCTGTTCCAGCAGGCCTTTGGCCAAGGCACAGTCTGACCCCTTCCTTTGGTAATCCTCACAGAACTCTAGCCCAATGGTTGCCAGTGGCTTGATTTGAATTAATTTTATAATGAATGATTTTAGAGTGTTGTTTGTGCTGTACTTTTGTACTGTTTTATTGCTGTTAGCCGCCCTGAGCCTGGCTTTGGCTGGGGAGGGCGGGATATAAATAAAATTTATTATTTTTTTAATTATTATTATAACAAAAGAGTGGCCAAATCCCAGGCAATGCGATCAGGTAACTTGCCACACATGAGATAAACAACGCACTCAGATTTCTGTTGTAGACCGCCTTTTCTGTGATGTAGGTATGATGTATCTGGTGGTCTTGGACTCCAAGGCGGGCAATTTAAAATGTCTATATAAGGGTGGGCACACCTTTGTTCTGGGTCCTCCTCCTCTCTCCTGCGTGTGGGGGAGCACCCTGTTGCAACAGTTAATAAAGATCAGGCTTACTAGCTGCTTTGCTTCTCAATATTCTCTGGTTGGTCTCTGTTATTTTCTCCTACTGATGGAGAACCTACAAAAGGACTCTGTATGGGCTCTTGGGTACCCCATAAGGGAAAAGGAGCAGTTTTTTTCTTATATCCCATGGCTGCCATTTCTGCACACCACATTGCTCTTCCGAACAGCTTCTCCCTCTCAGTTATGCAGCTGGTACCCTGGGGCGGGGGGGGGGGTTGCAGTGGGGTAGTGTCAGCAAGGCCTCACAAGCAGAATGGCCCACTGCCTAACTGGCAGGCAAGAGCAGCCAGGTTATGGGGACACCAGGAGGGAAAGGCAGAATGAATAGTCTTTTATGGCTTTCTTCCTTTCCCTCTGATGTCTTATGTTAACCCACGGCTGATACCACGCAATCTTGGTGCAGAATTGTCTTCCAGGGCCTGAGGCAAATGAGAAAATCCTTCCCACTTTTCACATCCAGCCCTTGGGTGGCCCAAAGGTAACAGTTGTTTGTGTTGTGCTTATTGGTGGTCCGCAATGTGAGGGCTTGCAGCGACTTCCCTCACATCCTAGTTCCCACTGCTACGCGCAGTTCTCAGAGCTGAAGCCACTGACAAGAAAAGGGTTCGTTCTCATTAGAAGTGTACCAGGAAGGGGTTTGAAAGACAAATTCAGGATTTCACCCCACCCTCAGGGAAAAGGAAGTAAAGTACCCCCCTCCTCCCTGTTTAACAAGACCCAGAATGGATGTGGCAGTCAAAGTGGACATTCATAGCTGAGTCTTTAGAAAGGATTTCACTTGAATCCCTCTCCCGATCCCACAGCCTAATTTAAATTAGAAGGTGGTCGTGAAGGTGGCCTTTGATCTTTCTGTGTCTTGTTACAGGCACTCCCCCAACCACCACCCATGCTCTAAAATACAAATAGAGATCTCAGTTCAATTTTTTCCCACATTGTTGAAAGTGAGCCTATTCGTTGCCAACAGCCAATTAGCAGTGTGCACCACACAGAGGGCACCTTTGTTTGCTTGGCTGTTTATTGATTGAAATTTGCATGCCTATTTCTTTACGACCGCAATTCTATACTTACTTACATGGGAATAAGCCCCATGGAACTCAATGGGACTTCCTGCTCAGTAATCATATGTAAGATTGCATTGCAAATATATTGGAGAAAGGCAGTAGGCTACCCCTAAATCACCTTGTGGGTGTTTGCTTAGCTCTCTTCCAAATGAGATTAGGATCTAGCATTTGGATAAAATTAGATGGAATATGAGCAGAATTTTTTGCCGTGAAGTGGAGGTGCATACATGGTTATGTGTGTACCAGTGGCAAAAGAGAAACTTGCTTTGGAATAACAAATATCAAGACAATGTACAACCATGTTATGATTGCTGCTGTATATTGCTGCAGTGCTTCATTAGCATATGGGAAACGTACTCTAAAATACATTCATTTTGATTTTTACTGGCAATTTGTCCAGGCAAAGTGTTTAAATCAAACAAGATTTGTAATCTTGATGAGAACATGCTTTCATCAGAGTGAGCTGCATGTTTTAATTAAGTCTGGCAGAAAGCAAGAGTAGAGATCTTGAGACGCATTAAGCTTCTTGTCTTGAAAATAAGAGCTTTTCGAGCTTTGACCTCTGTCAAGAACATCATATCCTGTATTTGGATATGAGTGTATTTGGGTGTTCCACTGTTTCATAAAGATGAAATGATATAATGAAAGGCCATAAATCCTTTCTGGCATCTTCTGAGCAACTTCATTGATCATGGCAAGACATAGCATGAGTAGGTGAGGCATTGTTTGTTATACAGCATCCTCCCTCTGTTTGTGTGGGAGGGGCACTCCTTTCTAGCCATAGGAGACCTGTTGACTCACTAGGCAAGTGGGTCATTTGTCCCAGGAGTGAATTACATCAATCCATCCAGACCACATATTCCTCAAGTGCTACTTTCTCTGAAGTAGAGATCAATAAATCTGACACCTGGGTTGCCTCAGCCACTCTGGGCAGGTTCAAACATATATAAAAACATAGTAAAACCTTAAACCTTAAAAAGCTTCCCTACACAGGACTGTCTTCAGATGTTTCCTAAATGTTAAATAATTACTAATCTCAACATCTGATGGGAGAGCATTCCACAGGGTGGGTACCACTACCAAGAAGCATACAGTACTCACCTGGAGTACTGTGTCCAGTTCTGGGCACCACAGTTCAAGAAGGACACTGACAAACTGGAACGTGTCCAGAGGAGGGCAACCAAAATGGTCAAAGGCCTGGAAATGATGCCTTATGAGGAACGGCTAAGGGAGCTGGCCATGTTTAGCCTGGAGAAGAGGAGGTTAAGGGGTGATATGATAGCCATGTTCAAATATATAAAAGGATGTCACATAGAGGAGGGAGAAAGGTTGTTTTCTGCTGCTCCAGAGAAGCGGACACGGAGCAATGGATCCAAACTACAAGAAAGAAGATTCCACCTAAACATTAGGAAGAACTTCCTGACAGTAAGAGCTGTTTGACAGTGGAATTTGCTGCCAAGGAGTGTGGTGGAGTCTCCTACTTTGGAGGTCTTTAAGCAGAGGCTTGACAACCATATGTCAGGAGTGCTCTGATGGTGTTTCCTGCTTGGCAGGGGGTTGGACTCGATGGCCCTCTATTCCAACTCTAGGATTCTATGATTTTATGATTTGCATGCCGCCGTGTGTGTTTTTAAAGCGGCATGAAAATGTACACAATTTTGCATAGTATATGCATTTTTGCATGCAACGTTCTCAGAACAAAATGCATTTTTGTCATTTTCACTAATATATGCAGACATGCATTCTTTGGATGGACAACTGCACCACAGGCACCAGTACCGGGGGCACTAGGGGCTCCAGCCCCCTTAATATTTTGAATCAGGGGGCCCAGCCCACCCCCCACCCCCGTATTGCCTACCTAAGCCATGGCTGCTGACCATCCCAGGGGCTAGAGCAATACCCTGCTCAGTTGTTGTTGGTTTTTGCAGTCTGAGACAGGGGCTTTATCAAGCCACTATATATGATTGAGGAGCTGCATTTGGCTTGGTGGCTTCCAAGTTGTGCAGGTGTAATATAGTGTATGAAATATTGTTCAAACCCTTAGCTCAATTGTTTACTCTCATAGACAAAGATGGGATCATACCTGAGATATGGTTAAGATAAATAATTATCCCAATCTTTAAAAATGGTGACCCAAAAGAACCAAGGAATTATAGACCGATAAGCTTATTATCAGTGATAGGGAAAATCTACGCTAAACACCTTTTATCTAAACTCCTTACCTGGATGAAAAATCTAAATTTACCAGGGAAAGAACAAATAGGTTTCTCCAAAGGTTGCTCTACATTAGACCACTGCCTTATACTTATGCATTTGGTTGAAAAATATAGATCCCAAAGGCAATCTAAGATATATGCTGCTTTTGTAGATTTTCGTGGTGCATTCGACTCAATTGACCGCCCAAAGCTGTGGAGGAAACTTGCAGAATTAAAAATTGATCAGCGCTTATTGACTTTAATACAAAATCTATACTCTTCCAATGTCTGTCAAGTCAAACTTAACACCAAAGGTCACCTTTCATCAGACATCCCAAACTCGAAAGGGGTAAAACAAGGGTGTATTCTTGCCCCCTTTCTATTTAATTTATTTTTATCAGACTTGCCAGATCACCTTCAAAAAATAGAATCACATGCCCCTAAACTTAATCAGAAACCAGTTCCTCTCTTATTATACGCAGACGATGCAGTCCTACTATCATTAACGAGTTTGGGTCTGAAACGTCTTATATCTTCTCTGATCCTTTACTGCGAATGTAATAAACTCTCCATAAATTATGAGAAGACAAAAATTTTGGTCTTCTCGAATGGTTGGAAACTAGAGAAATGGAAAATAAGAGGGCAAGAAATCCAACAAGTAAAAATCTATAGGTATCTGGGAATCTTATTCCAGAGCAATTTAGGGTGGGCAAATCATCGCACAAACGCCATAAAACAGGCAAAGTGCACCTCATCAGCAGTTGCCCGTTTTTATTATCAGAAAGGTAATCAATTTATTCCTGCGGCCAATCAGATATTTCAAACAAAAGTGCAAGCCCAGATACTCTATGGAATCCCGCTATGGGTCCAAGCATATAACAGTGATTTAAAAAAGATTCACTCCAGCTTTCTGAGACGTATTCTTGGACTCCCAGCTGTGATCAAATATGAAACAATGTGTGCAGAAATAGGCATACACACAATGGAATACTGGGCCTGGTCCACCTCAATAAAGTACTGGTTACGCTGCCATTTTCGCTGCTCTCCATCAAGCCTGCTCGCTGATTTGCTCAAAGACTCCTATAAATCAAGATGGTATCAGTACCTCGAAAAAAAGATTGAATCTTTAGGCATCGAGCTGGAGCCCCTGTACAATTCTAATGAGCAATACATTTTCCATAATATCCTAACTAGACTAAAGGATGTCGAGAGACAAAATATTATGGCAGCTGTAAACAAAATTTGCTCCCCCATATTCTATGATTTAAATATCTTAGATAGCAGAGCCAATTACGTCACTAAATTAATAATCCCAGCCCAACGTAGGGCTTTTATGCTGGCCCGGTTGAATGTTTTTCCCTCAGCATTTGTCTGGGGAAGATACCAAAACATCCCTAGAAACAAGAGATTCTGCAGATGCTCTATGAATGTCCCGGACACTGTAGAGCATATTCTCTTTCATTGCCCATTGTACAGTACGCTCCGTCAACGCGTGCTGTCCCCTCTTTTGGGTGGTCTGGAACCCCAGCAAGGTGAATGTGTGGGATTCTGCCTATCCGACGTTGACCAAAGGGTAACGGCGGGGGTAGCTGAGTTTTTGGTAGCAGCCCTCCAAGGAGCAGGTTAACAAGGAAAACCACTGATTCTATATGTATATATATATATATATGTATGTAGTCAACTGCTGCCTTTTTATATATATTTCAAGGCTCTTACATGTTATTTTCTCTTTTATGGTTTTATTTGCATAATGCCTAATAAAGGTTTGATTTCAATCAATCAATATTGTTCAAAATAACCTCCAAACATGTCACAGACATCCCACCCATTTCACACAGCTGTCTCCTTGGAGCTCGCTCATCATTCTTGCTACACTGGTTCAAGATCAGCTGACCTAAGAGGTCAGGTTGCTGGTCTGTCTCATTCAGCTCAAGATTTCCCTCAAAAATCCATATCAGCCATTCTAACTCTCTGCTTGGCTCTGGTCTCAGACAAGTGAGTTGGGGGTTTATTAGTTCATGGTATCATACTTGATGATTAAACATCAACATCTAGGAAGGCATGTATACATATTAATCAGAGCAAGGGAAATGGATAAAAGGGTTATACATAACTGAAAGTTTGGGTGGCTGGAAACCAAGGGACTGAGAAACTACAAAGTAAGCCATTTTCTGCTCCAGCCCCAAAGCAAGTATTGCAGAATTCCATTTGTTATGTGTGTGAGTGGGGGGGATTAAACATGTTCATCAATGGACAGTGTTGGCTCTTGCATGTGATGAAAAAAACACAGTTTAGATTGAGGCTGAGCCAAATGCCCACCAGTGGTGGATTTCTTTGCAAGGATCTTTTCAAAGTTTCGCAAGTGTGTGGGCATTTGGGGAGGGAGTTAAGGAGTAGATAAAAAGATCAAAAATAGTGAGGACACACCTGAAAATAATGCTATAGCACTCTGCAGACTTGTTTCCTGAGACATCAGCAGCCGCATTTCAGAAGAGCTTAGGGGTCAGGCTGCAAAACCAAACCACAAATTTTGGCTGTTTAGAGTGAGACAAAAAGGCTCTCGAAGCACCTCATTGTTCAGTGTATAAATACTAATGCAGTGGTACCTCGGGTTACATACACTTCAGGTTACATACGCTTCAGGTTACATATGCTTCAGGTTACAGACTCCACTAACCCAGAAATAGTACCTCGGGTTAAGAATTTTGCTTCAGGATGAGAACAGAAATCACGCAGCGGCAGCGCAGCAGCAGCGGGAGGCCCCATTAGCTCAAGTGGTGCTTCAGGTTAAGACCAGCTTCAGATTAAGACCAGTTTCAGGTTCAGAACGGACCTCCGGAACGAATTAAGTACGTAACCAGAGGTACCAATGTACTCCTAGACGTCTCTAGAGTCTTCCCCACTTGCCAAATATCCCTCCTCTCTCCCAGTCCCACGTCATCGTGGACCAATTTCTGCAGCAGGTGGAGAGAAGAGACTTTAATCTAGCATTAGATGAATGATGCAGCTGGTGCAATTGAATCCATTCTTGGCTCCTGCAACTCCAGAAGGTCTGCATGTTTAAGATGTGTCCCCCAGTGGTCATTCTACAGCAGCCTTTCTCAGTCTTGGGTCCCCAGATGTTGCTGGGCTGCAACTCCTGTCCTCCATAGCCAGCAGGGACAGCAGTGAAGGGTGATGGGATTGTTAGGCCAACAGAATCTGGGAACCCAAGGTTGAGAAAGGCTGTTCTAATGATGCCCCAATGTTTCCTCAAATATCTCTGCTATAGGGTTTCCCCACAAGTGCTAATCTTACAGGTTTTGCTTTATGCAGTGTGGAAGCAGGACACTAACTTGTTGCCATACATATTTTTGCTCTTAAAGTGAGAATTACTTAGATTTATCCCTAAGTTACTCAGCCTGCATTATTTTAGTAAGGTCAGAAATGCAGCCTAAAAAGCCGTCAAAGTCATTTTAGATCTTCACCTGCCCTTGGTATAATTCACTGTTCCTTTTCCCTCACTCCTCTGCCACTGCCTTCTGGTGACCCTTCCATTTAGATTTTACTTTTCTTGGAAGTTACAAAGGCAATCTTTATTTTATTTATTCCATTTATCAGCTGCCCAATAATAATGGTTCTCTGGGCAATGCAGAAAACAATACAGCTTAAAAATGAAAATTCCAATAAAACAAAAATCGATACGGCAGCAAATAAAAAATCCCCTATAAAAAGCAAACCTTAGGGTCAAACAGACCAGCAACAATCAATTATTGCAGAAAGACAAAGGAATCCATTTTACTGAGCTGAAACAATGGTGAAGCTTAAGGAATAGATCCGAAACCAGGCAATTGCTCGTACTCTGTCAAGATCTTTATTGCACTGCCATACACCAGGGCAAATGGTCAAGAGCATGTCCATGAAATACATAAAATGTCTTGTTCACATTAGAATGCACCAAAAGTGGGCCTGCTCCAGCCTGTGCTAGACTGAAGAGGGCAGACAGCTGTCAATACATGCAATCCTTGTTAAAACATCTGCACTCGCTGCCCGTCTGCTGCCAAGTCAGGTTAAAGGTTCTTGTATTCATTTACAAGGCCACCTCAGGTCCAGAGCGGAAACTCCTATATTCCAGCTCAATCATGGAGATCATCTGCACAAGCACTGCTTGTTCTCTGCTGAGTTTATGATGCGCATCCTACGTCAATATGAAACTGAACTTTCACTGTTATCAATCCAGTCTTGTAGATGCTCTTCTGATGGAGATTCAGCAGGAATCTTCAATATTAATTCTTAAACCTTTGCTGAACACCGTTCTATGTTGCCAGCCTGATACAGACAGTTAAAGAAAAAGAAAAATGGTTCTGTTACAGCAGTCTGAATTTGGTTGACATGTAGTATTTATTGTTTATATATATTTGTTGTCAACACTTGATTTAAAAAAAACAACAACAAAGGAATTAGAGTGTATAAGTAATTGGAAATAAAAATAACATTTAAAACAACAATAAAGAACAAAGAACAACTTAGTCCAAGAATGTTGCAAGGAATAGTGGCAGTGCTTGGTAACATGCTCACCCTATTTTGGGTCTCATGTGGGAGGGGGTACCACTGGCCTTAACTTGGGCCTCAACTATGAAAGCTCAAGAGGTGGCGCCCCCACAAACCCCCTGCTGGATCTTGCTGAAATCTTCCTGAAACTTGCTGTCTTTGTTGCCGCTTCGTAGGGGCCTCCTCACAAACGCAGGCTTTGGTTGGGGTGCGGAGGCAGCAGCAAACTGGGATGCCATGGTCCTGCTTAACTAATTATGCTCAAATCAGACTTGTAAATAGATAAAACTATGGTCCACCGAATGCAGTCTGGGCTACTTCTGGATCTGTTGCTGCTTGGAGCTCAGCTGGCCTCAGGGCACGGGAGTGGCTTCCTTCAGCTTCGGTTGGTGGCCCAGCTGTGCCCCCATCTGGAGAGGGATAGCCTAACTACTGTTGTCTACGCTCTGGTAACCTCAAGGTTAGATTATTGCATTGCATTAAATGTGGGGCTGCCTCTAAAGACTTGCTTAGAAATGTCAACTGGTACAAAATTTAGTGGCCAGGTTGCTCACCAGGGCAAGACGGTTGGAGCATATTGCACCAATCCTGGCCCAACGGCACTGGCTGCCAATCAGTTTCTGGGCCCAATTCAAAGTGCTGTTTTTGACATATAGAGCCCTAAATGGCTCAAAATAGCAATACCTCAAGGACTGCCTCTCCCCCTTTGAACCAACCCAGACCCTGCAATCTGAGGCCCTTCAACATGTGCCTCCTCTACAAGAGGTCCAGAGGGTGGCAATAGGACAACAGGCCTTTTCTGCAGTGGCTCCCCATTCGTGGAATGCCCTCCCCAGGGAGGTTTGCATGGGGCCTTCACTGCATATCTTTAGGTGCCAGGCAAAAACATTCCTCTTCTCTCAGTTTCTTTGGCTAATTAAACAATCTATGGCCTTTTAAACTGGCTTTGGTGTATTGCTTTTGTTTGTTAGTATGTTACATATTTTTGTGCTTTATATTATAAACTGTCCTGTGATCCTCAGATGAAGGGCAGTATAGAAATTCAATAAATAAAAGTTATTGCCCAATTTCTGTGCTGTGCCAAAATTTTATTCCATATTTTTGACCATTATCCATCAATTAATGAAAAAAAGACATTGCATTCAGAAATCATCAAATGGGCAGCATTTTTTTTAGTGAATTCTCATAAGCAGGGTGAGGGGTTTTCCTGCACCTCCCTTCCTTTCAAGGTGGCTGAGGGGTGTTTGTTGGATGGCCATCAGCCATGTATGATCTAGTTGAGATTCTTGCCTCACAGGGGGTTGGACTAGATGACCCTCAGGGTCCCTTCCAACTCTACAGTTCTATGTGTCCTTTTTCATTCTACAAATCTGGTGGTTTGCAGTCTTCCTGAAACCCATACCATCCTCAGCTCAGCTTTCTGTAGGTGTGGGAAAATTGGAAAGGCTGCTTACTGTGGAGGGAGGGGCAGGTGTTCATTGCTATTTTTTAAAGTGGACTATTTTCTCTTTCAACCAAATCAAGGCAAAAGGAAGGCCTTCCCTTTAAAAAGACACCATATTCAGAGGCTTTCTGGTTGGTGCTTTCTCAGATAGGAGGTTGAACAGTAATTTAACAGCTTGGCTTCAGAGGTTGCTGGAATGAGGCTTGCAAAGCGCCATCTATTAGGGTATTAGGGACTCTGCTCTGGTTTTCTGTAGGGGTTACTCCTTAGCCTTTTCTTCTCCTGAACATATTCCACAAGACAGCAGAGGTTTAGGATCAGAGTTTTCGTTCTCCTAAATGCCTACCTTCCCAACTTGACAAGCCTCATCTGCCTCTCACTTCCCTCTACAACATGTGGAGGAACTGCCTTCTTGACCATTGGACCCACTCTTGGTCTTGTCCACTTAATTCACCAGATCCTTCACATGCAGGGGAAGTCCCTAAATCCACTGGGGGTTTGAGGGCAGTCAGCTACCCTCACTTGGTTTAGCCTATCAGTCCCTGGGTGTGGCTGCTGTCACGTGCTGGCAGCTTCTAAGAGCCACAGGTGAGAGCTGAGTGCAGGGTGGGGACCAAAAGTGGACAAACTACCCCTGAAGGACCATGAAGTTTTCTCCACAGGTAGTACTACCCCTCCCCTAACACCCCCATGTCATATAACCTCTTCTGATCGGAAGTACTCTGAAATTTCTTCCAAATCGTGTGTCTGATTTGCCACTTCTTGTTTTAGTTCACTGTCTCCTATGCAGTTTTCCTCAGGCCTCATCCTCTATTTCTACCTCTCCTAACCAGCTGTCCTCCAGAAGTTTTGGTCTACAGCTCCTATCAACCAAGCCAGCATGGCCACTAGACAGGAATGGTGGTCTACCACCCCTTCCTTCAAACTCCTCTTTCTCAGCCCATGGTTTCCACTATAACCTTTCTTCAGCCTCCAGGCATTTGTGCTGCCAGCCTGAATATTCCTTAGCTATTCTCCATGGGATCTGTGCCTACTCTTCATCTGCCCCTTTTGGCTGTTTAACATTGCCCAGATTGATAACTTTTTCTTCCTAACAGAAGCTGAACTGCAAAATATTATGTTCCAGAGCCACTGCACATCCCACGCCATGCTAGAAAACCTCAGCTTAACTGGTGTATGGAATAGTGTGCAGACCATTTTGAAAGGTGACTTTGAGCCTATGTCATATACATGAGAAGAAAGAGCATTCGTTTTGCTTCTGCCAGATTTATCTCATTAGCATCGCACATAAACTTTTAAATGTGAAAGACATGAATTCCACAGTCAGTCAGGAAGATTGAAGAAACAAAGGGAGCCACATTTGCAAAAGAGCATCTGTCAACCATTAGTGAGTGACAACACCAATTACTGCCTCCAAATGAGCTAACATTCATACTATTGCCTTATTGTCAAAACTACTGCTATTTAGGGTCTGTTTCTAGGTTAGAAAAGCCCAAGTGAATTTATGCATCTCTACAATTGCAAAAGTGTACTGAAAGAAAAACCTTTACAAGGTTGTGGCAACAGCAACTTCTAGGTCTCTCTGGGATAGTGATGGGGAACCTGTGGCCCTCCAGTTGTCACTGGACTATGGCTCTCACCATCCCTGACCATTAGCCATTGTGGCTGGGGCAGATGAGCACTGCTGTCCAAGCACATCTGGAAGGCCACAGCTTCCAGAAGGCATGGATGCTTTAGCTGAGATTCCTGCATTGCAGGAGGTTGGGCAAGAGGACCCTTGGGATCCCTTCCAGCTGTGCAATTCTTTGATTCCCTACCCTAATCTACAAGTTGCCTCAGAGAGAGATCCAATGAGTTAAGCAAATCCAGTGGCAACAACTTCTAGCCCCTTGTGTGAGTCACCTCATAGAGACCATGTTGCAGATAGCTCACCACTGCAAGAACCGAGACTGAGCTGACTTGAAGTAATCTTTGCTGGGTCCTTTTATGAGTCACCATTGTTGGAAAGGATCCACTGGTGGAGCAATCTATCCCACCTAATGGTAAACTGATCCTAAGGTTAAATTCATAGTTAAAATATCTAGAAATGTTCTGTCCAAGAGTGTCTAGAAAAGCAAAATAGCTGTATTTAGCAGACCTTTCACAATTGTGGTTGATGGAAACCCTGTGGTGCGTAGCCTTTGAACTACGAATCACCATGGGGAATTTCTAGCACCTCATTAATGTGAGAAAAGCAGCAGACTAATTATTATGACTGTTATTTATGGCAGATCATACTGCAGATGCCCACCGCAGTTTGGGAAACAAATGAAGATGGAACGCTTGGTCAGACAGGTTGTTTGGTATGTAAATAAGAATGTGATTGTGCCTAGAATAGAAATGGAGACAGCTTATGAGCTGAATTTGTATTGGCAGTTGGGGAGGCATTTTCAACAAAACTATGAGCATCAGTAGTGTTCCTGAGGAAATGTTACCTTTCCTCCTGCAAGACTATGTGGCTTGCATTGCCAAGTTCTGTCAAATGGATCCAAACATTGGGAAGACATGTGGAAGAGATGTCCCAAATTTGCTTCTGTTCACCTTCCTAGTGGTGCAGCGATAAAGCCGCTAACACATTTGCAAAACTAAGCAGAGTCCAGTATGGTTTCAAATTGGATGGGGGGCCGTCCTGCATTGCAGGGGGCTGGACTAGATTATCCTTTGGGTACACTCCAACTCTACAAGTATATGATTCTATTATTTTGACACACAGTCCGCTCCCCCTTCATGAGCACAAGCTGGAACCAATCAGTTGCAGATGGCTCCCTCCCCCATTCCATCTCCCTGTGTTTCCCTCCTGCCCTCCTTTTCCCCTCTGGGCTCCCCTGCAAGGCGTCATTCCAAGCTCACTGAGAAGCAGCAATATCATCTCTCTCTTCCCACACCATGTGGAAGAGGAAGTGGTTCCTAGAGGGGTGGTTTCAGTGGTTTGGAGAGCAAGGGTGGGCCCATATCATCTGAAAGACTACTTGAAATAAGGGGAGCAGCAGGTTCCCCAACACTGATTTAAGCAATATGATATTCCTCATTACCCAAAGTGCGAGAAATATTTGTCTTCAGCACAGTTTCAATTCTGCCACTAGGCTTACAGTGAATATTGGATCTACAGCTTACATAAATATCCCAGGAGAAGCAAAGCCAATACTGTTGCTGCCTTTATAAAGGTTAGAGAATGAGATAATTGAGTCTCAGAAGGCTAAAGTCTTGATGGTCTTTGTTCTCAAGTCTGTACTTAATTCCAGCAACAAAAAACAAGATTGTGTCATGAGAGAACTTTACAGCTAATATATATTTGCATCTGTTGTAAAAATTCAGCAACCTCTGGCACAGTGGAAGAATGAATTTAGCATAAATTAGTGGAGAAGGCAAAGAATGTTCCCCCTCCCTCCCACGAAAGCACTTTAGCAGCCATGCTTCCAGTTCCTACACTGCTGGCCAGGTTCTGTCTGAGCCCCCACCAGTCACTCCAGGTGTGTAGTGTGTAGATGTCATTACCAAAATACATAACATGAGCATAGCTTTTTCCTACTTTTTCACCTGCATTTTACAAATAAGTCATCAGGTCAGTTTATAGGTCAAGTACTGGCAGGGCAAAGAATATTTTAGCAATTAAAGCATCTATGTACTGTTAGGGTATCACTTCCTGTTGAAAATTCTGTTGATTGCATCCTGCAATCTGAGAAGTTTGGATAGAACTATATACAAATAAAATTACTACATCTCCAACTTCAGGACCAGTTTTTCACATACCAGGTGGCATGGATTTCATGTTATGCATTCATTTTGCACAATGCATATGCTCTCAATTGTTGTATAGTTGTAATCATTGCTTCTGCTTTTGAGAACAAGAGGTGCTGGAACTCTCCATGAACACCTCCCTTGTTCTCTTATAATGGCAGTGGCACCACCTGAGAGGTGCTAGAACTGAGCTCTGGCAAGTTCCGGCTGAAAAAAGCCCTGGTTATGAGTTTGGGCAGGAGAGGGTTGATGGGACCAGAATGACAGCAAATATTTTGAGTAGTCTGTGGCAGGGTTGCCAGGCACATATTTTGTTAAGGATATTGCTGGCTAAATGACCATTGTACTCTTTCCGAATGGCTAGGAAATAGAAAGAAATACAAAAAAGGGGCATGCTATGCCCAACCCCCAGCCTTATCTAAGGAAGATGTAATATAGATCTCTCTGTGTGTCTATGAAAGGAAACAAAGGAGATGTGGAAAATCATGACCTGGGCATATGTCAGAAGATTAGGTTAGCCTTGGAAAATTGACTTTGGGCATATGAATTGACCGTGGTCTTTTTGCTTTCCAGTTCCATTTGTTGCAAGGAATGTTGACGCAGTGCCATTATTTCTAACTAATAGTCAGCATAATTATCTTCAGAGAAAGTAGAAACCAGTGGTAATAATCACATGGAATTTGATCTCAGAAGGTGGAGTGTATGGCTTTAAAAGAGGATTTGACAGATTCATGGGCAATACGGCTGTCTGTGGCTTCTAGCCCCAATGAGTGTGTCCTGTCTCCACTATCAGAGGCAATGTGTTTCTAAATACCAGTTGGTGGGAATCACAAGTGGGGAGAATGGTGTTGTACTCAGGTCCTGCCTGTGGGCTTCCCGTGGGCATCTGGCTTGGGGCTAAGAGAACAGGATGGGCAGTGGGGAGGTGTGTGTGAAACTGAACTTATGATATGGTTTATCTCTGTAGATCATGGCATAAGTAGAAGATTGCCATGTCTAATATGACATGTTGCCGCCTGTCCCTTATTTCAAGGGAAAATGTTGCGTTGTCTCTTATTCCTGCCTCGCTTTCTTCTCGCCCCATCTCTGCTAAGGCGAGTGCTGAGCTCAGCTCCTCCCTCCCATCTCTACCAACGCAGTTGCCTCCCTCCAGCCTGTCTGCGTTCTCTCTCTCTCCTTTCCCTACCCTAAAGGTAAAGGTAAAGGGACCCCTGACCATTAGGTCCAGTCGCGGACGACTCTGGGGTTGTGGCGCTCATCTTGCTTTATTGGCCGAGGGAGCCGGCGTACAGCTTCCGGGTCATGTGGCCAGCATGACTAAGCCGCTTCTGGCGAACCAGAGCAGCACACGGAAACGCCGTTTACTTTCCTGCCAGAGTGGTACCTATTTATCTACTTGCACTTTGACATGCTTTCGAACTGCTAGGTTGGCAGGAGCTGGGACCGAGCAACGGGAGCTCACCTCATCACGGGGATTCAAACCACCAACCTTCTGATCGGCAAGCCCTAGGCTCTGTGGCTTAACCCACAGCACCACCCGCGTCCCATTTCCCTACCCTACCCCTCCCTAAATCCAGTGGAGTGAATGGAGTGACTTTGGGGGGGGGGAGGAGAGAAGTTGAGGCTGGCTGGCACGAGGGTCTCGCACACCCACCTGAGTCTGTGTCTCCCATTAAAGCTGGCTGTTCTTTTCCTGCTGACCAGGGAAGCGGAAGATACAGTGGTGCCTCGCAAGACGAAAAGAATCCGTTCTGTGATTCTCTTCGTCTAGCGGTTTTTTCGTCTTGCGAAGCAAGCCCATTGACGGATTAGCGCTATTAGCGGCTTTTATCGGCTTTTAGCAGCTTTTAGCGGCTTATCTGCTGATCGGATCAGCTGATAAGCGGCTTAGCGGCTTAGAAAAGGAGGGGGGAGGGAAAAACCCAGCAGGAACTCGCAAGACATTGTCGTCTTGCGAAGCAAGCCCATAGGAAATTCTTTTTGCGAAGCACCTCCAAAACGGAAAACTCTTTCATCTAGCGAGTTTTCCGTCTTGCAAGGCATTCGTCTTGCGGGGCACCACTGTACTAGGCTGCTGCGTGGGTCCTCGTTGCTTTTTACGGGCTTCCCTGACTCTGTTCCTTTCCTCCCCCACCCCAAACCAGTGACTATTTAAAGTGCTTTAAATGTTTACTGCAGATGAGGACTCAAACTCCCTTGCAAGAAACTGTCACAGCCCTAAAGTCACTTTCAGCCTGATCCTTTGAAAATAGAAATGTCTCAGTTAGTTCAGCTGAATTTACTTCGAAATAAGTATTCAGAGTATTGAAGCCTTAAAATGGTTGTTTTTATTTATTTAAATAAATTGATGCAAAATATTGTATAAAGGGCAGGTCCAGAAATGAAGCACCCATGTAACCTTAGTGCTTAGATGAATTTGTCTGACTATGAGGCATGTGCGTGAATGTGTGTGGCATTAGCAGCTACTTGGAAAGGGATGTTGGAGGCAAAGCTCTGTGAGGAAGAGAAACAGAATTTGTTGCTATCTTCATCCCTCTTTCTTTTTTGGCTGGGTTTCTACATTTACCATTCTTCTGACACACAGAAATTCAGCAAGTGGGGAGGATGTGAGTCACTGAAATGAATGTGCATTGCTAACTTTTATCTGTAGATTTCATTGGGCCTCCTCTATATGACCAGCACTGGAAACAACCCACTGTAATGGATTGCCTGATCCAGCACAGCTCTTCTTCTCTTCTTCAGAAGCTGCCTTCCGTTGACTCATAGCACTGGTCCATCTAACTTAACACTGTCTGCCATGGACTGGCAGAGACTCTCCAAGGTTTAATGCAGGAGCCTTTCCCAGCCCTACCTGGAGATGCCAGGTATTGAACCTGGAACTTCCATCATGGAAAACATAGAATCATAGAGTTGGGAGGGATCCAAGGGTTATCTGGTCCAACCCCCTGCAATGCAAGAATCTCAGCTCAAGCATCCATGACAGGTGGCCATCCAACCTCTGCTTAAAAACCTCCAAGGAAGGAGAGTCCACAACATGTGCTCTACCACTGAGCTATGGCCAAGGAAAGTGTCCTAGTGGGAAACTTATTTCACTGGATAACCATTTGGAAGAGAGGTGAAAGTCCTGTTCAAAGGTTTTCCTCAAGCTGCCCAGTGTGGACAGTTGAATTTCCACCCATGCATCCTCCCTTACTATTGGCCTGACAACTTGAAGGCATGCAAACTGTAGACAGGAGGTGCTGATTTCTACAATAAAGGGACAGAAAAGAAGCCGAGGAAGGCAAACAAGACATTGCAGTGAATAAAATAAATACATTAACTGTTTGATCTTTTTTCCATCTTATTTGGTACAAAGAAAAAATACATTTCACTCTATGGGAGCCTCAGAGGCATGGCAGTATCTCCAGTCGCAACCACCACCTCTGCTGCGCAGCCTCCTCCGAAAGAAAACAGAGCAGCCTTATCTGCAATAATGTTATTCAGTTGGATTTGTGCTTCAGAGAGATTAAAGTGCTTAAAAAATGACCCTGAGTCCAACTTTTGTCATCCAGTCTGTATCTCGCTCCATTCCCCTTTCTTGTGTGTTCTCTGATAAGGGACGTTGGGGACTAAAATATAGATCAAAGTTGTGGCCTACGGCTGATCAGAAGAAAGGAAAGGTTGGGTTCAACAACTTTTCTTTGAAAAGGGGAGGAGGATCCCAATGTCTTTGAGCTGATTGGATCTTCTAACCTGTTTTTTTTTTAAAAAAAAACCTTTTAAATAAAGTATTCTCATAACTTTTAAGGATATTGAAAAAGTGAGGGAGGGAAGGAAATATGAGCTGGTATGGTAGGGTGGTTAAGTTCATGAGTTATGAATCAGGACCCACGGTTCATGCCCAGGTGAGCTCAGTGGGTTGCTGAACGCCATCAGCAAGTTCTCTTTCTGATTTACCCTCCTCACTACCATCCTGTGTCTGTAAATAATAGTGAGGATAGTAAGTACTAGCATACATTACAGACTTGTTGTAAACATTATTGGAGCCAGCTTTAGATAACACTGGAGCAACATGGTGTTGCAAACAGTGCACAGTCATCTCTGGAGTGCCATCAGCCCAGCTGGATGCAAACAGGATCAGACTAGAACTGATGCCTGGTCATTGGCAGGAGGGCATGGCACTCCAATGCAAATCCAAAGGCTTCTTTATTTTCAGCAAGAGATAGAAAGCATCCTGGGCATCAGGAGAAGCAACTGGGTGGCAGGCAAGTATAAAGGCCTAAATGACTTGAGACCTAGGTATTTGTCAGAGTGCCTTTCCTCAGGGCAACGAACCTGAGACCTGAGATCAGCCAGGTATGTGTGTCCTTATGGTCCCACCCATGGGCACAACCCATCATGTAGGGATTTGGAACAGGGAATTCTCAATAGAATCATAGGATCATAGGATCATAGAGTTGGAAGAGACCACAAGGGCCATCGAGTCCAACCCCCCTGCCAATACTTGCAGGCCACTTGTAGAACTCCCTGGCTTACCTGACACCACTTTGTGAGTTTATGCCCAAGGTGGTATTTGAACTGGGCTCTTCTAAACGCACATACTCATCTAACATGATACACTAGATTGGGGGAGGAGAATCTGTGGACCTCCAGGTGTTGTTGGTCTCCTACTGCTGTTAACCCCAGCCTGCATGGCCAATGGTGAGGGATAATGGGAGTTGTACTGAACTGAATTTCTCCTCCATCTCTCCTCATCACGTATAGGAAGCTTGGAAATATACAATTTGCTGCTTATTTTCAGGATTCAGCCCCCCACACACATAAGCCCAATGTAGAAACATGCAAGGGGAGAGTGAAGATGAGCTGGTTGCCTCTGATCCCTCCATGTGATCAACCCCGGAGGAAACTACTGTCTGCATGGAATTTCCCCCCCCCCCCCTGATCATGGAAGGGTTCTTCATCCTGTTGGGAGCCTCCATGAGTAGAATACCCCCCCCCCAAAAAAAATGCCCTCCAATGCATTGCATGAGGACACCTTTATTTAGCACAACTCTTGACTAAGGATCGTGGTTTCCAGGACAGAGCTAGCAGGTGTGTTATATTTCTGTATTGCTATGTGAGCCATGGACTCTTAGCCCTGTTGGTATTGCTTCTTCAGGAAATAATTTACAGCACATTTTGAGATATATGATAGAATAAAATCCTCTTCCGCCAGGCTACTGAAAAGATCCCTCATATAGTTCCCTCATATTGCCAGACACTGTTGAGAATAACGAGACAGGTCTTCAGAATAAGAACCTGGTGTTAGGAAGATTGGACTGAGTACCCAAGGAATCTTTTTATATGCCTTCTGTCTTTAACATAGAGAGCATTTTTCTTCCTTCTCATATAATACTAGATCTTAGTTCATCCCATAAAGCAGATTGGCAGTATGATCAGAACTGACAAAAGGGAGCTGTTCATTGCACAGTGTGTGCTTTAATTGGTAGGGTACACAGCCACAAGTCATGACAATGACTCCTAGCTTAGATAGCATTTTGAAAGGATCAAGCACACCTGTGGAATAAACTATATATTCAATATAGACATGCCAACAGGTATCCCTGCATTAGCAAGGCTTTGGAGGCGCTCACCTTTGAAGTCCCTTCTAATGCTATGATTCTAGTCACATGAGATAGAACTTCCATGTCGAGAGACTGTACACTTGTGTACACCAGATCCTGGGACCAAACTTACAACATAGGGAGGCCATGAGCTTTAAGCTCTGCTTGGTAGTAGCCAGGAGTATCGAGCTGGGCTGCTATTGGAAAGAAAACCCAGGAATGAACCTCATTCTGACCCAGCAAGGCAATGCATAATTCATGCGTACTTTTTAAGCCTGGGGGATTTCCTGTGGAATCCAAAGTTCTGTCTGCTGCTGCAAAAACTAAAGAAGTTACAATATAATACAAAGATAACAGACTTTTATCAGAAGTTGAGGGGCCAGAATAACCAGCTATGGGACTGCTTGCAATATGTATTTTCCTACTATAAATCTATATCCTGAGACACAATGTGACAATAGATGTCTGGATGTGAAGGATCTCACTGTTTTCCAAAATCACTCTGTGTTCTCTCCCTCCCTGCCTTTTGAAATCTGAATCAGAGTTTCACTTGCTCTTTCAAAATATGCATAAAAGGAGCCAATTAAGGTCTGGTAAAGTGGGAACAACGGCAAGATCAAAGAAACGATTTCTTAAAAAATGAATTATCTGATTTTTGCTCCTATACAAGAAGTAATAGTTTCTCAGATTTGCCACTTTATATTCTTTTTATGTATATTTAAACAAGAGCTCTTTCATGCATCTAAGTTAAAACCTAATCGCTTGACTTTTTGTAGTTGCAAAAAAAGGGTGGAGAACAATCAAATTTAAGGAAGGTTAGGCAAGAGTTAGAGGTACGTTATGACTCCAACAGGAAAGCACAGCTGACCTTTGGTTGTCCTTGAAACAGAAGAATCAGACAAACAAGAGACTTTGTAAGGTCAGCTAGACCTGTCCCCTGAGAGTGACTCAGGTGGCGCTGTGGTCTAAACCACTGAGCCTCTTGGACTTGCCAATTGGAAGGTCAGCGTGTCAAATCCCTGCGATGGAGTGAGCTCCCATTACCCTGTTCCGGCTTCTGCCAAGCTAGCTGTTTGAAAGCACGCCAGTGCAAGTAGCTAAATAGGTACCACGGCGGCGGGAAGGTAAATGACGTTTCTGGGCACACTGGTTTCCATCACGGTGTCCCGTTGTGCCAGATGCAGTTTAGTCATGCTGGCCACACGACCCGGAAAGCTGTCTGTGGACAAACGCCGGCTCCCTCCGCCTGAAGTGAGATGAGTGCTGCAATCCCATAGTCGCCTTTGACTGGACTTAACCGTCCAGGGGTCCTTTACCTTTACATTTTATCTAGAGAGGAGGGATGGCTCTCCAGTTGCCACTGAACTACAAGCCCCATCCTTCCTGAACGTTGGCCTTGCTGTCTGGGGCAGATGAAGGTTGCAGTCCAACAACCGAAGGGCCAAAGGTTTCTCATGTCTGATCTAAGAGAACCAGCTAATGTTTGCTGTATGCTTGTGTCTTTCTGAAAAATACAAGGAATAATTTTAAAGAGGACAATATGGATATGTTCTTCAGATGACTCTCATCTAGCACTTCCCAGTCATGTGCTCTCTTGATTATTTAGGAGATCTCTGCCCCCACCTTTCAACACCCAAGATGACCTGCAAGCTAAAAATACAAGAAAAATGATGAGAACTAGAAACACTATGGTTATTTTGCAACATCCAGGGGTGACATGAATGTTCCAAAGTTCGAAACCTGCCATTCTTCTACCATATAGCAAATGTGTAGCTGCTATCCACAGGGGAAATGATCTATTTCTATTGGGGCAGCAAGGTTTGAGAATCTATGAAAGCATTAATTAATTAATTTGTGGGAGCCTAGTGTAACTGGTGAGGCTATGAATTGAGGCCACACTTGTACTGAGATTTTGCTTTAATAATTGAATAAGAACTTGCCATAACTCCTTAATAACGCACATCCCTTTCCTGCATAATGCCTGACACCTTCGAAAGCTGTTGCTGTCAGTTAGCCGAGATCAGGGACAAGGAAAAGAACGTGGGCATGGGTTGGGGAGACTCCCAAAGCCGATCAAGGTCCTGTCTGCAGGGCTGCTGCAACAAACAGCCACGCAACCCTTGGGGAGACAGAGATGCAAGAGGGCATCAGAGGAGGGAGGGAAGAAAAGAGAAACAGAGGCCAGGGTTACCCGCTGCGTCCCTGACCATCATTCAAGGCACTCCAGGGTGCTATGGCACACTGGTTGAAAACCACTGGCATAGGGGATAGAATTGAGCCCTGAGGAACTCCACATTGAAGGGTCCATTGGGCTGAAAAGCACTCCCCAAGCATCGCCCTCTGGGAACAACCATCCAAGTAGAACAGGAACCACTGCAAATCAGTACCATCTACCCCCAATTTAGATAGCTGCTCCAGAAGAATACTACAGTCGATGGTATCAAAAGGTGCTGAGAGGCTGAGGAGAATTGACAGGGACATACTTCCCCTGTCTGTCTCTCTCTCAAAAATGTTATGATGCAGGGTGACCAAAACCAGGCCTAAACCCCTACTTATTTACATTCCAGGGCTGCCACATTTTTTCAGTGAAGCTTGGTTTGGTTTGCAAAACCTGGCATATTCTGAACAACATCACTCTTGGGGACGGATCCCTGGGCCACTGTGCTGTTGAACTCTTCCATTGCTGAGAACTAGACATTGTTCTCCCTTCATACCATCCCTTCTAAATGGATTTTAATCTGACAAGCCTTTACCTCTCACTCCATGGTTACTGAACTCTTCTAATAGACTCTTTATCAAAAGCTCCTTTGAAGTTGTGAATACATTACACTGCTTTGCCTTTAGTCTTTCTTTTGTTAATTCTGAATGAATTCTGGCATCTTTGACGAGTGCTATTTCCTCCTCCTCCTGAAAAGCGCTCCTTTTTGTCCTATCAGATTAAATACATTTCATTTATTTCTAACACTGTCCTTAACTATTTCCTCAAGCATTATTTCCACCTTGCCCCTTGGATGCTCAAGCTAGACTTTCACATTCTGAACACTTAAAATCACCCTTAGATCACTGTGAATGAATAGTGCTGAATGTCACACTTCCTTCGTGTCCAGAGTAGCAACTGTTTTCCTAAGCGGAAAATGTTTTGGATTTTGAATAGTCTGCACTGATTCCTGAAACCAAAGCTAAAAACAAACTGCCAACCTGTGCACAGCCCATTAAAGAACCAGGAAGAATGGATCATGAACAATATGCTGTCGAAGAGCAATTCAGAGATACTGGTGCTATGCAATAATAAGCGATAACAGCATGCAACTACCAATAAAAGGAGCTTCTAAAAATGTGGTTTATCATCTTCTATTTTATTCAACTATATTTTTAAATTTAAATGTATGCATATTATGGCAACTTGAATATATATGCCCTTCTGAGGATGTTGGCAGAATTTTATCATTGCTTCTATGTAGATAGCCAGATCCAACTAAATAGTTGCACTGGTGGGAGCTAAGCACAATGGGTCTCTCTCTCATCTTCTGAGGACCCCCGGACCCCCCAAATTAGCTCTGCAATGTCAGGAGAACACTCAGAACTGTTTGTGGGGGAGGGGAGAGCATTCTGTCTGACAAACAAAAATTCTTGCACTGACAGAATAATTGTATTCGTGCGATGATGCTGAATTCTGCCCATAATTTACTACTATATACTGTTCATATTTTCTGAAGTTTAAATCTGTTTTAAATTTTGTACATGGTATTTTTAATTTTTTTGTAAGACACTTTGAAATACTTCATAAGCCACTTTTTTTCTTTAAATAATAAAAGGGAAATGAAATGAAATAAATTTGATTTAAAGAGTTACCCGTTATTATTAAAGGTTTGTATGCCATCACTCTCAGCTTTTCAATGACTGGTCAAGATGCACGATTCCAAGTTTTCAGATGAGTGTGCTCTGCTGGAGCACGTGATCTGAGGGGGAGGGACTACTGGTGAGAGAAAGCCAGGCTGAATGGGGAAGTGAGTTGAGGAAGGAGTTAGCAGTCAGCAGCTGTCAAACGTAGCTCACCGCAGCTTCTGGGAGCTCGTGACCAAGAGCTCACAAACAGGACTTCCAAACAGGGGTGTTTGCAAGGGTGTTGAGTGGGAAAGTTTAAGGGGGAGGCCAGTACTCTGGTACTGTCTCATGGTGTGCATAGGACCAAAAGACAAGGAGGGCGAGGGAGCTGCTGCAGAGACCTGCAACATCTGTGCTACAGTTGTCTTTCTGTCAGAGAACATGCAAAAGTACACTTGTAGCAAGTGCAAGCTGGTTCTCTTGCTGGAACTCGAAGCCCACCTAGTCTCACTTCAAGCTACAGGACAACATGCAGAGTTTCTCGGTGGAGCTGAGTGGTCTGTGATGGAACAGCAGCACAGGTGGGATGCTCCTAGGGAGAAGGAAGAGCGCCCATTGCAAGAGACGAACTCCTGAGGAATGTGATGCACAGAAGTAGGACAGTCACGAGCCATGCTTAGTCATTGGAGTTACAAAATCACTTCCATCCTCTCACCTCAGACACCAATTCTGGGCCAGAGGAGCTAGGATAGCAGTTGCCAAGCTCAGAGTACACCAAGGTGGTTGTCGATAGCCACTGAGAATTCTCGGAGAACAGGGGAAGTCCCTACAGACTACGGGCAGGCAACAGTTGTCCCATCTTCAAAAAGTGGGGGGGGGGGAGAAAAAACCCAGGAAACTACAGACTGGTGAGCTTAACATCAATACCATGGAAGGTCCTAGAAAACATCATTCAACAGTCAGTCTGTGAGCACTTAGAAAAGGATGCTATAATAATAATAATAATAATAATAATAATAATAATTATTATTATTATTATTATTATTATTTATTTGTACCCCGCCCATCTGGCTGAGTTTCCCCAGCCACTCTGGGCGGCTTCCACAGAGATCAAAAATATACTAACTACACTAAATACACTAAATACACTAATGACTAAGACCCAGCATGTGTTTCTCGAAAGTTAGTAATGGCAGTTGAATCTCATTTCGTTTTTTTGATAGAGTCAAAAGCTTGGTGGATCGGGGGGGTGCTGTGGACATAGTATATCTTGATTTCAGTAAGGCTTTTGACCAAGTCCCTCATGATATTCTCATGAGGAACAAGGTGGATTTGTAGCTGGTTGACTGACTGAACCCAATGAGTACTCATTAATAACCATCATCATCCTGGAAAAAAGTGACAAGTTGGATGCCGCAGGGTTCTGTCCTGGGCCAATTATTGTTCAGCATCTTAATAAATGACTTGTATAAAGGAATTGAGGGGATGTTCATCAAATTTGCCAATGACACCACACTGTACAATTCTATGATTCCATTATTTCCTCCTCCTACATTGCTCTGCATTGCTACACACTGCTGTTCCATCCTACTCTTTTGTTATTCTGATACTGGTTGTTTTTGTGGTTTTCATAGAATCCTAGATTTGGAAGGGACCCCAGGGGTCATCTAGTCCAACCCCCTGCAATGCAGGGATCTCAGCTAAAGCATCCAGGACAGATGGACCTCTGACCTCTGCTTAAAGACCTCCAAGGAAGGAGAGTCCACTGTCTCTCGGGGGAGTCTGTCCCACTGCTGAACAGCTCTTACTTTCAGAAAGTTTCTCTGAATGTTTAGTTGGAATCTCCTTTCTTGTAACTTGAAGCCATTGCCTCAAGTCCTACCCTCCAGAGCAGGAGTTTAATTATATATTGCACTTATTTAATTATTATATTGTTATAACCTGCCCTGGAACCATTTGGAGATAAGCTATAAGTAGTAATAAAAAGCAACAGACAAGCTTGGCAAAGTAAGGAAAAGAGTAGCTGTGCCTGTACAGTTTACACAGAGGTCTGCACATTTGCATTGGCCTCACTGATTAATTAGGGGCCTATTTTAATGTGCAATTACAGCACTAGCTCATTAACTTCCCACTTCAGGTGATTGAAATTGGACTTATATCTGCAGGTGGATCGGGCTATGAAGTACATTGTAATGCCCAAACTTCGGTTAGGGAGTTAACATCTGACACAAATAAGAATCTCTGGCGCGTGATGTGCATTGTCTGTGAGCAGGCATTATATCTCAGGAGCCCTCTTGGTCTGAGCTTTGGCACTCTTCAGAGTGGGACACACACTTTAGATGGCACATGCAGAAGGATGAGGGACAGTGCTTTGTGTGCCCCGTGTAGCTCCTATATTAGCCCACTGTCCTCGGGTGAACTACCTTTGTCCTATTGCCGGTGCTCCTGCCAGCCTGCTTGTCTTGCCTACATGGAATAGGAGGAGGTGCCATCATCGCCTCTGCCTAAGGTAGCCAAATAATTTGGACTGGACCTGTTCCGGGTTGTAACACATCAGATTGCAAATGGTGGCTCAGTGGACCGAATACTCCTCCAAATAACAGTAATTCCCTGCACATAGAAAGGCAGATGCCAGGGAGAAGGCAAGACTAGAACTTAGAATTCCTTTTCCCTATAACACTGAATTTTCTTCATGCTTGGATCTCCCTGTCCCTCCCTCCATCATTCAGTTATGTAAATCCTACCTGCATTCTCTGTATTACAAATATGTTTGTGAACGTGACATGAAGGCTGGCAACATTAACCTTGCCATATGGGAATCCCTTACAGATGATCACAGCACCTAGACAGAAAGTCAGTTTGTATATCCACAGCAGTGACCAGAGAAGGAATGACCCTTGGGAGGAGCACAGAGAGAAGAAATGCCATGGTGCACCAGTAGCAGCAAAACCAGATGCCTCTATCTGCCCCACCTGCAATAAAACATGTCTCTCCCATATCAGTCTCTACAGCCACAACAGGCACTCTAACTCTCCAATGGTGTGACTTTACCCCCGAGACAGACAGATGTCAATACACCTGCAGTCTTCTCTTAATTGGTACAATCAAAATATATGTTTACTACATCTATAAAAACAATACTGTAATTTTCTGAAGCTGTACAAACTATAGCAAATGCCACTCCATGTTGTTATAAAGCAAGCACTTATTACTCCATTGTCCAGGGCTTTATATTGACTTTGCAAGTAGCTAAGCATTCTCTCTCCAACACAAAAGGAAAGATTAGGGATTGAGTTTTTATAAAACACACACACACACACGGCAAATGTGGTTATGAACATGGCATAGATAATTTCATGGGCAACTATATTATAGAGGCAGTAATATATGAGAAAGGGAATCTCTTGATGGTTTCCTGTGACAATGGCAGCAGCAGGAGGATTATTACTGATAAGAATAGAAGAGGATTAGATGGAATTCTCCAGTTTACAATAAACATGTTTTTCCACAAAACAAATGGCTGCCTTCAATAATACGTATATAGCCTGGCTTGCCTGAAGTGTTCAGTACAAAATGCTAAGCATCAGTTGAGTTTTTAATAAATACATACAAAAACGCTGAAATTCATGCTTTGCTATTTTGAGACATAAAATTAGATTGGTATTTGCTTGATACCTTGCCAGTAAAATAAGTTTGGAGATGACTGCATTGTAAAAAGAACAAAAGAGGGGAAACAGTAATTGCATTTCAGCCTTGTTCAACTTAGAAATGTCAATAGTGAAGGACTATGGCGGAGGCAGGAGCTTCACTCCGTAGAGCAGGGGTGAGCGGTGAGTGGCCCTCTGGATATTGCTGGACTGCAACTCCCATTATGCCAAGCTGGCAGGGGTGAATGGGAGTTGGAGTACAACAATAGGGCTTCCCCATCCCTGCTGTAAGCCCCACAGAATTCTACAATGGGCATTTTTTTCCATTTCAGCAGTAGGAGTCCCCTAGCTTTAAAGGATGGGCAGTGTGGCTCTCCAAGGTGAAAGCAAGAAAGCAAGCTACAGAGCTGTAATATCGGAGGAATGTTTTAAGGGGGTGCACTGTTCTGTATAAGAAGCCAGTGCACAGTCATGACATGAACCCCATAAACCTTAATGGCATTAGACACTCCTCCCACATTTATCATTTTATTAGAAACAGTTAGTCATGAGGATTGTGCTCCAGAAATAGTTAGCAGAACCAGATTTTCTGTCTGGATTTCCGACAGGTTTCCGGGACTGTCTCTGGAATTGGCTTCGACATTTTAGAAGTGGCATTTTTTTAATTCTAAGATGAACATGTGCAGAGGCTTCCAATGCCTTGTCCAAGGACTTCTAGGGAGGCAACGAACCTGGTCCTCAAGCTTTTCCTGTCCTCAAGCTTTTTATGATGGAGGACCTCTGTAGCCACCCCCAACGACACGATCTCAAGATGGAAGGGGAGGGAACAGCTGCAGTCGCCTGCGATTCCTGCGCAATGTTTGCCATCTTGCCAAAGGTTGCAGGCAGCTTTACCTGCAGCAATTGCATGTTGATTGCCCTTTTAAAAGACAAAGTCCAGCAACTGGAGGAACGTGTAGCTACGCTCCAAAGAATTAGAGAGCTGGAGCTCTTCTTGGAAGCAACAGAGCACACCGTCTCCACCAGAGAGGAGACAGGGGACTCCCCTGAGAAGGAGGATAGTTCAGCAACACAGGAGCCAGATATATGGAGAAACGTGACTCAAAGAAGTAGGAGGCCCAGGGTTCACTCTGATTGTTTAGAAATACACAATCGCTTTGAGGTCCTCTCCCCTAGCATGGAAGACGAGGAGCAGACTCCATTTGAGGATCTCTCCCTCATTACAGTCGATCAGGTATATGAAGACGAGCAGCAAAGTCAGTCCTCAGGGAATGTGCAGGCGACCTTGGAACAGACAGCTCACAGAAGAACCCCGACCAAACCCAAGAGGAGGCGTGTAGTGGTGATAGGGGATTCCCTACTGAGGGGAACAGAAGCAGTGATCTGTGGGCCTGACAAGATGTCTCGGGAAGTGTGCTGTCTCCCCGGGGCTAAGATCCAAGATGTAACTGAACGACTGCAAAAAATCATAAAACCCACTGACGAATACCCCTTCCTCTTGGTTCATGTGGGAACCAATGACACTGCAAGCAATAGCCTCCAGAAGATCAAAAGAGACTACGAGGCTCTCGGCAGGAAATTGAAGCAACTAAATGCACAAATTGTCATCTCGTCTGTCCTCCCAGTTGAACGACGTGGCCCAGGGAGAGAGGGGAAAATAGTGGAAGTGAACAGCTGGCTTCGCAAATGGTGTAAACAGGAACGGTTTGGATTCTTAGATCACGGACTGCAGTTTCTTGAAGATGGTCTTCTGGCAAGTGATGGGCTGCACCTCACAACGGTTGGGAGAAATGTTTTTGCCAAAAATCTCAGAAACCTCAACAGGAGGGCTTTAAACTGACTAATGTGGGGGAGGGAGACAGTGCTCCTGAAGGTAGGAGTCTATCAATTAATGAAGATGATCATCCAAATGTCATAGACCAAATGGAGCAAACAGCACGCGGACCTAGTGGAGGGAGGAAAAAATCCTTAAATAAGAGACACGGGGGAATGATTAATGGACTTCAATGTCTGTACACTAATGCGCAAAGCATGGGAAATAAACAAGATGAGCTTGAGCTCTTGGTACAGCAAACTAAATATGACATAATAGGCATCACTGAAACCTGGTGGGATAAGTCCCACGATTGGAATGTAATAATGGGGGGATACAATCTATTTCAGAGAAACAGACCAGACAAGAAAGGAGGAGGAGTGGCGTTATATGTCAGGGATTTGTATACCTGTGAAGAGATCCAAGATTTAGAACCTCAAAGCCAAAGTGAGAGCATTTGGGTCAAAATTAAGGGAGAGAAGAATAACAGAGACCTCATTGTGGGAGTTTACTATAGATCCCCAAGCCAAACGGAGGACATAGATGATGCCTTCCTGGAACAGATGGCCAAGCATGCAAAAGGAAGGGAGATAGTAGTAATGGGGGACTTCAATTACCCGGATATTTGTTGGACGTCAAACTCAGCCAAGAGCATAAGGTCAAACAGATTCCTCACTGGCCTTGCAGACAACTTCATTGTCCAGAAAGTGGGAGAAGCAACAAGAGGAACAGCCATTTTAGATCTGGTCCTAACCAATGTTGATGACCTGGTTAGTGAGGTAGATGTGGAAGGATCATTAGGCGCGAGTGATCATGCTCTTCTGAAGTTTACCATACAGCGGAAAGTAGCAGCCAAGCATACTAGGACTCAATTTCTTGACTTTAAGAAAGCCGACTTCATAAAACTTAGGGAAGTGCTGGGTGAGATCCCATGGACAGCAATACTAAAAGGAAAGGGAGTTCATGATGGCTGGGAGTTTGTTAAGAGGGAGATAGTAAAAGCACAACGTCAGGCAATACCAATGAGACGAAAACATGGAAGGTGCCTAAAGAAACCAGGGTGGCTATCTAAAGAACTTTTAACTGAATTAAGATTAAAAAAGGATGAGTACAAAAAATGGAAAAGGGGGGAAACCACCAAAGAGGAATTCAAACAAATAGCCAGCACGTGTAGACACAAAGTCAGAAAAGCTAAAGCACAGAATGAACTCAGGCTTGCTAGAGAGGTAAAAAGCAACAAAAAAGGCTTTTATGGGTATGTTTGTAGCAAAAGGAAGAACAAAGAAACAGTGGGGTCACTCAGAGGAGAAGATGGTGAAATGCAAACAGGGGACACAGAAAGGGCTGAACTCCTCAATGCCTTCTTTGCCTCAGTCTTCTCCGATAAAGAAAACAATGCCCGACCTGAAGAATTTGGAGCAAATGATTCAGCAAAGGAAACACAGCCCAGAATAACTAAGGAGATAGTACAAGAATATTTGGCTAGATTAGATGTATTCAAGTCTCCAGGGCCAGATGAACTGCATCCAAGAGTATTAAAAGCAGATGTGATCTCAGAACCACTGGCAGTCATCTTTGAGAATTCCTGGAGAACAGGCGAAGTCCCGGCAGACTGGAGGAGGGCAAATGTTGTCCCTATTTTCAAAAAGGGGAAAAGAGAGGACCCTAATAATTATTGCCCAGTCAGTCTGACATCAATACCAGGGAAGATTCTGGAGCAGATCATTAAGCAAACAGTCTGTGAGCATCTAGAAAGGAATGCTGTGATCACCAATAGTCAGCATGGATTTCTGAAAAATAAGTCATGTCAGACTAACCTGATCTCGTTTTTTGACAGAATTACAAGCCTGGTAGATGAAGGGAACGCAGTGGATGTAGCCTACCTTGATTTCAGCAAGGCATTTGACAAGGTGCCCCATGATATTCTTGTAAAGAAGCTGGTAAAATGCGGTCTTGACTATGCTACCACTCAGTGGATTTGTAACTGGCTGACTGACCGAACCCAAAGGGTGCTCATCAATGGTTCCTCTTCATCCTGGAGAAGAGTGACTAGTGGGGTGCCACAGGGTTCTGTCTTGGGCCCGGTCTTATTCAACATCTTTATCAACGACTTGGATGATGGACTCAAGGGCATCCTGATCAAATTTGCAGATGACACCAAACTGGGAGGGGTGGCTAACACCCCAGAGGACAGGATCACACTTCAAAATGACCTTGACAGATTAGAGAACTGGGCAAAAACAAACAAGATGAATTTTAACAGGGAGAAATGTAAAGTATTGCACTTGGGCAAAAAAAATGAGAGGCACAAATACAAGATGGGGGACACCTGGCTTGAGAGCAGTACATGTGAAAAGGATCTAGGAGTCTTGGTTGACCACAAACTTGACATGAGCCAACAGTGTGACGCGGCAGCTAAAAAAGCCAATGCAATTCTGGGCTGCATCAATAGAAGTATAGCATCTAGATCAAGGGAAGTAATAGTGCCACTGTATTCTGCTCTGGTCAGACCACACCTGGAGTACTGTGTCCAGTTCTGGGCACCACAATTCAAGAAGGACACTGACAAACTGGAACGTGTCCAGAGGAGGGCAACCAAAATGGTCAAAGGCCTGGAAACGATGCCTTATGAGGAACGGCTAAGGGAGCTGGGCATGTTTAGCCTGGAGAAGAGGAGGTTAAGGGGTGATATGATAGCCATGTTCAAATATATAAAAGGATGTCACATAGAGGAGGGAGAAAGGTTGTTTTCTGCTGCTCCAGAGAAGCGGACACGGAGCAATGGATCCAAACTACAAGAAAGAAGATTCCACCTAAACATTAGGAAGAACTTCCTGACAGTAAGAGCTGTTCGACAGTGGAATTTGCTGCCAAGGAGTGTGGTGGAGTCTCCTACTTTGGAGGTCTTTAAGCAGAGGCTTGACAACCATATGTCAGGAGTGCTCTGATGGTGTTTCCTGCTTGGCAGGGGGTTGGACTCGATGGCCCTTGTGGTCTCTTCCAACTCTATGATTCTATGATTCTATGATTCTATGGTCAGCTGCAGTTGTCAAAAGCTGCAACAGATATAATTAAGTGGTTGGTTTATGATAGAGATTTTCTATTATTTTTATCTCTGATGACAGAGATAATGCTGAGATGAACTTCTGAAGCTCTAAAAAGGATCATTATCTGCCATGGGATCCAGAAGACTTCAAGGACAAGTGAGACCAGAGTGGAACAAAATACAAGCTTCCCAATCACCACTTACTTTCTAGGGCAAAAACCAGTAAAAACATCCTTTCTGCAATTAATTTTGAAATCTTTCCAAAGTATTACACAGACGTTATCTAATTGTTGGTTTTAATAATCTTTGATTTAATAATAAATCAAAGAAAGTTACTCACTGCTGAGAGATCCTTCACTTTGGAGAGGTATTTTTGTTATATTTTATGGCTTTCCTCTCACTCCAATATGGCGATTGAGGTGAGAGTGGAATGCTGAGAATCCATTTTCTAACTGCGTAGTAAGAGTTGTGAGAGGCAAGGCCGTGAATCTGTAAGATCCAACCCAAAGATGAAGAACTCTAACTGTATTCCATTAACCATTGCTCTGGCACAACAACTCTTTGATGAGAAAAGACAAGCAATTAAAACACAAATCCATGACAGAAACATCAATCTATCATCAACTAGTTTTGATTTAAACAGTGGTGCCATCTATATTTGCCCAACAGGTAGAAGAACTATCTAGTGAATGATCCTTGTTCAGAGTGACATCCTTGGTTAGCAGTTTTTTGCATCTCTAACATTTGGAGTGTGATGTTCCCAAAGTTGTAGCCTTCTGGCGGTTCTGTCACTGCGAGAAATAAAGTTACAAGGAACCAGGCAGAGGGCCTTCTCAGTGGTGGCACCCGCCCTGTGGAACACCCTCCCATCAGATGTCAAGGAGATGAGTAACTATATAACTCTTGAAGACATCAGAAGGCAGTCCTGTATGGGGAAGCTTTTTAATGTGTAATGTTTTATTATGTTTTTATATATATTGGAAGCTGCCGAGAGTGGCTGGGGCAAGCCAGTCAGATGGGCGGAGTACAAATAATAAAGTTGTTGTTAAATTCTGCACCAGTTACGAAGAAGAAATGTTGATTTTTGTTTTAAGATTATATATATATTTAGTGCATATTAGGAAAAATCTGCTGCACTGGAGAATAATTATGTTAATTTAATTTAGGCAAAAATTATGGTAATTGGGAACATCTCCTGTGGCAGGCATTTCTATGACTGCAACGTTCCAGTTTCGCTGAACTTGCTGTGTTTGGTAATTAGGGTGGCTTTGCAAAACATCTGAAATTTTATGCAAATGTAATGGCAGTTGTTTTCTAAAAAGCCAGCTAGGTGTAACTCCATATAATTTATTTTATAGCATGCAATCTTAGAGGACTAAAACAGAGCAGGCGCATTGTGAGTTGTGAAGTGCAAGATTTTACTCAGATATTTCTGTCAAAGAGTTTCTCTGCTTCGGGAAAACACTTCTTGAAACATGAGGACTAATGACTTCCCTTACCCAATTAAGAGTTTGCTGCTTTTTGCATGAACCAATTTCCATAGGTGCTGCTGATTTGCAGCCACAGCAATCCTAGATTTTGCGTTATGTTCTGAGTATATTTATATATGAGGCAAAAACTAGGGGTGTGTGTGTGTGTGTGTGTGTGTGTGTGTGTGTGTGTGTGTGTGTCTTTCCCATATTACGCTCTGAAGGTATTCTGGAATTTCTCAGAAAGCCTATCTGTGATTCTTTGAAGAGGAGATTGTTAAAGGTAGACAAGGTACCCTAAAGGCAGCTTACCTGATCAACCCCTGCAATATGCAGGTGAAGGGAGTGCTCTCATTTCAGCCAGGCAACAGTGAAACCCAGCTGTTTGGTCCACATAAAGTGCACTTTGTACAACTATGGTAAGGTTACCAGATGTCCCCATTTCCCAGGGACAGTCCCCGGATTTACAAATCAGTCCCCATACAAAATCCTATCGTTCCTATTGAAGCTGAAAAGTGTCCCCAGATTCATTGGAAAAAAATCTAGTAACCTTAAACTAGGGTTTCCTTATTACCTGTTTGACTGGGTTTCACGTGGATTCCAGCTATACCACCAGGGTTCATTACCACCATTAGAGGGCCCAGATTCCCAGAACCATGTTCAGGTACTATTCTGCTCAGTTATTTTGTGAGCAATGGGCCTGCCACTACCCTTCAGTGCTTTTAGCCAATGAACAAAGTCACAGCTATGATTAACATTTAAGCAGTAGTGGGTAGCGGAGTGGAGGAGCAGCACTTCTGATCTCCCAACAGATGAGTTACAGTTGCTTACTGGGAAGGAGAAGGGGGAATGGTGGTGGGAAGCAAGGTACAGTGCAGAGGCACAGGAAAAGAGGCCCGGTTGGCTCTGCCAACATGTTTACACCATGTCACCCTCTCTGCCAACTCATCTCTCCCTCCCTCTCTCCTTCCTAGTAAGCAGCAGCGACTAGGCTGCCAGGAGGTCAGATGAACACGGCCACCTTGCCCCACCATTCACTGCTGCACTTAGGTGAATAGTGCTAGGCATAGATACTTTTTAAAAAAATATAGAAGTGATATATCCATGGCCTGGAGAAGGAATCTCCTGGTTCATCTTGAATCCATTTTGTGCGTATATCTTCCAGCTGATGAAGTTATTACTGCCCACAGCCTGTGGCGTGAAATTTAGCCTCCCCTCACCGTAGCGCTGCAGGTCTGGCTCTTGTAGCTTGTCGCCTGAGGACCAGCTTCAAACTGCTAAGAGGATGGAAGGAGTTCCTCTGCACAACTGCAACAGGCAGCTCTGGAGACAGACCAGGGACTTCCCAACCAGGCAGGACTTCCCAGGGAAGGAAGGAAGCATCAAGCAGCAGCAGCAACAACAGGGAGCAGTGTGGGTTAGAAGAGAGATGGGGGGGGTTGTGCCTTGGTTGTCCCATATAGGGTGGTGGAGGATGGAATGAAGCAAAGATCAGCCTCTCCCGCCCCCCTTAGTCCATTTGACCTCTGGAAGACGATAATTACCGTAGGCATCCGAACAACATGACCAGTCCAACAAAGTTGATGTTGAAGAATCGTTGCTTTGACACTGGTGATCTTTGCTTCTTCCAGTACACTGACATTAGTTCACCTGTCTTCCCAAGTGATTTGTAAATTTTTTCGGAGATACCGTTGATGGAATCTTTCAAGGAGTTGGAGATGGTGTTTATAAGTGGTCCATGTTTCACAAGCATACAGTAAGGTTGGTAGTACAATAGCTTTGTAAACAAGCATTTGGGTTTCCCTGTGAAAGTCCCTGTCCTCAAACACTTTGCACTTCAATTGGGAGAAAGCTGCACTCGCTGAGCCCAGGCAATGCTGGGTTTTGGCATCAATTCCCTTGTGGAAATATAACTATACAGGTAGGAAAAGTCATTGACATTTTCCAACATTACACCATTGAGTTGGATTTGTGGCGCTGCAGAGGGATTGTTTTGTGCTTGTTAGTGCAGCACTTTGGGTTTTTGGATGTTGACCATAGGCCAAGCTTTCCGTAGGCTTCTGCAAAGATATTTAGGATGGTTTGGAGGTCATCCTCTGAGTGTGCACACACTACGCTGTCACCAGCATATTGAAGCTCTATGATGGAAGTTATGGTAACCTTACTCTTTGCTTTCAGCCTGCTCAAGGTAAAGAGCTTTCCATCTGGTTTATATGTGATTTCTACCACGGTGGAGAGTTTCCTTTTGACAATGTGTAGCTTCATGGCAATAAAAATAATCAATAGAGTTGGGGCGATTACACATCCCTGTTTAACACCTGATCCCACTGTGAACAAATATGTAACAAAGAGGGTAAATAACAATTGGGCTTAATTTGGAAATGCAGAAAAACAACATAAAAATAAGGAACTGAAGAAAGAGGGGGAAGGGAGTTGAAATAAGAGAAATGAAAGATTGTTTGTGTTTCAAATTTTTGATTGTGTGTATATTGTAAAAGCTTATAAATAAAATTAGTTTAAAAAATATTATGAGTTATACTGAAGTCATTCTGTTTTAAGGTTTTGTGTTGTATGCTGTTTAGTATGTTGTAAACTGGAGACAAAGTGCTAATACAAATGCAGGTCACATCTTTGTTCCCTAATTGTGAAACTCTGTACATATTTACAAGGACAGGAAATTCATGTGCTCCACAGCACACTCCGTACTGCCAACCAGAAAGCTCTTCCTTGCCTGGGTCTGAAGCTCCTCCTCATTATTTCATCTTCCTTAGAGTAAGTAGACCCAAACCCACTTCCTAACTGTAGGGATTGTACAAATCTGTCCATTTCAGTTTCTCATTTCCCCCATCTGTTTTGCACATTTCTGTATCCATTTGCGAATTTCTCTAATGTAAACACAAAGAGAGAGAGAGAGAAATCTGCATGCCCTTTTGTGTGGATTTCTGCACTGTTGTACACAGCTTGGTCTAACAGATACATTTCTGCAAGCAACGGTCCCTCATATGCTGTTTTGAACATTATTTTAACTAACATACACATTTTTCAGTGCACACTTTCTGGTTGGCGAACTGCATCACAAAATTTGGAGAAGTGCAAAGGAGAGCTGGGTTTCAGTTCACTTCTTAGTTCAGGAAGTGTGAATTAGGTATGCTCACATGAAAATGTGAATTTCTTCCCCATTCCTGCTAAATTGCATATAATAGTAGCTGGGTGGCCAGCTCATTTCATTCCCTACGAAACTCTTTTCCCAGGTGGGTACAGGTCTTCCTCGCTGTGCCACACTTGGGAAGGTGGGCTTTTCAAGGCTAATCTGACAGGTGCTTCTTGGCTACCTTGAAATGCTCCACTGCTCTCTGGAATGCTCAGCATCTGTTTCTGCTGGGAGCGATGTCAGAAATGGTAGGATATGGGTGACAGCTGTTTCTGAGACATGTCATGGCTGTTGTTCCCAACTGCATTGGCAGCATCTGTTTGCCAAACAACAAACACAGCTTGGGTCAAAGTGTTTGCCTCTGCTTGACAAATCTGAAAGAGAACAGAATCGTTCTCCTTGATCGCAACAGTTCGTGTTGCTGAACAAGGTGCCTTATCCTTGACTCCATTCTCCATGCCCCCACAACCCCAAAAAGGAAGTGCAGCTTTTGAAAGATAGCTGTGTTTCAGTGTGCATAGTGGTTTCAGAGGTGCAAATTCAGTAGATTCTCGTAAAATGCAAATGAAATCAAATTCCCTCTACTCCCTGCCCCATAGCTTTTGTTGCCTGAGGCAGGTGCCCGTCCTGAGCACACCTAGCCCAAGGAAGGCAAACAGCCACTACTTTAATTCTTTCTTGACAAAGTGCTCGCTCAATGGTAGCTCCCAAAGTGCACAGAACACACTTCTGGTTACTAAGCAGCTGGCATCCCCTCCCCCAGCTTGTGCCCTGAGCTGGACTGCTGAAGCAACAGCATGGCCATGCCTCTACCCAAACTTAAGTACCCTCATCTGACGGGGTCCATGCAAGCAACCTGTGACCTCTCCAACATGGAAGTTGTTGCTGTGCCTGGTGTCAGCAGCCAGAGTCAGGGGCAGGTAAGCAATAAAACACTGAGTGTCAGTTAACTAAAACAGTGCAGGCCTAGTGATCACAGCAGCTCTTCCCAGTAGGTCTGGCCCCAATGAGTTGGCAGTTGCAAGGACTGAAGGTCCTTCCCAGCGCTCTCTAAGGCTCCTCCCCCAGCAGACCAAGGCTGCTTTGTCACGTCTCTTTGCTCCACCGTCTTCATTTCTCTGCACGTTCTGGGAGACCAGGAGGGAGGGGAGCTGGTCACATCGGGAGGGTTAGATTTTTTGGCTTCTTCAGCAGCCTGCCTCCATTCTGCCTCTTGACCCACCTCTGATTCTGATTCTGGACTGCTCTCTGCCACAGCCTCTTCCTGCTCACAAAGTCCTGTTACCTCTTCAGCTTCTGATGTCTCCTCCCATTCTAGTCCTCTTCTCCCTCTGACCACTCATCATCGCCTCACCACCAATCCCCTGGCTCTGAGCTTTCTTTCCCTGGGGGCTCCCAAGCTGCTGCCTCCCACAGCTCCCTTGCATCCTGCCGCACAGGAGCCACTAAACCACATAAATTGCTACCCCCTCTCCCCTGGACCAGCTTCTCTGATGCTGCCTCAGTCTGCCTCATGGTAGGGCCGGCCTTTGCTCCTGGTGTTCCTTTTCTTTCTTCTTTAGAGGACTGTGTCCTTCTGGACCTTTCTGAATATCGACAATGGCATTCTGCACAGCAACGAGAAAGGAATGTGATTGTCCTTTGTGTGGTTTCGACAGGACTAACAGCTAGGACAAAAGTGCAGCAGCGCAAGTTTCAAACGGAAAGGAGATTTCTTCCTTAAATAATTGGCCTGCTTTAAAGAGCACAAGCATCCAAGCACTAATTAATTTTTTCAAATGAAAATGGACATGAGGAGGAAAAGAGGGAAACAAAGTGTCAGAGCTGAAGTGGCTCCTAGAATGGGCTCCTTCACTGCCCAGAATTCTCTTGAATCCCTAGAAGGGCCTCACTCTCGAATCACCACAAAATCCCACCCCACTCTGGCAATCAGTCTTTAGACATTGTACAACTGGACCACTGAATGAGCCGCCAGTGGTGACTGAAGCACTGCATTGGCAAGGCAGTGTGGAAAAACCGCAACTGCTCTCGACAGGCATGTTACTGTGACTGCATAACTTTATTTTTGGTTGGTGACTGATTTTTCCATGGTAACCTGCACACCACTGATATGATAGAATTCTGTTTCGGGATGAGGGAGAAATCAGATTCAGTTTGCATTTAAAGGCAAACCTACCTACTTTGCAATTTCTGAAAATAACCCAGAACTGAAATGTAGCTAATCCATTTGAATCTGCACTTCTCTGAATTTTGCGGTGCAGTTCTTCAGCTATGTAATGTGTACATACACACATATATAGGAGCAAAATGTGCATGAAAAGCCATACATTACAGAATAAAACATAAAAAATTATTATATTAGGAGAAATGTGGATATGCGGAGATCCGAATTTAAGAATGGAACAATGAGATACTCAAATTGACTGCTTTGCCCATCTCAACTACTGTTCCTACTCAGACCGTCTGAAAAGGCTGACAAAAATCTCAGCTCCAAGAAATTTTCAGCTTCATTTCCACAAACATACAGAAATGAGTTGAGTAGTGTGAGTATTATTTTTTAGTAAAAAAAAAAAAGTATGATTGAAAAGTGACCCAGTGGAGGGGGGCAAAAAGCAGATCAGGATCTACTCATAGCACTGTGGCATTAGAAGGGACCGTGAGAGTCATCTCCTTCAACCCTCTGCAATGCCCAACGTGGGGCTCAAACCAACAACCCTCATGTGCTTTGCCGCAGAGCTCTCCAAACTCTGTGTTGACTGCAGTGTGTAGGTGTGTCACGCAGACACTACCCACACTCCTCCCGGGGCTGGAAAGGGGTCAGTTTAACTTCTGGTTTGCTAGTAAGACTGAATTACTGTGTTGCAAAATGATAAAAAAAATCCTTCCAATAGCACCTGTCAGGGAACTGCCATCGGAAGGACAGGAGGTGCAAAGGCTCCCTGAGGTTGAAAGAGACGTAGCAGCTGACGAGGGAACCAGTAGGGGGCGAGCAGGAACTTCCAGGGAAAGTGAGTCGGAGGGATGGCTCAGAGACGTTTCCAGCGAAAACAGTGGAGAGGTTTCAGGACCTCCTATAGGGACACCCACTCCTCGCCGGAAACTGTCACGCAGAGAGTCCAGAAGACGTGTTTCCGTGAAAGAGCTCTTATGTTGGAAACGTTTCCGAAAACAACCACTTTCGGATTCTACTAGCGATTGACGCAGCCATGCCGGAGGGGCTCCGTCACAGGCAGAGGTTTGAAAACCTGATCAAACTCTGAGGGACTTGCATTTTACGCACAAGCAGCTCATCATCCCATCACAGCAATCCGAAAGTGCCTGAAAGCCAGCTTGTGCAAGCAGCGGCATCATGAGCGACCCAGCCGGAACCGGAGGAGCAGGAGCAGCTGGAGGAGGTCCAAGCCTGGAAGAAAGGTACAGGGCGTTGGAGATCCAGCTGGCCATGCAAACGGCGAGGCTTGAGGAGAGGAGGGCTCAGGATGCAGAAAAGGGAAAGGAGAAAACCACCTCGATCGCCAGAAAGGTGCCAGGATTGGTGCAGAAATTCGGGGGGGATCCCAGAAACTATCATGCCTTTAGAACTGAGATGCAATACGCTCTCAACCTGCAGTATGATGACTTCCCCGACGAGGAATCGCGAGTGGCTTTTGTAATTGGCCATCTCGAAGGGGGGGCGAAGGATTGGGTTCGACCCCTGATGGCAGTGAATAATGAGATCCTAAAGGACACGAGGAAGTTTTTTCGTGCCATGGACCTGATGTTTTCCAGCGACATTGAGCAGGGAGTGGTGCGAAGGCAGTTAATGGCTTGCAAACAGGGGAGTCGATCTGTCCGTGAGTACTGGACTGAGTTTACTATGTTGATTCACAAATTGGGGTGGGACCTATCGGCGGAACCCATCCAGATGCTTTTCGAAGAGGGGATTTCTTCGGCCGTTAAAGATGAATTGTCCCGGGGGCCAAGGGCCGAGTCTATGGATCAGCTGACCAAATCAGCGCTGGCCATAGGAGCGCACCAGGAAGCGAGGGCTTTGGAAAGGCGGGAAGGGAAAGGAGAACGTTGGAGGGAACTGCGCATTCCAGACATTCCAGAGCCACCTTTCCCGCCGGCAGAGCCGATGGAAGTTGGAACAGCGCGGGCGCGCGCAGTTTCAAATCCCAGTGAAGGGCGGAAGAAGGAGGGAAAGAGCGCCAAGAAATGTTATCTCTGCCAACAGCCAGGGCACTTTGCCAGAGTCTGCCCACAAAGAAAGGAATGGCAAGGGATGGCAGGAGCTGTTGGGGAGAGGGAGGAAGAAAGCAAGGAGCAAGTAAAAGCCAACGCCTGGCTGCCACCGTTGGGGCACAGCAGCCAGGCCAAAGAGCAGTGAAAGTGCCCACGCCAGAACCACCCAGACCTGCTTTAGTGATAGAAGTGTCACTAGAGCTGCAAAATGGACACCCACTACAGGTCAAGGCGCTTTTGGATTCAGGCAGCTCCTGTAATTTTATGAGTAAGGAGTTTGCAGCTGAGCACCAGATACAGACCATCCCTTTAAGTAACCCCTTGCAGGTGACCACGATTGACGGCAGAGAGCTGTTGGGAGGAGAAGTTAGCCAACAGACTGTCCCAATGATAATGAGGGTGGCAAGGCACACTGAACCAATAGCATTTAATGTGGCCACCTTGGGAGGAGCGCCCATCATTTTGGGGATGAGCTGGCTGGCGCTACATGACCCGCTAGTGGGCTGGCATCAGAGGGTGGTCTCATTTGGGTCAGCGTATTGCCTAGAACACTGCAAGCAGGGGAAGGTTCCGGGAGGAGCTGGCGTCACCCTAGCCGGGATGGAAGTAATGGATAAAGGGAAAGTGCCCCCACAATACGCAGATCTGAGCAACGTATTCAGCGAAAGGGAAGCAGACAAGCTGCCGCCGCATAGACCCTTTGACTGTCAAATCAACCTACTCCCTGGGGCTCAACTCCCAGTGGGCAAGCTGTACGCCATGTCTGACAGGGAGATGCAGGAGTTGAGGGAGTTCATTGACAAGAACCTGAAGCGAGGTTTCATCAGAGAGTCACGAGCGGTGGGGGGCAGCCCAGTGTTTTTTGTGGACAAAAAAAACACCGATAAGCCGAGATTGGTTGTGGACTTTAGGGCCCTCAATGCCGTGTCGGAACCCCTGGCTTTTCCGATGCCCCGAATTGATGACCTTTTGACCCGGGTGAGGAAGGGGAAAATTTTTACAAAGCTGGACCTGCGGGGGGCGTACAATCTGATACGCATAAGGAAGGGGGATGAATGGAAGACCACCATGTTCACCCCTTTGGGGGCCTTTGAATACCTCGTTATGCCCTTCGGTCTACAAGCAGGCTCGGCGTGCTTTCAAGCTTTTATGAACCACGTCCTGGGACCTTTGCTCTACAAGAATTGTGTGGCCTTTTTAGACGACGTGTTGGTGTATTCGGAGGATGAGGAGCAGCACGTGAAGGACGTTCGAGAAGTGTTGGGCAAGCTGCAAGCCAACCAGCTGTGGGTGAAACTGGAGAAGTGCCAGTTTCATACCAAGGAGGTGGAATTCCTGGGGTACCGCTTGTCAGACAAGGGATTGGCCATGGACCCAGGCAAGGTCCAAGCGGTACTGGAATGGAAGACACCGAAGACCAAGAAGGATGTGCAAAGATTCCTGGGGTTTGGGAACTTTTATAGGAAGTTCATCAAGAACTTTGCACATTTGACGGCGCCCATCACCGACTGCCTCAGCAGCAAGAAGAAATTTGTTTGGACGGCGGAGGCGGAGCGAGCATTTGAAGAACTAAAAAGGGCTTTCGCCTCGGAAGAACAACTTCTGCATGTGGACTTACGAAAACCCATGAGAGTGGAAACCGATGCGTCCGACCGGGCTATCGGAGCAGTACTTCTTCAACCCGGGAGGAGTACGTTGGAGTGGAGACCTTGTGCCTTCTTCTCGAGGAAGCTGAATAAATCCGAGAGGAACTACACGGTGTATGACAGGGAACTACTCGCCATCCACGAAGCGTTCCGGAGGTGGAGACATTTATTGATTGGGGCACAACACAAGGTGCAAGTGTGCACCGACCACAAGAATTTAGAGTATTGGAGAACAGCTCGAGTACTCAACCAACGACAAGTCAGATGGGCCCAGGAATTTTCCAAATTCCACTTTGAAATTTGTTATGTGCCAGGCCCAGAAAACGTCAGGGCGGATGCCCTCTCACGCAAACCAGAGTATTTGGAGGGGGAGGGGGCAATCGAAGAGAGACATGTCATCCCTGAGGACCGCTGGGTGTGTGGGGCGGTGATGGTGGGGCAACGTGAACTGGTACAGGAAACGGAAAATGATGAATATGCCCAGGATAAGCTCAGAGGTCTCAGGGGGGAGGGCGAGAGCCCCGGAGGTTTTGAGGAAAGAAATGGGGCATTGTATTACAAAGGGGCACTGTATATACCCGAAGGTGAATTGAGGGGAAGAATACTCAAGCAGTTGCACGATAGCCCCACGGCGGGACATTTTGGGCAACACAAGACCATGTGGTTGGTGACCCGGGAATTTTGGTGGCCCAAGGTGAGGGAAGATGTAAAGGAGTATGTAAGAGGGTGTGACCAATGTCAGCGAGCCAAAGGGGAAAGAAGGGCACCGGCAGGGTTATTAGAACCATTACCCACACCAGAACGGCCTTGGGAAGCGGTATCAATAGATTTTATGACGGATCTGCCGAAATCCAAGGGGAAAACAGCCATCATGGTAGTAGTAGACCTGTTAACTAAGATGTGCCACTTTGTGGCATGCTCACATGCAGTCACAGCGGAAGAAACAGCGAAGTTGTTTGTAGAACACATCTTTAGGTTGCACGGCGCCCCCTTGAGGGTGATCTCAGACCGCGGCAAACAATTTACTTCCAGGTTCTGGAGGAAGCTCATGAGCTTGCTGCATGTGGAAGTCAATTTTTCGACTGCCCGGCACCCAGAAACCAACGGGCAGGCGGAAAGAGCAAATGGCATACTCCAACAATATCTGAGGTGTTATGTCAATGACAGAGAGAACGATTGGGCCGAAAAGTTGGCGCTGGCAGAATTTGCCTACAATAATGCGGAGAATGTGTCCACAGGGATGAGCCCCTTTTTGGCTAATTACGGGTGTCACCCCAGGGCTTTTCCAGGGGAGGGAGGGGAGAGATGGAGCGTCCCAGCGGCCGAGCATTTTGTAGAAGAGATGGAAGCGATCCATCAGCAGCTCCAGCTCAACTTAGAAAGGGCCAAGGCACAATATAAGAAGCAGGCAGACAAGAACAGGAGGGAAGGTGAAACCATAAGGGTGGGCGATCAGGTGTGGCTGTCAACCCAAGGGTTGCCGTTCAAAGGGGGCTGTAAGAAATTGAGGCCCAAAAGATTGGGACCCTTCGAGGTCATTCAGCAGGTCAACCCAGTGGCTTTCAAACTCCGGTTACCCAACCACATGAAATTGCACCCAGTGTTCCACAGGTCGTTACTGTCACCATACAGGGGGGGGGCGTGCAGGGGAGCACGCCAGGGGACCAGCCTTGGAAGAAAGGGAACGCAGCAACCATGTAGCGGAAATTCTCGATTCCAGGTGGAAGGGAAATCAGGTAGAGTATTTGGTGGCGTGGGAAGGGGAACCGGAGTCGGAAAACACCTGGGTGACTGCAGGGGAGGTCAATGACGAGGTTTTAACAGAAACGTTCCACCGAAGATTCCCTAGGAAACCACAGCCGGTAGAAAGGTTTAGGAGGGAGTACTTTGGCACCACCGACGAGGAACAGGAAATGGAAGGATTCGCGGAGTCGGATTTGGAAGAGGGAATAGACTCCGATGACGAGGAGTATCGAGAGACGAGGGACAGTAGCAGGTGGAGGGAAGTGTTCGAAACTTCGGACGATGATGAAGGTTCTTTCAGGGGTTTTACTTCCTCCCAGCCCGGAGGGGAGGAGACGGGAGGGGGTGAAGGGGGCCCTGGAGGGGAGGTGGATGTCAGGGAACTGCCATCGGAAGGACAGGAGGTGCAAAGGCTCCCTGAGGTTGAAAGAGACGTAGCAGCTGACGAGGGAACCAGTAGGGGGCGAGCAGGAACTTCCAGGGAAAGTGAGTCGGAGGGATGGCTCAGAGACGTTTCCAGCGAAAACAGTGGAGAGGTTTCAGGACCTCCTATAGGGACACCCACTCCTCGCCGGAAACTGTCACGCAGAGAGTCCAGAAGACGTGTTTCCGTGAAAGAGCTCTTATGTTGGAAACGTTTCCGAAAACAACCACTTTCGGATTCTACTAGCGATTGACGCAGCCATGCCGGAGGGGCTCCGTCACAGGCAGAGGTTTGAAAACCTGATCAAACTCTGAGGGACTTGCATTTTACGCACAAGCAGCTCATCATCCCATCACAGCACCTTAAAGACCAACTAAGTTAGTTCTTGGTATGAGCTTTCGTGTGCATGCACACTTCTTCAGATACATCAGTGTGCATGCACACGAAAGCTCATACCAAGAACTAACTTAGTTGGTCTTTAAGGTGCTATTGGAAGGATTTTTTTTATTTTGACTATGGCAGACCAACACGGCTACCTATCTACTATTGCAAAATGATGTGTGTCTAAAAAGTGTGTCACCAACATGAAAAGTCTGGAAAGCTCTGCTCTACTGACTGAGCTAACCCAGGTCTGGTAGGTTGCTGGATTATTTGATCAGCAAAGTTTCTGACTCCCAATAGCAACACGGCCCCCACCCCTTGCATTAGGCTGGAAGAAGGCTTTATCTGTAGTAACTCTAGGGTTGCCATACATCCGGAATATTCCAGACATTGCCAGGATTCGGCCATTGGAAACTGTGTCTGGGCAAAACTTGCTTTAATATCCAGGAAAATCCGGATGTATGGCAACCCATGTCAAAATTTTAACCCATGTTAAAAATAGCCAAAAAATCTCAAGAACTTTTGTGTCTAGATTTTCACTTTTTGAACGATGGCAACTGTTATGTACTAAAGTTTTCACCCTGGGCCAGCAGGGGGATAGTGTAGATAGTTTTCACTCAGGTCCCCGTCAGTTATTTTAGGCGGGAAACCCTAGGTTGTTGTTGCTACAATGTTGATAGCCGGCTGCCTATAAAAGCAGGCCGGCTGAGCTGTTTGCTGTTCAGTTCTGTCCAGCTTACAATAAAGAGCTGTTCTGGAGAAATCGCTGTGTCATCTGCTATGTTCGCCCACAACTTAACAGCAACCCTAAGTAACTCTCATGTACATTTGCATCTGCATATGCAGCTCCTCCCAGAGTATGGCTCTTGGGATGCAGGGGAATTGACCCTCCTCCTGTGCCACTTACTCTACCCTCAAAAGCATCATGCAAATCATCGTGAAGCCTAAATTCTTCCCATGCCTGTCATGGGAAAAGATGCCCAAAGAAGACCACTCCAATATTGCCTTGCAGGATTTCCATGCAAGTTCTGAACTCAGCCATGATATTTTTCAGGTTAAACCTATTCTAATGCAATCCTACGCATGGTTACTCAGAAGTGAGTCCAACTGAATTTAGTGGGCCTTCCTCTTGGATAAGTGGAGTCAGGATGGCAGCTTAAGTGCCTAACCAGTTCAGCAGCAGTAGAAGTGGCCTTCCTCTACCTCTGTTTATTCCTCTCCATGTAAGCTATAAAACTGCCGATGTTGCACTGTGTTTCATTCATCTTGGTGCACGGCATCAGGCAGCCCCTGCAAGGGTGACAAACCTGCTTTATGCAGAGTCAGCTGATGAGATAACAAGATCCTTTATGTATTTAAAACTGGGAAAGAAATGGGTCATGTTGCTGACATTAGCATAATTCTCACCAGAGGCTCTGGGAGAAGGTAGGTCACATCACATCGTTTTCTACAGAAATGTGCGATGTCAGGAAGGTTAGCAGACAGCAGCCCTTATGGCAGATCTGTTTGCTGGTGTGCACGCTATAGAACCAGTGAATCAGACAGAAATGAATCAGCGAGGGCAATGGTGGATCAAGGGTGCAAAGTATTTCCCTCTACAGAGGATCACATCTAGGATCAATGGAGGAAAATCAAAGGAGATATAGCCCAAGGGGAAGCCGGCTTGTCAGTGCACATGACCCTTGATGGATTGGAGCGTCTGCACCTCCTGCTCAAAATGTCTTCCTCCTCGGGATTGGGGCCATTGTTCTCCCCCACCCATGGCACACTGACCAGCTGCCGTTGCTGCAAATGGTCTTTGCCATTTTATTAATGGTGATAGTGCTCCCAGCATCTGTGGATACATTCCACCCCACAATCCTTCACTTTGAATGTTAAAGGGGTTCTTCCTCATTGTGGGCAGGGTGAGCCAAACAGAGCCTGTGCTGTCACTGCTTTACTGTGGTAGGAAATGTTGTTGTTTAAAAAAACATGGTGTGCTACCATTATTTTTTAAATACTCTTGGCTACTGCCACAAACAATGTCAAATAGCCATAGAAGACGAGGAATTGTATGCAGGTGAGTGAGTGAATTGGTGTAAGGATGGAGAGCTCTGTCCAGTGGCGTAGCGTGGGTTGTCAGCACCCGGGGCAAGGCAAGTAATTTGCGCCCCCTAACCCGTGGATTTGCGCCCCCTAACCCGTGGATTTGCGCCCCCTAACCAGTGGATTTGCGCCCCCTAACCCTAACCCCCAGATGTTGCGCCCGGTGCAGCCGGCCCCCCCTGCACCCCCCACGCTACGCCACTGGCTCTGTCAGTCCTCAGCACCCAGCAGAGAAAGCAAGCAAGGTGTCAGAAGATGGAAGTTCCCTCCTCCACAACCACAACCAGCATTCAAAGATAGTGGGAGAAGCAAAGCCCTTCATTCCTCCCCAGGGGGCTAGTAAGGACTTTTCTTGCTTGCTTGCTTGCTTGCTTGCTTGCTTGCTTGCTTGGCATGCTAGTAACTCTTGCGGACTTACTTACAAGGCTGGTGTAAGCCATTTTAACATCATTTTAAACAGTTTAAAATCAGTGCCTGGAAAAGCAGGATTCCACAACAAGTTGTGCAAATTTCCCTAGGTTTTATGCATGTGTGCCTCCAAATTACTCTGCATTTTTTCTGGGTTTTGTGTTTTTTTTAAAAAAATAATCCATAACTCATTATGGGTTTGCTAGTCATGGGGAAAGCATTGAAACTCTACCCCAGCTCTGTAGGTTTTGGACTTTCATGGACAGATCTTTTGCAGGCATAGGGACTAGAAGCCTGCTTTTTTTTGAAAAAGAACAAAGAAGGATTTCAAGATCCTGAGAAAGTTGGATTCTGAGCTCTGGGCTCCTGTTGAAACACACAGAGCCCTAGCCATGCCGAAAGTAAAGGGAAGCTATGACTAGTGGGACAGAATAGCTAATTTCAGAGTATATTTTTAAAATGTTACACATGCAAGTACACACACCCTCTCTCAGACAACTCAATACTAAGCAGACGTAGTTCAGTGGATATTATTACATCTTAGTAATAAACAAGTTTAAATATAAAGTTAATCTGCCTTCCTGAAAGCTTAAGGCACTGCAGATGAAGTTGAGGCTGAGCAAGGCGGAGAGAAGCCTCATTGAAATACATTGGCATAATTTGTTTTCCTGGCAGCTGGGTAAAAATAGGATAGGATATGCGCCGTTTATATTAGGGAGATATGTTCCTATCTAACTCAGACATATTTCATCAGTTTTCCTTTCTGATAATCCGATTGCCGCTTTTATAGTCCATAAAATCATGGGCCGACGTGATAGGAAATGACTTTCAAATATCTTCTTGCTGCCACTGCTCTATTTTTCTACATTTGCTTCATGACTGACTGACAGCTCAGTAATCAACTGCAGATCAGATTTAGGGAAGCCACAATCTACTCTTGTTAATTAATAAGGGCCTGTATTCCCCCTCCCCCGGTGCCAAGAGGCTGTGACAATAGCGCCAACATCCTTTGGCATGGTTCTAAAGAACTTTCAACATATATGTTTCTGTAAAGTTATAATGCACAAAGCAGATTTGTATATTTCAAACCCAGGTGTTTGGGTTCCATCACATTCCAATGGACCCAAGGAATGTCAAGACGCAGCAGCAGCAAGGTTTGGAATAAGGGGATAAGGGGTTGCTCAGGTGTTTGTGGGTTTCATCAGTGGCGTAGCGTGGGGGGTGCAGGGGGGGCCGGCCGCACCGGGCGCAACATCTGGGGGTTAGGGTTAGGGGGCGCAAATCCACGAGTTAGGGGGCGCAAATTACTTGCCTTGCCCCGGGTGCTTACAACCCACGCTACGCCACTGGGTTTCATTGAGCTCATTGGGACTGGTTCATCTATGCCTGTGCTTATCACATGAACAAAAGTGTTTGAGCTGAATGTGTAAACTGACTGACTCATTTTGTTGTTGTTGTTTTATTCCCCATCCTTCATGCTAATGTGGGTTACACAATCTAAAATGCAATATTAAAAACAATTTTTAAAATTGTCAAAGAATACAATCACAAAAAATAAGAAGAGTCCTACAAATAAACATCTCAGGTGTCAAAGGCCAGGATGAAGAGATGCATTATGTAAGAGGTACTACGGAAGTTCTGTCTCTCATGTTAAATCAATAGCCCATCCATGCACTGAAGTTATCCACTGATGTCATCAAGTGATAAGTGCATGAAAAAGTTATCAAGCATTCAAGGGCAAGCACTATTCTTTTAAATGCAGTTGAGAATCCAATTCACCTTTCTCTCTTGCTGCCAACTTGTTAAATGAATATAAATCAGAACGGCTGTATCAGTTATTGGTGATTGCCCTTCAGCAAATTAACACAAATGACGTCTTTGTGCTCCAACCATTATGGGCTGTTTAAAAATCCTTACTAATTTTTTACTCCATTGATCTTACATACAACGATGAAGTCTGTCTAGGTCTACAGATTGTTTTAGCTAGCAATGACTAAGCTATGAGGATTTGTCAATCTTGTTTAGCCCAGTTTCATGGGGGTCCTTCTTCCCTGGAGATCTTGCAATAGAGGTTCTGCACACCATGATGCCTCCATTCTCCCCCCTACAAAAGCATCTACCATAATCCCACAGATGATCCATCTCCACGTCCAGATCCACAGGCTGTTCTGCAGCTAACCTGTGTGGTTATTTCTTGTTATTATTAATAATAATTTATTTCATTTATTAATTGCTTCCTATTAGACATCTCAAAGTGATTTACAATGCAATAAAACCATGTATAAAACAATTTTAAAATAAAAAGTTAACATTTAACAGTTAAAACAACAACAATTAAATATATAAAATCTTTTCAAATTTAGTACAGATACCAACTGGGATAACAATCTTCAATTGCAAGTCTCATTGAAAGAAGAAGCTTTTAATTTCACACTAAAAAGACAGTAGAGCTGATGCCTAGAATCATAGATTTGTAGGGTCGCAAGGGGCCATAAGGGTCATCTAGTCCAATCATCTGCCATGAAGGAAGCTTTCTGCCCAATGTGGGGCTCAAACCCATGACTCTGAGATTAAGAGTCTCATGCTCTAGCAACTGAGTTATCAGCTGATATTGTCTGATATATGGGAAGCAGTTCTTGAGTGCAGGTGCCACCACACAAAAGGCACTATTCTGATATCTTGTGAATTGCATAGTATCTGCAGAAGGGCTTCTCTTGCAACACAGTGATCAACTGAGTATACAAGGTATAAAATGATCTTTAGTTATCCAGTTCTCAAGGTTTGCATACCAGTAGTGGCTCCTTGAATTAGGTAGCTAATTGGCAGCCAGTGCACTTCTTTCAGCATATTATATGTATGTCAGGGACCTGCTGGATAATGAGGAGTGGTGGGAGGCTGCAGCCAGAGAACCCCTAGGGAAGCCTTAGAGGAGGAAGAATCAAAGCCAGGGGAGAGGTGGTGGAACAGGTCAGAGGATGAAGGGGGGTAGAATGGTTGGATGTTGAACAAGCAACAGGCTTGAGTAAGAGAGAGGAGACAGAGGCAGAAAGCACTGCAGATGCAGGACAGGCAGCTGATGAGGAGGAGACAGAGGCTGCTGCAACTTCACAGGAGCCTGCTGGCCCTACTGTATTAAGCTCCCTCCCTTGTCTCCAAGGGCATGAAGAACCCTGCATGTAGCAAAACAAAGATCACAGAGAGCACAGAGGAGCACTCCCCAATGGAGTTTAAGTCTGCTTGGAAAACATCCGGCTTAGGGGAAAGTGGGAGGCACAGGTTGTCATTTCTGGCAGCTGTTTTACTGTTTTCTCTGTATTCTGTTTCCTAGAATAAAGAATAAACTTTACTGCTTGTCTCTGAGTCTCTATGCTGACCTTCAGCTGAACCAGCCCTGACAATGTATCATCTAAGGCAGGCATCAGCCCTCCAGATGTTTTGGGACTACAACTCCCATCATCCCTAGCTAACAGGACCAGTGGTCAGGGATGATGGGAGTTTAGTCCCAAAACACTTGGAGGGCCGAGTTTGGGGGTGCCTGATCTAAGGTGTACATACTAGGGATTTGCACCAGTTGCAAAGTTCACATTTTATCTGTATATTTAACATTAGGATCTGTATTTCTAGTTTGACTTGTTATTCAGATCTGTATCAGATACATTAATGCTGAAGCTCTGTTTTCCCCATTACCTATAATGCTGAACCTAAACATGGTTTATAGCTCTCCCCCTTTTCACAAAAGTGGATGAAATTTGCAGGTGAAGAACTCCTTGCTGAATGGATAATGCATGTCTAATCACAGACTGGCCGTATGGACCACTTCCTCCCTTCTGTTCAGATATCAGCTTAAAGCATGTGTGGGAAACCTGAATGCGGTTCTCTGGGCCTCTCCATCTGGCCCTTGGGGCTTTCCTCAGCTTACGGCCCTCTCTTGGCTTGCTTCAAACTCTCCTTGAATCCTTTTGCCTAACTTGAAGGCATCCTTGCACTCTAATAATAGCCTGGATGGAAGATAGTGGGTGATGTGTCAAAGCTAGGCTACTGTGCAATGCTCACATTTATAGTCATGGCTCTGTCCACTTTTTCTTCTGCCTTTGCCCACCCCTGGAAGGTTTCTCAAAAGAGAATGTGGCCCTTCGGCTGAAAACAGTTCCCCACTGCCTTAGAGCTTTCTAGTGCAATTAGATGCACAACTGTGGTCATGGTTGCAACTGTGCTTTTAAGAGTGCATAGATTTACAGTTTTCAAATGTTAAATGCATGTCTGGGGGATATTACTTGGCATTCAAGAAGGCTACCTCTGGGTGTTGAAAAAACATCTGCCCTCATTAAAATCATTTAAAGGAAGCACCGTAGCAGCACTCTGGATAGCTTTAATTGAAACTAGTTGAAATGGCATATGTTTTGACTGCAAAAGAAAAGATTGTTTTGATCCCTGCTGTGTGGAAAATGACCACAATTACACTATCTGGTGCCTAATCCACACGTTTCTTTAATCAGATACAAAAAAACCATGTACTGTGGTGGAAAAATAAATTTATTCATTACAGTGCACCAGGGCTTGTTAAAACTGAAATAATAAAAAAATTGTATGCTGTTAGGAAACAGGTTTCATAAACATCGTGCATCAGTGATAAGCTGTTATACTGGGACATGGAGATCTTAAAGACTGAAGTAATCTGCTCTAAATATCATATTGGTCGGCTAAATGGGAAAAGCTAGTTAACTCCATTATCTCAAGGAAATGGATTTATCAAAGCTGGCAGAACCCAAAGAACAATCTTTTTCTTCCGTGGTGGTCCCACTCAGGTTTCCTTTTGCTGTGTCCACAAAGATGTATTAAGGAATGCACTGAATGGGTTTATCCTCCATGAGTCAGCAAAGATGACTCATTCCCCACAATGCACCTGCAGACATCTTGTGACTCTCTTATCTCTAGTACTGGGCAGATTTGGCAAGTAATTTGTGTATAGAAGGACTCAGGTTACAGTGTGCTGTGTGGGTCGTAGTAGGAGATTTCACGAATTTTTGAAGGCTATCTGTTGGAACTGTGGATTCAAGTGAAGACTTTTTGAAGAGAGAGTCTGAGGAAGAAGCTGGGAAACTGCCAGACTGCAAAAGTCAAAGAACTCTATCAGTTATAGCAGCAGCACAGCATGGAGGGTACCAGAGGCACCGTTGCCCTGGGTGCACAGTCTGGGGGGTATAAACCAGATGCCCCCCCCGAGATCCTTGTTGTGCGCCCTCCGCGCTCTGCCCAGCATCCGGTGGCAGTGCAGGCTGGGGAGGGCAGAGGGTGCTCTTCACTCTCCTCACCCTTTCCCTGCCTGACGCACGAGCACCTGACCAGTGACGGGGGCAGGGTGCGTGTGTACTCACCCCAGGCGGGGGCAAACAGCGCAATGCCCCTGGGTTACAGGACTTTGCAAGCAACTGAACTTAGGCTTGGCTGTGGACTTTAACACAGCAAGGACTTTGAAGCAAATAATCCTTTGTGTATATAGTATGTGAATATAGAGCGTGCTTTGAGTGTGCCAAGTAAAATAACATTGCTAAAAACAACTTTTTCAAGCTGGGGAGCTTAACTGCTTGACTGAAGTTTCCATGGTGCATACAAAGAGAAGACCCTAACAAATTTTGCTTTTGTGTTGTAGTTGGGAAATTTGGGGTTCATCACACTGCCAATTTCCTCCACTTGGTTGGTACACGCTCTAGGGACTATGCCCCTTCTCACTTCGCTTGCCAGAGGTATACTCCCCTCGGTAAACTTGCATACACACCTTGCCAAACCTCCCACACACCCTCTCACCAACTCCGCTCCCATTCACACCCAATGACCCCCTTGCCAAATATGGGCTAGCATGAAGCAGACACTAGACACAGGAATCCAGAATTTGTCCCCAAAGCATGGCCAATGCAAAAAGCCTACCAGAAATAGTGCTGCCTATGCAAACAGGGGTGAAACTAGGCTTTCCTTCACCCAGGTCAAAGACTCAGTTCGGCATACCCACCCACACCCATGCATGTTTGCATACACATGCGCACGCACGCGCACACATACACCCCTCAACACATTTGTTCTTAAAGGGCATAAAAATAGGCAATGTACTATCTGAATATTTTGAATAAAATATTTTTATGTAATATTTTTATTGACTTCAAACCTACTTTTCACAACAAAATATCCACCATAACTTATAACAAGTAAAAAAATTATGCATTTTTATAGCATTGGGAGTTATAATGTATATCAACTTACAGCATTATAATTTTAAAGCTAGTATCACTGGATCAAGTTACGCCATTTCGTTGAATTAATTAAATAGCTTTGATTGGATTTTGAATAAATGTGCAATTAATTGTTACTGTTCTGAATCATGCTTTTATAAGGTATGGGGTACTGGGGATGAGTTTATGGACTCAGGGGATGGTGGCCTGAAAAAAGGGGGTGCAGAGAAGTTCAAGGGACAAACAGTTGTGGGCGGAGGAAGCTTCAGGGGAGATTGTGCAATGGAGACCATGCAGCTGTTGCGTCTCCAATTTGCAGCTGGATTGCATGGCTTCAGCCCCCCCTGCCAATGGGTCCCAGGAAAGGAGCTTTTGTGGGGTGGGGTCTCTTTGCCCCTTTCTTCTCTCTCCCCTCTCTCATCACCATACTGCATCTTTACCTCATTGTCCTCTCTGGACATCCACCCCCCCTTGCTTGCTATACCAATTTCATTTCCTTCAATATAAAGGGGGGCATTTTCCACTGTCACCCCTCCTCCCCTTTCTAAAACCTCCCATTTCTTGAGATGCTCGTTTAGTCTGCTTGGAAACTTCTGATCCATAGAGCAGGTGGCAGAGCGACCCCTGCCTTTGCTGGGATGAGAACAGGACGTGTTGGCTCTGCCTTTCACCTCCTGCTCTCTGGGCTCTGCTGGGAAATTGCCCCCTCCCCATTTACTGGGAAAGTTGCTGAAGGAGGATCAGGATTAAAAGTTGGGGGTGAGTGGGGAGAAAGTATCCCCCTCCCCACTCCCCCATAAAGGCTCCCCCCCTTCACCTGCCATGAAGATTTGCATTGCAGGATCCTGGTGCAAATCAGCTGGGAGTCTCCTTCCCACAGCTGAGAGTCTGAATGGTGGTGGGAGGAGGGGTGGCTTTGAGTGCAAACACAGTGGTGCCTCGCAAGACGAAAAGAATCCGTTCCGCGAGTCTCTTCGTCTTGCGGTTTTTTCGTCTTGCGAAGCAAGCCCATTAGCGGATTAGCGCTATTAGCGGCTTAGTGGGCTTAGCGGATCAGCTGATAAGCGGCTTAGCGGATCATCTGATTAGCAGCTTAGCGGATCAGCTGTTAAGCGGCTTAGCGGATCAGCTGATAAGCGGCTTAGCGGATCAGCTGATAAGCGGCTTAGCGGATCAGCTGATAAGCGGCTTAGCGGATCAGCTGATAAGCGGCTTAGCGACTTGGGGAAAAGGGGGGGAGGGGAAAAAACCTGCAGGAACTCGCAAGACATTTTCGTCTTGCGAAGCAAGCCCATAGGAAATCCGTTTTGCGAAGCACCTCCAAAACGGGTTTTCCGTCTTGCGAGGCATTCGTCTTGCAGGGCACCACTGCATAAAGATCTTAACCGTGCCCTCTGGAGGCTTAGCCCACAGCAAAGGTCCTGGGTAACCAACCCCCCCCCCATGCACACCCTCTTACATTAGCCCATCTCCACATGGCCCTGCATCTGGGTATGCAATCCCATGGGTGGATTTAGCAATGTGGCCCCTGTCTTGCTGCTCTCATTATGGGCCTTTTCTTAAGCAAATTTGAGACACGCTCATGCTTTGTGTGTCGAACTTCAGTACGCTGAATGAGATAGAATGATGCATCAGTTACTCAAATATAGGTGGTAATTGTGTTTTGCTGAATTTTAAATATCTCTGAATTTAAGCAGTGGATTTCTGCAGCTGCACTTATTCCTCACATATTTGGGGGAATTACCAGAGTATGCATAAGGCCAAATGGACCCAGAAAGGCTCTGGGGCCTGACAACTGTGTGCTCATTGTCTTATCTAGACGGCATATGGGAATCCTGTGGCTCTCCGGACGTTGCTGGACTCTGGATTCCCATCAGGCCCAGTCAGCATGGCCAGTGGTCAGGGATGGTGGGAGTTGTAGTTCTGCCACATCCTGAGGGACACAGATTAGACACCCTGATCTAGACAATTAATTTGGGTTGCCAAATTATGCAGACTAAATTGGCTCACAATCTTCCTCAGATGTTCAGTATAAGACCAATGAAATTGGAAACATGTATTTTGAGTACTGAGGCCAGTTTTAATGTTTTTTTTAAAAGGATAACTCATTTCTAAAATTCACGATTTCCACCAACATCTCCCTCTTTGTTTTTCTTCACCTTTACATAGTAAAATGTTTTTTACTTTTCGTTTAAACATTCAGAAGACAGCTGAGGAGGGAAAAACAACTGCCAAATTTTTTGAGGAAGAAATGGAATCCTTTTAAAATATAATTTTATAATGTTATATATTATGTGAACTTTGTAAGGAAATGGGTTTTGTGAAGCACTGTCCAAAATGAAAAGCAGTTGTCAGAAAATGCAGTCATTATATTCAGGATGGATTCTTCTAGCCTCAATTTAGAAAAATGTGACTGGCTTACTGTGTGCATAAATTTGCCTTGATTGAAAAACCACTTTTTTTGTAGAGAGCTACATACTTCAGTCTTTTGAAAGTGCATTTCCTTTACCCAATTCCCTTTCCTATTATAAACCAGGGAAACTATCTTGTTGAACCAAAGGTGGAATGTTCTGGAAGGTCTGAAAACGCCATCTTGGTAGTCAAGATAACCCCAAAACTAATTGGTAGTTGCTGTAAGAATGAGTTCATATATTTTTAAATTCACTTGCTTTGATATATGCTAATTGTCTTGCTTTGATGTTGTGCTTATCTGTGGACCCTCGAATGCTGGGCTCTTGGGCCAGAGAGGGGAGTTATCTGTAATAATAATAATAATAATAATAATAATAATAATAATAATAATAATAATAATTTATTATTTATACCCCGCCCATCTGGTTGGGTTTCCGCAGCCACTCTGGGCGGCTCTCAACAGAATAATAATAATAATAATAATAATAATAATAATAATAATAATGTGATGTCTTCTAAAAGTCAGAGAGTTGTTTATTTCCTTGACATCTGATGGGAGGGCGTTCCACAGGGCGGGTGCCACTTTCAAATTTCAATGACTCCCTGCTCTCTGTTCTATAGCATTGTTGTGCTGCCTCCAGTAGCACTGTAAGTTTACTCTTTCTTATAATAAAGCACCAGAATTGATTTTTGACATCTTTTTTTGGTATCCCTTCAGCAAACCACTCCCACAAGTCCATCTTTGGGCCGGTAGATCAGGACAGGTTTTCATCCCTGTAATGTGTGGCACTGGGGAGGCAGTGGTGCCTCAGGAGACTCTGAGCAAGACACATCTGCACTGTCACACAGCTTATTCTCTCCCACTACCTTCCTGGTTGCTCATTCTCATCCACCCAAACTTACCAGGAAGCAAATACAGTGGTACCTCGGGTTACAAACTTAATTTGTTCTGGAGGTCCGTTCTTAACCTGAAGCACCACTTTAGCTAATGGGGCCTCCTGCTGCTACCACGCCACCACTGCGCAATTTCTGTTCTCATCCTGAAGCAAAGTTCTCAACCCGAGGTACTATTTCTGGGTTAGCGGAGTCTGTAACCTGAAGCATATGTAACCCAAGGTACCACTGTACAGTCGTACCTTGGTTGTTGAACACCTTGGAACTCGGAAATTTTGGCTCCCGAATGTTGCAAACCCAGAAGTGATTCTTCCGGTTTGTCAACCCAAATGTCCGACGGGGCTTCCGCGGCTTCTGATTGGCTGCAGGAGCTTCCTGCAGCCAATCAGAAGCTGCGATTTGGCTTTGAACATTTTGGAAGTTGAACGGAATTCCGGAACATATTCCATTTGACTTCCAACTACAAGTCCTTTTTTCTTTAATTCGATCCCACCAATCCTCACAGGTTAAGAACGCCTCTTCTCACCCCAATTCTAAGCTTAGTAACTCCATAGCTCATTTGGCTTCTTGTCATTCATAGGAATGTATGTATGTAGGAAGCTGAATTTGTCCTGCTCTGCTGTGAGGCTGGATGCAAGGCTGAGGCCTCTTTTTTCCTATGGATTGTTCAAGGTTGTTGAAACCAAAAGAGATCATAACAAGCTCCAAAAAAGTGCATGAGTGGTAGCATGGCCAATGAGCTTCCTCCCTGGTCAGGAAGTTAAGTTTAACCTGCCCCATAAAGCTTCCTCATCCACAGTTCCATCCAAACTGAGAACTACCCTTCTCACGGTAATTGGACTCAAACCATCCCACTGCTTGTAGGTTTGTTCGCTGAGTAGCTGGAATGGTCAGTGCCATCACACCAACTCAGCCAGTTAAGGAAACTGCAAGCAATGAAACAATCTAACTTAGCATGGTCTATGCCCAGTACGAGGAGATGTTTCTGCAGTGCTCCTATTATTGCAGCTAATTGTTTGTAAATAATTGATTTAGGTTACATTAATTGTTTTGCATCTGTTAGGCTTAGATATAAAAATGCAATCTTAAATGTTTATTAGCTTACCCACTCTCTTTTCAAGTCTCAGCTGAACAAAAAGATAATTAGTCCTAGAAACAATTTCTGAAGGATCCTGGAATACGTTTGGTTTAACAAATGCTGTCCCCTAGAGTTTGCAATTTAATGGTATGCTTTGGGCAGGGAGAGGAGGAACTGTGTCCAAAGAGAGTAGAAGCTTCATTTTTTAAATACAAATTTATTTTCAACAAAATTATTCTTTTGCAGTCTAAAGGCTCCCCCCCCCTTGTGTTTATATCACTTTTAAAATGTCTTGCCTATAAATAACTATAAAGGAACTGAGCTTCTTGATAGCTATGAGCACTGATCTTTACTTCACTATTCAATAAATGGAATGGATTTTACTGGGTAAGCTCACTGTTAAATCTCATTTTAGAGTGAGCCACCTACACATTTCATGTTGCAAGACCTTGAAACACAAACTCAGGATGATGTCCACATTTTTGAGAGTGAAACATTAAAGCAGTTTGGAAGTAAGTATTATAGAAAAACTCCAATGCTGCTCTTCTGCTATTTTGCTTCCTCTCATGTAAAATACAGGACAAGTGAACAAATGTTTGTTTGCTGCTTATAATTGTCAGTTGCAAGCCCTTTTTGAGATGTGCAAAGACCCCTAGAGGAATTTTTGCTAGTGTTTTTGAAAATCTTTTGGTTTTCTTTAGGCTAGGATGTACTTCACATTTTGCCTTGTATAAATTCACATTGTGCAATGTTCCACTGCTTATAATAAAGGTTTCAGGGGAAACACTTGCACCCACAACAAGGATCTTTGTTGAACTGAAACTTAGATAAGTGGCTTGTTGATCAAGTTAATAGTAGTTGCTATAGACTTGGTGCCCATATTCATGCCTTCATGAACTTGAAGACTCATGTCTAGCAGGGCCAACCCACCCATAAGGCAAGGTGAGGTGACATACCCTCATGTGCATTTATGAGTGGAAGCTCCTATGCTTCAGCATTCTGATATTGACCTCTAAAATTCTTAGGAACTAGTGCAACGAAGGCCCACAGTTTAAAAATGAATTGAATAAGGCTGCTAGCTTTGCCTGTTGATTTACGTTCAATAACCATTTATCATAGAGGAAAGTGAGAAGCAGATGAGGCTCATCAACCTGAGAAGGTAACCCATCTAGGAAAAGGAAAACTCTGATCCTAAACCTCCCCTGCCTTGTGGGTTTTCTTAGGGAGAAGAAAGGCTGAGGAGGAAACCCTACACAAATCCGGAGTGGAGTCCCTAAGACCATTTGATGGCATCTTGTATGCCTCCTTTCAGCAATTCCTGCAGCTGGAACCTATTGCTCTGCTTTCATTTGAACCAGATCAGTAAGGCCAAGAGGAGGGTTTGATCTTCTGGGCAGCCCAGGACTTCCTTACTCACTGCCCCAGGGAGATTACTTCAGCGCTGCTAACACAGTGGTTTGATTTCAGCCCTGGAGGCGCACTCCATTGTCTTTTGAGACAGACAGATGCCAACAACAACATATTTGGATGTAGGGTTGCCATATTTCAAAAAGTGACCATTCGGATAGAAGAGTTGTTGGGCTTTCTTGCCAAATTCGCAAAAGAAGAAGAATTAGTTTGGGGGCTATTAATGACCTTATTTATATTCCCCCCAATAGGGTTGTCATACGCTCGGAATTTCCCAGACATATCCAGAATACTGCAGTTGGAAGCAGTGTCTGGGTGGAAATTGTTAAAATGTCCTGGAAAATCCAGACATATGGCAGCCTATGATGATACTGCCAGAGGTCCTAATTTGGCCAAGGGCCTGAGGTTTCCTACTCTATGGTACAAGGATCGGCTCTTTCAAATATTCGATTGAACATGCTAAGGGAGCAGAATAGGCCCCAAGGGCATTCAGACACACTTTTCAGCAGGGCTGTTATGTCAAGTGTAGGGATGAAATGCTCTTTCAGTTTGGGTTCTCTCGGTTTCTCATTTTTCCCACTTTATTTTTTTTTTTTAATATTTTTATTGCTTTTTTCCAGGGTCAAATACATAGTCAGTAGCTCATCAAAAGCGACTTTACAGAAAGAAAAAAAGAGGTTAGAAAAAAAAGAAAAGAAAAAAAAATTCATATTTTCCAAACAATTTTTCATAATCTACTGGACTTCCCCACATCCTCCACACCCTGCGTTCTTTACAATAAAAATAACAGCAAATTGTTACCTTGTTTCATGCGTTTTATGTACTTTCATCTAATTGTATTTTAGATTTAGGATACTTATTGTTAAGTCATTTTTTTCCCATCATCAATCCTAAAAAGAGAAAACATTACCCTAAACTTTGGTCTTTTCATGGTTATAACGTAATTTCCACCATTTTCAAGTTTAATTGCTGAAGCTAATTTTTCCAAAACTTAGCAAATTCTCAACATTCATATAACTTATAATGTTTTTGTAAATAGTCCTTAATTTTTTTCCAGTCCTCTTCTATTGTTTCTTCTCCCAGATCTCGGATTCTGCCAGTCATTTCGGCCAGCTCCATGTAGTCCATCACTCATTTTTCCCACTTTAAATTCAGTTCTCCACATTTTAACAGCAATTTGTGATTTTTTTTAAGTCATTGTGAAAATTCATCTTGATTTTAGTGTGAATTTCTCCTAATAAACAGGTTTTCGTGTGCAATTTTGACTAATATACACCTTTTTGCATGTTATTGTCACTAACATGTGCCATTGCACATTTCCTCAATATTCATGCATTCTTGTGAAGATGGTTTGGAACATTTTTGCAAAATTAAGGTTAGTGCAAATTTTGAAGGACAGCTTCATATTATTTCTGAAAGTGCAAATCTCATTGATTCAGTTTTAAATGTGACCTGAATCACATCTCTCCCCTATCCCTAGTCTAGAATTGTTCTATATTGGTATGTATCTAAGGAAAATCTTCTGTAATGGATTATGCAATTGGAAAAGTAGCACTTTTAAAACACAATGCAGCTAGGATAATACAGGATGATAAGAATGTGTTACGATAAAATGATCTCAGGGAATTCTTCTGAAATACTTTGCTTGGTTCTAAGTGGCCTCTTTAAAGGTTGCACGAGGAGCTGGTGCTTGTTTTATAAAACAGAATATTCAGTGACATATAGAAAATCAGGCAATTAAGTGACTGATAAGGCTTGCAGCTTCCGGCCCTCTTTCCCCCTTTTCATTTGCTACGCTGAATATGCTTTTCTGTATTCTGTGAACCATTTATTTCTTCTGCCTAGATAACTGCTGTCTTGTAGAATAGCCTATCACAATACATTTCAAACATTTCCCCCCATGTACACTTTGAGGTTTCTGCCAGCGTTTTGCTTTCCAATTGTTTTATTGTCATCATCACAGATTGCTGAAATATTTGCTGTAAAACATTATTTGGTTTTCTGCAGTTTACAAGCAAGTTCAATTGCCTGGCCATTTTATGGATTTATTTATTTATTAGGCAGAAAGGAGTCAGCTTGGCATAAAATGATCTATGCTCAGGTCATTAAGCAGAAGAGAATGCTAAGCAAAGACCATCCAAAATTAGCCATTGGGCAGGTGGCTAACTCAGCTCTGGCTAAGTTGTCACTAATGAAAGTTGCCACTGGTGTCTGTCTCGTGTGTGTGTGTGTGTGTGTGTGTGTGTGTGTGTGTGTGATGAAGCCACCATTTCCTTCTTCCCCCAGTTATCCAGTACAATGTTGCATCTGAAGATTGTAATGGTGGCTGATCTATCAAGTGGGAAGTTCTGCTTGCTGACACCTCACTTGTAGCAGCAGCCACTGCCATCTAACAAAAATGTTCAGGGAAATTTAATGGAGCTTATTTCCAGGTAAGTGAGTATAGGCCTGCAGCCTGAAAGTCACTTAAAAACACTAACGCCCATAGCCCTGGTCCTTCCAAGGAGTGTGTGGCTCTGTAATAGGGTGATGTGAATTCTCTGGCCTTCCAGAAGCTGCTGGACTTTAAATCATGGGTAGCCAATATGGCAGCCTCTGCATTCTTGCTGGACTCCATTCATCAACCCCAGCCATTATGGCCAATGTTCAGTGATAATGGGAGTTCAGGAACAACACAGCACAACTGCACAACATATTCCAAATTCTCCAAATGAGAAATGCTCAATGAACCAACCTGTTTTATTATTATTTCTATTTCACTTCATATCAAGCAAGCCTTTTCAGCATTTATAAGCAACATTTGTGCCTGAGTCATCTCCTGCTGTGGCACTTGATTAAATAAAATAATGTATATGTCCAGATCAATATTGGGGTGTCACTGGAGAAGATATTAGCACAGCAGTATTACTACAAACACTGGAAATTTGTCCTGGCTCCTAAAACTCTTGTCCCAGCATTCTGTGTGATGTAGTTCACAAGTGCACACTCACAAAATAAATCACATGTCCTCACTGAGGTGTCAGGGTCAAGGACATAGGTTTGCTTCCATTTATACTATATAGTTTTCCCCTTCTTGGTGAGGATATAATCAACTCTAGAGAACAGAAAGATGCAGCAGCACCACCTGCTGACAAATGAATACACAGAGCTTGAAGCAGTTTACAATAAAGACAAATCTAAATAAATTATGAACAGACATATTATTATTATTATTATTATTATTATTAGCTATTTATATACCACCCTTTATTAAAAGATCCCAGGGTGGTGTACAACATTAAAAACACATTATAGAACATCAATGATAAAAATGATAAACTTGAATCAGTTACTTTAAGCCCAAGTACATGATATCTAGGGACGCGGGTGGTGCTGTGGTCTAAACCACAGAGCCTTGAGCTTGCCGATCGGAAGGTCGGTGGTTTGAATCCCCGCGACGGGGTGAGCTCCCATTGCTCGGTCCCTGCTCCTGCCCACCTAGCAGTTCGAAAGCACGTCAAAGTGCAAGTAGATGAACAGGTACCGCTCCAGCGGGAAGGTAAACGGCGTTTCCGTGCGCTGCTGCTCTGGTTTGCCAGAAGCGGCTTAGTCATGCTGGCCACATGACCCGGAAGCTGTACGCCGGCTCCCTCGGCCAGTAAAGCGAGATAAGCGCCGCAACCCCAGAGTCGTCCGCGACTGGACCTAATGGTCAGGTGTCCCTTTACCTTTTACATGATATCTATATCTAGATAACTAAGATTTAAGTTGTTTAGATCTTTAACTCCCAACCAATATAAAAAGCATGCTGTTCACACAACCACTGGCACAATCTCACTCTCACCATCAACTCACACAGCCACTGCAACCAATGGATGGCTTTAAAAGAGAAGTAGCCTTATCCTTCATTAATTTATCAGTCAATGGCTACTGGCCACAATGGCTATATTTTACCTCCACTGTTGGAGACATTATGCCTCTGAATACCAGTTGTTGCAGTTGGTGAGAGGGTTGTTGTGCTCAGGTTCTGTCTGTGGCCACTATGAGAACAGGACGCTGGATTAAATGGGAGTCTGGCCTAATCCAGCAGGGTTCATTCCCCACCTCATACACTACCTCCACCAATCAACCACTCGTACCCAAACCACTCACACTCAGCAACACTACGACCCACAAAGACTCACTCTGCACTCATATCCTTCCAAATGCTCCTGTCCGTAGTTGCTGGCTACCCAGTGTGGGTTACAGGGCTGTTTGTTCTCCTGGCTTCCCAAAACTGTGCTGCCACTTACTGAATCAGGAAGGCAGCAGCCATGCTCACAGCAACTGCAGGGAACCCCAAAATGGCACCCACTGAGGGAAGAAAGGGTGTGTGAAGAGCTACATCACAAACAAGGGGGGAATAAAGATCTACATTGGGAATAAGGGTGGGAGGAGACCAGCAGCAACACCTATTTGCCAGAAGGTCGCTGTAGAGGTGGTATTTGGGGGAGGGGGGCCATGGAGAAGGTACGTCTGGCCTCCAATGAGTGCACTGCACTGTTGCTGCCACTGCAGCAGTGGCAATGGCAGTAGCAGGCGATGCATTCCTTGGAGGCTGGATCTGCTGCCCCTGTGGAATCTGCTGCCTGAGGTGGGTCAACCCTGGGTGCTCAGCATAGTGGTGGCGCAGTGGTGGAGCCAATCCAATGCACTGTGCCAACATAGTGCTGAGCTCCCTGCTGCCTTGCCCCTTCACCTCTTGTGATGCAGCAGTGATGCTGAGAGAGCAACACAGCCTCACAAAGACCGCACTGCCATCGACTCCTGGTCCCTGTGATTGAGAGGAAGTTGAAACTATTGGGTATATCTTATTATTTTGTAACCTTTATCAAGATCTCCGGAAAGAGGACATTAATCTCTGGCAACAGTACATTAAGTCTTATAATAAATAAAAACGAGTAGCCTCGATGTGAATTGCATTATTTACGCAGCTTGGTTACTTGGGAGCAGAGGGTAAGATGTGCTGTGTTGAGAGTGTTAAGACTAGGATATGGTGGGCTGAGGTTCAGATCCCCACTACAAAGCTCACTGAATAACCTTGAAATAGTCACTGTTTCTCAAGTCAAGCTAGCAAAAATCTCAAGTCAAGCTAGCAAAAATCTACCATTTGCCTGATAATAAGTGTTGGAAATGTAAAGACACTGAAGGTACTTTCTATCACCTTTGGTGGACGTGCCCGAAGATTAAGGCTTTCTGGGAAATGATATATAATGAAATGAAAAAGGTACTTAAATGTACTTTTCCCAAGAAACCAGAGGCCTTCCTCTTGGGCATTGTCGGCCAATTGGTGCCAAAGAAAGATAGAATTTTTTTATGTATGCTACAGCAGCAGCAAGAATACTCATCGCAAAGTATTGGAAGACACAAGACCTACCCACTCTGGAAGAATGGCAGATGAAGGTGATAGACTACATGGGACTGGCTGAAATGACTGGCAGAATCAGTGACCAGGGGAAAGAGACGGCGGAAGAAGATTGGAAGAAATTTAAAATTTATCTTAAGAAACATTGTAAAATTAATGAATGCTAAAATGTTGAGGTTTTAGAAATACGGGGATTATGGCTGTAGAAGATTAAGTAAAAGAAAAAAAACAAGGTGAAAATTAGATAAATTCAAGGGTGAGGATTTGCTGAACAAATTTGGAAATTGGGATGCAGAAAGGAAAGGTACGGGGAAGTCGCTGAAGTAAGGTTTAGGGGGGGGGAAGATTTGAAATTATACATGTTTGTTTATGTGTTTGTTTGTTTGTTTGTTTGTTTGTATTGTTTTGTGTTTATATAAATTGTGAAAAACCAATAAAGAAAATTCAAAAAATAAATAAATGAAATAGTCACTGTTTCTCAGTCTAACAGGGTTATGAAACTTGTTTTGGTGGTGGAGGAGGAAGCATGTATGTTTCCTGAACTCTTTGAAATCACTGAGGGGAACTGTAAGCAATAGGAATGAGCGGATTTCCCTCATTCTGTGGGTTCATCCAGCTGTTCTGACTTGAAAGGTTTCAAATTTTGGAGCTGGTGTTTGCGAAGCTTGCCACAGTTTCCATCTGACTCTTTTCTCAGGCTATTGACATGCGTCAACAGTCCACAACTGAATACAAAATGCAATTACATGATAAATATTTTTGCACTTTGATTTAATCACTGTGAGTGTGAATTGACAATCCAAACTGAAAATGTGGCACGCAGTGACCAGGCAGTAGCCTGAACAAGGAAAGCCTGGGTATTGAATTTAAAAATGGAAAAATGGGGGGATTATTAATATGCTGATGCTGCTAAATAAATAAGAAAGGGGTAGTTTAGAACTCCAAAGTTTGGGATGCCCACATAAGCCTATAAGCCAGGGAGGTCCAGCCTTTCATACCAAGTGGCCCACAAGAGTACAGTCCACTGTTGTTGCACATGAAGGGAGAGTGAGGCAGGATCCTACAGCCCTCCTTCCCATAGCTGGGAAAGCATGAGCCAGGCTTGGAGGAGCAGGCAGGAGGAGTCATTGTGCCACCTTCCCAAAGCCACGCGTCTCACTTACCTGACTTTCGGAAGGCAACGCAAGGGCTTCGGGGGGTGGGGTCAAATGTTGCCCTCGCATGACCCTCCCATGTGCCAAGGCAGTATGTGAGCCGTGGGAAGGCAGTGTGAGGGCTGCGCACCAGGGGGGCATCAGATGTTGCCAAGGGCTGCCAAAAAGCCCTCAAGGGCTGCATGCAACCCTCAGGCCATGAGTTGGCTCCCCCTCCTATAAGCAGTCCCAAGAGCAACAGCACTCTTCCCTCTTGCAGTTTCCAGCACCTGTTGTTCAGAAACATGCTACTGTGGTTTGCGATTTGCAGAATTCAAAGCTAGTTTAATGAGCTCCTTTCATGGGGAGGAGAGACTCTTGCATTCTGGATATGCTTAATAACATACCCTCCAAATGTCCCAATTTTCCAGGGATGGTCCTGGTATTACTAAAGCCATCCCAGCTTCTGATTTTATCTGAGAATGTCCCTATTTCCCCCACCAGTGCTGCCGCCACTGAGCTGGGGCAGGAGAGGAGCCGGAGGTTGTTCTGAGAGGTGATGAGGGAGCATCCCTTGGCCTCTGCATGGCCTCTCCATGGCTGCTGCTGCTGCTGCAGGCCTTCTCCTCTGGGCAGCTTGCAGCAGCTGCTGGACAGCCAATGAGGAGGTCAAGACACTTCTGCTGCAGAGGCCCATCCCTGTGTGAAGTGCTGGCTCTGAGGGGCAAGTAGAGGGCAGGGCCTCCCTGGGCAGGAAGAAAGGGGGAGCAGAGCAGAGTGCAAGGAGTTTCGATTTTTTAAAAAAAGAATGCTTTGTTCGACCGCATCTAATTTTGCCCCTTTCTACAATTTATTTATTGGTGTGTGTTTTTCTTTTGTAAATCTACCAGAGAATAAAATAAAATAAAAATTAAGAGGTTTTTTTCAGGACAGTGGAGGGCATGTGTTGGTGGCACTCACCCTTCTTCTGATAGGGAATGATGTGAAGAGGCGCAAGGGACAGAAAATGGGGGGTCAAGGAGGGTCAGTTGGGAAGGAATGAGAAATGTCCCTATTTTCTTCTGAGGGATGTTGGAGGGTATGTCATAAGACCTGGCAGAATGCAAACTGTGTGGGCGCTGCCTATTTTAGAATAAAGCTGTGGGGCGGGGAGAAGAGAATGCATCTTGAAGGGTGTCAAAAGATAAATTCTTGTCTTTTCTCCGGAAAGTGTTGTGGGGAGAGTTGCAACATTGTTCTCATTATCTCAGAGGAAGAAGGGTAGCATTTGAAAGTCAAATAAATTGTATGGAGACAGATTCATTTAATTTTTTTTAAGTACCCATATTGCAGCTTAAGGCGTTGACTCCCCTGTCAAACGCACAATAGCAAGGGATGGGGAAAGTTTTAAGTTATGAACACTTGATTGAGACTAGATTGTCAGCAACAGAAAGGCTGCCGCCTCGGGGGCTGTTTACTCTTGTTCAAAGAGAAGAGGAGAGCTGCTGAATGCTCCTGCCTGCCTTTCAGAGTTGTGGGGGCAGGGCCAGGAGGCCAGGGGAGGTGACTGCCTCAGGTGGCAGGGTCCGCAGGGACAGCAGATCCCGGTGCAGACCTTTCGTCCTCCTTGTTCCTGAGGTAGATCTTCCCTCAGCCATTTTTCCTTGTAAGGAAGAGCACGGCTGGGTGGTTCGCTTCAGGTGCCAAAATGTACTGGGCCAGTCCTGGGCTGTGGGGAGAGAGGGACTGAGTCTGAAATTATGACAATTACAGAATGAATAAAAATATTGAAGCACTGTGTCTCAGGCTGTGTACATACCACACCTTTCATGTGGCTGGGATGTGGGTGGCGCTGTGGTCTATATCAATGAGTCTCTTGGGCCTGATGATTGTAAGGTCGGCGGTTAGAATCCACACAGTGGGGTGAGCTCCCGTTTTTCTGTCCCAGCTTCTGCCAACCTAGCAGTTTGAAAGCACACTGGTGCAAGTAGATAAATTAGGTACCTTTGCATCAGGAAGGTAAATGGAGTTCTCATTGTCATTTTAAATGCAAATTAGGCATGCTTACTATTAGCTGCCTCTCCTAAGACAATTTGAAGGGGAAGTGGAATGAAAGGAAGAAGGAGTCTTGGTACAAAAGTCCTTCTTCTGCCCATAGGAGCCAACTCCTGGGGACCAAGGGGTCTCTGCCCCCTAAAATATTTGAGGGGACTGCCCCCCCCAAAAAGTTAAGCCATTCAAATAGTGTGTGCACACCAGATCATGTGGTCGATTATGCGGGGTGGGGCTTGCCTTATAGTATCGTTTTTGAAGAAGTGCCCTTTCCCACAGCTAGTAGCCATTCTTTTTGACTGCGGGATCATGAGGTGAAGGAGAGGAAATTAGGAGGAGCTTTGGGGGGAGGGTGGAAAGAAAACCTTTGCTAAGTTTTACAGGCATACCCATCATTTGTAGTTGGTGAGCAGCATGTGCATCTGTTCCTGTCTTGGGTCAGGCTGTGCTGCTTCTCTTGACCTGCCGCCTTCTGTGACCAGTGAGGTCACACAGCCCTGCCAGTGCAGAAACCTTTGGAGAAAACCTTCCATTAGCCATTCTGCATTCATAAAAAGCTCAATTCATCTGTGTCTGGCTGGGGGGATTTTATTACTGGCATTATGGAGGCAGACTGGAGGAGGGCAAATGTTGTCCCTATTTTCAAAAAGGGGAAAAGAGAGGACCCAAATAATTACCGCCCAGTCAGTCTGACATCAATAGCAGGGAAGATTCTGGAACAGATCATTAAGCAAACAGTCTGTGAGCACCTAGAAAGGAATGCTGTGATCACCAATAGTCAGCATGGATTTCTGAAAAATAAGTCATGTCAGACTAACCTGATCTCGTTTTTTGACAGAATTACAAGCCTGGTAGATGAAGGGAACGCAGTGGATGTAGCCTACCTTGATTTCAGCAAGGCATTTGACAAGGTGCCCCATGATATTCTTGTAAAGAAGCTGGTAAAATGCGGTCTTGACTATGCTACCACTCAGTGGATTTGTAACTGGCTGACTGACCGAACCCAAAGGGTGCTCATCAATGGTTCCTCTTCATCCTGGAGAAGAGTGACTAGTGGGGTGCCACAGGGTTCTGTCTTGGGCCCAGTCTTATTCAACATCTTTATCAACGACTTGGATGATGGACTCAAGGGCATCCTGATCAAATTTGCAGATGACACCAAACTGGGAGGGGTGGCTAACACCCCAGAGGACAGGATCACACTTCAAAACGACCTTGACAGATTAGAGAACTGGGCAAAAACAAACAAGATGAATTTTAACAGGGAGAAATGTAAAGTATTGCACTTGGGCAAAAAAAATGAGAGGCACAAATACAAGATGGGTGACACCTGGCTTGAGAGCAGTACATGTGAAAAGGATCTAGGAGTCTTGGTTGACCACAAACTTGACATGAGCCAACAGTGTGACGTGGCAGCTAAAAAAGCCAATGCAATTCTGGGCTGCATCAATAGGAGTATAGCATCTAGATCAAGGGAAGTAATCGTGCCACTGTATTCTGCTCTGGTCAGACCACACCTGGAGTACTGTGTCTAGTTCTGGGCACCACAATTCAAGAAGGACACTGACAAACTGGAACGTGTCCAGAGGAGGGCAACCAAAATGGTCAAAGGCCTGGAAACGATGCCTTATGAGGAACGGCTAAGGGAGCTGGGCATGTTTAGCCTGGAGAAGAGGAGGTTAAGGGGTGATATGATAGCCATGTTCAAATATATCAAAGGATGTCACATAGAGGAGGGAGAAAGGTTGTTTTCTGCTGCTCCAGAGAAGCGGACACGGAGCAATGGATCCAAACTACAAGAAAGAAGATTCCACCTAAACATTAGGAAGAACTTCCTGACAGTAAGAGCTGTTCGACAGTGGAATTTGCTGCCAAGGAGTGTGGTGGAGTCTCCTACTTTGGAGGTCTTTAAGCAGAGGCTTGACAACCATATGTCAGGAGTGCTCTGATGGTGTTTCCTGCTTGGCAGGGGGTTGGACTCGATGGCCCTTGTGGTCTCTTCCAACTCTATGATTCTATGATTCTATGATTCTATGATTCTATGATTATCATCTACTCTTTGCTCTCAGCTGACGAGTGCATGTTGCAATGGTGTGCCCATAAAAATACTCAGGTAGATGGATTCTCCTGCTCCTCTGTAGCCTGCCAAAAGCGTATGACACTTCTCAGGCATTACACCTCCTGTCAGATAATTGCATCTCACTCTGAAGTAAGCCCAATCAAAATCGCCTTAGCCTTAATCGGTTTTATTGATCATTAAACCCCAGAGTCACCAGGTCTGTTGGATTTTAACAAGCGCCTCACAAGAGAGCACTTTCAATCAAAGCTAAATGACGACTTTCGGAAGAGTTTCAAAAGATTCTTGTTTTCTAGCTTTTGCTTCATTAAGCCTGTCAGCCTTCCGTATAGATGAGTTTTGTCAAGATATTAGAGTCCCACAGGGGCTCCAGTACAGCATTTGTCAGGCACCTGGTGCAGATTGCTGTAAAAATGTGGCTATCTGTGTGGCTTAGGCCTAGAGCTGCACTGGAGTAGATTTTCATGGCACTTTGGTTCCTGCAACAAAATACGTGCTTTCTACAGTATAGGTATTTATCAGATCAGTAGGCAAGTTGAGAAATTTGACCCAACCATAGGTGCCAACTTGCACCCCAGATTGCAGGAGGGAGGCGGAGTGTTGTGCATTGTGTGATGTTGTGATGTCACACGTGTATGACCCTGGGCTCCATGCTTGGTCTCCCAATGTGTGTGTGATGCTTCCCACCAGCACCACCAGCACCCTCTGCCCATGGACATGACCCAGACTGCTGCCACCGCCTGCCTGCCTCCCACCACCTTCCCTTCGCAACTAGGCCAAGGCTTCCACCTCCGCCGCAAGGCCTCCATTGAAGCCTGCTGCAGCCACAAAGAGAAGGGCAGCCCAGCTTCCAGAAGGATGTCTGCAGATGTGGTAGACCTCAACGGAGGCCTTGCAGTGGAGGTGGAGGCCTTTATGGGTGGTGGGTGGGTGGTGGGGGTCCTCTGCCACAGGCTGGGGGGCTGCTTCCCCTCTGTGGAGCCACCATGCTCCTGGCTTGTGCGATCAAACCCGAACACGAAACTGAACCCAAACAGTAACTGTAATCGTTACCCTAACCCTGACCTTGTTAACCCCAACCCCAACCCTAACTGTAACTCTAACCCTAACTCTAACTCTAACCCAGCCATAATCCTCAACCTGTGCCTTTTTTTTTTACAACACTTTGCCCCTTTTTGCAGGGTGTTTTTTTGTTTGTTTGTTTGTTATTGCTTCATTTTGTAGGTTTGGGTGCTTTCTTTGTTTCTTGCTGTGTTGCTTGATTTCACAGGTTTTTAATGGGCTTTTGTCTTTCTTTTGGTATTGTATCATCTTTATTAGTTTTTTTGCTTTCTGATGCATAGCTTTTTTTGTCAGTTCATAATAATTTTGCCTTTCCTTCAGTTTGCATTTGTTTGGTTTCTGGTAGTTCAGCTTCTTTGCGATGCATTTTTGCATTTCTGGTTTTTTTGGCTTGGTTTAGGGGGATTATCAAATCTCATAAAATGTAAGAAATACCACGAGAAACACAAAAACCAATAAATATTCCCAAAATGTAGCAATACCGGAAGAAACATGAAAAACAAGCCAGATCAAGGGAAAAGAAACAATTCACCAAAAACCCCAGAACCAATCAAAGTAAAAGAAGCAAAACAACAAAATGCAAGAAACAAGCAAAACCACCCTAAATTAAGCAAATCAGCAGAAACCAAAAGAAGCAGCAAAGCCACAAGAAACTGGAAACAAATATAAAAAGACAACCAGAAACCCAATAAGCAGGCAACTTGTGGGAGTCCAAAATCACTACAAACCCCAAAATTAACCAACACTTAGCATATTCATTTTCACTGGTTCTTGGGTTTCTGGTGAATGTGCCTCATTTGGGGTTCGTCTTCTGCTGGTTTCATTTCTTTTCCATTGGTTTGCCTTGTTTTTTGCACCTTTGCTTTATTGCTTCTTTTGAGAAGTTTTATTGTTTTTGCATTCTGGTGGTAATAGTCATTAGACATTTCTGGTAGCTTTGTTTCATTTTGGGTGGTTTTCCTTTTTTCTTGGGATTATCAAATCTTGTAAAAATGAATCACGCTGGTATGCTTTAGAATTGCTAGGCTGGCAGGAGCTGGGACAAAGCAACGGGAGCCCAAGAGGCTTAGTGGTTTAAACCAGAGTGCCACCTGCATCCCTAGATAAAGAGGTACTGTGGCGGCGGGAAGGTAAACTGCATTTCCATTCGCTCTGGCACTCATCACAGTGTTGCATGTGCCAGAAGTAGTTTACTCATGCTGGTCACATGACCCGGAAAAGCTGTCTGCAGACAAAGACCGGCTCTCTCAGCCTGAAAGCGGAGAGGAGTACCGCACTCCATAGTCAAATTTGACTGTACTTAACCATCCAGGAGTCCTTTACCTTTACTTAACATAAAAGGGCTGATTTATTTTACTTGCTCAGGCTGAGTTTATGTCTAGTCTGAATCACATACAAAAAATCATTGACAGTGAACAGCTAAACTAAGCTGACTTGAGGATTTTTGTTTGTTCGTTTTGTTTTTAAGCTGCTAGTTGAAGACCCCCCTCGGGGAGCCCTGGTATAGCATTTCATCTCCTAGATACCAAACTGGCCTTCTTCGTCATTACAAGAGAGATGAACTGGGGAAACACCATCATAATCTCTTAAGGATGATTCTCAAGTAAAGAAACCTTATGTAAGTCTTGTATGGGTTTCAAATGTTCCTGCCTTGTTAACTTTAACAATGCTTTATTTTTCTAGTTCTGACCTTTGTGATGAGACAACCACATCCACCTTCCTATCTAAGAATGGCTGCTTCAGACATTTGTCTTTCCTCAGGTGCCACTTTGCTGCTGCAGAGGCAAATTCCGATGGCCGTCTCCTTGCTCCTCACCCTGGTCTATCTCACCACCATCAGGCCGGCTGCTGTTGCCAAGGAAATGCTGCATAGGACATGTGAAGAAATACAGGCCTTGCAAGGAGTTCAAGATGCAAGAGCAGTTGCGGGGAGAGTTTTTTCTTACCCCATATCACCATTTGCTTTCCAAGGGAAAATAACTCACTACAAGGTAATGTAGCATTGCTGGCAATAATTCTGTCTGGTACCAGTCACAGTATTGAAATGGTTTTGTTCAGTTGTAAAATACGCTGCAGGAAAACAGCAGGGCATGGATGCCCTTTAAAGAGGGAAAGGGGAGTTATTTCTCCCTGTATGGGTATACCACAGGAACACCTATATTTTTGGTCAACCTGTTGGTTATGCACAGTGAATTAGTATTGTTCTAATTAATTCAGTGGTTGTATGACTTGTGTCAATAACACCAATGTAGTTTTTATGAGGAATAAATACAAAATTATAACAACTGCTTCTAAAATATGCAGCTTTTTAGCAATTAACAGCATGATTCTTATCTCACGAATGCATACTTGGAAATAAAGCCCACAGTGTTCCCTGAGGCTCGCTTCCTTATAAGTATCTTAATTATATCTAAGAGTGCTCCTTTACATCTTGCTGAGAAACTTGCACTCCCGTGTGTAAAATCTGAAATGGCAGCCCTGCAACACAGGTTGCTTCAGGTGAGTTGTCTAAACAACCACATCTTAAGGTGGAACTAGATGTGGTAACTCTGACTTCTGATGAGGAAGCACCTGACTTCTGCTGGTGCGCTTTTTAAACAAAACTGGTAGAGTTTGAAAACTGTAAAATGGTGGGGGAAACGTTTGAAATCAACTCATATTCTTCCCTTTATGACTATTTGATGGTCTGCTCACAATACATCTAGTTTGGCTGTGAAAAATCTAACTTCTAGTTGTTCAGAGTATTTTGGGGACTGGGCAATCTTCCTTTGTTCTAGAAATTGCTTGTTATTGACCAGAATGACTGGTAGGTGTTTCCTGAATGGGAGCTAATGAGTAGGAAATAGCTGGCTGTGAAAGACCAGTATTAGTTGTCCTGCTGTAGTGTGAAAATCAGGATTCGCCCATCACCATCCACTGTTCGGACAGTCATCTGCAGGTCCATACACCAGGCAAATTAAGAGAGTACCCAATATATATATATATATATATACATTTTACGAATCTGAAACAAACAGCCCTGTTGCATCTAATATGATGATTGTGGAAACAATATATTTTTTATTATTCATTATTTTGATTATACTACATTCCATCTCCTGTGCCCACATCTTTTTTATAATTAAACAGGTTACTCTGGCTAGTGGTTCAGCTTTACCAATGTGGCTGGAATATAACCCTAACACAAATACTCTTCAAGGACTGCCAATGGTGGAGGAGAGTGGAGAATACCATCTAACTATATTTGCATATGGAGAGCCTTGTGGCTGGAAAACACCAACAGCTGGTGCAAACTTTGCAATTCATGTTCACAACAATGCTCTTGTCCATGAAAAGGACGTGGTCACAGACCAACAGCATAACAGGTAAGTTGCAGTGATTTCCAAAAAGGAATGCATTTGATTAAATTGATCATTATTTCATTTATTCTGAACTATGTGCAAGTGTGTGTGTGTGTAACATATTCAGAACAAAGCTGGAAAAAGACACAAGTTGGATTCAAGGTTCCATCAGCAAAACACGGCCCTCTTAGGTCTCATCTCCTCCTTCTCCCTGCAGCCCCCTATACCTGCCATCTGCTCTGGAAGGTTGGGGGACCCTCTGAAAGAGTGAGAAGCAGCACAGATGACTGCAGAAAACCAGGGGGGGAATAAATCACCTCCCTTCACTTCTGTTCAGAGAACCTCTGCTAGTTCCAAGCCCTTTCCTCAAACAGAAAGACACATTTCATATAGTTATTAAATAACATTAGAGATAAAATAAGTGCCCTTGGCATCCCTTAGAATAACTGCCAGGGGGTGAAAAGCACTCTGCCAGCTGACTAGGAGTGCCTTTTCCAGCTTGGGTTGTTTGTGGACCAGGATAACTTGACCACAGTAGTCCCGGCACTGGTAACTTCAGGTTTAGATTACTGCAATGCAGTAATTACTGCAATGGGGCTTCTCTTGAAATTGGTTCAGAAACTGCAGTCAGTGCAGAGTGCTGAAACACAACTGCTGCAGGAATAAGACAAGAGCATATTTACACCTCTGCACAAAGGTCTGCACTGGCTGCTGACCTGTTCCCGGCCCAAGTTCAGGGTTTTTCTATTGGTGCCTAAAGCCTTTAACAGCTTGGGGACAGTTTGCTCAAATGATTCCCTTGCCCTTTATGTACCGACTCAACCACTTTGATCTACAGAGCTTGCATTATTACAAGTGCGTATAATAATCATTCCACAGTTGTAAGGAGTCAGTTTTTCAGTATGACAGCACCTATGCCTAATAACTCCCTTCCTATTAACATTAGGCAGGGACCCTCACTATATTAATTTAGACACCCACTACAAACTTTATTTCAACAAGCTTATTCAGATAGATAATCTACCATTCAATTTTACATTTCGCTGACTTGATCTGCATATTTTGCTTTATGTATACTGTACTGTTCAGAGATTTGTTATTATGCTGTTTATATGTTTTTTTTCTAAATAAGTAAGATAACCCTTTTTAACACCAAATTATTTTAACAGCACATGTTTTGGGGCTTTCAGTATCTGTTCTGCAGCACTGTGTGAAAGGGGAATGTCGGTCACCTTTGCTGAGATTATAATTCATACAGAAAATTATTTAGAAATTCACAAGCGACTCGATCTAGTTTGCACCATGGCAGACTATCTCCATTTGCATCCCTCCTCATTGACACTTACTTCCTTTGAAAGCCCATTTAATAAACACCTTTGGAATCTAACCATATTAGCTGAAGACATTCAATACCTCAACACTATGAAAAAGCATTGTGTTGGAATCCACTGGCCAGTTGGGTTTGGAGTGTTCACTATGCTTTATGAATTAGTACAAATTCTACAACACAATGTGGTGTCAAACCATCTCTCACAGCTGCTGGGGTATGAAATTGCTGGCTGGAGAATACTTAAAAAAGAAGGCAATGGAAAAAATCATTTAGGAAAGCGGCAGAGGAGGCAATTAATGGCCACCCCTGGACTCGTACTGAGACCAACCAAAATAGAGTCTTTAACAATTTTGTCAACTACTATGGTATACACACAGTCTGCTATAATACCTAGTGAAAGTTCATCACTTTTGTATGAAGCTGTAAAAGAAGTTATCCCCACTTACATGGATGCCTTAGGTTCCATGGACATTCAAATGTTACTGAATGGTCAGATTAGAACACAAGTATCTGGCTTTTTCCAGTCGCTTTCTTCTGAACTTTCACCTTCTCTGGTATCACCATCAACAGAATTTGAGGGTAAAGTGGCTTCCAGAACACCAACAATATTGGAGGAACTACAGTCTCAAGTGCCACAACAAAATGTGTATTCTGTGCCTAAAAAATCCAAGCCAAAGCACAGTTCCACACTCTATTTTTTAGATTTTTCTGTGCCAATGAGTAAAACCCAGATCTCAGTACCTGCTCACAACATGGAAACTTCAGTTTCACCAGACGTAACTGCTTCTAGAACAGCATCTCTAGCATACTCAGAGGAATTAACAAGAAGTCTCGATTACACAGGCCCATATGTACAGCTAACAGCATCTGGATTACTATCTAAAGACACCATATATGTTGCAAATCTTCCTCCACCATCCATATCAACACTGATGAATTTAAGAGCATCATCTAGAGTCCTATTTTCCAATGTTGTAGTTTCTTTGCTCTCATCAGATGGTAGCTACGAGATTCAAGACCTACTCAGCAACAACAAACATGCTTCAGAGTCATTTATGTCTTTACCACAAACTACAACGCTGATTGATGTGCCCAGCAGGAATATAGGCTTCAGTTTGATTGGTATTACATCACTAGGCATAAGTGGTGCTTCCGTCCACAAATTTAGACTGCCGGTCAACACAAGTCCGTCTCAGTTATATTACAGTAACAATGCTTCAGCTTTGGCAATGCATAGCAGTCAGCAATTCAGGATATCCTCATTTGTCCATTCACTAGAATTTGGATTTCTATCAAGAACAAGCAACACTCCAGCAATGGCTCCCTCTTTATCATTATCAACACCAGCAGAATTCCCTGTATCATTTGGACATAGTAATATGATACCAATGGGGGAAAATTTGTCTGAAAGGACACAGGTTAGCCAACAGGTAATTAAAATATATACACTGGCATCAGAGTCTTTTATGACTGTTCCAGAGACAGGCAAACTTTTAATTTCAAAAACCAAACTATTAGCTCCTACCACATCCCAGATGGACGCTCTCCTGTGGGAAACACAACATTTAATTTATGATGCATTATCCAGTGCTTCAGTTTCAAGCAGCAGATTCCATGAAGGTGACCCATCTTATAAAATGAGCCAATCATCAGAGCGTTATTCTTATGATGCTTTGCTGCCTACCTGGTCTACAGAATTTGCTGGCACCCCCAAGTTATCTTTTTCTACAGGTGAAATTGGCTCTTATGACAGCAATGCTGTTAGAACTCACAAGCCATGCTTTGATGCTTTACAACTAGACACAAGTGATCTAAGCTTGGATAGCTCATTTGGAACCAAAATTAACTTCCAAATTACCAGGGACTTAACTTTAGAACTGTTGGAAAAGTCAACTATTACTTCCAATAAAGATATGTCCAAACAAACTGGATTCTATGTCACTACTTTATACCAAGGTAAGCTATTAATATTGGTGCGTCAAATTTTGATCCAATGTGAGTAACTCACACCAGGTTTCATTAGCATTGTTACTACTGCTACAACCTCAATTTATGTATATACCTCCTTTTGACCAAAAGCCCTCCCCCCCCCCATGACTAGCATAATAAAAGAACAAAATGTACAGTATAGTTTAATAAGTAAGCAAAAGACAATAAGCAAGCAAAATAATATGGCAGCCAAATAATATGACCATATAGAAGGGCAGTAAGAAGGAATAATTCCCAAGCTAAAGGGTTAAAAGGTACTTAGCTAAAAGGAACATTCTAGACTTAAAACTCTAGACAATGAGAAATATTCAGAAATGTGCCCTAGTTCAAAGAATTAAGGGGCACTCACAACAGCTCCCATTCTAACTAATTTTCAGGGGTTTGGCCCAAATAACCTTAGTAATTAACAGTTGTCCAATAACTTTTTAAACACAAAAAAAATTAGGAATACTAGCAATATTAACAGTTGCCACAAAAAGGAGTAAGAGACCCACACCCCACCCCATGCTTTTTAGGTGAGTAAAGTCTCCCAAGAGCTTAGGATAAATAAGGCGCAACTCTTGCCTTTGGGCCAACACAAGGTGAGGCTTCTCTCTCACACAGCAGCTGATTAGTCTCCATGTGTGGTACAAATGGGACCATTCCTCCTCAGCTGCTACACCTCAGGCCTTTCAGGGGGAATAGCTGTCAAGATGACACATAACACATAGGTTTACACACAGAGATGTTTGGAGGTTTCATGACTAACGGCTGTTTTTGACACTGAAGCTATTTTTTACCAGTTTAATGTGATTTTTAATTATGTTTAAATTGTTTTCATGGTTTTATTAAGTGTGTGCTTAATGCCCTGGCATTCAGACAAGGTGAGGAGCAGTAAATAGGTACACATCCATTCTCACGTCACCTCAGATGTTAGCAAGTCACTCCCCATCTGTTGTATACTTTCAAATTATTTTACCCATTTCATGGCGCATTTGAACTTGTGGCAGCATTACTGTAATAAAACCAATTACCTTGAGTAAGCAAAAGCTTTCTTCTCTCAGTTCAAGTGAAATGCTTAGTTATGTTTGTTTCACATTTCTGTCAACTGTCTGTAGTCAGTTTACAATTCAGTCATACGCTGAACTAACAGGGCAGCAATCTTTTCATATATTCCACATGTATTCCCCCCCAGTCCCCCACCTTCTCCATAATTTGCATTTTTTGGTAGGGGCTAGAATGATGATATTGTACAACAGTGTAAAGGGTGCAATGTGTGTTGAGCAGTGAGAAGCGGTTTGGAAACAAGGAAGCATGGAAGATTGTCACAAAACTCCTATAATTGTTATGTTTTGTGAGTCTTTGGGCTTTAGTGGCCCTTAAACACCAAACAATCATCCAACCCCTCCCTCAAGCACAGCACCCAGGTGTCTGTCCCGTGATATGTGTAGGGATCCTAGTGAGAAGACTTCCTTCAAGGGAGAGTAAGGCTGCACACACACCTATGTTTTAAAACACATGGCTCCCCCCCCAAAGAATCCTGGGAACTGTAGTTTACCCCTCACAGAGCTACAATTCCCAGAATCCTTAAGAAATTAGCTCCCAGGTTTCTTTGAGAGGACGTCATATACTTCAAACATCACCTACTTTGCCTCTGTCTTCACTCAAAAGGAAAGCGATGCCCAACCTGGTGATAATAGGGAACTTTAAATGAATTCAAATCTCCAGGGCTGCATCCAAGGGTACTAAAGGAGTTGTGGATGTAACCTCAGTGCCTTTGTCTATGGTCTTTGATAAATCTTGGAGAACAGGAGAGGTCCCTGCAGATTGGAGACAGGCAAATGTTGTCACCATCTTCGAAAATGTAACTACCGACTGGTGAACTTGACCAGGAAAGGTCCTAGAATAGATAATTCAACAGTCGGTCTGTAATCATTTAGAAAAGGATGCTGTGATTACTAAGACCCAGCATGGGTTTCTCAAAAATAACTCACATCTTAAGGCAGCCCTGTTCAGGGAAGTTTTTAACGTGTGATATTTTAGTGTATTTTTTGTTTCTATGGAAGCTGCCCAGAGTGGCTGGGGAGGCCCAGCCAGATGGGCGGGGTATAAATAATAAATTATTATTATTATTATTATTATTATTATTATTATTATTATTACTACTACTACTACTACTACTACTACTACTACTCATGCCAGACCAATCTGATTTCTTTTTTTGATGGAATTACAAACTTGGTAGATATGGGGAATGCCGTGACTTCAGTAAGGCTTTTGGCAATGTCCTCCACAATATTCTCATGAGGAAACTGGTAAAATGTGGGTTGAAGTATTAGGTGGATTTTAGCTGGTTGACTGACCAAACACAAAAAGTACTCATTAATGGTTCCTCGTCATCCTGGGGGAAAGTTACAAGGGGGTGCCACAGGGTTCTGTCCTGGGCCCATTGTTCAACATATTTACTTGGATGAAGAAACTGAGGCGATGCTAATCAAATTTGCAGATGACAAAAACTGGGAAGGGTAGCTAATGCAGCAAAAGACAGAATCAAAATTCAAAATGACCTTAACAGACTGGAGAATTGGGCACAAGCTAACAATAGGGACAAATGTCAGGTTCTGCACTTAGGCAGGAAGAACCAGATGAACAAATATAGGGTGGGGGACACCTGGCTTACTAGCAGTACATGTAAAAAGGATCTAGGGACCTTGGTGGACCACAAACTTGAGTCAACAGTGTGATGCAGCAGCAAAAAAAAGTGAATGCTATTATAGGCTGCATCAACAAAAGTATAGTGTCCACATCAGGGGAAGTCATAGTACCTTTCTGCCTTGGTCAGACCACACCTGGAATATTGTGTCCAGTTCTCGATATCTCAGTTTAAGAAGGATGTTGAGAAGCTGGAACATGTGCAGAAGAGGGCAACTAGTATAATCAAGGGTCCAGAAGCCAAGCATTATGAGGAGCTGGGTGTGTTTAGCCTGGAAAAGAGGAGACTGAGGGGAGATAAGATAGCCACCTTCAAATATCTAAAGGACTGTCACATGGAAGAAGCTTGTTTTCTCCTGCTCTGGAGCGTAGGACTTGACCCAATGGCTTCAAGTTACAAGAAAGGAGATTCTAACTAAAAATCAGGAAGAACTTCCTGACAATAAGAGCTGCTGAACAGTAGAACAGTCTCCCTCAGGAGGTGGTGGACTCTCCTTCCTTGAAGGTTTTAAAGCAGAGGCTGGATGGCCACCTGTCATGGATGCTTTAGCTGAGATTCCTGCACTGCAGGGGGTTGGACTAGATGACCCTTGAGTCCCGTCCAACTCTAAGATTCTATAATTCTATGGTGTGGATGCAGCAGAATTGAACTGGCCAGAATTACACCTGGGATGATCTACCTGAAGCAAGAGGCCAGCTGTCTTAGTGGGGGTGAGACACTAGGGCCTATCTCAGAAAAATTCTGTGAGATAAATTGACATAAACATTTTACAAATTCCTCTTGTCATTTTTTGTCAGACTTCTGAAAACTTGGTTTTTATATTTCCTCTCTGTTACCTTCACTCCTATGTAGGTCCAATAAACACCTCCCCAAGAGTTGTTAATGCCATTAAGTGGATAACAGCAACAATTGGACACAATTTTTCCTTTTCAGTACCTCCAGACACATTTTATGACCAGGAAGATGGAGATACAACCCAGCTGACCCTTGAAATAAACCCAGCCGATGGTTCACCAACAGGTTCGGAAAGCTGGTTGCAGTTTAATTCAGATTATCAAACCATGTATGGTTACCCACTTGATCACGATTTTCAGTATTCACCTCAGGAATTTTTACTCTTTGCCACCGATTCAGGAGGGCTGAAGACATCTGATACCCTCACAATTGTACTACTCAGGCCAACCGCTATCCCATGTCATACTTATACCATAAGAACAAAAAATAGTTACCACTCCTTTCTGAGAGACAGGGATAGAGTTAACTTGTTTTTTGAGAAGCTTTCCAAGTATTTGATTTCTGGCTGTCCTGGCAATATGACACTGCTTGATCTCAAACCCGGGTCCACTGTGATCACCTGGTACAACAGCTGTTTCTGCACAAGGGCCAGTGGATGTGCAAGGGATGAAATCCAGGGTGTGCTGAGGAAACTAAGGGTACCTGGTGGAAATATAAATCCACATTTTGTTGAGGCAATGTTGCCAGCCTACAAAATTGATCGAATTGAAGAAGTTGCTTTTGGTGGAATCTGCTCACCAATCACAAAACCAGTGAATGAATCCCTGATATCAAACAGCACCTTGGCTACATTTGACAACCATTGCTGGATAAGAAACCTTTTTACTTCCTTGTTAATAAGTGTATGCATTACAATTATAGTGATTCTGACAGTTGCCTTCCACTGCTGTAGACATCCCAAGAAAACAACTGGATTACAATCTACAACATCTCATGGAAGACCCTTCTTCAGCTACATTGATTTGGAAATGGATATGCTGAAATCCCGGAAGTCACCAATGCTTGAACAAGAGAGCCCGCCATCAGCTCAGTTATGGTTGCCTGTTCCAACACCTTCCCCTCAGCATATCTACAGAACAAACAGAAATCTTGTTGCCTCAGGTCTACCTCCACCACCAAAATACAGACTACCACCATTTTATGGAATGCAAGAACCTAGTGAGACTCACCAGGATACTAGTCCCAGAAGGTATTATCCCAAAGCTAGCCTATACTGAGAATGCTATTCTGGGAGGGGCAGATTTTTTTCATTCTTATACAGAATTATATAGGAATTATTAATGGTGATACATTAATAAGGAAGCTAAAGAAATGCCAAGTACAACAGATTTAGATACAAAATCCTACGACATAAGGCAATGTGTTTATTGTAAACACAAATATCTGCCATGTACAAAAAGCCTAGAAAAAACACAAGCTGCTTTTTCACGGGCAAGGACACCAATAACAATGAGAAACACCACCACTTCCACCTGCTTTATCTCTTTTATACTCCCTGGGACAATAAAACAGTATTCCCAGTGGTACTGTTTCTTAAAAATTCTTAAAATTTCTGTAGATAGTTATTGACAGAACACTTAAATGTTATGAATCAAAGCCAGGAAATCCTTTTTTAAAGTGTCAGTTTTTTATGATGGGAATAGTGTGGCAGCTGCTGTTCCATGGCTTCATCCATCCCATGTCAATCTAGTAAACTTAAGAATATAAAATTGTCGCACGGGAAGAACTATGCCACTATTGCCTCCTCTCATCCAGCATGAGCGTAATGGACTTTTCCACACAATTGCTTTCTTCTGATGTAATTTTTACATGTGATTGAGGGAAAAGGAAGAAAGAAACTATGTCGCTTAAGACCCAGTCCTTTAAAGAAGCTGTAACATGATGCATGCTGTAGGCATTAACTGTTTTCTCTGCCTAGATGGCGTCAAAGAAATACTGGGAGAGCAGAGTTCAAATCCCCAGTTGGGCATTAAGCTCACTGGGTAGTCTTGGGCGAGTCATAAAACTCTTCGCCTGCCGACCTCACAGGGTTCTTGCAAGGATAATACTGAGGTGGCGAGAGCCATACATGCCACCTTGAGCTGAAGGAATACAAATGCAATAAATAAAAGAAATTAACTTCTTACTAGCTTCATGTGCAGCAACTTGCTCTGTAGACATTAGCAGACGTTTACTCTCTCAAAGCCATTAAGGATTCAGATTACTGCTGAGATGGAGAACCTGTGGCCCTTCAGCTGTTGTGGAACAACTCACTGTGCTGGCTGGGGGCTGCTGGGAGCCATGACTCCAACAACTAGAAGGCCACAGCTTCCTCACCGATGCAGTCCTAATGTCTGCTTTTAGAAGCACAGGAGCAGGCCAGACTTGTGCTTGGGGTGAGCTAGCCATCCTTGGTCTTTTCTTGTGCTATGACTGCCACAGGTTCCCCAAAACCAATGTTATCAGTTTTGAAAGTATTAATTTAAAGGTGTTATAAGTAAGGAACATTGTTTTACTTCACATGTTTTTTAAATAATTTTCAGATTGCTTAAGACTTGAAGGGTAATCTAAGGTAAGAACTGAAAAGGGCAATGCCTTCCATTTAATCATTCTTATACCATCCCAGTAAAGCAGGCATGCCTAAAATGCTAAATGATTAATATAGGATTGCTCAGCCTAATTAGAAATATTTCTGAGTGCCTTCACTGAACTCCATTATGCTATCTTGGAACCAAACATCCCCTTTACTCCCAACACACAAGCAGGTAAAAAGCTGACAAACACCTTAACACCAAATACACCTTAACAATTAAATCAAAGCCACGCCCACACAATTTGGGACCAGAAATCATTTCCCATCTAAGAAGTTTGTTTTTATATATCTGAACCATGGCCTATTTCTGAATAATAGATTACAATTTAATTTAACATGCTGAAATGGCTGCTAGTCAAAGAATCAAATTTGATGCCAAATTCAGAAGGGGGATTAGTGTCTGAGCTCAAAATCCAGGAAGGAGCCAGAGTGTTGATTTTTGGCTCGACCAAGTGCTTTTAACAACCAGCAAAAAGTAGCTGAAACAACAGGGAGCAGTTTTAATTTAGGAATAAACATCACCAACAAAAAATTGGCTTATTAGACATATAACATATTTTTCTGAAAAACCAAGTTTATTCTTAAACAATTGTTCGCATGCTTCCCTCTCCCATCACCCCACAATTCAAAAGCTGTGCTGGCCAATACGGAGTTGCAATCAAGAATACTATCTTTGTATACTGTAATGGGTATGAGTTACTTGTGCGTAAGCTGGTGCCTTTCTCGGTTAATTTGCCTTGTTAAAACTTTCTGACTGCACAGCCCCTTCTCATGGTGGCTGCCTCAGTCACTGGCAGAATCCGTCAGTGGGCGTTTCTTGAACCTCTTCCAGCATAAAAGTTGTTTGACACCCAGTCTCCTCCTCTCACTGCGCGGGAGTCTTCTGCGCAGGGAAGGCGTGGGTAGCGGAGGACCTGGGCTCTCCTCACTGATGTCCAGTGAAGAGTCCTGGAGCCCTCTCTCCACTTCCCCCGTCTGCCTCCCTTTATCCCCGGTGTTGCGCTGATTGGCTTCCCCCTCTACTGAGCTGTTTCTCCCCCTGCTGCTGGGTCCTTCGCCAGCATCATCTGGGAGCCTCCCCTTCGCCTCTCGCTCCGATGTCAGTTCCCTGACATATACAAAGCACAAAAGAATGCTATCTTTATAGCTTTAACAGTGTTGCAGGGCTACTTCCCCTTCTGTAACTGTTTTGATCTCAGGTATTAGCTGTGATACAGTGGTGCCTCGCAAGACGAAAATAATTCGTTCCGCGAGTCTTTTCGTCTTGCGATGTTTTTCGTCTTGTGAAGCATGGTCCGTCGCAACTGTGCCTCTTCAAGCGGCTTTAAAAAAAAGCGCAAGACGTTTTCGTCTTGCGAAGCAAGCCCATAGGGAAATTCGTCTAGCGAAGCAACGCAAAACCGAAAAACCCTTTCCTCTAGCGAGTTTTTTGTCTTGCGAGGCATTCGTCTTGCGGGGCACCACTGTAGTTGGCAGGGTGTCTATTCCCCTTTGCAACAGGGTTTTACTTAATGTATCAGCCTTCATATCCACTATGCAGTAAGAGAACTAATGGAGAGAGCCCAGTGTGGACTGGACTGTACAAACACCCTGTAGCCATGTTGCTAATGAAAACAGCTGCAGCCTGTCTTTCTGTATAGCCCAGTTTAGATTTAGGTTTCTTGTGCCATTCAATACACAAAAGATTATCTGCAGCCCCGTCTATAGCAATACATGTTTAAATTGCACACACTAACCCAAACAACTGATCACGGACAATCATACTTAAATCTTTACAGTGGTGCCTCGCAAGACGAAATAAATTCGTTCCGCGAGTTTTGTCGTCTTGCGATTTTTTTTCGTCTTGCGAAGCACGGTGTCGGGAAAGTTTTGGAAAAGCTTCAAAAATCACCAGTCTTTAAAAACCTCAAAAAAGGCTACCACACCGCGTTCTATGAGTTGCTCCTCGAAGTCAAGTTGCAACTGTATTAACAGTGTTAAGAAAAAGGAAACAAATTTGCAAGACATTTCCGTCTTGCGAAGCGAGCCCATAGGGAAAATCGTCTTGCGAAGCAGCTCAAAAAACAAAAAACCCTTTCGTCTTGCGAGTTTTTTGTCTTGCGAGGCATTCGTCTTGCGAGGTACCACTGTATTTCTTATTATCTAGGACGGGTATAAGCAGTTCAGCATTTTAGATAGCATTTTATTTACGGAATGTGCTTTATAACCTTTTTAGCCTCAAAACAATTGTGTGGGGCAGATCTCTGTTACCCTCAACTGCCCCTTCTTTAATGGAATTAAGGGCCCATTGTTGCTCTATAACATACCCAGACAGTTTATCACTGTTCTGTCATTAAAACCAAGACACTGTGTCCAACAACACATGTCTTTATGCAGCACTCTCCTAAAGTACAATCTCCTAAAAAGTTTTAATGTATCTAAAAGCACACCTGAAAACAAAACCCAGGTAAAAAAAAATACTGTGTTTCTCCAGAGGGAATCAAAAACATTTTAAAATTCATTTTTTTTACAAAGACCTTACTATTAGTTGGAAATGAAGTCTTGCTTTATTTGATCCTAGAGTAAAAAGGGATTTGGGACAAATGATTTACACATTTAATATAATATTGAGATTTTCTATTTTTATAGAAAAGTGCTAAAAATAGGGGAAAAACAAAAAAGCAACTGAAGTTTGAATCAATTTGAATCAAGAATAAAATGTTTATGCAACATAACAAAATATAATTCTTAGATTCCATTTTCACTGCCGGCTGGCTTTCCCATTTTCTGTTGTTTCCATTCTGAAACAAAGCAAATAAACAAACAAATAAATTTTGCCTTAAGAACATTCTAGTAATTATTTAAAAAAAAAGGCTTTCCCCCGCCCCAGATTTTTCTATTTACAACGAAATTGATTAGTACGTTTCAAAAATATTTATGCTATATTTATTCCTAGACTAAACCTGACCCAACTGCATGCATAACTAATTGCCAAAATAACACGTGTGTCTCTTAACCTTTCATCATTATTTTGAGACTGCTGAAGAACAAGATAAACTGAGGAAAACAAGTTTGCTTACTCCAATTTTGTTTTGCTTACTAAAACCCTGTTTCTGATTGTCAGTTTGCATTTCTTGGTGCAGAAAGTATTGATCTGATGTGTAGAGATCTTTCCTATTCTAATTAATTCAAGAGGGTTCTGGAAGTTTCTCTATGTGAAAGAAGCAAGCAGAAAGTTCATGATGTTTGGGTTATACCTTCAGAGAAGCTGAGTTCAGCTGGTTTAAACTGGTTCTCTTATCTCTTCTGTCAAGGTCATGTTGACTATAAAAATAGGCCAGATGGGAGTCTGGGTTTCACTTTCTCTTTCTATCTCTTTTCCTTCTGTGCAGTGTTCTGTACATAGTATGTTTAGTGTTAAGGTTTATTGTAAGTCTTATTATAAGTTATTGTAAGCTTAAGTGAAGTCTGCTGCAACTGGATTTCTTATGGATTGTGCCAATCCTGAATGTATTGGATTTGTGACCATTATGCTCATTTGCCTTCAGTAGCAGTAAAGCTCTACTGGATCAAATATTAATTGCCTCTGGTCATTTTCTGGGAATCCTGCAACATGTTTAAGTTTTTACTCTGCTAACTATATGCTGCAATCTGCTCTGGATCAATACTGAGTAGAATTCCATGACACTGATATAATTATAAATATGATATTCAGACAGTTTTTGGCTAGTAAAAAAAATCACATCAAGTAACATGCTATTTAGTAGTACAAACCCGTTCTCGTCTTTAAGATGTTGATATAACTCAGCTTTGTTGTTGACAGAGTTCAAGCGACCAGTAAATTCCTGATGTTTCCTAGAATTTGCCGTGTTAATTCTGTTGCTCCATAAAGACAGGAGAGAAACTGGCCCTAAGTTTGGTAAACACAATTTAAGTACGTTCAATAGTTTTCATTCAAAAACTCACACAACAAGCAGCATACATGTTACAGATACATGAACACAGCTTTCCCCTTTGTTCATATTTCACCAGCAGTGGATCCAGGATAAATAGCACCATCATTTCTAACAGACCAGGGAATATCTAAAAGCAACCCACATTTAATTCAGAGACAAAATCCAAAATTAAGTATCAGTATAATTCATCACAGGGACAACAAAGCCTCCAGACTTTCATCAACCCAACTGGTTTCTCACAACACTAGTTTCTCAATGAAAGTACAAAACAATAACGATTTTACTTCATAACTAGGGACAGACATTTTTCACAATTATAGTCAAACCTCGGTTACTGAATGGCTCTGTTTTGGAACGTTTCGGCTCCCAAATGCTGAAAACCTGGAAGTAAATGCTTCTGTATTCAAACGTTTTTTGGAAGCCAAACGTCTGACGTGGCTTCTGCTGGGTGCAGGAAGCTCTTGCAACCAATCCGAAGCCGCACCTCAGTTGTCACACATTTTGGAAGCCAAACGGGTTTCCAAGAACAGATTAAGTTTGACAACCGAGGTTTGACTGTAAGTGAAAAAGCTCTGCCAGTTGTATTATTTCTGTCACCTCTTAGTCATATTTTGTAGACACAAGGATGTTGTTTATTGCCGTTCTATCAGTGTAACACCCTGATCAGCAACAATGGGTCACTGAGTTGGGAAAAGGAAATGTGGTCTGGTCCTTCCTTGTGCTGGCAAGGCCACCTGCCACTGTTCTCAAGCAGCAGTGGGCAGTTTCTTTGGCATCAAGATGGTAGAGTTGGAAGGGACCAAGTGGGTCACCAAGTCCAACATGCTGCAATGCAAGAATCTTTTGCCCAAATTGGGGCTTGAACACACAACCCTGAGATTCAGAGTCTCAAGTTCTAATGACTGAGCTATCTAGGGAAGTTCTTTGGCATCAAGATGAGAGGGAAGAATGCGTGGTGAAGAGATTCTTCTGCATAGCCCTTTGGCAATGCTGATTCCTATCTTGCAAAGACAGAAATGGCTCACAAAGCTGAAAGGGAAAGGGGAACAGGAAAGTACGTACAGTGGTGCCCCGCAAGACGAATGCCTCGCAAGACGGAAAACTCACTATACAAAAGAGTTTTCCGTTTTGGAGGTGCTTCGCAAAACGAATTTCCTATGGGCTTGCTTCGCAAGACGACAATGTCTTGCGAGTTCCTGCTGGTTTTTTTCCCTCCCCCCCCCTTTTCTAAGCCGCTAAGCCGCTTATCAGCTGATCCGATCAGCAGATAAGCCGCTAAAAGCCGCTAATAGCGCTAATCCGCTAATCCTTCAATGGGCTTGCTTCGCAAGACGAAAAAACCGCTAGACGAAGAGAATCACAGAATGGATTCTTTTCGTCTTGCGAGGCACCACTGTAAGCAACAGGATCCCTCCTGCTGCCATGCCTTCAAAGGCATGGGGGGGGGCGTCACCGCTGTTGCCCTGGGTATATTTTTTTGAGGGGGCACAGCAATCTTATCCCTGTTTACCTAGGAGCAAGTCTCACTGAACTCAATACATAGGATGCTGCTGAAAATGAATTGGGTTGGGGGGATTGAGATTGAGGCTAAACCTGATTTGAAGGGGGGCTTGAAGGAAGGCTATTTATTTTTGTGCTCTGTTTTGTTGTGCAAGTTTTCTCCTGCCTCCTTGCAAAAGATATTTCATCAGGAGCTGAAAGGTACTACCTCCTGAATGGTAAATTGGGATTCTTACAGGAAATTCAAGGAAACAACGACACACGCTTTATACAGAAAATATAGCATTTCAGAAAGAAACCTTAATCTTCATACAGCAATGTGTATGTATATTCCTGTGTTAATTGGGACTGCCTAGTAAATTATTTCTTCTTATTCTTCATTACATTTTTATGCCACATTTTCTCCAAAGGAGCTCAAGATGGTGCACATGGTTCTCCTCCCCATTTTATCCTCACAACAACGCTGTGAAATGGGCTAGGCTGAGAGATGGTGAGTGGCCCAAGGTCACCCAGGGAGCTTCATTGCCAGGTGGGGGGTCCAAAACTCTAACCATTGCGAGCACTGCTTAGCTTTGTAAAGCTAAGCAGGGTCTGGTATGGTTGGTTTCTAATTGGGTGGGGGAGAGCATGTTAAGAATTCCTGCCTTGCAGGTTGGACTAGATGACCCTTGAGGTCACTTCCAACTCCACAATTTGATGATTCTAAGTTTTGTAGGGTCTTTAAAAGACTGGTCATTGCAAAAAGCACATTGGGCTGGTGTTGTGAATCAGTATGTTAAGCTTTTTAATTAACCCCTTTTGAGGTTGCAAATAAATGTTTGTGTTAGGCCATCACCCCGTTCACCCTCTGCCCAGTCCATGGGGGGGGGGGAGAGTGCAGCACTTGTCCCCCCCCCCCCCTGTGCTAGACCACTTACATGCCTCTCTCCCCACAAGAACACTTGTTACATGGCAGTACTTCTTTGCAGAGAAATTTAAGAATATTTGTGTCGCTTCTTCTGAAGGCATCCTGCAAGCAGAGTTTGCATTCTGTAGCCCCAGATATACGATTCTTTCATTCACTTTGATTAAAACAACATTGGCAGCATCCAGCAGATATACAGGCCTGTGTCTTGTTGAAGTTATTCTTCTTCCACCCAAACAAGCAAGTTTTCTAGTTATTTACAGCACAAAAGTCACTCTAACCTTTACACTTTACAAAGAATTTTTTTATTCTCCAAGGTTACTGGGTGGTATTGTTGTTGTTTTAAAAAGCTTAATGTTAGGTCACACATGATGATGCACCTCAAATCAGTTTTTAACTTTTCTTTCTTTCTTTTTTTTAAAAAAACCCTATTTGGCAATTATTCAAAATCTACCTTTAGTTTTTTCAATGGTTGGAATTTCATCCACTGCAACAAGGGGCTTTTTGTTTGGTGGCTCAGGAGAATCAGGTGAATCTTTTATTACTTCTGCCTCTGCTAGTTCCTCTTTTTCACGCTCTAATAAGCCTTTTAACCTGCGGAAATAAATAAAAAGAATTACCACTGCAATTTCAACACCAACAGTTCCATTTAGTAAGTTGTGAGACAGTGATATTACCTAGAGAATCAAAGAATGGGCCAAAAACGCTGGAGACTTGCGCTGAAAAGAGGTTGTTATTTAACAAACTATGTTGGGAAGAAATTAGAATTAAATCTATGGACAGCAAATTACTATATTTCTGTTACTTTTGAAGCATGAATAACTGCTTAATTTGTTTTTGTTTTTTATTAAAGCCAGCTTTTCTTTCTTTTTTAGTTTAACTTTTCAGTTCCCAGTGTGTGTAAACACACAAACATTCATGAGGTAAGCACATTATGCTTGTAGGCAAATTGTAGAATACACATTCCACAAACACTTCTTGAGACTTGGAACTAGCATGAACCTCAAGTAAAAGGTAAGGGCAGATGTAGCCTGGGTTCTCCCCTCTGCTGATGGGGGGTTCTTGAACAATTTTTTAAAGATACTAATACTTTCTGGAGAGCTCCCATTCCATGCTTTGGGCTTCATACTAGAGTCTCCTTGCAACAGGCCAAAATCAACTCTTTCTAATGGTGCTGAGACAAAGAAAATCGGCCTGTCACTCCTGCCGTTTATAAAAATATAAAACCTGAAATAAAATTCTATTGATACTGATAAAGCACCTTTCCGATTCCTGCCAGGATTTTTCTGGTTCATAGTCTTTTCCTGCTTTCTCTGACTTTTCTTCTTTTTCTTCTCTTTTCCTCCCCCGTTTCTTGCGCTCCTCTTCTTCAGGTGGTTTGCTTCTGCAAGCCAGAAGGCACTCCAAAACTCGTTGATGTTTATCCGAGTTGGCTATGTGTGCTCTAACAAGAGTCTCCAGTTCATTCCACATGATCCTGTACTGTTCATCTCTATTGAAAAAGACAACATGATTTGATTCTTATCTACACAAATTCTCCAATCTCAAGTATCTAATTTATCATCACTTCTATTTTAAGACTTCTAGATTCATTTCAACAATTTATTCTGGAATGGACAAACTTCTGAGTAAAAAATAATTTTTAATGCAATACCTTTGATGTATGTGGTGCATTGCACAATAAATGAGTAAAAAGGAGAGGAGCAAGCTGGTAACTTCTGCTTTCGAAATATAATTTGAGTTAAATGTACCAAAAAGTCATATTTACCTTTTAGGGCCCTTTCCTCTTGTTCCAACTGTTGATATTGGCAGTGGGTCATTTTTTCTTTCCATGTCTACTAAATTGTAAATTGTTTTCTGACAATTGAGGACATCTTCATCTGTCAATGCTTCCTTCACAATAACACTGGCCAATGGCACTACCTATGAGATCAAAAGAAAACAGACGTTCTTCATGAACACAAGAAAAACTTGCTGAATCAAGCCCATCTAGTCCAGCATTCTGTTCTCACAGTGAACAAGCAGCTGCCTGTGGGGAACCCGCAACCAGGACCCAATGTGGTTTCCACCAACTGGTATTCTGAAGCCTCTGACCGTGAAGACAGAGCAACTCCATAAGGGAGAGCCTTATCCTCCATGAACTTGATGGCAGTGAAATCATTATATGCTGAAGAGTTAACAATGCAAGTAACCAGCAGGAAGCCATAAATTGGTTTTATTAAGACACCCAAATTCATTCCATCTAATAGCTCGGTGCCCTTGTCCTGACAAAAATGGAGCCAAAATGGGTTCAAGGAGGAGTCCGCTTGCTTGGAGGAACCTCAAGTTTTAAAGAAGTATAAATAATAATGATAATAAAATCATTAAGAGGGGGCAATCTCTCCCTCAAACTAAAAAGATCAAATAGCACTGAATACGTTCAGTGAACCCTAGAAACCACACAATACCAGAAGGGGGAAAAAACCCTGAAAACTTGGGAGGTGTAGAAAGAACAGTGAACTTGATTGTCTGAGCCCCCCAAAAGCTTAAGAGTATTCTTGTTAAGGGCTGAGGAGATATTGTAATATTTTGAAAGTACCCACGTGTATAGATTAATATTAAGCAAACATTAAATGCATAATGCATTCCCAACCATATTTAATTGCCTATTACCATGTCAAATGTGGTTTAAAAACAATCCATAGTCACCTACTGCTTGCATGTTGAATATAGTCGTCTGTGAGATGATCATGGGCCAGTAGCGAGTATGCTTCTCTAGTTGATCTTTGGCTCGCTCCAAGGGAATCTCAAAACTTTCATCACTCTTGTATCTGGGTTCCAGAAAAGGAGTAAGCCTGTTTTCCCGCATAAATTCACCAAAATCCTAAATAAACAAACAAGATAAAAGGAGAATTTTTCCTAACATTTCATGATTACTGCTCAATTATAATATCCCGTCTGATCATCATATATTACATGCAACTTAGCTTAAATAGGCTTTTTTAGTTTTCAATATCAGTGCCAAATCTTACAGTTGTTACCAGCAGGGAAAGTTTAGCTGCACAAAGTTTTGAAAAGTTTTGAAACATTCACACATTAAGTTGCTAAAATATTGACCAGAATTTTTTTAATGAAGCCATTTCAGATCCTGTAAGCGTTGCTCAAGATTCAAGCAACACCCATTTAAAGCTGAGATCACATAGCACAAAATGGCACAGTGAAGAAGAAAAGTTGTGTTTTGTGAGCTTCAGAGTGGATGTTGTTGACTGGAATTTCTTGAAGTACTGTACAGTGGTACCTTGGTTTAGGAACTTAATCCATTCCGGAAGTCCGTTCTTAAACCAAAGTGTTCTTAAACTAAGGCATGCTTTCCCATAGCTGCGGGGGACTCAATTTACAAATGGAACACACTCAACAGGAAGTGAAACATGTTCTTATTCCAAGGCAAAGTTCATAAACCAAAACACCTACTTCCGGGTTTGCAACGTTCTTAATCCAAGTTGTGCATAAACTAAGCTGTTCTTAAACCAAGGTACCACTGTATAGTTAATGCTACGATAAAGCTGGATTTTGGGCCAAGGACAACTGAGACCTCCGATTATAATAGACCCAAATCAGTTTAAAAACCAACCATTTATTGCTTGCCCTGATCCCACAAAAACCTGTTGGTGGCCCCAATTTCAGTCCAGAGGAATGAAAACTAAGGTTGCCTTCAAAGTCCAGGTTATTCTGTCATTCCTCAAAGGAGGAATTAATCAGTTTCACTTTTTCTTGAAATTTCTAGAAAAGTAGGCCCAGCTTCCTTTTTCCCTGTCCCTTGATTATAAGCTCCCCTCCGTGACATTCATACAAGGGTTCTGCCTAGCTTTGTGGCTGTGAGAGGATAATGGCTTAAAGAAAAAAGACATAAAGACATTTACCGTAATCCTGTAGTCTGTGACTCTGCCGCCACATCCTTCACTGATTGAAGGAGGATCTTCCAAAATGGATCGAGAACTGCTTAGAACATGCAGGAAAATCTCTCCTCCGTGGCTGCTAAGCATATGACTCATTACTTTAGAGCCAGACTTCCGTGGTTGTTCCAACAACACAGAACGACCTATTGAAAGAGAAATTGATTCATTAGTTACCCAGCTTAAAAATTCTACAAGATACCTGGTTATCCAGTTGTATTTTTAAAAGGGACATTAAATTATTTGTAGGAAAGGACATTTCCATTTGTTTGCATTATTCAAAGATTTTTTTTTTGCCTACTTTCTGAAATTGATCCCACCCCCCTCTTTCTCCTGCCTCCTGCTTGCCCATCCCACCCCTTAGCAGCCAAGTGAAGTTTTTTGATACTGGAAGAAGCTGACCAAGAATATCATTGAGCTAGTAGATTATGCAAGCACAAATTACATTTTAAAACAAATATTTATATCAATCACTTGCTGGAAAAGTAAACTTACAAGCTTTGGAAATTGTGTCTTAAGAGTGGGAAACATTGGACTCCCGGCTCTGATCGGGAGGAATTTGCCCCGTGGGAATTTGGGTCTGTACCGCCACGGCGAAGGCGGAGACCTGTAAAAATCACAGGCGGGAGAAGCCTGTGAACGTGGGATTCAGCGGGCACCTTTTGCGCCTCCCCTACTCGCAGGGAAATCCGGTTTCAGGGATCCGGAGCTATGTGGGGTGAGTGGCGCGGTGCTTCGAATTGTCTGCTTCTTCCACGGAGCGAAGCCGCATAGCTGTTGTCGGAGAGCACTGACTTTTTCCTGTGGACAATTTGACTCTAAAGTAATTACCCATGAGTAGAGCTGAATTGGGAAGAATTGGATTTTTAAACGTTTAATCTGGCATCGAAACGGGGAGGTTCAATACAGGAAGTCCGCCTCCCCCTTTTGTAGATAAACTGAAGCAAGGAGGTTGCAAACTAAAGTCTTGGAAAGCCTTTTGTAAAAGACTAAATTTCCATCGGTAAAGAACTAAACCCCCCCTTTTTGGAGACAGGAGAAGAGGGGGGGAAGTGGTGGACTGAATATGCCTGTAGGAGAGAGTTAAGAGAGTTAAAATACCGCCGCTCTGACCCTGGAAACGGGCTGCTAGCAGGATTGATGTTTTTTGGAACGTCCATTGACAGCGTTTAGAACGTTCATTGACAGGTAGCTAAACAAAAGAATACATTGTTTCTACTGTCTCAGGTTGTTTTCAAAAAAAGGAGGAAAGTAACTGAAAATTGAAACTAACTTTGGATTATTGAAACTGTGTTTAAAAGAGGACATACTGACCGATACAAATAGAAACTGTTTTCCCCTAGTGGAAGCTTTTGAAATTGGTTACTTTACAGGAGCTGGGCTAGGGGAATTTCCAGCTGCAAGATAAAAAAGTGTGAGACTTTGGAATTGACCTTGAATCTCTTAAGTGTTATGGCAAATGGAAAGGAAAAAACAGACGGGATGTCGACAGAAGAGGCCTTAGTGGCTGCATTATTGAAAATAAACGATTCGCTGGAACAACTTCACAAGAAACCAGACGTGATAAATGTGAAAATGGATGCTGCAAATATTGAAATTGACTTAATCGTAGAAAGTTTAAATAACTTGGGACAAAAGGTGAATACCAGTTCAGAAACCACCCAGAAACTGACACAGGAATCTACTCTGATACGGCAAACTGCAAATGAAGTCAGGGAAAAAACCCTTGCTGCTGAATCTGAAGCAATACAACTGGAGAGAAGAGTCCCATCCATACAAAGGCAACCTGATGAACATAAGCTGACATTCGTTCTGATTGAACTTAAAGAAGAACAGATGAATTTGAGGACCAGAGCCCTATCTGAACTGGAAAAGGAAAGCTTGACAGAGTTTCAGGAGGCGACAGGACTAACATCAGTTGAGAAAGAGAGGTATTTGGGGGTTAGTATGACCGCCAAAAATGTGAATCTGTTGAAGGATAACTGTGAAGGATGTTGGATTGAAGAGAAGGGGGATTTGGAAATATGGACAAATCAGAAGTTGTTACTGTTGGGCCGAGTTACTATGGTGGGGATGAGGGCTGCTGTGTTGCTGGGGATGTTGCTTTTGTTTCAAACATTGCAAGCTTTGGATGGGATGGTTTGTTTCAGGAGGTGGCAGAGGGATGTTTCTATAGTTGTTTGGCAGGGCAGGAAGCCTCGAGTAAAACTTAAGATATTGATGGATACCAAAGAAGGAGGTGGACCTGCCCTGCCAGACCTTTAAATTTCGTTGTGAACCATCTGCTTTTTGCTGGTTGAGAGAATGGCTGCTTCTTGAAAGCACTGAAGTGCTAGACAATGGCAGACGAAGTTGATGGACTATATGGAATTGGTGGAAATGACTGGCAAGATCCGAGACCAGGGAGAAGAGTCGGTGGAAGAAGATTGGAAAAAGTTTAAAGACTATTTATAGAAATATTGTAAAATTAAGGAATGTTAGAAAAATGTTGGAATGAAGTTATATGGCTTTAGTAGAAATGTCATAAGGAATTAAGTATAAATAGATTAATAGAAAATTAAAGGAAAAATAAGGCAAGAATGTGTTAAGATAATTATAGGATAGAAAACAGAGTAAGGTGGAAAGGAATTGCTGAAACAATTAATAGAAGTGGAATACAAAAAGGGAGGTGTGAGGAGGTCGCTGGAAATAAGTGAATGAAATATAAGATATTGAAAATGTTTGAGGTGTTTTTAAATTGTTTTTGTTTGTTTTGTTAGTCCATGTAGCGTTTTTGTATTGTATTTGTATTGTTTTTTCTCTTTTCTTTTTTGTTTGTAGTGTTGTGTTGAAAATGTTGAAAAAGTAATAAATATCATTTAAAAAAAAATAAGAGTGGCAAACATTATGCTGAAATTAAAATCGTGGCTTCAGTTATGTGGCATACACCTAAAGGTAAAGGTAAAGGTAAAGGTATCCCTGCCCGTACGGGCCAGTCTTGCCAGACTCTAGGGTTGTGCGCTCATCTCACTCTATAGGCCGGGAGCCAGCGCTGTCCGCAGACACTTCCGGGTCACGTGGCCAGCGTGACAAGCTGCGTCTGGTGAGCCAGCGCAGCACACGGAACGCCGTTTACCTTCCCGCTGGTAAGCGGTCCCTATTTATCTACTTGCACCTAGAGGTGCTTTTGAACTGCTAGGTTGGCAGGCACTGGGACCGAACGACGGGAGCGCACCCCGCCGCGGGGATTCGAACCGCCGACCATGCGATCGCCAAGTCCTAGGCGCTGAGGTTTTGCCCACAGCGCCACCCGCGTCCCCAAATACACCTAAGCAGTTTAAATTCCAACCTCTGTCCCTAACAGTTACTATCTCTGTCCTTGGTATTAAAATCAGGCTTGGGATTAACCCAGGAGCATCATTTTATATTTGTGACTGTTTGGTACACTAGCAGAAGCCAATGTTGAAAAGCAGCTTATGGTTTGTCTGGAAGGTGTGGAGAAAAAAAACACCTGCTTCAAGAAAACAAGAGCTGTATCAAACTAAACCCTTGTATGGACAGAACTTCTGTGAGTGCACCTTAACTTGCCCTCCCCCTCTTCCCCAGTCTCCCCTGGATTCCCCCCAAACTTCAGGAGCAGATTGGGAAGAGGGGTGAAGTTGCATTGTGCTCACAAAATTCCTTCAAGCATGCAGTGATTTAGTTGGATACAATCCTAAGAATCACAAGTGTACTTAATTGTACAGCTCATGGCATCATGGCCAGAGTTCTTAACACAATGAGACATTTTCCACATTCAAATAATCAAGGAAATCCTACCAGAGACAAAAGCAAATCTTTAGTGGGAAGCAGCCCACATTTTAGGCAAGGCAACATAGATATTGCAAGCAGAAGTTACACTTCCTGAATCTATGCAACTATCAAGATTATAAATAAGCACTTGTGTATTATGATCAGACAATTTGACTGACTACTGTACAAAGTTTCCATTTTGTAAGGCCCCAGCCAGGATGCTCTGGGGGGGGGGGGCACCAAGTATGGGGGGCTCTGGGTGCCTGGGGTCTTGCAAGGCCTTGGACAGCATCTCCAAGGCCTCGAAGATGCTTTCTGAGGCCTTGCAAGAGGCAGATTTCTGGTGGCACCGGAAGTTAGATTCAGACGTCTAGGAAGGCCTCAGACACCATCTCCGATGCCTCTTGCCTCAGAGGTGCTTTCCGAGTTCTTGTGAGGTCTCAGAAGCTAACTTTGGGTACCATCGGAAGTCAGATACTGAGGCCAGGGGGCCCAAGTGAAATGACGTCACATTACAATGTGACATCAGCACGTCACACATGCTGGGCACCCATAACCAGGGGCCTAAGTTGGCGCCTCTGGTGTGTGTGTGTGTGTGTGTGTGCGCGCGCGCGCATGCGCACATGCACACATGTCCACACAACCAAAACTGATATTTGATCAGCTCAGTATCATTAAGGACAGTGGCTTGAAATGGAGGTCAAAGTGTAGCCAACAGAAAGCACTACACAGCTGAGCAGTCAAATGAAAGAGGTCAGGCTCCTCTTATTCATTCCAGACCTGGGCAATCCAGAGACTTCAAACTGCCTACACTTCAAGCAGGTTCCTTGGCCTGAGTGTACACCATTCCAGAAGACTCACTAGGTTAGATTTCACATTGTATAGCTCTGAGTTCAAACCTGAATCCAGAACAATTAAAATAAAATATATTTTTTCAGATTTTTTAGCCAGAAATTATTTTACCGTTAAGGAGAAAGTTGGTAAGGCAAGAAGAAGGCCGACTATTTACATCTACAGGTGATATTCTGAAAGCTCCAGTACAATAATGAAGTTCTAAAGGGGGGGAAAGGGGTGGAGAGGAAGAGAAACTTTAGTTTGATTACAATACAGAAAAAATACCTAATTCATAAAACAAACAAAAATTAAACACCATAGAATGTAATGAACATTAACCACACTACAAAACAAGCAAAACCGATATTGGTGGTAATGTAAAGTGGTATAGAAGCAAAAGCAAACACTGCACACATACATGAAGAATATGTCATTCAGTTGTGCACTAACAGGGGCTTTCATATGCTCCCCAGCACGATAATAGCTTCCAAGTGCATATGGTTCATTTTTGCACATTCTTCAACATCGTTTTGAGATGACGCTTTCATGTAAGCTCACATATTCTCCATTCAACACTCATTAACTGCAGTGTATATCTGATAATTTTAAGTTATTTTGACCCTCTCTTTTTAATTAAAGCTCACAAAATTATAGGAGTTCAGTCATGAAACAAAGATCAAACTGTCATACTTGAAACAAATTAATGTGGCACAGGTTTCCTGACTCTGTGCAATGCATGATCAATGAAAAACAGAAAGGTGGAGGAAAAGAAGAAACAATATTGTTAGCATTATGCAGTTCATGGACATATCAGAGAGAGAGAAAAGGGGCACCTACCAACACTGTTTGTTCTTGGTGTACACCATTTTAAAGTTACAGTTTCTTTTAATGTACCTTCTTTGCTACTACCACCCATATGATTATCACCTGCAAAACAACATTTGAGATAAATGTAAGTACACAATTTAGTAAAACACAGAAAATAATAGAAGTCAATATACAATAGCAAATGAATATCACAACCAATTCATTTGCCTGTCGCCTTGTTGGTGATTAACTCTTTCAAATCCACTGAAATCCTACTTTGACATCTTCAAAGCAATACTCTGCCCTATAACTGCTATATCTGTACTAGATCCCTGGTTTTCCTCAACATTTTCCTCAACATTTAAATTGCATCATCTTTCCCATTTTAAAAATTCCTTTTCACACCTTCTATACCTGTAATTATGTACATAACTGAGGCAACTTGTGTGCCTTCCATTGTTGGGTATCAACCCTGAATTGATACAGCTGGGACCAGAGAGAGGGTCTTCTCCCCTAACCTTATACTGCATACAGCATTAATGTCTCGCATCAAACACAACACATTTGTAGAAAAGACTATGACCTGCAAACAGAGACAATGCACATACTTTTGTAACCCAAGAAAATCTTTAATAAAAAATATGCAAACGAACAATAAGTGGAGTTCTGCTCAGTAAATAGAGCTTTCCCACCTCTTCTTCCTACATCAGCCTTTTAGATCCCAGCAAAGAAGCCACACTCAACAGTTGGGAACCCTTGGAACAATACGGGATATGAAGCTTAAAGATGGGAAATTGGAGGAGGGTTTTTGCTTGTGCAAGAAGCTCCATGGAAGTTAACCAGTAAGCTTTCAAAAAATCATAAATTCTAAAAGCAGTCCCAAAATACAGCCTTAATATCCACAGTTGTAACCATATTATATCTCAGATTATATTATTATATATTATCTATATTATTTGTTCTACTCACCACTTTTTAAAAAGTCTACGTGTGCTTCCTTGTGATGAAGTAGTTCCACATCATAATTGGCAGATGTATTGGCATGCTGCTCTTCCTTTTAAAGAAACACACACAAACGTGTGTGTGAAAGAAGATTAGTTTAAAAAAAGAAACAAAAGAATACAAGGATAATTTTATGTTTTGCCTTTCAATATAAGACTGCAAAAGGAAAAAGAACACTTAGACATGAAAGCATTAATGAGTTGGAATTGAGGAAATTTACTGAGTTATTGACTTCTTTAACGATCTAGCAGCTTATAATCATAAACAGAACAATCTTATGCATGTTTTCTCTAAAGTAAATCCCACTGTGTTTAATGAGGCTTACTCCCAGTAAGCACACATGCTTGTATCCTTCAATTACTTTACTTATATTACTTTTAAAAAATAACTACAATGAATGTTCAAAATCCAATGCCAAATTAAGATGTGAGTTCATTCAATAGCCTTGTCCTTGTTTATTTCTACACATAAAATTAAGTAGGAATGCAATATAAAAACCGATCCAACACCCACTTCCATTCAGAGATAAGTTATCCAACAGGGAAGTATTTTCATTTCATAAGCAATGAACAGTCATTATGATTATAACACCACCATCAGCAGGTGTAGCCATTTCTCATTTTATGGGGATTTCTTTCACTTCAGGTTAAGAAGAGAAACCACACATAGTCTTATCTGGCTTCCACAGCTGGATTAGCAGCTACTATGGTTCAAACTGCATGCATAAGGGTAAAAAGATAAAAGGAAACACCAACTTTTAAATAGTTGAGGCAGATTAGCAAACACCACATATGGCAGATTAGCAAATGAAATTCACTAGGACTTGTTTTTGAATAAATAATACAAAGGGAACCCAACATATATACTATTACTAGAAACAACAAAAGGCAAGAAGAGAAAGCACAGCAGCAGCACACAGGTCAGTAAGTTGCAAACAAGGTATTTGCAAACATAAAACATTCTATGCGATGGTTCACTGAAGTTTAATTCAAATGGCCAGGGTGCATCATTCACAAAAAAATGTAACTGCTGCCTTAGGTTACACAATCCAGGCAGTACAATTAATGTTCAGCAAAAACAACAACAACCACACACAAACCCCACTGTTTATTAGTGTTACAATGCTTTTCCTTTTGTGCATTCTTTTAACCAATACAAATACTGGGTATGTTCTTTCCAAATAGTGCTCAATTACAACATATAATTGAAATTTCAGGCTAATAAGGAGGACAGGTTTCTCCAATGGCCACTGCAGGGCCAAGTAAGGCCAATAATAAAAGGAAACCCCCCACTAGGGCTGCAATCCTAAACATGCTTACTAGGGAGTAAGCCCCTATGAACACAGTGAGATATACTTCTGAGTAAACATGCATAGGATTACACTAAGTATTAGTAGGGAGAATGTCAAAGCCAGGTAAAGGGCCACATTTTTTAGAATATCTCATCAAAATTGTTTTCCTGTTTCTACCTTTCTTGCTGAAATAGCACTAAATCGCTTGGGATTTATTTATTTTTTAACTCCTGTGTGTTTCTTCTACTTGTTACAAACACCTTTATGTTGGAAGGAATGCATGGAAATGACACAGAGGAAAGAAAGGCTCACTATGCCACTAAAATGCACAAGGGGCAGAAATTTCTAACACATGTATTAAAAACAAAAGAATCACAGACAAAGTAATTTGAAGCTAACTAGACTACATTTATGTAAAATAAAGGAAAACAAATACTACTTTCATAATTGAATGAATTGCTGAAAAGTCATTTTGTTCTGTGATCCTTTTTTTCTCCTTCATAAAATTTACTAACCTGGTCACAGACATTGAATGTGGGCTAATAAAAAACAGAAAAAATATGATATGGAGAGAAAAAAACAAATGTAAAAATATCATTAAATAAACATTAAAACCATTAAACAAATTTAAAAGAAACGGTGCAGCTACTTCAGCACAGAGCTGCTGACACCACCTTACCTTCATGGGGATGTTAGTTATAGTGGTTGAAGCCAGATCAAAATGCTGCTGTACTAAAACATTCAGTCTGGTGGCCAGATGCCGTCCAGCCCGAACACTATGTACTTCGCTGGTTAAGACAGGAGAGAGCTTTTTAAAAAAAGACAAATACACACATACACACACAGAATACTCAGTAGCAGCAATTATGGTATGGCAGCATATACTTCAGTAAGAACATCTAGATAAGAACAGGAAATTTTTTATCTAGTGAATGGCCAATCTGTTAAAATGTATAATCTTCTATTCACAGATAAATCTCTGAAAATGTGGTCCTAGTCTTTTATATAATATACCCTCTGCAACTATACCCTCTTCCAGGACTCACTCATTCATACAGATCCCATTCACGCAAAGTTCTCATTGTCAGATTGGTGAAGGATAGCCAACTTCTTTAGCCCAAGAAGTTTCTGGCAGATATTATAAAAGCATGGAATTAAATCCTGGATTATGTGAAACCCATCTTTACATATTACAGTAATCTCACAATTTATGCACTTTTAACTTGTGTGCATTCAGTTTATGTGCTTGGCAAATAAAAATGAAAATATTTTTTTTAAAGAGGCTGGAAAAGGGAAGGCATCCAGGAAAAAAGACTGGCAATCCCACCCGCCATTTAACCCAATGTGTCTTGACTATATGTGATTTTGGTTTTATCACTCCAGAACGTAATGCCCACGTAAATTGTGGGCTTTCTGTGCTAGAGGTAGGTAAGTCATTTCTTTTACTCCACTACAGTACCAACATTTTCCTATTAACAAAAAATATTTAATTTTACATGTATGCAGCATAAACACAGAGATAAAATTCTAAACACACAAAGTGCTATATAAAGTTACGCAGTAATTTAAAAGCCTTACCTCTTTTTTAAGATGATCCGACACAAGACTTTCCTCACCAACAGGGTAAGTGTGAATTAAGACCAGCTCACATCTCTGGATCTGCATAAGACTAAAAAGCACAAAACATTCTGTTACCAAGGCAGTAATGCCACATCAACTGCACAATACCTAGCATTCAGAAACTTTTAACTTATTTCATGAATATGAAGCCAGACAAAAGCACTGATTGTAGTATAGTACAGTTAGCACACACTGAAATTTCAATTTCTTGATATACTTTCAGGATCACGCTTCCATTTCCTGTAAGTAAAACACACAATTTAACTTTTAAAGATTTGTAACTTGTAATAGATGGCCATGATGATGCCAGATATATTGTTTGTATGTGCCAATTGTAAGCCAAAAATGTTAACAAAAATGATTATGGCCCATTTTTCTTGTCTGAACCCGTAGGTTGTTCAAATTCTCCCAAATAAGACAGCAACATGATTTCATGCAATATCCTCGGTTGTTTCCATTGAGTCAGGAGTGTGTAGTTTTATGTGCTTAAAGAAGCTTTAGTGCAGTCTTTTAATAGAGAAGAGTCATCCCCAAATATAAGGTATCTTTGGGCTTTTGTTTGCTCACCTACTCTCATGAACAAACAAATGGACTGCAAGGTATATTCCAGATGCTTTACACACAATCTGTCCCACTTTTTCTCACTAGGGAATACTTGACTACCATATCTCACAATACATGGGGCGTAGAGTACAAGATGCTTCTGACAATGCTTGTAAAATATGCTAATGAAAGGTGAAAATAAGGTTTTAGGAACTTCCGGGTTGGCGCGACCTGGAAATGGCGGATTCCCTCCGAGCTCCGGAGGGAATCGGCTCAGCGGTGGATGGGTCTTAGCCGTGCCGGCGACACGGGGACCCTTAAAAACCGCAGGCGCGGAAGCCTGCGGACTGAGGACTCGGCGGGTGCCTTAAGCGCCCCCCCTGATTCGCAATGAGCCTTTTTAAAGGCTACGGAGGGGATACGGGGGACGGCGCGGCACTGAGAGTCGATCGCTACCGCCACTGAGCGAAGCCGCGAGCCATAACTGGAGAGCGCTGACTTCCTTCCTTGAAATTTGGACTGAAAAAAAGGAACCCGTGAGTAATCTGGAACTGAACTTTAAAATCTTTACCTTCTGAATTTGAGACGACCGGGGGGTGTGCTAAAAGGAAGTCCCCACCCCCCCCCTTGCAGACAATCCAGAGCAACGAAATAAGAGCTAAGCTGGAGTGCCCACCCTGTAAAGGGTGAGTTTTAAAAAGACAGCAACTTCCAAGATTTAGAAAAGCAAATTTGAGTAGGAGATTGGAGTGTTGAAGGAGCCTTTGTTTTCTGGCAAATAACCCTCCCCCCCGGGCCCGGGAGCGATCTGCTTTGGAGCCTGTGTAGAGGAGCAGAGTTTGACAGCTGTCAAAGCTGTCAAATGGACTGTTAACAGTGAAAAAATTGTTACTTAAGACCTCTCCGGATTAAAAGGAGTTACAATTGAACTAAAATTGTGGGAAACAAAGAAACAATAACAGGACAGAGGATTGTTGGAGGAAAGATCATCCAGCAACCAGATTCCCTCTAGGGGGAATTCTGTGGAATTACAATGGCTGTGGGTGGAAGGATACTGAGAGAAATCGAAAGGATGTTTTCACTGGTGGGAACCTTACAGGAGCAGACTACAGCTATGAGTAAACAATTGATGACCTTGGATTTGGAAACAAGTAGTCCTGCTGAATGTAATGATGACCTGAGTGAGAAAGTACCCACAGCTGAATTTGAAATAATAAACAAAGAAGAGGAGAAGACAAAACAAGAAAGAGAACAAGTTATGTGGGAAAATACTAACCAGAAGTCGGCATCTGGACAACACAAGCAAAGAGACTATTGGATTAAATCCAGTGTAAGTCTACGAAAGATACAGAAGACGAAAGTGGAGGTCATGGGACTTTATGGAACTCAGGAACTAGAAATAAAGAAGTACAATTGGGGCCTACACATAGACTTTAATTTTGACTATCATCAAGACTCAGACCTACTGGAGATTCCTCAGCAGTTGCCTTTAAATATGGGAAGAGACTATGGACTGATTGGACTGATTGTTAAGGAAATCTTTAGAGACCCGATGACAGACAAAAAGGACTACCAACAAAACCGGCGGAGAGGGACTGGAAAGGATTTGAGAGCCTCGGATGTGCGGAACCCAGGCTAAAAACTGTTATTTTAGACATGTCTTGGGAAAGGACGCAAAGCGGGGATGGGAGGGAGGGAAGCATTAAATTTAAACAACACTCAAGACCAGGGGGTTTAGTAATAAGAAAATTATGTAAGAAAAAATGAGAAATCGAGGGAAGAGAACTGGGGTCCAACTTAGGGAAAATTTTATTTTTGTTTTTTATAAAAGGACTAATATTAAGACGGAAGAAATGCCAATTTGCTGATACAAATTTGGGAATAGGGATGCAAGGGAGGGGGTGGGGGGAAGTCAAGGACCAGGGTAAGAAAATAAGATTTTTGGGAATTATACATGTTTGTTGTTTTGTTTGTAATTGTTTTGGTGTTATGTGTGTTATGTGTGTTGGTTTTTGTCTATATAAAAAGTGAAAACCCAATAAAAATATGTTTAAAAAAAAAAAAAGAAAATAAGGTTTTAGTAAAAACAAACTCCATGCAAGGCACTCTCATCTTTCTCTCACCTAGGAGCATAAGAATGCTGTCTTATAACTTCAGTCCACTGAACCATTTAATTCAGTAATATCCACATTGACTGCCAATGACTTTCTTAGTTTCAGACAGAAACCTCTCTTATTCCTTTCTACAGATGCAAGCGATTAAACCAGGAAGCTTTTGCATAAAAAGCATGTGCTTTACACTGAGCCACAGCCTCAAAAGGTCTCACAAATTCCATTTTTAGCACCACAAATACAGAATTCAGTAAAATTATGCATTCAAATGGATTAACTAGTCTGCATACTTACTGATCTGAATTAGCTGCTAGTTTGTTGTGTTCATGTATCGTTTCCTGGACAAACTCCTCAAGCATTCGTACATGGCTGTCACTGGAATGGAGGAACACATTCATCTTAGAAAAAATTATTGAAAATCAACTATCATGAGAAAATATGATAATTCATTTATTATTACAATTGGTATTTACAATGATGATACTGTAGTATTGCTATTCTAACTGCTAAAATTATATACTGTGTACCTCTATGTGCTACATTCTATAATTTTGGATAAAAACATTTTTAAGAACTTGAGAGCCATAGTTCATATCGGAATTCTGGTCTTTATTATCTGAAGAAGTGTGCATGCACACGAAAGCTTATATTCAGAACAAATAAATAAAGAAATTGTCCAGGAGAACCTTCGAGACCAGAACAAACTTAGTTGGTCTCTAAGATGCTACTGGACTATTTATTTATTTATTTCTCTATTCCACAGTTTGCAAAATAGAAGTGCATTTCCCTCCTTATGAGGACAGCTAAGAGAAATAGGCATTTGACAATTTACTCTAATTTTGCAATAGACACATGATACTTGCCATACTTTCTACTTCCCCTCTACTCACCTCTGTAGCAACACAGATGGTCAATGTCAGACTCTGAACATGGGTTAATTTTTCAGCAGTCTTCCACCAATATATTAATATGCAAGAAGTCTTACAGGTAAAACAGAACCTAAAAAGCTTTGCTAAGTTATAAAATTGTTACATTAATACAGGAGGTGCTACAAACCTCTTTGCGTTAGTAATACAGATTATTCGTCCTCTGTTTCCAACACGGTCAGCATTCTCCATTAATAAGGTTCGGGCCTCATGTTGGTATTCAGTAATTTTGCAGAGTGCCTCTACTGCTGCAACTAAGCCATGAAGTATACTGCAGCATTCAGGGTCTGCACGAGGATTGGGAGGTCCAACAGCTGCTAAAGCGGCCATTAACTGATTAAAAAAAAAATGTTTTGTTGCAATCCTAGTTCTTATTACTGAAGAGATCATGTCACAAAAACAAGTTATTCCATACACAAAAGCACATTGATAAGAAAAGTTCCAGAGGTTTTCCACTTCTATATTGCTATAAAGCATCTAGGTCTATTATCCTCTTAAAATAACAATGCACATTTTGTCTGCATATGTCTACAAATAGCTAGATCATTAATCTCTAGGGATATAAACTGCTATGACCCCAAACAAATTCTTTTTCCATAAAGTGCCTAACCATGGCTACTCAAAAGTAACTCCTAGTGAATGTTAATGGAGCTTACTCTCGGAGAAGTGGGGTTAAGATTGCAGCCATAGCCAATAACAATGGAAAATTAATAGAACAAAAACAATCTTTAATACAAAAAATTACATCCCATTTAAAATTTGTGCTCTATAAATAACATTTTAACCATTATCCCAGATCGTATTTGCTTTCCATCACTTTTATACTTGGAATCTCTCTCTTTACCTGTCATGAAATTAGAAGCAAATTGGATTTTCCCATAAATGATTAATTATTCCTAGACTTTGCTGGTGAAACTTTCTTTTGAAGCATAGTATAATAACGTGTAGGGATGTGCTAGAGACTAGTTCTCAGTCCCATAGATAATACATATGGGCTGGAGCGAAAGATTCTCTTCTTCCATTGGAAAAGGACTCCTTTCATTGGAGGAAGAGAACTTTTTGATTTAATCCTTTGTTATTTTTAAAAATATTTTAAATATTTCAGATACACAATACTGAACAGGATTGGGATGTTCACTGGTCAAATATGATCTAGTAAGAACTCAGTTGGCTGCTTGTTATTATTATTTTCATTTAAAAATAGTTTATTTGCCACAGTATATATTTCAAACATTCTCATAATCTTAAAAACCATAAAATAACATGTCATGTGTTCCAATCTCATTAAAAAGGAGTACATTATATCTGCAACAATTTGAATGGTTAAAATGTATATTTCAGGTGTTCCAAACTATGTTACCCCCCCAAACACTACTCCCGCATGTTCCTCACTACCTATGCGTTCAATAAAATCGTTTTTCTTTTGACCTCTTGCTACCTGCAGTTTCCATGTTAGCTTTTCCAACAAAGCTATCAGCCAGACTGCTTAATACCACTTAGCCACAGTTGCAATGTTTTCCATGTTCTGGCTATGGTTGTTCTTGCCGTGGTCAATAAACGGGTTATAGATCTTTATTTCTAATTCTTGGTGAGCCCTGACTATACAAATTAAGCAATGCCAGTCCTGGGGACATAGGAATTGTCTGCCTTGAAATGAAATATATGTCTGCAAAGATATTTTCCCAGAATTTTTGTATTTTTGAACACTCCCACCACATATGTCTGTATGTCCCTCCTTTCACTATGAACCACATAAGCGCAAAAAATGGCTGGCATCTGCACTGGATGCCAATTATTATACTGTACTACAAGCTATCTACAGTTTAATTCAAATTCAACTCCACTATCTGCAGTAGCCTCAGTCAGACCTTTGAAAAAACTCAAATAGACCAGGCTGATTCTATTTCAGTATTGGACTACCATATTTTTCGCTCTATAACACGCATCTGACCATAACACGCACATAGTTTTTAGAGGAGGAAAACAAGAAAAAAAAATTCTGAATGAAATGGTGGATGTATCATTTTTGTGCTTCATGCTGTGGCCACAGACATGTGATTTGACGGTGAGTTTGGGGTAGCCCAATGCAAAAATCCTGAGAATCTATGTGGATCCATGCTTTGTCACCACGTTTTAAATGGGGAGGGAAGGGAAAGCACAGAAGGGACAAGGAGCATGAGAGGGGTGTGCAGAAAAGCAGCTGGCTAAGAACGCAGGGGAGGGATTTAACGGGAGGAAGGAAAGGAAGGCAAAACTCCCCACCCACCCACCCAAGCCAGCCCTCCCCCCCCTCTCTCTCTCTCCCACCTGAATGTTTTTCGGCTGCCTGCGAGTCCCTAGGGCACGGAGAGGAGGAGGTGGTGGGCTGGAGCCTGCGCACAGTGTGACTAGGAAAGAATTAGAAGGACTCGATCCTTTCCTTAACCCTCTGCTTGCCAGGAGGGCAGGGGATTCCCTGCTCTTTGTTGAGTTTGAGCAAACGCAGAAACAGAAACAGAAGCGGGTGGGCAGTAAGACCCTGAGGCAGAATGCAGGAAAGCAGCAGCTTCCGCCTTCCCTCCGCCCGCCCGCCCGATCTTATTTTTGCCTGATTTTTGCCTCTGCGCTCGAGCGAGTCAACTCCAGGGACCACAAATTCGCTCAATAACACGCACAGACATTTCCCCTTACTTTTTAGGAGAAAAAATCTGCGTGTTATAGAGCGAAAATTACGGTAAACAAATCAATGAAAGAGGAAAGGAATAAGACTTCATGGTGCCTCAATATCCCCAAAAGATGAATACAGGATAGGGTGAAGAAATAACTTGCATCTATGTAGACCCTTCCCACATTTTGGCTCTCCAGCAAATAGTTAAGGGTAGCTTTATAAATCATTTTTAGGACCCACCTTATTTTTGTGATTGTAAGTTGTTTTAAACTGTTTTTAATATTGTGTTTTAATGTTGTAACCTACCCTGGGATCTTAGTTATTATAATTTATTATCTGCCCTTAACCCTAACAAAAATCATACCTCTTGCAAACTTTGGTCTTCTTGGTTCCAAGAGTTTAAGACATTTGCTCCAGAGTCACTTACAATGAAGTTCACCTGAAAATTTACAAAACACAGCTTAAGAAAACGTTTTTAAATCTTGATACTGTAAAATTAACACTATCCATAGGGTCAGGGAACGTGTGCTGAATCTTCAAGCTCCTCCCAACAAATTATAATGGTATTACAAAAAGATGAGCTGAAGATGCGTAGAACATCACATCTGGCTGGTTCACATAACACACTAAGCCAAAGCTTGGCTTAGCATAAATGTGCACAGAGAATCTTGGACCTGCTTTGCTCCTCCCAGGTCCCTTTGCTGCTGCACTGCATCAATGTTTAACTCTTGGTTTAACTCTCATTAATAGCAACCTGTAACCACAAAGTCTGACGAGGAGAAAACCTAACCACAAATCCCAGTGTGGGTGGCACGTTAAGTCAAGCCCTGGCTAACTTGACCCAACAATCCCCCGCCACAAGCAAACAAATCTCACTGCAGCCAACTAAAGACAACCAATCACGCCCTGCTCCCCCCCACCTCTTTCACTACCAAGAAATAATAAGCGAATGGGGGGGGGGGACCTACCCAAGTGATGGTGAGAAAAACCCCACACATATATTAAGTAAAATAATATGTTTTGCCACCCCAGTACCCCTCTTTCCTTCTCCAACCTTATACCTTATACACTGTATACACTGTATACAATACTAATGTCTCCCAACAAATGTAATTGATCTGTAGAAAACACAACATGAAAAAAGACAATGCACGTACCGTTGCAAACCAAGAAAATAGTTAATAGTTTAAAAAAAAGGACCAGGGAGCAGCAAAGCTTTTGTGAGCATAGGAGATCTCAATAAGCCAAGGTTTCACTGAGCATGTCATACAAACCAGACCATTATGTTAAAAGCTTAAAAAAGTCATTGTGTCACCTATGTTTCATAAAAAATTGAGTTCAATTTTTTTGAAATAACCTCTGTTATTCCTTCAAGTGATGTGTCAATAATAACTAGTTAAATGAATGTAACTCCTATCAGAAAGAGAAGTTGAAGCTCTGAAAGCTTATACACACACTGTAAAATCTAATAGTCCCATTAATCACAATGGATAATTTGAATTTGCCTCTACCAATAGCTGTATGACTGTAGGTAGTAAAGATCTAATTATTCTACTTTAGAATATTCAGCTGGCAAAGATAAATTGCTGCAGAGAATCTAAAATGAGAAAGGTATTGCCACTTTTAATACGCCAAACCCTTCATCGAAACAACTACAGTGAGGGGGGTGGTCTGGAACTTTAGTACAGCAATGTTAATGTTTTTATTCTGAATTCTGTTATTCTTATTCTTATTTCCTTTTATTTTTATTTCTGTTAGTGTATGAAATTAATTTTATTAATTTCATCTGTTTTTATTATATTTTATATAATTTTGTTAAATCACCTTACCATATCATTTTATTAAAATCCGAGCACAATATGAACATTAAAAAAAAATGAAAGGGACTAACAGGGGAGGATGCCTCATTGAATATAGTGGAATAATTCTAAGTACAGGCATACCTTGTTTTATTATGCATTGCTTTATTGTGCTTCACAGATACTGCTCCTCACAAGGATGTGGGTGCAGCCACAGGCACCCTGGCTGCTTCCAGGGGAGGGAAGCCACCCCACTTCTGGCCATGGGAGTGAAGGTGGCTGGTTTTTCCCTGCCCACCCCTGCAGCCAGGGTGCCTGGGCTGAAGAGACTACAGTATAGTGTAAACATAACTTCAATTGCACTGGGAAACAAACAAAAAATGTATGACACACTTTATTGCAATATTCACTTTATCGCAGTGGTCTGGAACCAAACCTGCAATATCTCCAAGGTATGCACAGGTTGTGCAGTAAATTGCATGTCAATCATTACTGAAAGCTGTAACTAATTGTATTTCTTAAGTGTGAAGAAAAATGTGGTAGCAAGTACCAAATTCAAAATACAGATTTCTATTCAGTGATTTTTAGAAAATAAAATGAAAGAGTTGCCAGTTTCTACTAACACAATGTTCCCATGGCTATGGAATGGGTTGAGCTTACCATGGCTACCAATTATTTACAAAATATGGTTACTTCCATACCTTTGCAAACTTATTCATCATCTCTTCTGTATCTCTCACTATCTTCAGTTTCAGTAATTTTGTCTTAGGCACCAATGTAAATGCAGGCACAACTGTACTTTACACAATACTAAAATCAAAAGACCAACAACAAATTGTGCAACTGCATAAGGTGACCAAAGATCAAGATTGCAAATTTCAAGAAGCACTAAACTGCAATCATGACCACTAAAGTACAAATCCTACAGAACTCAAGAGTAAACATAGTTATGATGCACTATTAGTAGACTCCCCTAAATACAAAATATAATTTTACCTGTTACTTACTAGTTTTTTAAAGGGGAATATATCAAACATTATTCTACAATATTCCATGGAAGATTCCACTGAACAGGTCCATAGCGATCGTGATATAGGTGCAAGAGGTATGATTCCTTGGGTCCGATTCTTCATTAACATATCAAAGTCAACATGTTGTCTGCAAGATTCTGCCATATAAGGGCAGTGATCCACCACAAAAACTGTTTTGTGTGATTCTGAAAAAAGTTTCATTTTCTTCCTACAAGAAATGAATAACAGAATTAGTAAAACACTATGCAAATTTCGGCACAATCATACATATCTATTCAGACACAATTCCTAGAGTTCAATGAAGCTTACTTCCAGCAAGTGACTATAGGATTGTAGCCTCATAAGCAAGCCTAAAAGTGAAGATGTGAATAAAAAATACAAAAAGGATTGGGAAATGTTTGTAAGGTATTTTTAAAATCAGTAAACAGGTGAACAGATTAGCAGGACTTGAATAAATTCAGCAGTGTAAGAGAAAGCAGGAGATAAAGCGTAAGAAGAGTAGAATTAGGGAATTTAGAATATGCAGAAGGGGTAGAAAACAAAAGAAACCAGCAAAGGAGAAGAAGGGGAGTCCTTATGAGTTTTGTTCTTTGTTCTTATTTTTGTGGTGGGGGGGGGTTCCCTTTTTCTTTCTTTTTATGTCTTTTCTGAATCGTATGCAAAAACGCAAATAAAATTTTTACATATTAAAAATAGTGTAGTTGTGAAAATAGTGGACGCTCAGATTGCAAACATGATCCTTGTGGGATGAATGTTTGCAACCTGCAGCGTCTGCAACCCACAGCGACATGTCTGCGCACGCATGGGTTGCGATTCGGCACTTCTGCACATAGCGCAATTTAGCGCTTCTGCGCATGTGCGACCGCTGAAACCCGGAAGTAACCCGTTCCGGTACTTCCGGCTTTCAGCAGTCCGCAACCTGAACCGCCTGTAACCCGAGGTATAACTGTACTTCTTTTGATGCACTTTTGAGGTGTACCTATTGGCAATCCTTTCCCGCTTCCTTTGATGTGTGGTTCAGTAATTACTTTGAAAAAAGCAAATATGTCCAGTGGCCCAGTTTGCACAATACAGTAAACAGTAATGATTTGCTGGGATGGGCTGATTTGCTCCTTCCTGCTTGTGCTGGGGAGAAACAAACCACTACCCCTGGGCACAGTTTTATGTTGTGATTTGCTTCATTCCAAAAAATCATGATTGGTATGTCAAGAAGGGCATTTCCTTCAAATGGGATCCAATGAAGGTTTCCAAGTCAGTAATGCTTTTAAAGACACAAATACCACTATCCACATTTATTAGGACTAAAAGATATTTATGAAAGTTTCCATCTTACGATGAACCTTCAGATGTTATAGATCAGGCATCCCCAAACTTGGCCCTCCAGATGTTTTTGGACTACAACTCCCATCATCCCTAGCTAACAGGACCAGTGGTCAGGGATGATGAGAATTGTAGTGCCAAAACATCTGGAGGGATGAGTTTGGGGGTACCTGTTTTAGATTAATCATTTTAGTGTATTAGTTGGCAGGTGCAGAAATGGCTTCTCAAATAGTTAGCTCATAATATTTAAATTAAGAAACTTTGTTCAGTACTGTTGCACTTTTATTCTTGTATCAATTAACACTGCATAATATTGCTTTTCCGTGTGTCACATCTCTCACAAGATTATGTAAAATGTGACACTTTTACTCAGTGCTAAAGACAACCAATTTGTTTTCCATCTCATCCTAAACATTTCTTCAATTTACGAGGGGTAAGCAGTGCTCAACTAATAAGAATACATAATTATTCTTCTAAAGAACTGATCAATAGATTTCAAACTTACGAAAACAATCTGTGTGAAACCAAGAACCACAATCCCCTTTCAACAGATTCTGAAGATGTCAAAACCCAAGCCATGTTGATAGTGATCTGGTTGAGATTCCTGCATTGCAAGGGATTGGACTAGATGACCCTCAGGATCCCTACCAACTCTACAATTCTATGATTCTAATTGTCATTCTTTCTCAACCCCCCCCCCACCAAAAAAGGCAATAAAAATTGTTTGTAGATATATGCTTGTTTATAGGTCACATGCCCATTCACCTAAAACTCTGAAAAGTCAGCAGCTGAAGGGGGAAAAAGCCCCAAATGAGTTAAGAATTGGGATTTTTAAAAAATCTTGAACTTCCATACAATTTGCTTCTGCATGAGGATTTCTAGGATAGAAGCCCCTCTCCCTTCAGTGGGAACACTTTATTGCGTTAGCAAGTTGTTGTTGCTGTTTTAAATGTAGGTAGGAAAAGAATGTGTTCTTTTGTGGATTTTGCAAGCACTTGTCTCTAGGGCTGGTAGTGATGGTAGAATTCTCCAGCTTGCAGAATTACAAAAGACTGCTCCATTGAGCCAGGGGAAAAGGAATCACAGTGCGTGTTTAATCTTTGGCTCAATCAGGGCCTGCCCACCCATGAGACGAGGCAAGGAGAGTGCCTCAGGCGGCAGGGTCCACTGGGGCAGTTGTTCCTTATGCAGATCTTCCCTGGCCCCTTCCCCCCTGGTGGGGACGAGAGCAGCATAAGTTGGGGGTTTGCCTCAGATGCCAAAATGCCCTGAGCTGACCCTGGGCGCCAGGCAACCGAGTAACACCTATCCAGATCTTCCAACCTATCCAAATGCCTCCTCCAGGAGAGGTCCAGAGGGCAGCAACCCGAAAATCAGCCTTTTTCTGCAGTGGCTCCCCATCTGTGGAATGCTCTTTGCAATGAGGCTCACCTGAGGCCTTCATTGTGCACCTTTACCTTTAGGTACCAGGCAAAAGCATTCTTCTTCAATCAGGCCTTTTGGCTGAGGAATATCCCACAGCCTGTTTAAATGTGTTGGGAGGGGGGAGTTTTGTTTTGTTCTTGCTTTTATTATGTATCTTGTGTTCATATATTGTGTTTCTATGCCGTGAAGCGCCCTGAGATCTACTAAAGGGCGATATACAAATACCAAAATAGGAGCGTGCCATGACAGAACAACTGAAAGAAGAGGACCTTGCTGAACCATGGGCGCCAGGGATGGAGGGACTTTTGGCCCAACAAGAAAATGAGTCTTTGGACTTGATAAATGAATTTGGAAAAAAACAGATTCTGAGAGACAAAGTTTGGTTGGAAATGGGGGGTTGGACTGACCCCCCTATGCAGGGATGTTTGGACTCTCAGAATCTGGCAACGCGCCGTTAGAGGTTTGGAGTTGTTGGGACTTATCTTGGAGGGAATTGGAAACATGTTTACTACTTGAAACATGTTTTAAAATACTACATGGAGTTTAGTCTGGACTATGAGAAAGGGGCCGATCCGTCGAAAAGGGTCAAAAACACTACCAAGCTGGAGTTCCCACGAGTGAAAGGAAAATATGAAGAAGAACTGCGGACGGGACATGGGAGAGATTTGATGGCCTCGGATATAAGATCACCAGGTTAAATGGGCCAGACAAATGGGACAAAAGCACTGATAACCCCGGGACCGGGGGGAGGGGACGCTGGAAGAAGATTGGATTGTTTTTATTCTCTTTTTTCTTTTTATCGTCAGAAATGTCTTTATGAAAGTTGCAAAAATGTTGAAATGAAATTACTAGGCTCTTGTAAGAATGTTTAAAGAATTAGGTAAAAAGGTAATGGTTATGAGAAGCTGGTAAAAATAAGATTTAAATTTTAAGTTTTAAGGTTTTATATAAGATAAGATGAGAATAGAGTAAGGTTATGCATTGACAGAATATTATGAATTATGGGAAGGATTTGCTGTGACAATTATCAATTAAGATACAAGAGATGGGAGGAGGAGGAGGTCATGGAAAGAAGGTAAAGAAAGTGGATTGAAAACGATGGTTTTCTTTTTTCTTTTTTTCTGTAATTTTGTTTCTTTTCTTTTCTCTGTGATTTAAAAAATTTTTTTCCAATAAATATTTTTTTAAAAAAAACAAATTGATTAAATAAATGGTGTTTAATTCGCGCGGGTTTTATCGGAAAGCAGCATTGAGAGGGTCGCGCCCGAGTCCCGCTGGGGCTCACGGGGCTTGCGTGCAGCAGCTGCGGAGCGGCGGGGGCTCTGAGGGGGCCGTTTCGGGCCTCAGAGGCTGTTTCTTACTGTGGCTCCGGACATCGGCCGTCCTCCCGAAGTCTAGCCGCCCCGAGGGTCAGGTGGGTTACGAAAGCGGACGAGGCTTCGGCCGCCCTGGGACTCGCCTCACAGGAAACGGGCCAGCCGCGCCTTCCCCCGACTCGGAGCCGGCCCAGCCGCCCTCGCCGTTTCCGCGGCGGCTCCCTCAAAACATCGCGAGAGCCTCCGGTTTCATAGAGGCAAGAAAGGTAAGAGTAGGGCTCCAGCTGCTGCGGGGGAAAGGCCAATTCCCGGGTTCCTTTCGAAAAACAATGCGGGAAAACGCAGGGAAGGTGAGCGCTGCAGATCCCGCTCGCTGCTCCCTCCCAGCCGGTAGGAAAGCGCTCGGAAATCCGGTGCGCATTGCGGTTTAAACTGCGTCTATAACGCCCCGGTGTCGGATGTTCTGGATTAGAAATAGCAGGAATTTCGGGGCGACTTTGGGACTCTCTCGCGCGCGCACCCTCCGTGATCCCGGGGGGCCATGCTAAAGTTCTGGATGCTAAGGGACCTCTGTGGCCATAGGAGCCGACTCCGAGGAGCCACAGGGGCTCTGGTCCCCGCAAAGCGAAGGGGCATTGTTGCCATTCAAATGGAGAGCATGCATTGTGTCATGTGATCACTTGTGGGGGCGGGGCTTACCTGGGCTCCCACAATATTCAAGTTGGCGCCCCTGCCTGTCACTTCTGACAAAAAGTAGTTCGAAGTCAACCCAGAAGCGAGCTCCTCGGTACACGTCTACATGCGCACATCTATAATGTCTGCCTCTCCCTTGAGGGAGATTCTCGCGATATCTCGGCGCAGCCTTCTATTAGCTGGAGAAATTGAGAGGCATTTCCTCCTCTCCCCTTCAGGGAAGTCCCGCGATACTGCATTGGCGCCCCGCCCCCGGGAGAGCGGAGGTGATGCCGGGTGAGCTCGCCGCTCTTCTCGCCCAAAGAGCGAGTGGCCTTCGGCGACGGGAGCCGCGAGGTCTCGCGAGAGCCGCTTTTGAGTGACACTCGGGTCCATCCTTCCGCCGGCGACGGGCTGGCTCTTCCCCACCTACCTCACGGCCCCCTCATGGGGCCTGTCGGCGGGTCTGCGCCGCCTCCGCGTCCTCCGCTCCCTCCCGCCGACGCCGTCTGAGGAAGCGCCGCGGCGGACGAGCGGCGAAGGCGGGCTGCGGGGGCCTCGCCACATCCCCCCCCCCGCCCCAGCTCCGGGCGCCGCCGGCGAGGAATGAGGTGGAACCATCGGTGGGGGGGGGTTCCGGGGTGGGGGAGGGGACGGCGGCGACCCTGCCGCCTCGTGATTGGCTCGCGGGGGGGAGGCGCGCAGGTTCCGCGCTTCTCTCGCCCCTTCGAGGCCGTCGTGGCGGAGCCTCCAACTTCAACGGCTCTTTTGCGAGGGGCAGAAGGCTCTGAGGTGGAGAAGCCGGGACCGCAGAACAGGGAGAAATAGGGCAGCGGAGGAGCTCCTCCTGTGCGGGCTGACGAGGCAGACAGCTGTCGCCACAGGATAGCATCCCAGAGTTGGAAGGGACCCCCGAGGGTCATCTAGTCCAACCCCCAGCCATGCGGGAAACTCAGCTAAAGCAGCCATGGCAGGTGGCCACCCAGCCTCTGCTTAAAAACCTCCAGGGAAGGAGAGTCCACCCCCTCTGGTGGGAGTCCTTTCTGCTGTCATCCAGCTCCTCCAAGGAAGGAGGTGAACTTTGGGACAGTAACTTGAAGCCCTTGGTTCAGGTCCTGGGGCAGGTGCCTGCTTGCATCTGCTCCTGCTAGAGAACTGTTGGAGGATGTGGATTATTGGCATGTGTGTTTTTGTTGTTGAGTGTGTGCTTAAATGTAAAAAAAAAAAAAACAACCACACACACACACACACACACACACACAACAAAACATGCATTAAAAGATAAGGAACTTCTGTTTTGTACCCATCACAGTCCTGGCACTGATAGCTGCAGGGCTGACTGTAATGTACTTACTTACTTCACATGATTTATATCCCACAACTTTGACACAGTTTAAGGTTTCCAGGGCACCTAATAAAGTAGAAAGAAACACAAAGTACCATTTAAAATAAATACTATTATAATAAGAAAAAGTATAAACTAACACAGCAAATTAAAAAACAACAAATCAAAACATTTAATAGCCGATTTAAATTGCTTTCCCCATCTCTGCTCTAAGGTTTCACTAACATTGTAAACCACCCCCATCCCCATATCATAAATGCTAACACTGGAAAAACACTTTAGAAATTCACTGACAGTCACAATCCATGCCTGCCTAGGTAGTATTTCAAGCCACCGTAAAAATAAGAAGTCAACATGATTATCCTGTCTTTGATTGTACACTTCCTCTGACACATCTTTTGGTAATGTGATTTACATAACAGGACACTTTACACTGGCAAAGTTAAATTCAAAATGTAACACCTAGTTTTAATCCTTCACATTCTAGTGTGCAAATTCTTTTGCTCTCATTGCTGTAAAGTTTTTGTTTTTAAGCGTTTATATTAATGCTTTTAGAAATTGGTTGGTATTTGTATCTGTATATTTTATTCATTATACAGCATCATTTTATGATTATATTGTGTGTCATTATGGGTACTGTTAGTAGACGAGCAGGATATAAGTTTTGAGAAATGTGTGAAACGGCACCAGATTTAGGGTGATGTAGGTGGTTTCCCAGCACAAGGCGCCGAGCTGAAGGGGAATTTCCTTCATCATCATTAACATTTTTGACCGATTGTCTTATGCTTTAGGGGGGGGCACTTGGCATCAGGCAAGCTGACACCCTGGCCAGTCTGCCACTGCACATTCATGTGGTTGATACACCATAGATACAATGGTAATCTGGGGTGGGGGCAAACTTTCAAATAAACCAGTGATCTTTAAATGGTGGAGTATCCCCCTACTTTTTTTAAGAATTGCAAGAGTGCTACTGTACCATTTACAGGGAAGTGCTTTCCTTTATAGAAATAAAAACATTAGAACTTTGAAAATAATGTTATGTGGGCATGAATGGACAAAGTCCCTCAGTGGCAGTTCCACCTATCACAGAAGCTGTGACTTTGCAAACTGAAAGAAAAAAGGTTTACTCTTGTGAGAGTCAGCTTAGTGTAGTGGTTAGAGTATTTGTAGGTCTAGGACCTGGGAGACCCAGATTCAAATCCCCACTCAGCCAAGAAGTTCACTGGGTGTTACTATAATAATACTAATAAAAAATTTACTATTTATATGCTGCCCAACTGGCTGGGTTTCCCCAGCCACTCTGTCCTATACATGCCTAAACTTAAGTCCTACTGTGCTGTCTGTATGACCTGTTTTGCTATGGCTAGTTACAACTTTCCAAATACCACAAACTGCAAAAAGAACCAACTAAATTATGAAAAAATAAATAGAAAGTGCTGTTGCATTGGAAAAAATATGACTAGTCATTCTGTTTTTGCGCCCATAACCCAGGTTCCAGGAGCCATGTGGCAAATAGCTTTTCTATCCCAGTTGCTAACACTAGAGTACATATTAAAATGCTTCCTCTGGCTGGGGAGTAAAAGGATAATTATATTTGAATGTTTCAGAATATGGGAACACACATGCCACACATCTTGCAAGTAATGACATTGTGTTTACATTACGCAACAAACACTTTGTCCAATTCTTTATTTTAGAAATGAGTTGCACAATTGAGAAGGCCCTAGCTGATGCAAAAGCACTAGTGGAGCGACTGAGAGAACATGATAATGCAGCGGAAGCTCTGATTGAACAAACTACGGCACTCAACAAACGAGTGGAAGCAATGAAGCAGGTGTGTGGTCGCTTGTTAATTGTTCCTATTTGGAAATAGACTGTTTAAATGTGACCATTTAAGATTATTTGCAGTGGCCTAGGGAGCAAAATGAATTACACAGCCAGTTAAATGTTTAATAAGGCGTTTGAATTAGTTGATGTAATCTGTGTTTTGTGTGTGTGTGTGTGCGCGAGAGAGAGAGAGGACCTTCAGCTTTTTGCATATACCATATTTTTCACCCTATAGGACGCACTTTTTCCCCTCCAAAAATGAAGGGGAAATGTGTGTGCATCCTATGGGGCGAATGCAGGCTTTCGCTGAAGCCTGGAGAGCGAGGGGGGTCAGTGCACACCGACACCTCTCGCTCTCCAGGCTTCAGGAAGCTATCCGCTAGCCGTGGGAGACGCAGCTCTCCCACGGCTAGCGGAGAGCTTGCCTGCACCCAGAAGCTTGGGGCGCACTGACCTCAGCACGCCCCAAGCTTCAGGCTTCGCGCAGCGCTCCGCTAGCCGTGGGAGAGCCGCGCGACTTCACGCGGCTCTCCTACGGCTTGCGGATAGCAGCCTGTTCTGGGGTCGGGGGAAGCTCGGGCTTCCCCAGCCCCGCACCTGGGGGGGAAATAATTTTTTTTCTTTCCCCCCCCCCAAAAAAAACCTAGGTGCGTCCTATGGGGCAAAAAATACGGTAAATTTGAGACCAGTTTAAGTAATGTAGTGTTGTATAGTCTTGCAAAGTGTTGTATAGTCTTGCAAAATCTTATGTATCCACACTTGAAGCCTAGAGATTCTTTTGCATTATGTTGTTCAACTTTGATCAGATTTTCCTTGTATCAATCATATGTAAATATACAGTGGTACCCCGCAAGACGAACGCCTCGCAAGACGGAAAACCCACTAGACGAAAGGGTTTTCCGTTTTGGAGGCGCTTCGCAAAACGAATTTCCCTATGGGCTTGCTTCGCAAGACGACAGCCCATAGGGAAATCTCCAGGACAGCGGGGAAGCGCAGCGCGTCTTCCCCACTGTCCTCGGACCTCCTCCCGCCGCCGGCTTCGGAAGGAAGCTCCGATGCCGGGGGGGGAAACGCCTCCTCCCGCTGCGCGGCATCGGAACCAGGCTCCGATGCCGGGCGGCGGGGGGGGGAACGCCTCCTCCCGCCGCGCAGCATCGGAACCAAGCTCCGATGCCGGGCGGCGGGGGGGGGAACGCCTCCTCCCGCCGCGCGGCATCGGAACCAAGCTCCGATCCGATGCCGGGCGGCGGGGGGGAACGCCTCCGATGCCGGGCGGCATCGGAACGAAGCTCCGATGCCGGGCAGCGGGGGGGGGACGCCTCCTCCCGGCGCGCGGCATCGGAACGAAGCTCCGATGCCGGGCGGCGGGGGGGGGAACGTCTCCTCCCGCCGCCGGACATCGGAACAAAGCTCCAATGACGGGCGGCGGGGGGGGGAACGCCTCCTCCCGCCGCGCGGCATCGGAACGAAGCTCCGATGCCGGGCGGCGGGGGGGAACGCCTCCTCCCGCCGCCGGACATCGGAACGAAGCTCCGATGCCGGGCGGCGGGGGGGGAACGCCTCCTCCCGCCGCGCGGCATCGGAACCAAGCTCCGGTGCCGGGCGGCGGGGGGGGAACGCCTCCTCCCGCCGCGCAGCATCGGAACCAAGCTCCGATGCCGGGCGGCGGGGGGGGAACGCCTCCTCCCGGCGCGCGGCATCGGAACCAAGCTCCGATGCCGGGCGGCGGGGGGGGGAACGTCTCCTCCCGCCGCCGGACATCGGAACGAAGCTCCGATGCCGGGCGGCGGGGGAACGCCTCCTCCCGTCGCGCGGCATCGGAAGGAAGGAAGGAACAGAATGCTGTTCTGAATGTTGGCGGTGGGGAGGAAAAACCCTCCTCCCACGCAAGCCCCGGGAACAGAGGGAAAGCGCTGCGCGCCTTCCCCTCTGTTCCCGTACCTGTCCTGAAGGCTTGCGGTGCGGAGAAAAGCCCTTCTCCGCACCGCCAGCCTGGCAAGCGGTTTCCCTAGGAACGCATTAATTGATTTTCAATGCATTCCTATGGGAAACCGTGCTTCGCAAGACGAAAAACTCGCAAGAAGAAAAAACTTGCGGAACGAATTAATTTCGTCTTGCGAGGCACCACTGTATTAAATTTTTGGCAGGCACTCGGACTTTTAAACTCATTTTTCTGCAAAAAAATCTCTCTAAAACATATTTTAATAATTATAATTAAACAGTGGTACCTCGGGTTACATACGCTTCAGGTTACTTACGCTTCAGGTTAAAGACTCCGCTAACCCAGAAATAGTGCTTCAGGTTAAGAACTTTGCTTCAGGATGAGAACAGAAATTGTGCTCTGGCGGCACAGCAGCAGGCCCCATTAGCTAAAGTGGTGCTTCAGGTTAAGAACAGTTTCAGGTTAAGTACGGACCTCCGGAACGAATGAAGTACTTAACCCAAGGTATCACTGTAATTTATTTATACCCCACCCATCTGGCTGGGTTTCCCTAGCCACTCTTTTTTAAAGCTTCAATAGACTCTTTTACCTGCTGGGACTTGCATCTGAACACTCTACTGTTGTTTTCCATTAGTATTCTTGTCCTTTATTTAATTTTTTAAAATTAAACTATATTTATGCCTTGCCTTTCCATCCATGAAGGCTCATAAATGGCTTAATAGTATTAAACCTAGAATTAAAACAGCAGTATAAAAAGAGAATAACAATCTACAGCACAACATGGGCATAGAAACAATCAATAAGCTGTTATCTGCAAAGACCTTTCTAACATTGCAACCTGCTACCTAAACCACATTCATGAAAGAACCAAGTGAGCTCTGTGGAAGGTATTTTTGCTGAGAGAAACATATATACTGTGCTTATTTTGCATATATTTAAGTTATAATCTAATAGTCACAGGCATTTTTGTATGTGTTTCATTTCCATCCATCACCCCTGCCGCACCCATAGGTAAGTATGCCAGCCAGCTGAAAATAACAGTTCATACATGTACTGTAACATAAGGGTGGTGGGCCCATTCTGATGGCCATCCCTCAGAGACTGATGGAACCTGATGCATGTCTGAATGCTCTGGGGGATTTTTCTAGTAGAGAAAGGTGATCTTGTTGAAGCCCTGGTCTTGCTATGGCAGTGTTTCTCAAACTTGAGTCTCCAGCTGTTGTTTTATTACAAATTCCATCATCCCTAGCTAGCAGGATCAGTGGTCAGGGATGACCCAAGTTTGAGAAACACTGTGCTATGGAATGGCAAGAAGAATGGGTGATTGACACAATCATTCCTGAGTGTCCTCTCCAGTGTTTTGGAGCTCAAGCAGCTCCTTGATACTCTGAGAGGCTCCAGACTATAAAGCAGGCTGGACAAAGAGTGGAGAACAAGTGGCGCAAGTTTTGCTGTGAAGCTGACCAAACAGAGTGTAGGCAGCATACAGCTGCAGACACTGATTTAACCACGTTTTGCAGATGAACATTTTAATACTGTGTATGCCAATAAGGTGGTTTTTGAGCCAAAAAGCTACAATGATGTTCAGAATTTACCTAAGCACCAAGCTGGTATAAAGCTATGAACTCCGAGATAGCTTCTTTAAAAGAGCATAACACTTGGTCTCTTGTACCACAAACCCCAGATATGAGACTTATTGATTCTAATTGGGTTTATAGAGTTAAAGTGAATGACAAAAATGAAGTTGTAAGGTACAAGGCTAGATTAGTTGCTAGGAGTTTTCAACAAATTCCAGGCGAAGATTATGATTTGTGTTATTCACCAAGTGTAAAATATGAAACAGTTAAGCTTTTGTTAAAAGATGCATCACAACGTGGACATTCTGCTTATCACTTAGGTATAAAAACTGCATATTTGTTTGCAGATTTAAAAGAACAATTTTTTATGCGTGTTCCTGAAGGCATAGACGCCGCTGAAGGTTTGGTATGCAAATTAAATAAATCCCTTTATGGTCTGCACCAAAGTGGAAGGAATTGGCACCAAACTTTAACAAAAGAATTGCTGGATATTGGTTTTTCACAAGGAAAGGCAGACAATTGTGTGTTCATAAAGGAAAGGGCAAACTCTGTAACAAAAATATGTGTGTATGTAGATGACGTGTTAATTTCTACAAAAACTAAACAGGAATATGAACAGGTAGTATCACAGTTACAGAAGAAATTTGATGTGGTGGAATTAGGCATAGCTAAAAAATACTTATCCATGCAAATTGAGAAAGGCAAAAATGGATCTTTTCTGGTTCATCAAACTGCAAAAATTGATGATCTGGTTGAAATGCTACGTTTAGAAAATGCAAATGGGAAGGAAACGCCCATGGTGTGTGGTTTCACCTTTACAGGTGAAGATAAGCCATTTACTAACAAAACTTTGTATCGTTCTGCTATAGGCAAGCTAAATTTCATTCAAAGAATCTCAAGACCAGATATAACTTATGCTTTTCACTTTCTTGCAAAATTTGTGGAAAAGCCCACTACACAATGTTTCTCTGCTCTTAAGAGAGTGGTAATATACCTTAAACATACCAAACATTATAGGTTGCAGTTTACAACAAGTATTGACAAAGGTTTTGAAATTTTCTGTGATGCATCTCATGCAGTAGAACAAAATAATTGCAGGGGTGTGCCTGGCATGGTGTTTTGTTATAACGGTTGTCCATTTGAATGGAAGTCCCAGACACAAACCATTATTTGTCTCTCCACAACCGAGAGTGAATTATGTGCATGCATTCAGGCCACTCGTGATGTAGAATGGTATCTGCAAGTATTTGCAGACCTGCAGATGCAAGTAACCCTACCAGTAAAAGTTTACCTTGATTCCCAGAGTGGACTCGCTATCCTATGTTCAGAAACCAATACGCAGCGCACTAGAGTCTTAAGATTGCATTTACAGTTTGTAAAGAAACTAATTGCTGATGAAATGATTGTATTTCAATATGTTCCAGGTGACAATCAAATTGCAGACATATTTACTAAAGCACTTCCAAAGGTTACACATGAAAGACATGTACAAAATATGCTTTATGTTTTTGTTCCACAATGATGAACCGCAGGGGAAATGCTGAATGGTTTCTTTAAATGTAAAGGTTCTTCATTGTTCCACCTGATGTGTATGTCTTTAAGGGGCCAGAGCAAGCGCCAGAGCAAAATAACGAGACCCAGCTTTACAGCTGTGAAACACAGCAGGTGCTGCTGAGTTGTATTGATTAAGCTGTGTCAGCAATTGGGTGTAGTATGTGAGGAGCAGCACCTAGCTCTCCCATTACCCTGGGGGATGGGTTGGTGGTTGGGTCTGGTTTGTTGTTGATGTATTTAGTGTATAAGGAGTTTTTGTTTTTGTTATTAAAACCTTGTTTAAGTTATTTTTGAGTCCCTTTTTAATGCATGGTCTCCCGAGCAAGCTCTCTGCAGTGCCACTATACTGCAAATAGCCAACATTAACAACCCTTTCCCCCATAAGATAAGGGGGAGCGTTTGGTGAAAGGATACTTCAGAGTACAACCCTGAGTACAATTATGGAAATACCACAATATTATGCAGTACAGCATGCCAATTATGAAAAATTTGCCTACTTTCAGTACCAAGAAGAAATTCAAGAACTTAATGAAGTAGCAAGACATAGGCCCCGCTCTTCACTGGTACTGGGAATCCAGCAGGAAAACAGGCAGATCAGGGAACTACAGCAAGAAAATAAAGGTGAGTAAGCATTCACTCTAGAAGGAGATTCTGCACCATTTACCATATTTTTTGCACCATAACACTCACTTTTTTCCTCCTAGAAAGTAAGGGGAAATGTCTGTGCGTGTTATGTAGGAAATGCCTACGGGTGGCATGCCTACAGATTTTCCTCCTCTAAAAACTACGTGCGTGTTATGGTTGGGTGCGTGTTATAGAGCGAAAAATACGGTACTTAGTTTATAATGTACGTTCCAGTAACTGAATCCCAAGAATTGTTCATTAACTTTAAAACATTTCATTGAATAATCATTTGTTTACTACCGCTGTTACTACTACTACATCTGAGGTGCATATACACTGTTAAGCCATTAAAAGGTCTGAAGCAATAGGTGGGTGTTGCTTTGGGAGCCTGATTGGACTGAAAGCTCTAAGGAAATGTGTCAAGATTCTGCAGATGCGTGGATAGCTAGAGACTAGTAGTAAAAATGCTCACTACCCAAGATAAAAGCAGATGATGATGATGATTTATTTGTAACCCTTCCATCTGATGGGGTCAGACACAATACAGATTGGATGGGTAAAAAGTTCGTGGACATATGCTTATAATGTATTAATGCTAACAACTAGATATTTGGGTTATGTATGCAAGTGGTGAAGAAAAATACATTCAGTTGAACATTTCAATGGTTAAATACAAGGTAATTTAAAACATTGATAGTCACCTCTCTAGTGCCTTTAAAGAAATCTTTCTTTTTTATGTCCCACTGTTACCAGTTGTTGGTGCCCTTTGAGTAGTTTTGTTTCTTGATGATTTTGTGTGTTGTGTTTTTGTGTATTTTTTTCAGGGTGTAGTTTTTTGTCCTGGTGACCTTTTTGTATGTACTGTACAAATTATACAAATAAAATTGGATTAAAAAAGTAATTAACACTTTGAAAGCCTACTTAAAAATACTTTATTTTTTTCTGTGTGACAGTATTGGTGTAACTCTTATCAGATTGAATAGAAACTGCTTCCACATCTGGGTTTTAGGAACTAGGGGTAATAGTGATGGAATGATTGAACATGTGGTCTACTGTTGCTAAAGAAATTATCTGAATACAGAAAATTTAAAAGGGGGGGTAATTAGCAAATCTTCTACAGGTAACTTGCAACTTGCATGCATTTAACCTGTGCACATTCAGCTTTACGCGCTTGGGGGATGGAGAAAGGGACAGGAGGCCGACGTCTGGGGAAAAATAACCCACCGTTGAACCCAATGTGCTTTCACCAGTGGTGTCCAAACATTTTTCAAAGAGGGCCAGATTTGATGAAGTGAAGGGTCATGAGGGCCAACCAAAGGACCAACCAAAGTTGTTAACCTTTTTTTTAGGATTGAAATTGAGCCCCAGGAACCCCAGGAAATAAACTGCCACAGGGGCCAGATTAAACTGACCACCGGGCCAGATTAGACCCCCAAAACAGACTTTGGGCATGCCTGGCTTTCACTATATGCAATTTTGACTTTACACTCTAGCCCTGGAACATACCGTATTTTTCGCTCTATTGGACACAGTTTTTCCTCTCCAAAAATTGAGGGGAAATGTGTGTGCGTCCTATAGAGCGAATGCAGGCTTGTGCCATAGCCGCGCGCAACCCATCCGGCAAGGAGAGGCTGCACGGGGCTAAAGGGGAAGCCACAACAGCGAGCGGGATCCATCCCGCTCGTTGCCTTGCCTGCTTCCATAGCTGCGCGCAACCCCTCCGCAAGGAGAGGCTGCACGGGGCTATGGCTTCTTTAGCCCCACGCAGCCTCCCCCGGCAAGGAGAGGCTGCACGGGGCTAAAGGGGAAGCCACAACAGCGAGCGGGATCCATCCCGCTCGCTGCCTTGCCTTCTTCCACAGCTGCGCGCAACCCCTCCGCAAGGAGAGGCTGCACGGGGCTATGGCTTCTTTAGCCCCACGCAGCCTCCCCCGGCAAGGAGAGGCTGCACGGGGCTAAAGGGGAAGCCAAAACAGCGAACGGGATCCATCCCGCTCGCTGCCTTGCCTTCTTCCATAGCTGCGCACAACCCCTCTGGCAGGGAGAGGTTGTGTGCAGCCTGTACGCTGCTCTTTGGGGCTGGGGGGGGGAAATATTTTTTTCCTTGATTTCCCCCCCCTAAAAACTGGGTGCGCCCTATGGTCAGGTGCGCCCTATGGTGCGAAAAATACGGTAACCCCCATGTAAGAGTTGCCTGTAGGTAGTTGTTTGGTTTGATTAAACAAGTTGCCACTTATATTAATGGTGTACCAACACACGTTTGCTTATCTGTTTGTTGTAGTCCTAGACACTATCAATTCATAGTATCAGAAATTTGGGTTAGTTTCATATATCCACCCCCCCCCCCATTAATTAATACTATGGCAACTATAATGAAATGGGTAGTTCTCAAGTAGTGTAACCAGTCTGAGCAATATAGTGGATTGTTTTATACAACATTAGCCTGCTCAGAGCAATGGACATTACTAACGTTGGGCAATTCATTTCCATGGGGCTACTCTGAGTATACAGTGGTGCCTCGCAAGACGAAAAGAATCTGTTCTGTGATTCTCTTCGTCTAGCAGTTTTCTCGTCTTGCGAAGCAAGCTCATTGAAGGATTAGCGGATTAGCGCAATTAGCGGCTTTTAGCGGCTTATCTGCTGATCGGATCAGCTGATAAGCGGCTTAGCAGCTTAGAAAAAGGGGGGGGCAAAGGGAAAAAAACCAGCAGGAACTCGCAAGACATTGTCGTCTTGCGAAGCAAGCCCATAGGAAATTCGTTTTGCGAAGCACCTCCAAAACGGAAAACTCTTTCGTCTAGCGAGTTTTCCGTCTTGCGAGGCATTCGTCTTGCGGGGCACCACTGTAATTCAGTTGGATACAACAAGCAGAAGCACCTGCTATGTTTAGATAGAGTTTCCTGTGCACAAGTGAAATGTGTTCAACTTATTTCGACAGAATTACGTACTTCTCTTGAAGAACACCAATCTGCCTTGGAGCTAATAATGAGCAAATACAGAGAGCAGATGTTTAGGCTGCTCATGGCCAGTAAAAAGGATGATCCAGGTATAATAATGAAGTTAAAGGAGCAGCACTCTAAGGTAGTATGCCTTTTAAAATTCTCTAAGCCTTTTGCAGTACTAATGTTTTACCTTCTAAGTTATGCACCTTCAGTAGTTTTAACTTCAGACTTTACTTTTTTACTCTAAGACTAGAGCTGCATGGCCAAGACTCATTTCCAGATCTTCACCCTCTTCTACTGCACATTGGCATTGGGTAAAAAAGATTTGCAAAGTAGTAGGTGATAGCAGGAGGAGTACTTAATTCTTTTCCCATCAACTACTTTTGCTTGTAACCCCTGATTTCAGCTAGCCAGGATTCCAGACCTGTACACATCTAAACAAGTTTAACTGCATACCATGAATAGGTTTGGTGGCATACTGAAGACATATTGAAGACTACTGAATAACCTGAAGTAGTCAATAGAATGCTAACTCTCCAAAGAGCTAAATGGAAACTTTTCAGTTTGTCTAAAGGCCAGTGTATTAGATAGAAAAAGGCTTCTGAAAACAGTTGGCAAACAAATCCAGTAGTCTTTGTTAATATAATAGTAAAACCTAATTCAAAATCCTTTTTTAAAATTAGTACATTTCAGCCTGTAAAACAAAACATAAACAGCAAATATATATTAAGTGTTTGTGTTCTAAATATATAACTTCCTCTCTGCCCAAAGAACTGGGTTGTTTTTCTCAGGGCTGATAGCCCAATAGAGTGCTGTTAGCCTACGCACTTGCTTACTGAAGCTAATTTAACAGATTTGTTTCCTCAGTTTCCAATCACCTTTTGAATGACTTATTTAATGTTCCTCCTGAAATGATGTGCTACATGTTCATTGCAAAGTGAGATGAGGTGCTTTAATTGCTCAAAAAATGGAGTGCAACTCCTGTTTGAACACAATGTCATTGATGCCCCTAAGACCCTTGCACATAGAAGTATAGTGTACCATCATGGAGAAGGCAGTTGTTCATAATGTGTGTTCTCCTGAAGGTGGTTCTAAAACTGTGGTTCCCAACACATGCCCCACCGGGGGGGGGGGCAATTCGAGAATGAGTTAGACCAAGTTAACAGCCTTTTAGGCTTCCTCCACGATATACAATATCTTTATTGTCATTGTCCCATACAGAACAATGAATAGGAGTTCACTTTTTGAATAATAAGAATTATATGTCATGGGAGGGCATCAGGATTTTAGAGATGCTTAGGTGGGGCATGGCCAAAAAACCGGTTGGGAACCACTGCTCTAAAAAAACCCTGCTGGATATGAAAAATGGGAAGACTACCTGTGGTTTATTGTGTTGAAAAGACTTATAAAAAAATATTGAAATAAAAAAATCTTATGCAGAATATACAGAATATTTATTTATTACGGCCATAGGCCCATACAAAATCTTATGCTTTTCATAAACTTTTATTATTTACAATTCAGTTGGCATTTTAAATTTGAAATGTTACTAGTGGTTTTTACTTTTATTCTTTTGGTTTAGGAGCTACAAGAACATGTGGACCAAATCACAGAAATGGCAGCAGTCATGCGAAAGGCCATTGAAATTGATGAACAGCAGGGTTGCAAAGAACAGGAACGCATTTTTCAGCTTGAGGTAAATATTCAATTCTATGGAAATTCAAAAAATAAGTGATACTTCTAAACTGATGAATTCAGATCATTAGTAAATGACAGAAGAATTCATTTTCGGAATTATTTTCTGAATGAAATTGGTCACACAATTTACCTTAAAATGCATTTTTAATTACATTTGGTAGTCATACCTTATGTGGTAAACAGACCTACTTTATTGTGTAAAAAACATCATTTGGCATCTTGATTTTAGGGGCTGGCTTTCATTGCAGTGGCCCAAGTAATGGCTTCTGCTGCTGCTGCTGTAAGCTTATTTTTAGTCTTATGATTGTTTCCAGTAGCATATTCTGGGAAAGAATTTATTGTGTAACCTCATGGGAAACCTATTTCCTTAAAGCATGTTCTGGAGTAGAGCTCAAGACAACATAGGAATTGGACTTTACCTGTGTTTCCCAATTTTTTTCCTTTTAAGTGCTTGAAATAATTTAATATATTCCCTCCATAATGTCTTCTCTGTTCAAATATTATTTCATGCTTTACTGTGCTACATTTAAAAGCATTGTGTCCTTGCTTACAGCAGGAAAACAAAGGACTGAGAGAGATCCTGCAAATAACTAGAGAATCATTCCTGAATCTCAAAGATGATGCATCAGAAAGTACATCTCTGTCAGCATTAGTAACGAACAGCGACTTGAGCCTGAGGAAGAGTTGAAGATCCTATGGAAATTTTGTATGGCCAACTGCACATAAGATCATAAAGTATCAGGGTTCACTTGTCAAGCGGCTGTTTCCCAATGCAGCCTTGACAGGTTAATGCATTCTGAAGTAGATGACAATTTGATACTTTTTATACCATGTACAGTACATTCAGATTTATTTAAAATTGTCATTATTGCCCAATATTGATTACCGGAAATATAATTTCTGAAGGAAACTGGCTAACATCAGTTAAAGTTTTGAAAACAGCACCACCCGGAACAGCTGCAAAACTACACACATGTATTTAGAAGGTTCAAACTACTCCTATAGGGTGCTTAGAAATATACATAAAAACAGAAGTTCCTGCTCTCTTGGGCACATTCACATCATCTACCCACATACTTATTCCATTCATGGACTGAACTTGAAGAAAATCAGTTGTTTTGAACAGTACTGATTGTCTTACACCTTTAGTCTCTATCTGCTTCAGGTCATGTGACATTTTACAAATGGGTTGTATTTAAGAAAAATAAAAAACAAGGTACCAAATAAATTAATGCATTGTCTTTTTTTTTAGGTACAATTCTTTTGTAAAATATTGTAATCTCTGTAGTGAGGAAGGGAGAAAGTTGGGTTTTTCTTGTAGAAAAGATTGCAACAATTGTTAATACCTGTTAATGGGTTCCCGTTCCCCTGGGGTTTCCAGTTGTGCATGACACACATTGGTAATCTAAGTAGAATGAAGTCTGAGGTCTAAGATCAATCTGCAGCTAATAGTTACAGTATTGTTGCACATCCAGTGCACGTCTAACATTAATTGCCTTTCAAATAATTGGTAGTGGCTCCTTACAGTGGAAAGAAATGTTGGGAGTCCAGGGAAATAGTTCTATTTCACTTCACCAAATAATGGGTTTAAAAATACAAGGCTTGCTTTTCAGCTGTAAATAAATCAAACCTAGCAAGCCCCACACCTGTAGACAAGGAAATAATCTAATGAACTTGAGATTCTAAATCCACTATCTTGTGGTCTCTACACTATATTCATTTTTTAAAGAAATCTAGAAAGCACATAATTTTTCAGAATATTTTTCTAGATCAATAATAATTTTGCTCAGCTATTTAGTGTGAAGCACTTCATTTTCTTCCACTATAAATTAAACACAGAGGCTTGGATTCAGGAGCTGTCTGTGGTGTTAATGTGTGTGCACTCTGGGTTTCCCACTGCAGCTCCCTATACCCTCTGGGAAGTCACTTCTGAAGAGTTTCCAGAATGGTGTGTGCAGGGCTGCAGCCGAGGGTGGCCAGAGAATGGGTTCCCGTTCCCCTGGGGTTTCCAGTTGTGCATGACACACTTTGGGATCCAAGCCTAAATATAGAAGCTGCTCGTCTACTAAAATAAGTTGAAGTTTCAGTAATATTTTTTTGAAGCACCTGGAACATTATTTCTGTGTGTCAGTCTTCTGACAGATGAGAGATGCCAAAAAATAACAGTGTGGAACAATAAGATTAATTTGCTCTGATATACTCAACTTTGACCATTTGTCAACCAGAAACAAATATTAGATATTTGATAAGAAATCCCATTCTTCAAGCAGCATGATGGGCTGCAGTTATTTCTTAAGTACTTTGCAGAATGTTCCTGTATATGAGAGGTATGCTATTCAAGTAGTCATGTACTAGACAAAGGACATTTTAAAATGGAACAGTTTACGGCAGCACAGCTTCAGAAGCAGCATGAGATACATCCTTGAGGAAATCTAGAGCTAAATCTGGACAATTTAGAAACATGTAGAAAAGCGGTACTTAACTTGGCCTTAATTTATAAGCAAAGCAGTAGCTACACTTTATTCATAATACAATATTTTGTTTAGATTGCATTCACAAATGGTACAGTGCACACTCATCTAATAAAACTACTTCACCTGCATTATCAGCCCAAACAAGCCAGTTGGAATATCTGTTTAATCCTAAACATTTGCAATGACATATGTAGGCATAGGGCTGAATTGTTTTGATGCTAAAAACATAGCATTTGAAAATACAAACTGGTCAAAATATGTGACTTCTATTTCAACTTTATTTAAAACATTTTGTCCTTTATCTCAATCTGTTTAGTCTGCTCTGGTGTATGCGGTTAATTGTGGTAGGCACTAAAGCAACATTAAAATAATTGACAAATGAACATAATTTATTATTACTGCAATGGAAAGGAACTTGTTTATAATTTGCGCTTAGAAATTTTATAATCCGACTTTCTCAAACAAATTGTCAAATAAATTATTAGCCTAAGCACAAACCTTTTGTATACATTTTTTTCTTCCAGGTGGACAAGAGTGGAATTTCTAGAAGCTCTACTTAATCCTCTCTGTAAATTATGAAATATTTATGTAAATAGTTTAACAAAAACTTATTTTCATTATATTTGGAGTGTAAAATACTAAAATGCAGTCATCTCCAAGCTTGTGGAATGGATGTAGTAGTAGTAAACTCACCAGTAATTCTGAACGGAAAAAGAGGCTTGACTAATGATTTGTAACTGTAAATTATTGTGATTGTCTAGTTCAGATTTCTGGTTGTCTTGAGTATTATTCTTTTGCATGCCCAAATCAGCGTAACTTTCTCGGAATGTGGCATGAGTTTTCCTTATATCATTATTTTTGTAAGGCAGATGCTTGTAATGACCTTGAAATGCATCCTGTACAGTAAACTTATTTTTGCCAGTATTTTGGGTCAGGTAGATGTTTCAGCCATTCAAGTTTTGTCAAATACCCACATGAAGTGTCTGTTCTGGTACAGCTGCCTCAGCTCCTAGCAACCAGCACCCCCTGGCCAGCTCCAGAGGCACCATTCGTCTGGGGAGCTTATAGCCAGAGCTGCTGCAACGAACAGCTGTGCAAGCCTTTGGGAGGCAGAGATGAGAGGGCATCAGAGGGACAGAGGCCAGTGTTGCCATGGCCCTCCTGACCACTGTTCAAGGCACCCCAGGGTGCCACGGCACACTGGTTGGAAACCACTGCTTTAAGAGGCCCATCAGGTTGAGAAGGACCTTTGTTTTCAGTGGTGGCACCAGTTGCAGGATTCCATTGTCAAGAAAGCAGCTGGAAAAGGCATGCAGAGACCACAGCCCTGTTTACCATAACACCCCCACCACCACCCCAGATACTCACTAAGCCTGCTGTGGCCTGGAACTGGTTGTATAAAGGGCAGGTGGCCAATTGCTGAATGGACACAGCTATGGAAAAACTCCATCAGAACTTGGTGGCTGCCCACAAAAACAAGCCCTGCCACAAGTGTTAGGCCACCACCACTGGCGCTGCCAAATGGACTTAATCCCTTTGGGTTACCCCTCAGAAGAGTCACAGGACAGGAGTGCCACTCATCTTGATTTCCAACCACCATGAAGTTTGCACCAAGATAGACTAGGGGGCTGAGGTCACCTGGGTGAGAGGCAGGAGAATGAGAGGGGTTGAGTGGGTAGGTGTGATTGAAGAAGGGGTGTGCGGTACAATCAGTATGCAATTATGGCACTGATATTGTTACATAGCACTTTATGAGATGTTGCTAGCATGTTACTCACTAGCACACACCTTGTAGCATTTATATGAAATCCCAGTTTGCATATTGTAATGGATTGTATGTTTGGGGGGTCATGGGTTGGGTTGTTTTTACCATTTTAATGTTTTTTATATCCTGTAACCCCCTTTGGTACTGTCTAGTAAAATGTTGATAAATGCAAAATAACTCCACCTTTCTGGTTCCCCCCCCCCAACCCCTTTAGTGGTCCCCTAAAGACTTTTTATTCTGCTAAATGTTTTAATATGCACTTTATCTGATGTTAAAACAACTGAACGCCATTTTGTAAACATTTTTATTGCAAAACTGCCTTTGAGAAATTGCCCTAAAATGTTGGGATAGAAATAAAGAAGTACGACCAGTAACCATGAAATGCAATATACGTAGTAGATTTAAGGACAGGGTTTGAGAGGCCATCAACTAATACTCCAGTAGCACACTGATGCGTATTTGATCCTAATGTGCTGGAAGTTTCCATACAGAAGCCAGTCACTGCTGTAGTAGCTACATATTCACTTACCTTGCAAAGCAGGAATTGTATTTCCCATTCCTTCACTTGGAAAAACACATATAAGCTGCCCTTCCCTTCAAGATAAAAAACATGAGACAGAATGAACTCAGACACACAGATGAGTCCCTAGAAGGTAACACACACACAGGGAGATCATACAAATAGCACACCTTTCAAGTACACCTTTATTATAAAAAGGAGTAGAAAATGGGTTTGTTTTTTGTTTCTTTGCATTGTAAATAATGGCAGTTATAAAAACCAAAGCAATTGGAACTAGTTGCTTTATAACAAAGTGTGGCCTAAGCAGCCAATAGGCAGCAATTATTCTCAGTATAAAAAGGTCAGAGAGCTAGTAAAATGAAGCTGCCCTTGACAGAAGGGGACACAGTATATTTCATCTACAGCTTCTACTTTTCAACATTAAAATGAAAATAATCTCTGTCTAGTTGCCAAGAACTATGGACATTTCCATCTTCTTCCCACCACCAAGTATTGCTTTCAGCTATCGGCCTTCTTGCATCTAAAAATGGTTTAGGTTAAGTATCAAGGTCTGTTTGACACAAGAATGCCCCACAGCTCTTCAGAAAGCTAAATAGCTTAAGGTGGAATCCAGCACCCCACAAATTGACTTCACCTTCTTCCCCCTCACTGCGCCCCCGCCCCCATGCACACAGCCCAATCCATGCATTCTCAGAACAGATTACGGGGGTACTGCGGTGAGTTTGAGAAGGTGAAGTCCCACAGTGCATGCAGACGTTCATATAATCCACAGTTTGAACGTATGTGGGAGTTGCTGGGATGAGACCTGGAGATCCACACAGTACCTTTAAATTCTTTGATACATACAAGGCGAATGAAGCAGTATCTGCCTTGTACCCCCTTCCTGATGTACAGAGCGCATGAGGCCTTGTTGTGCGAGGCAGGGAAGAGGTGAATATCAGAGCCAGGAGAGGAATGGACCGGCTCATCTCCTGCACATGGAGAGCTGTAAAAGGTGCAATGCATCTCCGGTTTCTACCTAGCAGCCTTAGGGGCCTGAGATACAAATAAAGCATATTTAAAATTAGGTAAGTTTAGATATGCACCTTCCAAGATGTGCTCTTGTTTAGAAGGTGTCCTACCACAGCAGCGTTCCTGGACTAGGAGTGAGTGCAGTCCATGCAGTCCGTGCCAACAAACCTACCACCCTGCAACACCATTATTGCTAGAATATACAAATGGCACAAGCAGCAAGCAACTCGAGCATCAACATGGATTGCAACAGATCCTCACTATACAGACAAGTTGTGTTTGAACAGAAAAGGGAGATAATAGAAAACAGTCTTCTGTTCTTACACCACCTGTCTGCAAATGAAAATACAGATTATGCACATAGTGCCAGGTTCTGCAGTGATGGGGCTCCTCCACCTTGGATAGCTGTGTACATCTACAGGCACAGCTTTTAACGCTGCAACAATGAGAGGACAAACACACCTGCTCAAGTTCTCTCTGCTGGCTGCCTTCTGAAGATCAGGAACCCCAATTCAAACACTGGAAGAATCTTAAAACCCTAACCAAGCCAGACACCTCCACCAGTTTCCTCTCCCACGATAAAAAAAGCCCTAAGAATAAGACTTCAGCCTGGATGCACATTGACTAATGCAATCACACACTTCAGGTTTAAACTGGATGTTTATCATGCTTCACAGCACTTTTGCTCCCTGCACCCACACAAGTGGTTTGAGCAGTTCATTAGAGGAAATGTGTTCGTCAAACAAGATACTGGTATAATGTTCAACTGACTGCTTTACGTATAACTGCATTACTCCAAGCCAAAGGGTTATTATTGGGAAGGGCCAACTGATAAGCTAAAGAGACACAGAGGCAGGGGCAACTGCGTGAGCTGCAAAGCTAGGAGTAAGTGGGTATATGGCCATAAGCAGGAGTTTAAATGGTTCCGTTTTCTCCTCTGCCTGCAGAATCCTCTTCTCTGAACTCGGTGTCCCAAATATAGGCTTGGGGACCATCCCACTCCCACTCCTCTAAGCCTAGAAGTGACATCATGGCTGAGGGTGATCTGGTCTGGACTCCTAGGCAAATTACCCAAGATCTGCCCTTCTTTCCCCACCCTCAAGGCTGCCCTAGATGTCTGTTGCATCTTTCTGAGCAGCAGTGCCCCCAAATGCCTGCAAACTGGGTTTAGGGGTTTCTTTTCTTCTCAAATATTAAAAAAGGAGAGAGAGAAAAAATCCAGTGACAATTAGCATAGTGGCAAACACTGCAATATGAAAAGGAACTTAAGCAACTGAAGTGCTGTAAAGGCTCCTCATTGTGTCTTGCACCACAGATCCTAATAAAAACAACCTTTCAAAGTGCGTCAAGAGACTATCCTTTTTTCCAGCCTTAGCAGCCACCACTCACTACAACCAGATTAACAGCCTAGTAGAAAATTGAGTGCTAAACTTTCAGAAAGCTTTTTCTCCTCTTGGGTGTTGGAATCAAAATTACTTGATTTTCTCACACACAGAAAGTGAATGCAAGTTAACCTGTTAAATGATCAAAAAATATTTTAGTACAGCTTGACATCTTAAAGGTATTGGCTAGCAGCAACTGTGCAAGTTTAGAATTAATAGTGCCACGGTCAGCAAGAGGCTGTTTTTCCATATGCAGTCAGTCTCCAATTATTCTCCCCGCTTCCTGCCATAGTCTGTACAACAGAAATGATTGCTCAAAATGTGGCACTTGTTAAAAGGGTGTACTGTGCTTGAAGAGAACCATGCGTGTGCCTGAAGTGTCCATTTTCCATCTCTCAAGATTTTGAAGCTGCACATCTGTCCATTACATTCTCTCCCCATCTTACCCACCCATCCCCATATTTTCACACATTGCACATATGTATACTCCACCCTTGCAGCGAACTACCAACAGATGCAAGTGCCCTGTGTGCCACAGCAAACCATCAAGCAGGACTACTATAAGTAAACTAGTGTTGATCTTCTTCCAGTTCATTCTTATAACTGTTTAGCAAGGCAAGGTGACAGAGGAAGTTCTCAGCACCACTGGGCGTCTGCTGGCTCCAGAAAAATCTCTGCCTGCATTTCCCAAGTCTTCCCAGCTGCACGTCAGTTTACAAGAGTAGTGGCGTTCTCTCCCCTGCTGGCTGCTCTTTTTGGAAAAAGTCCTTGATCTGAGATAGCTTGCTATGAATTCTTTCTTTCAAGGGAGGGACGTGGTGACTTGGATCTAGGATGTTAGTTATCCTGCGCTCTCTTTCACGCCTCCATATCAGGTAGGGATGTGGTGGAAAAGGGGCCTCGCGTTTCTCTCTGCGCAGCTGTATCGTTATTCCTCCAATGGCCAGCATTGCCCAAACCGCCAAGAGTATGATGTCTGTAAGATGAAGAAACCAATAGGTAAGTCTCAACTGAAGTGGGATCTCTTCCTTCTCTTTTAGTAAGCCAGCCCAAGACCTCATTTACTTATCCAGGCCAGTTTTCCTTTACAGTTTCTAAAACCTACATCTGCTTTTTGAAATCCATCTTCACATCTACTTTCCCCCACAAAGGCCTTGGAACTGATACTCTGCCCCACACCCTCGAGCGACTTAAGATGTTCCATAAAGGTGTGAAAAGGAAGACCAGTATGCTGCTGAGTCTTGTCTGAAGGGACAAGGTACAGAGTATTCATCTCCAACCAGGACAAAACACATGCACCTCTCTCCTTTCTCTTTGGCCAAGACCTAGAAGCTTGGGAAAGAGCAGCATAGTCATTCATCCGTTTGGAACATCCAATGCAGCGCTAAGCTAAGTGTATCTGCAACGGCACTCTTCAGGCACAATTCCTTTCTGTCCTCTACCTTAACATGAGCCTGCAAGCTTTTTTGAAGCATTCATGGTTGCTACTAACTTCTCTTCTGAGGTTCTCAGTTGCAAGCCTCCAATCAAGGAACTCACTCATCTGAAGACACACTTACCGTTACGCTGAAAGGGCACATTGGTGAAAGCTCTTTTGAAGTTTTCATCTAGAATCCTCCGGAGCAGGTCGATGCTAATGTAAGAGAGACTTGTGTACAAGTAACATGCTGTAGCCAAGACTATGGTGTAGGACCCTATGATGCCACATGTCAAGATGTTCAGCTAAAGAGAAAGAACAGACTGTGAATGGCTTTGAAAAGAGGCTAGCCACGATCTATGAAGGTAGAAGATTGCAAAGCACCATCTAGACAGCTACAAATTCCCTATCCCCAAATTAGTGTTTTGTAGGGGTTTTTTAGAGCATGGCTTTCATAAGGGAAAACTACTGTAGGTTCCACTGTAGCTCATGGAGGCATACAGAACAAAAAGTTGAATTGCTTAGAAATGCAGTTAAGCAGAGGCAAAATGTAGCCAGGCTGAGCCAATGCAATTCACCAAGGATGGGTCACTATTAACAGAAACTGTCCTTCTACTGTAAGGTATACCTGGAGCAGCGAACAATGACAGTAATAAAAAATTAAACATAAAACAAAGTGGGGCTGTGGGAATTGTGTGGGTGGGTAGGGGAAAGAAAACATAATGAAACAGGAATTCATATATCAAAAGCTTGCCTCCGGCAGCTTGTCTCCCTGGATATGTAACATATGCATAACAGAATGTAAATGAGAGGGAGTAAGCAAGCACTAGGGACGCGGCTGGCGCTCTGGGTTAAACCACAGAGCCTAGGACTTGCCAATCAGAAGGTCGGCAGTTCAAATCCCCACGATGGGGTGAGCTCCCGTTGCTTGGTCCCTGCTCCTGCCAACCTAGCAGTCTGAAAGCACGTCAAAGTGCAAGTAGATAAATAGGTACCGCTCCAGCGGGAAGGTAAACGGCGTTTCTGTGTGCTTGTTCTGGTTCGCCAGAAGCGGCTTAGTCATGCTGGCCACATGACCCAGAAGCTGTACGCCGGCTCCCTTGGCCAATAAAGCGAGATGAGCGCCGCAACCCCAGAGTTGGTCACGACTGGACCTAATGGTCAGGGGTCCCTTTACCTTTACAAGCAAGCACTGGTTTTTCACAACTATGTCCAAAAGGGGAAAAGTTTAGTTACAGCATTCTGTCCACCATCACTCCAAAATGTACAAGAACAGAAGCTGAAACATTTACACTTTAAAAAAATCAAATAAGGTACTTACAACTCTGGGGTATCCAACAAAAAGTATTGGGACTATCAAGGCAATGCAACAGAAGGTCACCCAGAATACTGCATCATCTTGGAAAACTTTATAGTCTCCTGTGAAGGTCAAGTCAAATCATTTTATTATAGTCAATGACCAGTATCAAGACAAAAACACCAATTACAAAATTTAAAAGCTCAAAACAAGATAAAATTGCATACACCTTAAAAAAAGCAGATCTGGGTGGTCATTTATCTGTCAGAAAGGAAACCCTTCTGACCTAGAAGTGTGTGAAGGCATCAGATTAACGTGAGTTAAATGCAATTCCAGGCGGCATTCAAAGTCATTTATCAATGTTCAAAACCGTGCCCACATAGGGAAGTATCTTGAAAGAGGCACCTGGAGGCCAATATCCCCAGTCCATTATTTTGAGAGAATTGCATTTAAAGGGATGACTGAGAAGAAGAAGAAGAAGAGTTTGGATTTGATATCCCGCCTTTCACTCCCTTTAAGGAGTCACAAAGCGGCTACATTCTCCTTTCCCTTCCTCCCCCACAACAAACACTCTGTGAGGTGAGCAAACTCATTGCCAAGTGTTGGCTGCAATACTTTCCTCAAAGTGGATTCTTGTTAAAACATTTGCTGACGTATATCTGAACTCCTATTAGATAACCAGCACAAGATTTGCCATGTTTAGAAAACTAATATATAAAATATGACCATTCTTACACAAGTCCATTGTAAATTATGCAGAATACTTTAGAGTGTAGCTTCTTTTTATGTAGCAGTTCTGCCTCTACGACATTAGTATACAGGATAGTTTTGCTGTAAGCCACCTTGGGAAGGTTTTGCCCTGAAAGGTGGCACATACACTTTTCAAAAGGACAGAAATTAAATTGGCAACACTCTGTTTTAATACAATATTTTTGCTCTCAGAAGTGCAACTGGTAGCGCCCTTCTCTTCAGACCTAAATCAGTGGAAAGCAAAAGACAGCAAGAGTAATCGCAACACAAAACTTCATAAAGTAACAAAGAATATTCACATTTCATAGGAATCATAACTATGTGACATACCTATTGGAGTGAAGAAAACTGTAGAGGCGACAAGGAAGCCCAGCACAAGCCCCACAATCAACATACAGAGGATCACAAAGCCAAATCGCCACCAGTAAGCGACCAAGAGGAGACCTCCAAGAACTCCAGCTACTGCAGTAAGACCAAGATTGACTGGGATGACCAAGGAAGGAGAAGAAGAGGGGAAAGTGAGGTTTGTTTCTCCAACATCACCCTCGCCTGTGCAAATGCACCTTGATTTTTAAAGAATCCATGCCAACACATTCCCAGAAAGGTAGCTGTGTCAGTTTGTTGTAACAAACAAGGAGCATTAGAGAATGGTAGAAAGACTAACACATTCATTATGAGATACATTTTTGTGGACTAGCCTCTGGGCTCCTAAAAGACTTTGTTCTGCTAATCAAGATGACTCCTGCTGCATGTTGGACTCCTCCATACTGGTTTAAAAAGAAAAGGGAAATTAAAGGGTTGCTGATTAACCATGCTGCCCAAGTAACATTTTGAGTAACCACAGCAGTGCAGGATCATTCATGGGAAATCAGCAGCTACACAGCACTAGAAATAAGAATAACAGAAAGAGTAGTAGTAGTAGTAGTGATGGTAGTGTTTATTTATATCCTGTCTTTTTCCCAGACAGGTCTCAAGGCTGCTTCCAGATAAAATAAGAACAGCTAAACAATTATGAATGTAACATGTAGTTTTAGCTACTTATTCCATGACTACCTGTGGTCCTCTCATTAATCAAGAAATAAAATAAATATAATTTTTTCAAGGCAACAATGGGATTTACATTTGCCTGAATTTTTCAACTGGCTATATGAGAGTGTCAAAGAGGATTCTGAAACTACTAGCATAAAAAATTATCAGCCTCTATAAAGAACTGTGCATCTGTTATGCTAACACAATTCATTTAGTATCAATATGCAGAATTCTGCTACAAAAAAATGGAAATAAATCTTGGCTGTATCTTTCTGAATAGTTTATTACATTTTATCTTCTTTCCAGGATTTACTTTTGTTTTGCTCATCATGGCAAAGGGTAAAAAGTTATGCAACATACTGTATCTTAGCGAAGCAAAGAAAATAATAACTTAACCATCTATTTGGTTTTGAGTGTCAGCAGCCACCGCCCACATACTTTCACACATATCTTCACAGCAAGAAAGGTGAGAACCTTTGGTTTTTTTAAAGTGAGAGTCAAAATATTCAGGAAACTGAGTTCTGAACTTGCAAACGCCATGCTGATTCTAGAGGGCAATGGAACTGAAGTATACACACAGCCATGGCTTATGGACTCAAACTTCTGCAGCTCAAACCTTTAACTGAAAGAAATGCTGACAGATTTATAGATGTCATGTGGACTTTGCTTTCTCCTAGCACAAATATTAGTACCAGCTTAAGGAAAAAACAAAAGTCATTTCTGTTGATTCTAATGCATCCTTAAATCTTAGCCATGCACTGTACTGCACCTTCCAGTATTACTTGAAAAGTCTTCTTTAGCCACTGTTCAGTAATCCAGGAGTGAGATGCAGCTGCTAATCACACCAGAAAGGTACACAGCATCAAGCTGGCCAGCTGATATTAACAAGAGGACCTATGTTCTAATGCTGGTCTTCAAACAAACATTTCCAAGGTATTAATAAATCCATACTTGTCTCTGCTTACCATCATAACTGAGAGCAGATGTTCTCGAAATGGTTATGAAGAAAAAGAATGCCGTAAAGATGAAGCCCATGAAGAATAAATCTAAGAGGGGAAATCAATATATTTTAAAAAACAGTATTTTCCAGGTTTTGAATGAGAAGGGTCTATTTGGATTTAAAAGAGTTCTACAAGTTCACCACCCCATAACCTGGGCATGTAACCTTTACTGCCATGACACCTATATACTCAAAAACTGATTAAGGCCAGTCATGTCCTTGAATAAGCCACTTTTTGAGACAATGGAACTAGCAAGAGCCATTCTGCAACACCGATGTCTTCCTGAAGCTATGTGATTTCACCTTTTTTTCAAGGCAACAGTCCCCCCCCCCCCCACACACACACTGGGTTGTAACTGACCATTTGATCATTCCTGATTCAGAGACACTGCAGAACTGCCTACCATAAAAGAGGCTACCTGTAACTTCCAGCTCTGGGATGGCCTTTGACCAAATCACCACAGATTAGTGACTTGGTACTCATACAGTAACACAGGGAGTATATAATTCCCTTTCAGTCTTTCTAAAATGGGTGGGGAGGTCTTCCTTTTCAGGTGCAACTAAAGCCACAGTTGCATCGCTGGCTTACATTCAATTCAGGAATGCAAATTAAGAGTTCTTGCATTCTTCTTACTTTTACCAACAGCTTGAACTTTCCCATGCCCCTCATATACAATACCAGGGCCGGGGAAAGGGAATGTGGTTAGCCCAAAAACAGCCTGATGAGCCAACCTCAGAGACCTGGCTATAAGAATTAAGTATGCTTTCTATTATAATTGGGGAAGCGGATAAGTGGTGCCTCTGCAAAAATAAAGACACTGCTCTCTATTTTTGTAATAATAATGCTGATAATGATATTATTATTATTATTATTATTATTATTATTATTATTATTATTACTACTTGTACCCTGCCCATCTGAATGGATTGCCCCAGCCACTCAGGGCAGCTTCCAACAAAATATAAAAAACAACATCGTAATGGAGCTCATCAATTAAACTAACCTGCAGGGATCAGAACTGGCAAAATGCAATTGTGCTGGGAACCAAGACTTTATAAGACATACACTCTCTCCTTAACCAGTACCTGTTTTCCAGAATCTGTGTCCATGAAAACAGATGAAGAGGCCAAGGACAGCAAGCACAGTGAAAAATATTTTGGTGGAGAGTCTCTCTACAGAAGAAAAGAACATTTCATGATATGCCATTAAACAGGGGCAACGGTGTGCAACTTTCATCCAAGGAATGACCACCAAGTCCCCTTATGTACACTGAGTTGGGAGGATGATATAGATACATTCCAATGACTTACTAAGAGAGGAGCAGTTATCCACCAAGCCAGAAAGGCTACACATGTATGTATGAGCAGGAACATAGGCAGCAGAGGTATTCCACAGTGGATCCTTTACTATGACATTATAGATCACTCCTTGTCCAGGAAGCGAGGAGAAGTACAAGTCAGTTTTGTCTTGGTTCACTAAGGTCATCATCTGTGGAGGACATATAAAGAGTAAGGGAACAAAAGAGATTGGTTATGTACACATGCCTTACTTTTCCCCACACCTCAAGTTTTAGAGACAAGTTGGGTGTTGCCTCTTAGCCCTCTGAATTATTGAAATAAGGATAACCCACTTTTTGACTGAAGAGTCTCCTAAGGCAGTTGACTTACTGGAAGCCATATAAAAACAACAAAACACAAAGCACAAAAAGATTCTAGCACAATAACTATATGAAGTATCATTAAAGCAAGTCACCGCAAACATGGACTACAAAAGACTTCAAGAAATCTTCATTCAAAACGGACTAAAGAAATTAGCACAGTCACACCACGGGATCCGCAGAGCGCCACTCTGAAAGTGCACAACTTACTTTAGTGCCATGCCTTCTGATGCTTTGCACTTCAGACATCTTTCTCATGTGGCTCACAAACGATGCTTCAGACAAGTCATTCTCTGGCAAGAAATACTGATAGACTTCATAGGATAGTCGCCACCTAGAGCTACTGCCCAAATCACACAATGGTGGGTTTGTACCTCTGGAAAATTGCAGGGGAGAATATTTATTTGAATTTGTTGGGCTCATTTTCACACTTCGCTTTGAGGCTAGAGTTTGTAGTGCCAATAGCTACTTCCCTCCCATACATTGCAGAACAGTTTAATATATCTTATTGCAATCCACAGGCAAAAAGCCTAGCTCCAAAGTTACAAATCACAGTAAATAACCGGGAAATTCTGTTTCACAAAATGTTAAGCTGGAGCCTCTTCCTTCCCATCTACTGCAGATCCATTATTAAAGAGGCTTCGAGTGGTGAGTCATTACCCAATCTCAAGAGGACTGCAAAGTTGCTACTTCTACCATTAAAAAAACCAAAAACCTGACTGCTGATAAAAGATGTATTTTAGTTTTGGGGTATTTATGTCAGCTTGTTAATTTAGCAGAATTAATATACCACTTAATCATCTATAACCTCTCAACGGTTTAGTGAGGTTGTAAATTTGTTATTTTAAAATGTTGATAAAATCTAACTATAAAAGCAAGTTAACCTAAAGAATTATCAAAATATAAGTGAAAACAGGTGCTATTAAAAATATACACAATAAAATTACATGTCTGGGTAGGACTGCTTAAATAAACAAAAGCAAGCCTACCCAGAATTGTTATTTTATTATGTATATGACTGAACATATAATTACTTCAATTACCATTTTCTGCCATTGCCTTTACATTTATTTGCAAGTCTAAGGGTTAGAAGTCTACATTCTTCCGTACCCCCACCTCTTCTGACTACAAGAACCGGCCTTGGTTTGCCCCAATATGTCTGAAGGATTAAAAAAAAAATCATAGATTGCATACTGCCAGTCCTCTGGACAAAAATGGCTAGTCTAGCTCTGAAAACCACCTTATGCCTTAAGATTATGATGCAGACTCACCTAAAACAACTTTGTTCGGAAGTCTAGAAACACAATAACCCATATAGTCACCATCTAAGAGGAAGATACATACCTCACATATCCTAGATTTGCTGGGGCAAATTTAATGTGTGTCTCAGCCAAGTTATATTCTAAATAAATATTGGGGTCAATTTCCAAGTTAAATTCCATGTTGCAGCCTCCAGGGATTGGATCTAAATAGAAAGAGTCAAATGACTTCAATAAAAAGGAGTAACACATTTTCAATCAGCTGTTAAAGTAAGATACTGTGTCATATGTTCACTGCTTTTGTGAATAGGCTCCTGTTGCATGAAGCGTTGTTACTCAGCCGGTGCAATCATAATGGCAGCAAAAAATGGTTTGCAACTCAAGAACCAGCTTCATGAACATGTGATCTCTCTGCTCCCACCCCAGACCATGGTTCTGCAATACGGATCTGCCAAGCCAAGCCATGGTTCCGTCAAAAGTGAAGGAAAACCATGACTTCAAGTGGGATTGCACTTAAAAACTGGTTCTGAGAGGAAGCCCAAAGTGACATAAGGTAGAAAGTGTGGCGTTCTCAAAGTCTGCAGGAGGTTCTTGAGAAGCTGAGGGGAGTGAATTAAATAGCTACAGGCCAGGAAAATTAAAAGCTCAGATAAAATTGGATGAAGATTTTTTAACGGGATGAAAAGAGAGCAAGACATGACGTTTTGCATTTCTGCTTGATTTCCCAAACCTTCACTCTCCTCTATGCAGGGAGACTGGAAGGCACAAAATCTGTATTACACACAGGAGCTCAAAGAGGATAGCCTTGGAGAACGCCACACATTATTTTGACCCTGACTTCAGGAAAAATAAGATGGCTTACCTCTTTCAGCATAAGAGAAAGAAACAGCTGTGCTCAACACCTGGTCAGCACCCACAGCTTGCAAGTACCACGTACACACTGTCTGCAGAGGGCGAAGGATAGAAACCAGTCCTTTGTCTGTCCCAGCCCCAGAGTTGTTGCTGGAAGGTTTCTAAGAAGCAAAGAGATTAATGAGTACCTCTAAAAGCTGCAACGTGCTAAATTTATTTTTGTGCATGCTCTCAAAGATTGCAGGGTGCTGGAGTAATGTCCAATTGCCCATTTTGAGAGCAATCACTAAATCCAATTGTCAGCTACTGAATCTTTGACAAGAGCCCCTAGACAAACAGGAATGTTGGGCTTTCTGCAGATACAGCAACAGGGAATTGAAGGGCATCAGAGTTCATGAGATCCCACTGAACCTACCTATCCACGCTCCGTCCACACAATGTGTCCATTATTCCACTTGATGCTGGGTATTCCAGATGCAAGTGAACCAAGTATTAGATCAGTGACTAGGCCTGGGCGATATATAAATATATCACCCAGGATGGGTATGAGGGGCAGACCGTCATGACAGCTTCACTCTGGAGTATATCACTGGCGAAACCGCCACCACTCCTGAGTCCTTCTGCCACCAGCGCCCAGCATGCCAAGGGAAAAACAAGCTCCATCCAGGCACTGGAGACAGAGGGACTCAGGAGCGGTTTCACCAGCAATGTTCTGCTGAGTGAAGCCATCATGGCGGTCTACCCCTCATACCACCACAGAGGGAGAAGCAATCTGCATTGCTTGTTCCTCCCTCCGCTTCTTAAAATTGTTTGGCGGGGTGGGGGCTCCGTTAGAGTGCTCCCCCTCCTCAGCAGAGAGAGCCCTAATTGTGTTCCTGCTTGCTTGAGAGCAGGATCACGGCTGCTCAGCTGGGGAATGCGAAGCCCAGGAGGCTCCCCAGCTGAGAGATCGCCCCCCCCCCCGCACCCCTGCTTGTTCCGCCCCTGGAGGAAAGAGGCAGCACGCCTGCACAGACAAAGGCAGTCAAACGCACAAAGCCTGGCAAGCTCCATGCACTTGGGTATTGCTGCCTGGTCTGTCTTCGGGAAGGGGTGGCCTGCTGGCTTGCCCAGCCCCAGCTCAGCTGGAGGCAGGAGCTTTTCCGCCCCCCAGCTGAGCAGCAGGCTGGGGCCAGCTGCATTGGCCCCAGCCCACGAGGCGCTGAGTCAAAGCACCTCAGCTCCCACAGTGAGAGCTGTGGCAGTTCCACCCTGTGCCTCACTGGCTGGGGCCAATGCAGCTTATTTCAACATCACAGTTCATCACCAAACCGCGATGTCTGGCTGGTGATACACCGTGATGTTGAAAACCCAACATCGCCCAGTCCTGACAGTGACTGAAACATCACAAGGGCTAATAAGCAGTAATTCAGATACCTTATCAAAGGAGATAGTCACATTCTTGTGGTGGGTGTGGATCTGAAAGATAATGACAGTCACATTGCTGTCAATATTCCTCAACACTGCTTCAGCTGGAATGGTTTCGTTCAGCAACACATTCTTAAATTTTCCCAAAGAAAGCTCCAAGAGAGGGCCTGCATTAAAAGGGGGAAAGCAAGTGATACTGGTTAGTTGACTTGAGTAGATGAAGACTCACAGCTAACCAGCAGCCTACAAGAATGGAGGTGAAGCTGACTGGTCAAATATTGTCAAGAGTTCCTTGAACTGTCTTTGTTTAAATGGTTGCCTCCCTTTTCCATTGGGTCACTGGTCATCCTAACTACTTTTTCATCGCCCCTCCAGAAGTCTGGATCACAAGGTGCCACCTATTCTCTAGAAGAGGCACCCCCAAACTTAGCCCTCTGGCTGTTTTGGGACTACGATTCCCATCATCCCTGACCACTGGTCCTGTTAGCCAGGGATGATGGGAGTTGTAGTCCCAAAACAGCTGGAGGGTCGAGTTTGGGGGTGCCTGCTCTAGAAACTCTAGTGGGCCAGACTTTAAAGAGGTCAGTGAGCCTTCTAGTTCCAACTTCTGAAATAAGCCACATGGCCAAGCCTAGCTGGTTATTGTGCTACAACTGCATATAATTCTAATGTGACCAGAGTGGAGGAACCATGCTTCATGACAAAATAACACAAGCAACCGTTATATTAACACAAGACACAACTGCTGCACCACTGCATTCCCTGAGTCAAGGGATGTTCACTCTGTAAAGTTTCTCGGAAAGCTTGGAGTTTTCTGTAAGGACATCAATTTGTAAATACAAGAACTTTCTTTGCTACTGTTAATCACCGTTAATTGACATTTTTGGCCAAAATTCAACTGACAGTGGAGCATGGTTTTGACCAGTCAAGAGCTAGCCCTATCTTAACCCAGATACCCCAGCAGTCAAGAGCCTTTGTTTGCTAGAGTCAGAGCTATTTAACTGGCCTCAGCCATTTTTCCCTCATAAGAAACAGACCCTACCAAGATGGGATATGGGTGGGAGAATTTTGGTGAAAAATTTAGGGGCTTTCGGGTGATTACCTTAATAATGTTTACAAGGTGGCTGAGAGGCGTGGGTGTTCTCTTAACACTTAAAAAAATTCTCGTGTTGCTTTTTCTACAGGGCTCCACAAGATTATCTCCCTGGCCAGCACACTTCCTGAAGCAGTCATGAGGGAAAGTCATGAAATGAATGTCCTCAGCTGGGAACACCATTAACTACATCAGTCGGGGAGGCCAAAGAAAAAGGAGCGTCTGCACTAAGTAGGATTGCTTGGGTGCAGCCTGTTTTTATAACCAAAGTAACCTACCCCAAACCAGTTTATCTGACTGCATTATTCTCATTTATTTATAATTGCCTAATCATATGGAACTAAATTACATTGTGCTGTAAGGACTTTTAATAAAATCTTAGAATTGTAGAGTTGGAAAGAACCCTGAGGGTCATCTAGTCCACCTCCCTGCGATGCTGGAAGCTCAGCTGAAGCATCCATGCCAGACGGCCGTCCAACCTCTGCTTAAAAACCCCCAAGGAAGGAGAGTCCACTACCTCCCAAGTGAGACTGTTCCACAAGTGAACAACTCTTACTGTCAGAAAGTTTTTTCTGAAGTTTAGTTGGAATCTCCTTTCTTGTAACTTGAAGCCATTGGTTCATGTCCTACCCTCCAGAGCAGGAGAAAAGGGGCCTGCATAAAAGTGGTCGCTTGTGAGTAGAACACACGCAAGTTGAGGGATGCCTGCACTCTCAAGGTCCATTAGCAGTTCCTCCATTAGACCAGGGTGAGCCAACATCGTGCACTCCAGATGTTGTTGGACTAACTCCCACCATCCTTCACCACTGGCCATGTTTACAGGGGCTGATAGGAACTGGAGCCCAAGAACTCCAATTCTGGGCTGCATCAATAGGAGTATAGCATCTAGATCAAGGGAAGTAATAGTGCCACTGTATTCTGCTCTGGTCAGACCTCACCTGGAGTACTGTGTCCAGTTCTGGGCACCACAGTTCAAGAAGGACACTGACAAACTGGAACGTGTCCAGAGGAGGGCAACCAAAATGGTCAAAGGCCTGGAAACGATGCCTTATGAGGAACGGCTAAGGGAGCTGGGCATGTTTAGCCTGGAGAAGAGGAGGTTAAGGGGTGATATGATAGCCATGTTCAAATATAGAAAAGGATGTCACATAGAGGAGGGAGAAAGGTTGTTTTCTGCTGCTCCAGAGAAGCGGACACGGAGCAATGGATCCAAACTACAAGAAAGAAGATTCCACCTAAACATTAGGAAGAACTTCCTGACAGTAAGAGCTGTTCGACAGTGGAATTTGCTGCCAAGGAGTGTGGTGGAGTCTCCTTCTTTGGAGGTCTTTAAGCAGAGGCTTGACAACCATATGTCAGGAGTGCTCTGATGGTGTTTCCTGCTTGGCAGGGGGTTGGACTCGATGGCCCTTGTGGTCTCTTCCAACTCTATGATTCTATGATTCTATGATTCTAACATCTGGAGGACACACCATTATCTACCTCTTCATTGGGGCTTTAGTCACTAATGGTCAAATGTCTTTTCTCAGCTCCACTCCCATCTCCAACCTTTCAGCCCTTACAACATGCCACAAAACCAAGCAATAATGATTTTTAAAATAATGATTTTTAAAGAAGATGTTGGGATATTTCTGTTTGATATACTAGCATTTTTGTAGTTAAGACTTTAAGAAAAAAAATATTTGCATTAATTACATAAAGAATTAACTGAAGGCAGCCCTGTTTAGGGAAGTTTTTCACGTTTGAAGTTTTATTCTGTGTAGAATATTCCTGCATTATGAATGGTCCATGTCACCTTTAAGAAAAAGAGGTAGGATTAGGCCAGGCATGGCCAAACTTGGTCCTCCAGCTGTTTTGGGACTACAACTCCCATCATCCCTAGCTAACAGTGGTCAGGGATGGTTGAAATTGTAGTCCCAAAACAGCGGGAGGGCCAAGTTTCGCCATGCCTGGATTAGGCCAACCTTCCATATTCCTGGATCAAGTGACTTTTCTTCTTTAAGTTCTCAAAGTTCTTAACCTAGCTCAAGGTTGTCATCTGAACTAGCCAAATGTTTAACTGATAATCAATCACAGCCAGTCAATCCTTTGAAAAAACAAGGCTTGAGAGCCGTCTTGTCCAAAAACGGCAACTACTGTATTTTTCGCTCTATAAGACGCACTTTTCGCCCTCCAAAAATTAAGGGGAAATGTGTGTGCGTCTTCTGGAGCGAATGCAGGCTCCATGGCTTCAGGGATAGCCATTGAAGCCAGGAGAGCAAGAGGGATCGGTGCGCACTGATCCCTCTTGCTCTCCTGGCTTCACTTTGCTGGAGAGGTGCTGCACAGCTTTCCCTCTCTGTGCAGCGCCCCTTCAGCGAAGCGGGATGAGAAATGGAAGGGGCTCCGTTTCTCCTGCCGCTTCGCTGAAGGGGTGCTGCGCAGAGAGGGAGAGACCCCCCCCCTCCTATGGTCCGGTGCGTCCTATAGAGCGAAAAATAGGGTAGACATTCAGTTTTGGCAACTGTAACCTTGGTTTAAGGAGTATTAAGGAGCCTAGATTATATAGCTGAGTTTCTAACACTGCCAACCTCAATATAAAAACATGGGATATGCAAACATTGTACAGTCCGCAACATGGAGAACGCAGAACATCTCCCATTTAGGTCACTTTTCCAAGGTTCTTCTTTTCACACTTCCTGCTTTGGTCTGGGTGTGTGCAACAAGTGCAGGAAGCTCTGCTGTGGGTTTGTCCTGTGACTCCCATGTTGACCTAGACCTGCACAGCTTGCACCCCATTATCATCAAACAGGCTCCAACCATGGATTGTGGCTTGTGCACCCACTTCTATCTGGCCATTTCAGGAAGGTGGCAAAAGAAAGAAAGAAAGAAAGAAAGAAAGAAAGAAAGAAAGAAAGAGAACAGGACGTTCTCAATCCAGTGAAAACAATTTTTGTATGGCCACATTACAATGGTTGATCGTATTTCTTTAGCAACATACACCTCACAATAGACTCAAGGCAACTTACAAACATAAATTTAACAAATTATCTAAAATACAATAAAGACAATTCCCTCTCATGGCCCTTGTGGTCTCTTCCAACTCTATGATTCTATGATTCTAAAACCAAGTCAGGTAAAACAGAATTCTGCTCTTTGCAGACTAAAGCAGGTTAATTTCTATTTCAATTTGGAACTGCACAATTTTAAACATATGTTAAAGGGATCACTTCTCTTCCTCCCCACCAGTTTAACCCTGCTCTTCTGAAACCTTTGAGATTTGAGGCATTTATAATTCTTTCTGAGAAGTACAAAGCAGTCCTTAGCTTCAAAGAGTTTATGATGCCTTAAGGTGATGTTATGTAAGCACTAAATACCGCAAGAGCAATCTTCTGCCTATCTCTCTTCAAAGGATATATGCTGCAGAGAACAAATTAATCATTACTTTCCCAGCACACTCATCACAAGCACATGACAAAGCTTTCAAAATAGGTGTGAAGGAATATTGCAGAACATAAAATGTGAGTGTAGGTCATGAGTGCTGCATTCATACATAATAATTACAATTTTATCTTTCCACACCTCTCTTTTGAGCAATTTAACAGGCTAGATGAGCATATTCATTTGCCTACTGTCATGGCCCAGCCAAAAGGGCTGTGTGTTTTGCACAAATCAAGAGGCATTTGGATATTAGTCCCCTTTCCTCACCCCCTACTTTGATCAACTGCTTTGGCAACAGACCACAATTTCTATATTCATGAATGTATCCCCTCCCCCTTCCATATTGAAAATAGCTACCTATAATCCTTGTAATGAGCATGTGAGGTTGGTTACAATATTATCAACTTAAGAAGTTATTTAAGTTGGGCAAATATAGTGGCTTTACAAACCAAACCTCTCAACTAGAAAAGGACCTGCTAGAGAAGAGTCAAAAAGTAATGTCTGAAATGCTATTAGAATGGCAAGCGAAAGATGAACAGGTGAAATCATCAATGATACACTAATAATAATAATAATAATAATAATAATAATAATAATAATAATAATAATAATATCTTTATTGTCATTGCCCCCTTCGGGGACTGCCCCCTTCTAGGCACTGGATATAGGACTTAATAGTGAAATGGCAGCATGGGAAAGATTGTGGAATGTGGATTTGAAATTTACAGCGTGCTCTGCTATAAAAGAAAATTAGATGAAAATGATATATAGATGGTATCTGACTCCTACTAAATCAGCAAAAATGTATGTCGGAATCAGACACCTGATGGAAATGTAAAGATGAGGGGTACCTTTTTCCATATGTAGTGGTCAGGCAAGGTAGCAAAAGCTTTCTGGGGAGTGATTTATAATGAGTTGGAAAAAATGTTGAAGATAACTTTAGTTAAAAAAAACCAGAAGCTTTTCTTTTAGGTACAGGGGAAGAGATTATGTATGCTACAGCTGTCTGATTGATTTATGCCAAGAGATGGAAAGAAGAAAGAGTTCCAATGAAGGAAAAATGGTAATTAAAACTGATGGAATATGCAGAAATGGCAAATCTTACCAGAAGAATAAGAAATCAAGAAGAGAGACTTTTAAAAACAGAATGGGGGAAATTTATTGATTATTTGAAGATGTATTACAATACAATACAACCTAAAACATTAGCAGGATTGACATAAACACCTGCAGTAACAAATATTGAAAAGGGAATACAAAGGGGAAATTAGTAAAAAGCTTTGAACGGGATATGCAGTAGCAAAAGATATAAAATAAGTAACCACAGAAAGGAGGGGAGGGAAGTTGGGGGGAAAGCAGATTGATGATGTAAAGATTTTGCTTTTTTGTTAAAATATTTGTAAAATGAGAAATAAAATTAAACGGAAAAAAGTGAAAGCTTGCATCATCGCTATGCCTTATTTTATTTTATTTTTTGTATTACTTGAACCTTATCCAAGCCATGTGATTCTGAGGGTTGCTGTCTGAGATCAAGGGCAGTTGTAAATTCATTGAATTTATCAGCTCTCCTTAGTGCATAAGCAAATTGCTGGATTGGCAAGCATAGTCTGGAATGAGAGCCACTTCCTTGGGCCTGCCTTTTCGAAGTCTCTTGTACACAGGAAATGCCCTACTTTGGGCTTGAACGGTGCTGGTTTTTCAGAGAACAGCTACTTTATACAGCAGTTTCATGCCGCTTTAAAAGAGAGAGAGAGATAAATACTTTATCCAGAGTCCCTGTCCTAAATCATGAGATGTTAAACAAACCAGAGTTTCTTTGCTAAAGTTCTGGGCTACCAACAGTAACAGTTGCTTATAACCTAGTTGAGTGTGAAACATTTTTAATTTTGTTAAAGGTGACAACTGAATCTTGCTCATTAAAATGGCATGAATCTTGGCATGACACATATTTGAAAAACAGCACCACAGAACTCTGTGTGTGAGACCTTTAGTGAACCAAATAATGATTTGTAGATCCTCTTCCTGTTTGAAAGTGGATAACAACACATGATACTTGTACATAGCTCTTCATGTGAAAACATGCAGTGAGGAATGTATTTCACAGAAATGTGATAATGAAAACTAAAAGGCACTTTGAGGAATGGAGTGTTGGGAAGGGGCAATATTCAAGCAGGAAGATTACCACAGCCAAGGAGCCATTTTCACATTCAAGAAGAGTGACTGACAGGATTTCGTACCAAAGAAAGGATTCTTCTTTTCTGTATTGCACCAGTGCCCAAAGTCAAAAGACAAACTAGTGCAAACACTTGTGCAAGGCACGACAGAAAAAGTACTTAGTTCACTTCAGGGACTGAAAAGCACACTGAGCTTATACACAAAATATAATCCCAAGGGAAGCTAGGCAATGCAAAAACCCATTGCAAATAATGAGATTTATTCAGAGTCACACAAGTACACAATTACTCTTAAGATCCATTCGTTCTAATGAGCCAGATGCATACCTAACTGATTGGGGATGGTGCTCATTATGTTTCAAAAAGACAAGATATTTTCTATAGCTAACATAACAAGAGATACTATTGAATTTGGCCTCAAATGACTTTGTACCAAGTGCACTGTCCAAATAAAGCACCATTCTGTCAGTAAAGACTACTTCGTTCCACGTTCTCTGCTTTTCTACTTTACAAGGGTTTTCAAAGAGTCACAACACTGAAGGCAAAGAAAACTCTTTACAGTGTGGCTGTCACATTTTTGTCAGTTGCTCCATATGCTTTCGTTGATTAATCTATGAACAGCCTGTATAACCCATGTGCTCTGAGCATGGCATAATTCTGATTAGATTGTTTTGGAACGTGAGTACCATTTGTGAAAACTGCTGATCAATAAACTGCGTATCATATTTGAGTGACTGTAGGGCAGTTCGAAAGCACGTCAAAGTGCAAGTAGATAAATAGGTACCACTCTGGTGGGAAGGTAAACAGCTTTCCGTGCGCTGCTCTGGTTCGCCAGAAGCGGCTTAGTCATGCTGGCCACATGACCTGGAAGCTGTCTGCGGACAAACGCCGGCTCCCTCGGCCTATAGAGCGAGATGAGCGTGCAACCCCAGAGTCATCCGCAACTGGACCTAATGGTCAGGGGTACCTTTACCTTTTTAGGGCTGTGTTTAGTTTGATATTTCTATGAAGTGAAATGACATTAAAATCAGACCTGGTGTTAACACACAGCAAGATGAGCAACCTGCTCCTGCGTCTGGTAGCAGAACCAGCACCAGAGCGTGCAACAGATAACGAGTGTGATCACACCTGTGGTACAGTGCAAAGCAAAGCACTATGCTGACTGAAGTTGAAATTGCTCCTTGTCAGTCCCCCACAATCCCTCTGATGAAGTTGGTAGGAAGCTTAAAGCCTCCATTGGCTTTATAACTTATATACAGGTAACAACCAATTTATGCACGACCAATTGAGGTGTAACTGCTCACATGTAATAAATGGCCCCAAAAGAGCCCAGAAAGAGCAAAACAGGCACAAAAAACAGCGCCTAGCAATCCCACTTTGCAAGTGCACTTCCAGGAGCCCTTGCACTGACTGTGGAGGGTTGGAGTTTAAACAAGGAGGTTTGGAGGGAGCAACTGTGGTGGAATTTGGCATCTGGTAAGTGCTGCTGATTTTCAAGAGAGTTTTTCAAGGGTTCCCAGAGGTTTAGAGGGCGTTTGCTCGCTTTTTCAATGGTGTTTCAAATATATGCGCTTTCACTTAAATGCCTGGTGCCTCGGAGCGTAACCCTCGGAGCGAAAATTGGGAGCGGCCTGTACCCTTCATATTGCAACAGAAACCTAAGTAGTTTACATCTCCCAAAAGGAAGCCATGTAAGAAATGCAGAACAAATTCTGTACGCAAAACCAAATACTACTGCTATTATAAATTGCTTCCCAGAACATGGCATCCGGGATACATCGCCCAGGACTGGTTTGAGGGCCAGAGTGCGATGGCGCCTTCAGGAGGCGGTAATCATGGGTGAAGCTGCTGCTGCTCTTGAGTCCTTCCACTCAGTGGCGGAGCTTCTTGCTCCAGCACTGGGGGGGGGGGAGCAGAGAGCAGGCGGGGGTGGGGCTGGCGCACATCCCAGGGGTGTGGCGCACATCCTGGGGGAGTGGCACGCCGCCTGCGGGGGCGGGGGTGCAGCTGCGATGGCACCCCACCAGGATCATGCTGTGGGGGGGGCGGTGTGCTCCCCCCACACTCCTCTTCCTCCGCCCGTGCTTCCGCTGCCTGTGCCTGGCGCACAGAGGGAGGGACGAGCTGCATGAGCCCTGGTCCCATGAGGCACTGGGTGAAGCCGCCATCACTCCTGCCGAGTTTTTGTAGCTGGAATCAGTCAGGGCCCTGCCCTCCCGGGCCAAGTAGGAAAAGGCCTGCCAGGCAGGGAACAGGTTTTCCAGGACTCACAACCAAGATGGTCTATGCCAGCGGTTCTCAACCTGTGGGTCCCCAGATGTTGTTGGACTACAACTCCCATCATCCCTGAGCTCTGGCCTTGCTAGCTAGGGGTGATGGGAGTTGTAGTTCAACAACATCTATGCAGTCCAGGGGGTGACACTGCCTGCCAGCTTCCTCAGTCTCAATGTTAATCCTTGTAGGGAGGAGGTTGGGGGCAAACTAGAATGAGTTGAGCTCCTATTGCTCTGTCCCAGCTCCTGCCAACCTAGCAGTTCGAAAGCACACCAGCACAAGTAGATAAATGGGTACCGCTGCGGCGGGAAGGTAAATGGTGTTTCTGTGTGCTCTGGCTTCCGTCACGGTGTCCCATTGTGCCAGAAGCAGTTTAGTCATGCTGGCCACATGACCCGGAAAACTCTCTGCGGACAAACACTGGCTTCTTCGGGCTGAAGTGAGATGAGTGCCACAACCCCAGTTGCCTTTGACTGGACTTAACCATCCAGGAGTACCTTTACCTTATCAGTTGTATGTGCCTGCCTGAAGTTAAGGTAGTAGCATAAAATGGGCAGCTCTGCTGCTTTTGCTCATCTTTGGTCAGGAATGAGATGGCATTACACAAGTCAAAAGAGAGACTTAAAAATAAAGAAATAATTTGCTTTAAAATACCAATACAGCACATAGTTCAGCTGTGGAATTTGCTCCCACCAGAAGTAATGATGGCCACCAAATTGGATGGCTTTAAAGGAGGATTAAAAAACCTAATAGAGGATAAGGCTATAATCTGCCTCCACTGTCTGAATACCATTTGCTCAGAATCACAAGTGGGGAGAGAGCTGTTGCACTCAGGACCTGTTTTCAAGCATCCCATCAGCATCTGGCTGGATACTGAGAACAAAATGCTGGACTAGATGGGCAACTGACTTGATCCAGCAGGGCTTTTCTCGTGTTCTTATTTTTTAGAATCTGGTTTTGTTTCTGTTTTTTGGAATAGGAAAACAAATGAGTCTCTCCAATGTGCATTCCTTTTATTTGTCATCAAGACAGCTCTGGAGAGGTGTTAAGATAGAAAACCTATCCTTCCTGGTGTAACCAGTGGCTCAGCAATCAGAAATGGTTCCAAAATTCTATGAACTGCAACAGAGACTAAGCTGCTTCTGGCAAAATCAGAGCAGTGCATGGAAACGCTGTTTATCTTCCTGCCAGAGCAGTACCTATTGATCTACTTGCACTTGACATGTTTTTGAACTGCTAGGTGGGCAGGAGCTGGAACCAACCAATGGGGGCTCATCGCATCATGGCGATTTGAACTGCCAACCTTCTGCCTTCTGAAGTCAAAGGAAAAGCAGTTTAGGTTACCAGCTGCGTACAGTATTGCAAAATACCATGGCCCTAGAATAGTCACATTCTTCAAGCTGTAAGAATGCTCCTTGCTTCTAATATTAATTAAGTTGTTCTTCTGTAGACCATTATCAAAGCTCATGCAATATTGCAGCAAGAACTCTGACAAACCAGTGAGAGCTGCAAAACTAGTTTGAGCGTTTACATATAATGTAATTGCATCCAATGAAACATTTGCTGCTGTTCCTTCTGCATTATCCACAGCAGAGCTTAAGACTTTGTCTCAGCAATAAAAGACATGCTTGTTCATCAGCTCAGGGAACCAAGAACGCTGCGCAGATGCCAAGGCACATGACTCAAACTATGAAGACACATGACCAGTTCTTCTAAAGCCTACAATTCCCATGACTGCTTTGCTTCCATTGGAAGACAGCTGACATGGGTAATACAGGCAACTAATGCCTATATTCCCATTGCCAGCCAAAACCAAGGAAGCCCCCTCCCTGGCCCTCCTTGCAGCTTCCTTGAGTCTTTATGTCTGGCTGGAACTCCAATAATTGGACTCCAATAATTCCTTCCGCTTGCCTGGATCTCGGCTAGAGGGAGGTGTGTTTGGAGTGTGGAGAAGCTTGCCTGCTGTACCAAGGTAAAATTTACAGCGATTTATCTGCTCACTTTTGCCTCTGTCCCCTTCCACCGGTGGCATGGGGTTCCTGGAAGGGCATGCAGCCCTGAAGCCAAAAAGGGGTTTTCCACCCTGGCAGTATATGGGCTACAGTTTCTTCATACATAGCATTTTAAGGTTTACACCTTAGGATTCTCATATATATATGTGTGACAAACACACATGAGACAGTGAACCATATAAAGGAGCCAGGCTGAGAGGACACCTGGTGGCAAACTCAGGTTTGTTGTTGCACAATGTGCAAAACAGAACACAGTACCGATTAGATAAAGCAACTCTCCTTGCACCCATGGAGGGGCGGGGGAAATTTCCCTTTGCTTTAGCTGAATTAAGTAAACACAATCAACATAGTTTTCATACAGAGCCCCGAAAACCCAATCCATACACCACAGCATCAGTCCAAGGCGCGCACAGCCCTTCCCGGCTTCTTCTACACTAAGATCCCTTTGGAAGGAAAGCGGCTTTAAGCCACGAGCTCTCCAGCCAAGATCCAGCCGGCCCCGAACTACGTTAACTTCGGGCGTGCAACAGGCATGGGGAATGGGGCAGAAACGAAGCCATATGTGGCCCCATCTTTAACTTGTCTGGTCAGGGAGCAAATCCAGATAAAGTGGGTACAGGATTATTAGATAAGCATCAGCCTTCGTGGCCTTACCTGCCGCGGCGTCCTCTGCACCTTCGTACCTGGAGAAGCACCCGAGCACCAGAAACAGCGCCAGGAGCCCCATGGTGTCTGCCGCCTCTCCGCGCGCGAGACAGGGGATCGCATGCACACGAGCCAAGACACAGCACGAGCCGGGGGAGGGACACGGGGGCGCGGTGCAAGCGGGCTCTACCCGGGGCAGCAAGCGCGGAGTGGCATCCCTGCTCCCCGCCGCGCCTCCCTCGCCCTGCAAGGCGCCGCGGTGCCGAAACCCTCCGGCTGCGCAACAGGCGCTCACTTCCGGGGAGGGCGCCCTGCTCTCCCCGCCTCCCTCTTCCGCGGGGCGGGCGGCCCCCCCCCCAGGCGCCTCTTGGCGCAGAGACAACGGAGTTTGCTCGGCCGAGGGGCCAGGGCAGCCGTGCAGGTTGCAGCAACCCTCCTCCCCAAAAGGGCAGCCCGCTTGCTTGGTTGGCATCTCTCGCCGCGCCTGGGAATGCCGCCGCCGCCTCACCCAAAATGTCAAATGCTTGGAAATTCAGCTCACCTTAAAAAAATTACAAACGATTGCCTGCTTCAAGAGCGTGGAGGTGTTGTAAATAAAAATATGCCCTTTTCCCTTATTGGGTATCCAAGAGCCCATATAGAGTCCTTACATGGGTTCCCTATTGGTAGGAGAAAATAACAGAGGCCAACCAGAGAATATTGAGAAGCAAAGCAGCTAGTAAGCCTGATCTTTAAAATCCTGTCTCAAGGATATGTCTGTTTGAATAAGGTGTGAGCCTGTGACCTGGCCCAGGAAATAAGTATATATTTTTTAAAAATATATATATTTTATTCAGGATTTTCTTGTTTTACAGAAGTGTAGTGCCTCATATATATATATATATATATATATATATATATATATATATATATATATATATATTCCCTGTAACATTTTTACCACTACAAAAGAATGGCCAGGCTCCCCAGGAAATCCAATCAAGTAACCTCCTAGACAGGAGATAAACAACAACAGGAGAAAAACAATATTAAAATTTCTGTGCTGTAGGTGGGATGTATCTGAGGGGTGGTCTTAGGTTACACCCCTTCTGTGATGTATGCATAATGTTTCTGGGGGTGGTCTTGATCTAGAGGATGGGAATTTCAAAAGTCTTTATAAGCCCTTGCACAGCAATTTTGGGGGTCCTCTTCCTCTCCTGCGTGTGAGGGGAGCACCCTGTTGCAACAGATCAATAAAGATCAAGCTTACTAGCTGCTTTGCTTCTCAATATTCTCTGGTTGGCCTCTGTTATTTTCTCCTACCAATAGGGAACCTATGTAAGGACTCTATATGGGCTCTTGGATACCCCATAAGGGAAAAGGGCATATTTTTATTTACAACAGAGGGGAATAACTAACCCGCAAGCAACTGGGGTGGGAAGGGGGAAATGCAGCCTTGCATTATGGAAAGAAAATCTCTTGGCAGGGGATGCAGGAGCAGGCGAGACTAGAGGGACTTCTCCGAAGGGTCTACTATATAGAAAACCAAGGGAGGGGGCAGAAGGAGCTGGGGCCTGGGGGGCATGGGCGTGGCCAGGATTTTTGCTGGGGGGGGGCAGCCAAAGTGGTTGAGGTGTTTCTCAGGCGATCCTGCCCCCTCTTGGCTACACCCATGTTGGAGGGGGCCACCCTCTCTCAAAGTGCCATTCAAATGGTGCATGTGCGCCAAGTCTTGCGGTCGATTATGCAGGGTGGGGCTTACCCCCTGAGCTGATGTGCAGGTTTAGGGGCCCTGAAAGAGGCTGGTGGTTACTCCTTAGAGTCGCCATCTTTTTCAGCACAAACACACGTTTTAAGTGTGTTTTAAGCGGATTATATAAATGTGACACTAGATGGTGTGGGTGAGCTAATGAAAAATTCCATATATATTTTTAAATGTTTTTTAATAAAAGCATTTTCACAGCGTTTTATATGTGTGTGTGGATTCAGCCCTGTTTGCTCAGTTATTTCTGAGTCAAATGAGGTTTTCTCCATAGTAATAGCCCTGTCAGATACAGGTTTCTCAGAAGTAAATCTTGCAGAGATCAGTGATTCTTCCTAGCAAGTAAGTGCAGAAAGAATTAGTCTTGTGCGTTTTTTCTTGAAAGACATTTTTTGTGTGTGCTTTTAACAGTTGCATGATTTGGAAAAATTCAACAGGTGCAGAATCTCATGCTCTACTGAATGAGCTATACAGAGGTTGGCAGCATCCTTTTCACAGCCTTTCATAATACATCACCACTGATTTCAACAGAACTTCCTGAGAAATTGGAAATGTCAGAAACTGCCTTACACTAAGTCAGACCATTGGTCCAGCTAGCTCAGTGTTGCCAACACTGACTGCAAGTTTCAGGCAGAGTCCAGGGATTAAAGCTGGGACCTTTTGCAGGTAAACCATGTTCTCTACCACCAAGTTATGGTGCTGTGCGCAGCCCTGTCCTGCACACATTTACTCCAAGTGAGTGTACAAAGGCTGAAAGCTCTTGCAGCTCCATCTGTTTCTCTACTGCCAATCAGAGGGGAAACTGGGTTAGTTTGTTGCATCAAGCACCACAAAAGAATATTAAGATACTAACAAATGTATTATTGCATAAGCTTTTGTGGATTGGAGGTGGTTATGCACAAACAAGGGGAGACTGCAATGTGTGGCACCTTAAAGATTAGCACATTTAGAGGTCTAATTCTATCAACAAATGATTTGAATAGGAATAGTGACATTTTAATCACACTAGCTTACAAATGCCAGGATATATCTGCAGGATTGCCTTACCCCATGTTCACCCTCTCAACTGCTTAAACCTGCGGAACTGGTGCCATTATTGGTGTGGTGCCTCATAATGCTTATTCTTAGCATTTATTTAATTTGTATACCACCCTTCACCCCACGATCCCAGGGCAATTCACAGCAGAAAAATACAAAACGAGATCATCACTTTCCACAGTTGTAACAAAATCTCTTAATGTGGCGACACCTAAACTTTGGAACTTCCTGCCTATTGATTTCTGTACTCCTCTCAGTGTCTGCTTGAAAACATTTTTGTTTCGGAAAGCCTATCATGTAGGGGCTGATGTGCCTTGATAGTTTTCAGTGTTGGTTTTAATGACCTTTAACTGTTTTTATTGATGCTTTTAATATTTATCGTAAACGGCTTAGTGGTTTTACTGCAAACAGGCAGTATATAAATTTCGTTAAATCAATAAAATAAACATGTATGCCATCGCCAACACTGCTTTGCCAATGGCCACTGCCTCAACTTAGTGTATTTCACTGCTAATAACGCATTACTTTCATTTTCCTCTGACCTCACCGTTTACTATTCCGCTGCCATGTGTACCATACGCAGCCAAAACTCTCAAGCTACAATTTGCTAGTCTTTAAGGCGCCACAAGACTTTCCCCCTTTTTGCTTTCTCAAAATGAGAGCTGCAGCGCCTCCCCCTGTCCGACAGAGGGCGGACCACGAAACTGTTCTCGCTGCAGCAGAGACGAGACTCTCGCCTGGGTTTGGCTGTTGTTTTTCCGCTCTGGCACCGGCAGCGAGTCGGACCAAAAAGGGAACGCTTCCGAGGCGTCGCCCTGGCAACCTCGAAGCCCGCCTCCCCGCTCCCGCTCCGTCCATTGGCTGCGTCACTGGCTGCGCCCAATGAGGAGCAGAGGAAGAGGGCGCCGCCTCTGGATGCGGGGACTGGCGCGCAATGGCGGACCGCCTCACGCAGCTGCAGGATGCGGTGAACTCGGTGAGGGAGGCCGCGTTCCGCCCGGGACGGGGCCTGGGCCTTGAGCGGAACATCCCCGGGCCCTTAAAAAGGGGGGTGGGAGGAGGAGAGGGAGGGAGGGAGCCCGAGGCTGCGCGTCTTGTGATGCTGCAAGTGCCTCAGCTGATCGCGTTATTATTTTTAGGTAAAAGCCTTTCTGAAGAGCCTATTAGTTAAAACCCCTAAGCGGTGTGCAAGAACGCAGGGGTGAAGCAGTAGAAAGAGGGTCATAAAAACATTAGTAAGGTCCAAGCTTGTGAGTCAGGGAAAGAGCCTGGGCACAAAAAGGGGCTTCCTGAGATGCCTGAAGCAGCTAATGGCTGATGCTTCGTGTATTTTGTATTTGTCAATAGCTTGCAGATCAGTTTTGTAATGCGATTGGAGTCTTGCAGCAGTGTGCCCCACCCGCTTCCTTTACCAATATTCAAACGGCAATAAACAAGGATCAGCCTACTAATCCTACAGAAGGCAAGTAAACTTCCCTGTAATACTTTTCAGGGAGAGAAGAGTAAAATAATGCACTGTAATGTAAAATGGGAATCTCTTTTTAATGCTGAACTGTTCTTTACTTTTTAAAAATGTGTTACTGGTTTTATAAAAGAAACAGATGTATCAAGAACAATGAAAACCAGTAACTGTCCTTTACTTTATAATAATGATTATGTAAGTTTCTTCCTTAACAGCTTTTTAATCAATAATGAATTGGCAGGGATTATTTGTAGGATGTACAAGTGTGTGAAGCAGGTGTGGGAACCTCTTCCCCCTCCAGAGGTTGCTGAACTCCAACTCCAACATGGCCAGTGGCCAGGGATGATGGGAAGCTTATATGGTCATTGCAATGCTCACATCCCATAATATTGTTTCCTGTTCATTAATGCAATGTTTCCCAAACGTTTTTGGGCAACGGCACACCTGTTTACCGGAAAAAAATCTCGCGGCACACCACCATTAAAGCCCCGCCCCGTGACGTCAGCGCGCAGCGTCACGCCGGGAGGGACGCACAAAAGTGAAAGTTTTTTCCCTTCCCCTTGCCGGGGTGGGAGGAGGCAGCAGAGCGAGGGCGCGTTGCGGGCTCTGCGTGGCTTCAGGCGGAGCCTAGGAGCCACTTCCCAGCCTGGAGGGCAGGCTGTGCGCGGACCCCGCCACTCTCGGGGCGCGACCCAGACCCGGCTGCCTTCCACGGCCAGCAGAGGTAGGCCGCCGGCTTCTAACCCGGCGGAACTGGGGCGTCCCGGGCGCAGCGCCGCGCTCCCCGCTCCTCCCGCCCCGCCCCCTTCTCCCGGGTGCCCCCTCCCTCCTTTGTTCTCCGGAGCCCCGCCTCCCCCTCTGCCCCAGCTCGCCTATTGGCTCACGCAGCCGCCACTCAGGTGGGGGCCCGCTTTGGCCCCGCTCCCCGGCCGCCGAGAGAGAGTGGGAGCGTGCGGGGCTGGGCTGGGCGGCCGGGCGTCTCCTTCCCTGCGCTGCTTCGGCCGCGTCTGCAGCCGCCGCGGGACCAGGCGGGAGGCCAGTCATGCCCAGACACTGCCAGCCGCTCGGAAGGAGCCGTCGCTCCGCCGGGCAGCGCCTGCCTGCGCGCCCCTCGCTCCCTGCGCCGAGGATGGCGGGGGCGCCGGGCGCAAGGCAGCGCCGGGGCTGCTGGGCAAGCGGCAGGTGCTGATGCAGTTTTGGGAATTCCTGTCACAGGGAGCAAGGCAGAAGCGGATGACGGGGCACGTTCCCCGGGGGAGCGGGGCCGGAGGATTAGCCCGACTCGCCCGCCTCCCTCCCACGGCACACTAGGCAACGTCCGGCGGCACACTAGTGTGCCGCGGAACACCGGTTGGGAAACACTGCATTAATGGACTACTCACATAATAGAACCTATCCTGTGGAGGCTTTGCCATAGTAGCAGGGGCATACCTAGGGATTGGCCAGGTTATCCCATGGCACAGGCCCAAGTGGGTGCAAAAAAATGTACTTCTCCACCCTGGCTCGGAGTAGCTGTGAGCTTCCCCTGCCGTCCACTGGTAGAACACTTAAGACAACAAAAGCAAACTTCTTGAGTTTCTGGTTGGAGATGCTGATACAACTTTTTGCCAAGGGTGCATGAGAGCCCAGGTACACCTCCGCATCGAGAAGACACTCATGCAGGTTGGAGCACTTATTACTGATCTCATCTACCCCTTAAGTCTCCAGTCTCCCACAGCAAAGCTTCTCCCAAGTGTTGGGGGACCCTCTGTAATGGATGATAATAATAATTATAGTAACAATAATAATAATTAATAATTTTATTTATACCCTGTTCATCTGGCTGGGTTTCCCCAGTCACTGGGTGGCTTATAGTATAGTAAAACATCAAACATTAAAAACTTCCCAATACCTTCAGATGTCTTCTAAAAGTTATGTAGTTCTTTATCTCCTTGACATCTGAAGAGAGGGCGTTCTACAGGGTGGGTGCCACTACCAAGAAGGCCCTCCTCCTGGTTCCCTCTAACTTCGCTTCTCGCAGTGATGGAACCACCAGAAGACCCTCAGAGGAGGAGGACAGTGTCTGGGCTGAATAATGGGGGTGGAGCCGCTCCTTCAGGTATACTGGGCCAAGGCCATTTAGGGCTTTAAACGTCAGTACCAACACTTTGAATTGTGTTCGAAAACATACTGGGAGCCAGTGAAGATCCTTTCGGACCAGTGTTATATGATCCCGGCAGCCACTCCCAGTCACCAGTCTTGCTGCCGCATTCCAATATAGGCAGTGGGATTGTTGAAAATCAGGTGCCCTGCCTTGCATGAACAAAGTGCTTTCTGCTTAGGCAAAACCAACACTAGATCCAACTTATTTGCACTCTGTAAGGAAATGTGTTGTTTTAGACTTTCTGTACTCCATTCCCATGTGCTGTACAGTAAATCTTTGCAGTAGTTATTGTAAACATTTGCAGAAAATAAGTAAAAGAATAAAAATATCTGTCATTATACAGTAAATATTATTGTGCATCTTGAAATTTTATTTCTTTTAAACAACTTGATCTTCTGCAATAGTTGTAAAGATGGTGTCAATGTTGTTGCTTTTACAGAATATGCCCAGCTGTTTGCTGCATTGATTGCAAGAACTGCCAAGGATATTGACGTATTAATAGATTCCTTGCCCAGTGAAGAATCAACAGCCACATTACAAGTAAAAATGAAATTTAAATGGCTCATGCTTTGTGTAATACTGCTTTTGTTTACTATTGGATGCTAGGAATATGAAACAACCATGACTGGCACAGAGGAGTCCATAATAACCGCTAATGCTGTACACTCTAAGTGAGGGGCGGAGAACCTGTGGCCCTCCAGATGCTGCAGGACTCAAACTCCCATCATTCCTGACTATTGGCCTGACTACTGGCTGGGGCTGATGGGAGCTGAAGTCCAGCATCTGGAGAAGTGTGTTTTATCACCTCTTATGTCAATGTCAGACAGCATTTTCTTCGTTGGGGGTGGTGATCTCTGTAGGGAACCATTGACCGAAACGTGTCTTCCAGAACCCACTTCTGGAACTGCACTTCCCAGAATGATTTGTGGTGCCAAAGCCCCATTTCAGCCTGTTAGTCCAGAAGTGTACCCAGTTTTATGATACCAAACCTCTGCAGATCCAGCAGAAACACCAACTCCTGATTGATGTAGACAATGCACTTAGAGCAACCAAGGTTGTTTTTGTTCTATAACTTGGGCTATAACCATATGAAAATGGACCAAACCTGGAGTTGAGAGGCCGCTATGTTCTGGTAGCTTGCCCAAGAACTGAAGACTGCCTTAGTTCCTGCTGTGACCATTAAAAAGCTTAATCAGTCTATCTTAAATACAGTTCTTGATAACTTAGAAATTATTAGCTGTTTTTTAAAAAAACATTTTATATCTATTTTTAAACACTAAAAATGTATTTAATTCTATTTTTAATTCTATTTTGCTACATGGTTGTTTGATGCCCTGGGCTCTTTGGATAGGGAAGATAAAAATTTAAATTAAATAAGAAGTCCACTTTTGAGTGCTTGAGGGGGTGTCAGAATATAGGCAGCTGTTGCATACCAAGTCAGGCCATTGGTCCATCTAGTTTAGTATTGTCAACACAGACTGCTAGTAACACTGCAGGGTTTCAGGTGGTGGTGTTTTCTCAGCCCTGGAGGGACTTTTGGATGCAAAGCATGTGCTCTACCACGTCATTAAGAGAGTTGTCTCCAGTAAATGAAACTGTGCAGTGTTAGACTTCTCAGGTTCTGTGTTACTGAAATGCGTAATAACATGCAGTATTACAAAGTGTTATAAGACACCAGCTATTCACAGGCTAAAAATAAGAGGGTCCCAGAAATGACTCTTACCTCCTCCTCCTCCTCCTCCCCCCCCCGCAAGAGTCAATCCTCTTCAATTTTAAAGTACTAAACAGATGTGCTGTCGGCGTTTCTGTTTTTCCCAAATGTATAGGCTGCCAGTTTGCATCGCTTGGAGGAAGAGAATCACGAGGCAGCTGCACGTCTTGAAGAGGTGGTTTATCGTGGGGATATGCTTTTGGAGAAGATACAGAATGCTTTAGCTGACATTGCTCAATCACAGCTGAAGACAAGAAGTGGCAGTCATAGTCAACCTGCTCCAGATTAACCACCAGAGGTGTTGGGACTTGACCATAAAATTTGAACTTCTTGAGAAGGTGGGGAGGGGAGGACTTTTTTTAAAAAAAGTTGTACATTACTGTTGAGCCTTAATCCTGTGGAAGGATGTCTGGTGTTGTGCTTCTGGGAAAACATCTCCCTGTTGACAAGATATTCAGTCTTTCGTAAGGCATTTCACTAGCAGGAAGTAATCACAAATTGAGAGTTGCCAAACTTTCAATTTTTAATATGTTCCTTATGCCCAAAGCCCTGTGCTTTGTTTGTTAGATCAGAATGTCTGATTTCATTTGGCCGGCAACCTTGTGAAGTCATAATGAATTAAATGCCCCAGGCACGCATGTGTAATAAGGCATGCATACTGGCACACGGTGTTTTATTGCATGGAATTGTCCTTTCGACTTCCAAAGCATTCAACTTCCAAATCGCAGCTTCTGATTGCCTGCAGGAAGCTCCTACAGCCATTTGGAAGCTGCAGAAGCCCCGTTGGACTTTTGGCTTCCAAAAGAACGTTCGACAGTCGGAACAGTCACTTCTGGATTTCGGGAGCCAAAATGTCCGAGTTCTAGGGCGTTTGACAACTAAGGTACAACTGTACATGTAAAGTGTCACTAAGCCATGGTCTTTAACTTGCTCCTAATGCTTATTATTCTTTTTCTATTGACTAGCGGACTAAAGAAAATCCTCTAGCTTTTCCAGTACAGATGTGCAATGGATAGCAAGAGCTTGGTTTTTATTTCTTGTGGGAGATCTGGGTACTGTCCAGCTGTTGAACAGCTTATAGACATCTGCATGTAGCTATGGATGATCACTGTACATTGGGGTGGGAAACCTCTGGCCCTCCAGACATTGTTGGACTACAACTCCCATTAGCTGCAGCCAACATGGGCAGTGGATTATTGGAGTTGTAGTCCAGCAGGATCTGCAGGGCAATAGGTTCCACATCCCTGCTGTATGCACTGTTACGGATATAATTAGATGGTCTGCTTTGGTATGGAAGTGGAAGGAGAGAAGGTATGGGAGAATTAGAGGTTTGCATACCTGTTCTACATGGGACACAGCTTGGGCTAAATCAATTGATTCAAACAAAGGTGAGCTGTCATTTTTTATTGGAAGCTCAGTCTTGATGGTATCCAAAGTTAGACCTTAGACAATTTGCATAAATGAAGCATAGCTGAATATGACAGGTCAACACTTTAATGTCAAACATGTGCAGACAAATAAAAATTATTTTTTGTCTTAAAATAGTTTGTTTATATCTATATTGTCTGTCTCTCTCACTCACACACACAATTTTACCCTACTGCTTTTCTTTGTGTTGTAATATTAGAAACTAGCTAAATTGCCCTCATATCATCCTGATGTTTGATTAGAAATCGAACCTACTTTTAAATTTATTTTTATTCTACCATCAATTATATAAATGTAAAAATTAAAAAACAAACTGAAGTGCTTTTTACAATATTTTGTACACCAACTAATTTTTCCATGTCCTCTTAATAAGAAAACTCATAAACAGTACAAAATCAGAATTACAAATATACTAAAAGCAGATTAAAACAATAAAACTCAGAGTCTAAAAAGGACTAGGAAAACACACACACATACGTGTCAAAAGATAGAAAAGTAGTTTCCAAATGGGTCTGTGGGAAGGAAATTACATAAATGAGGTGTTTCCCTCTGATTGGCAGCAGTTTCATCTTGGGCACTATGAAGATCCTTTTCGCTGACAACACAAGACAGCATTGCCTGGGCTTTATATGCATGTTATACAGATTTTGTTGAACTATCAGACCATAATCTTTGTGCCAGATTTAATATTACTGATATTCAGGGAATAAATGGTGAGGATTCCTGAATATTTAAAACAGTTGCTTGAAGAAATGTGGATCTTCCTTCTCAGCTACTCTAGTACTGGACCGTCCCATTCACTTTGGTATTAGAAAATGAAGAATGAAATCAAGGTTCAGCGTTTGTGCTAGAAAATACTACACATGGTTGACAGCATCCATTGTTCAAGAGAATGCAAATATAGGCACTAGCACTGGTTTATATTGCCTGGGCTTTCTTGGGTGCTAATTAGTGTAAGCCCTTGTCTATGTCTCTTTCCTGGAAACAATTCCTAGGGGTCCCTGTTCATTCATCATCAGAATAGTTCTCTCAAGTCTAGTAGATAAAAAAGTTTTGCTATCTTTTCACTATGTTAACCATTTTTTTCCTCTTTCATAATTGGATACAGAATGGAATACAGGGTATAGCAGAGGATGTATACCGTTTATTTATGTCTTTTTATTTTTAAAGATTTTAGATTTCCCTGAAGTATGACCAGTTTGGATCTGAAACATGTTGGATCTATAAGCAGAACCAGGCAGACTACTAAGGAGGGCTTGGGAGAACCTGAAACTTGAATGTAAAGAACAACATGCAGCTCTTAATTCAGTTCAATGACCATCAACTCTTTTATGGTGAGGGCCTTTCTGGTGTAGATCAGTGGTGCTATTTTGCAGCCTTTAATCAAAAGGGACACAAAATACTTGCAATTCATGTGTGTCATAGCTTATCAGTGGTGTTTATCAATGGTACTTTAAAAATCAAAGTATTGTTGCATTTATCAAAATTATTTTATTTTCAATAAAGGAAATATGAAGAGGAATAGTACAATCCTGTGAACCATACAGAGAAATGCAATGATGCAGAGGGTGGTATAGGTCCATTAAAGCTGTATTTCACTGTCCAATGTATTTCTGCACAGGTGACAGGGTCATCTAGTCCAACCCCCTGCAATGCTAAAGCATCCATGACGGATGGCCACCCAACCTCTCCTTAAAAACCTCCAAGGAAGGAGAGTCCACAACCTTTCAAGGGAGTCCATTTCACTGTTGAACTGTTCTTACTGTCAGAAAATCCTTCTTGATGTTTCGTCAGAATCTCCTTTCTTGTAGCTTGAAGCCATTGGTTTGAGCCCTGCTCTCCAGAGCAAGAGAGAACCAGCTTGTTCTCTTTTCCATGTGCCAGCCCTTGAGACATTTGAAGATGGCTATTCTACCTCCTCTCAGTCTCCTCTTTTCCAGTCCAAACATACCCAGCTCCTTCAGAGCTTCCATTCATTTCAGGGCAGATGAATGAAATTATAAGACAACATTTTTTTCACCAGTATTTGTGACCTTCTTGTCTAGTCCCCTCCACTTTAGCCATTTTGAGACGACTATGATATATTTCCCCTTAAATAGATTTATGCAACTTTAAAAAATCTTCTGTCATTGGAAATCTTCCTGCACCTCTTTGGGATATATAATATACTATTTGGTGGAAACTATTATCTATATTCCATCCATAATTTGATGGAGCAAGATGTGCCTCTATATGTATCCATAGAGATATTTTAGATAAGTGGCATTCAGTTGAGTTTCCTGCATTGCAGGGGGCTGGACTTGGGGTCTCTTCCAACTCTACAATTCTATTATTCTTTGATTGAAGGGTTGTTTGAAAATGTTATTTTATACACTTTTAAGAGCTGGAAAGGGGAAGGAATGATTCTGCACATCATACTTCATCACCCAAACTTTCCCCTCTGATTTTGAAGTCAATTCTGAAATGCTGTTTCAAACCTGCTAATCCCTCAGCTCATGATTCTTGAAGATGGCAGCATCTCATACTATTAATGGAAGCTTTATGTGATCACTAAATATAATCAAATTGTTTCTAATTGTAGGGCATCTCCTACAGGCTTTTTCACTTTGTTCTATTTATTCCACTGCAAACTAAATTTTCCCAATGTTGCTTACACAGCACCAAACACTTACATTGGTCTGGGAAATCCATTAAGGTGAGATCTGCCACCACAAAGCCCCATCTGGCATTTATTTGTTCAATACCTATTAAGGTAGCTAGTGACGTGCTTCCTTGGGCTTGCCGACTCTTTCAGCCACAGATGTCCGCTGTCTAGCATTGTCTGAAATTACCTATATTTGTCTTGCTCTCAGGCTGTTGTGTCTGCAGCTGGTGTGTGTTTGCATTTCTCACAGTCTTTATCCTCCATTAAAGTCACCCCTTGTAATAGGGCAACACAGCCTCTTCTTCCTAGGCAAAACAAGCATTTATTTAACTAACCACATTTATTGACTGACTTTACAGTAACATAGTCCTTTGACCTTTTGCTATGAACTCTGTTTATTCACAGTATAGACAAAAGCACACTAATTAGCCTGGGAACAGGACATTTGTTATTCATTATTAGGAAAATAGCTCACTTTCTAAGCACTCACAAATCTGAACAGATGAACTTTCAATATTAAAAAAAAGCTTTCAGCTTTCCATCCTGGTGTTATACAGTTGATTTGACATCTTAATGGACATTATAACTGCAAGTGTTTCACAGCCATGCAGTTGCCATTGTTGCAAAATGTTACAAATCCACATACAAAATGTGTAGAGATTCTATACAAATATGCAAAATGGAACTACAATACAGCTGAAGTTTTAATAATGTAAATACTTTTATTTGACTTATCAAAAGTATATACCAACCAACAATTCAATACAATTTAACATGGCAGTTTACAGCAGTATACATAATAAAATATAAAATCAGCAAAAAAGGACTAAAGTGACTGGTTGATAAAAAATTTAAACAGTTGCATAGATCTGTTTACATCTTCAAGAGATGCCCTTTTAATTCTGAATAAAAGTCCAGAAATAGCATTGTTTGACAAGTTTAAATGTACCCAAACTATGAAGGACTTTACTTACAAACTTGCTGGCAGTGGCAATGGTTGTTATAGCTAGGAAATGGAAAAAGCAAGGTGGATATCAAATAGAAGTATAGGATAATGATCAATTAACATGTGCTATCAAAGAAGGGGGAAATGGAATATATTTGTGGAATTTGTTGAAGCCTGGTTGGGGGGGTGACTACACAGACCTAGGTGGGGGTAACCTGTCCCCTTCAAAACCATTTCAAGAAGTGTTACATTTTGGAAAGTTTGATAATTATGATAAATAATGGTCTCAGGCTCAGCGTACACATTTTTATTTGTATTATTATTTGTTAAAAGAAAGAAAGAAGATGCTCTTACCTCTTGTACTTGTAAGAGATGTGGATCCCACCCTCCACACGCTTATAAAGCCAAATCATCTGCCCTCCAATGTTTCTCTGAGGAAAATAGAGACAACCTACTCAACATCAGGAAGCTTCTCTCGCATTGGATCTCACAGCACACGGATACCTCATATTTGGCATACATTGATATTGATCACCTTGAGCCAGTGGCAACCTCTGCACCTCACCTATCTCACAGGAATGCTGTAAAGAAAAAATGTGCAAGGGAAGGGATCCACAGATAAATGGAACAAAATAAAATTTTAGTGTAGGCTGCCTTGAGTCCCTGTCAGGGGAAAAGGAAGGTGAGGAGGAGGAGGAGGAGAAGAAGAATGGAAACAGAGAATGACCAGGAACATGCCAGAGAGCCTACTCCACCCTCTTTCGTGTGTGTGTGTGTGTGTGTGTGTGTGTGTGTGTGTGTGTGTTTTGAAGATTCTCTGGAAGCTGCATTCTGCACCCACTACCCTATTTGTTGGGGTTGGTTCTGGAACATAAGAAATTGCCTTCTACCACGTCAGACCATTGATCCATCTACTACCGATGGTGTGTTGCAGATATTAAATATTGCACAGTTTGAAGCGACTGGAGGCATAAAAACTTACTCCTTTAGAAGTGAAACATTGTCCAGACCCATAGAAATATTCAAACTTTAGCTGGCAGAACTTTCTTCAACACACAAAAACATCTAAAATATGCATGCAATATCTTCTGCTATCCAACACAGGCACAGCATCTTACAAAATATGAAATAATCCAATCAGACCTATAAGCAAAGGTCTCTCTCTCTCTCCAGTCTGCTTTCCAGCCTCCAGGCTGTTTGCTCTCCCGTCAGGAGCGCCATTCAGAGAGAAAACTCCGTTTGCATCTTCACTCCCATTAAGTTTGAGAGGCAAAGACTCAAAGGCAACTCCTTTCAAAATGGAAATTGCGACCCCCATACTGTCTCGCATGATCCTAGGTTACAACCCTCAGGTTATCTACCAGAGAACAATCAGTTAATCATTAACTCAGCAGGAGCTCAGAGTCCTTTAGAAAAACTCTGGTTTTCAGCCATTTCCCATTTCCATTAATACATACACATTTTTCATTTCTGTGTGAATTAGACCATTAACATGCTGACTGAGAGTGGCACTCCAGGGTTTTGGGCGGCTCTATCTGGAGGTGCCAGGGACTGAACCTGGGTCCTCATTCTGCACTGGTGTGGAACCAGCAGGAGGGAGCCTTTTGTGAAGGCCATTTGACATAAGAACAGTACAAATAGACACACATTTGAAAATTACAGAATCGGGGGTATTCTTGATGCTACCCAGCAGACATCTTAGGAATGTATGTTACAGCAATAAGTAATAGGGGAAGCAGTCATCAGAGAATGAAGTCATTGGGCCTATTGTGTTGCCAGTCAGCTAGGATCTAAAAAGGACCACATGGTGGAAATGACTGTACTTCATCACTATATAGTGCTGCTCTTGAATCTATTGATCAACTAGCAACAGGGAAATAGTTTTGGAGGACGAAAATATTTTAACAGTTCCTGATTTCAGATTCCCTCCATCATGTTTCTGAGCCTAACAAATCCCAAGAACATCTTGAAGCAGAAGGATTTAAATTGGTTGCCATAGAAAACAAGAGCGGGGGAAGAATTCTGCATTTTAGGAGAAGGGCTCTGTCTCTGACAGTCCGACAAAGGCGGGGAGAACCAATGGAAGGTCACTAAGGGGTAAAGTTTTGTTTGCACTTTTCTGGTAATCCAATATTTATTAGAAGCAAGTGATGCATGGCTTTTTCAGCATCAAGCAAGCAGCTGGGAATTTCAGCTAAATCGTTTTTCTTCCACCAGAACTCAGCAGGTCAGATGTGGCTTAGTCTTGCAAAATACCCTGTGGCCAATATACCACAAAGCTTTAATGTAAGACTTGTCTCCTAGTAAATAAATGCAAATATTTCAATAATTCATTTTGTATGGTTCTTCGAAACTAGTGTACATTCTCAATGAGTTTTATGCCCATTTGGAGACAGCTTTCAGCGTCTAGCCCTGAAGTGTTCATTCTATCCATTTAGAGAGGGGGCCGGCCACCTTTCAGATTACATACACTTATCCTACAGCAGCATCTGTTTCATTAGCTCACTGGCTTTAAACACTGAATGTTTATTGTTATAAGCAATCAAAAATACTGTCAATCTTGCTACGTTATAACTTCCCAACCACAACATGTTTTTAAGATATATACTGTTGTTTTTGTAATTTAATCTAAAATATATCCAAGAATGGGGACAAGAAGTTTTCTGTGAATTCTTGCAACCTCAAAATCATTACAATCCCCCCTGCAATGACAGCCCATCTACCCTTTTTAATAATTGCATATTATTAAATATGCACAGAATCCTCCACTGGCACCAATGGCTGCATATTAGCAGAATACTCATCTGCAGAAAATAAGGAAGAGGGTTATTAACAAACACGCTGTAGGACAAATTTGCTCCAGGGATCTTCCCCAGAGGGAGTCAATTGCTCTGTGAGAAGAAGGAGTCAGACACCAAGACCAGGCAAAACAAAAGGTTGCTTATTCTCAAGACAGCGCTGCACGGGCAACTAACTCCCCGACTCGTGCTGCAAATAGGGAGAGCCCCGTCCTGTTCACATCAAAGGTACTTTATACCACACATGCTTCCAAACTTTAAGCAGCACTGTTAAACTTGCTTAGCTTAGTAATGAGACAGAGCCGAGAGGGAAACAGTGCTGCTCCAGTTCACCAGATGAAAATTATCACATTAATTAACCGCAGTGCTTGAGAAATGAAGCAAAAGGGACAAAAGGCAAAGCTGAAGAATACAAGCAATATGTAAAATGTTAGCGGCAGCAGGCACCAGGAATAGCTCTATAAAGGGCTTCATGCTTTCCCAGCTACTGCAGTAATTATTTGTGCAAGTATTATTTATTTAGCCGGCCAGTCAAAGCCGTTTCCCGGGTGTGGCTGCTGTCACATGCTGGCAGCTTCTAGGAGCCACAGGTGAGAGCTTAGGGCAGGGCAGGGACATACTACCCCAGTAGAAGCACAACATGTCCCCCACCAGACCTGTCCCACACTACCCCTCCGCTAACACCCCAGACCCTAGTTTGCATTCTGTTTTTAATAGTGGCCTGCAAGATGCAGGATCCATTCCATTTAAAGAATAGGAAAAAAAAGAAAGTCTATATTTCACCAGGTAAGGTTCATAGGTTGTAAATCATAGTTGCTTTTGCTTAGAAGTAAAACCCCATTGAAATCAGTGGGCTTCACCTATTTGAATAGATGTAGAAAAAATAATTGCCCTCTGCAAGTTTGCCAAAGTCCAAGTACCACCAAAGGCCTTTTTATCCTCCTTGTGGCAAGGCAGTTATGACCACATAACACACATCCAATGGCCCACTGGAATTAAAGTTGCAGAAGCTTAGTAGTGGAAAGGAGGCTGTCTTTCAGAGAAGGGTGTCCACCATTACTGAGGTTTTCTTTGCAGAGCCCTTGGTTGTTCCAAGAAGCCTCGGCATTGGGGATGGGGATGAACGCAGGAAAACAATAGAATAAAAACATTTAATAGCACTGAGAACATCTAAAAACTTTCAACAGCAGTCACCCATCCCCAAATCTAATACAGGTAACTCATTTTACTTGTGTATATTCAGCTTAATGTGCTTGGCTTGGCAAAATTTTTTTGAAGGGAGTGGGCACCCAGAAAAAAAGACTCTGGCAATCCCACTCACCATTGAACACAATGTGTTTTGACTACAGGTAATTTTGGCTTTAAACGCTATCTCCAGAATGTGACCCCACATAAGCTGAGAGTTGCATGTAATCTGGAAGTGTATCTTGCAGCTTGGGTGAACATGAATGTTTTTAAATCCCTTCTTAGTGTTATTCATAAAGCAGACGGATGCCACCTCACCAGATGTCAGGGATCAGTTGGACACTAATGAGTGGAGACTGGGAGAAGTGGGGTTGAAAAAAGGGATCAGTGATCTGGGGGAATCTGTAACCTCCAGGAGACAAGCGTCAGGCAGAAGAATTGGAAAGTCAAGAACAGGTGCAGGAGGGAGATATAGGAGACATATAGCAGGGGTCGGCAAGGTTACCTCGCCTGGGCCGGTTCCCTCCAGTGGAGATTCCTCTGTGGGCCAGATTGCACGCGTGCCTGCGATTTCCGGCTTCTGCATCGGTGCAGACGCGATATTCGGCGCCTACATCTGCGCAGACATGATTTTCGGTGCCACGGACGTGAGTCCCCACACTGCCCCGGTTTAGCGCAGCATGCAGGGACTCGCAGAGCAGGCGGCTCGGTTTGGAGGTGGCTCATGGGCCAGTTAAATGACCCCTGTGGGCCGCTTGTGGCCCATGGACCTTAGATTGCTGACCCCAGGCATAGTCAAGGGCTTCCCCACCTCCTTCTCCTGCCCCCTCCTCTCCTGCTCCACAGTCTCCCAGGACCAGAGGAGGATTGAAGAGGGTGGAGCAGTAGCAAGTTGCACACAGGTGGAGTCTTTGCCTGCTTGCGCACAGCTCAGGTGGAAAAGATACATAACCCGAGGTCAGGATGAGGCCTCTCTCTTGTGGCAACTGCTTCATTGGGTGCACACCTAGGAGTAGCTGAGAGACATAGGACAGATGGACATGCCTTTCCCTAACTTGTAAGTGTACTTTCGACAATAAAGAGTTAATTCCTCACACTGGACATTCCTTGCCTGACAGTGCCGTGACACCAGGGAGGGCAATCCAAAACGGGGTAACTGCCACTGAGAATGCCCTATCATGGATCGGCACCAACCGGGCCTCCCTTGCCAATTGTGGAGCCGAAGATGGTTGATATTGAGAGAAGTGCTCCTTTGGGTACTTGGATCACAAGCCAATATGATGGGCTGATTCTGGGCCTGGGTTCTGGGAATGAAGGAGCCACAGAGGTCTGTGTCAAGAAAATATACAACAGCTGTTGCAGACTCTCCACACCAGGAACAGCCAACATGGTGCCTCCAGGCTGATGGGGGGGGTTGTAGCCCAAGACGTCTGGAAGGCACTGGGTTAGACAAGGAAAATGTTTGCACATAAACCCAAACATTACGTAGGTGTCGGAAATAGTACCTTGGGGACTGACCCTAACTCCTGCACAGGTAAAGCACGTAAAGGAAGATGACAACAGTTTTACTCCAACATCTCTGGCAACCAGTCCAGTAGTCTGGCAAGAGGCCAATGGGTCAAAAAACCAGTCAATCCAGGTTAACAATTTATGTTTACAGTACCAAATAATGCATCAATTGCTGACTTCTTTTTATACAGGAAAGAGTAACTCAGGTCAATGCAGAACTTTCAGTATATTGTTACAAGCCAATTTCTGCCAAACGGTAGCCAGAGGCTCACCCAGGGTTGTGTTTCCATTGGGAAATGAAGGCATCGTGCAGTCCGCAGTGTCTTAGAAATATAGTTTATTCACACACATTTACACCTGGAGTCCTAAACCCCAAGGGTATCTTTCGTTGCTCCTTTCACTGCTTCAGCAAGCTAAGGTCCAAAGTAGAAGCCAGTCATGGCCATTGCTCTCTCAGCGCATCCTCCTCCAACCGGCACCACATGGAGTTCTGCTTAGTAACCTCCTCCTCTTGCACTCACGGGCCTGGGCAACCTCCCCCTCCATTACCAGCATGGGCATAGCCAGGATTTTTGTTAGGGGGAACAGGAGTGATGTGATTGGTCAGTTAGTTAAGTATTCCTATTGCTTTTCTTGATGGGGGGCAGTTGCCCCCCACTGCTATGCCCAGGATTACCGGTAGGGTCGTTTGTCTTGTGGCTCTTGCGTTGGTTTAATGGCAAGGCCATCATCTCCCTCCGCCCCTCGGGCAAAACAACAAGCTCAGCCTGTCAGCTCCGATTAATATCCCAGCAGCCAAGAATCTAGAGGAGGAACTCTGGCCCCCCACTAACCCATAACAAGGTAAGCTGATGCACTTTTTAAATAAGGGGCGCCAAAAACCGGAGGGGTGGGTGGGCACGATCAACAAACTGCACAGAATTATCCACTGGATTCAAATGACGCCTCCCCGCCCCCCCTCCCCGCCTGCCATCTGCTGCGCGGGCAGAGTTCGCAGCGCAGCATCCAGCCGGGCTCGCCAGCGTCACGCGGGGAATACTGGTCCTCTTCCCGCTTCCAGCTGGCCTTGGCTGCCCGGCGCGAGGAGAAAGCTCTGGCATTTGCACAGACGATGCCAGCGGGGCTTTAAAATAGAAGGTGCTCTTTGCACAGCAAGCGGGAGTGCAGTTCTGGGTTAGCCATTTGGACGTGCGTGTCTGCGCGCGCGCAGTTCGCCTGGCCCGGGGCGCAAGAGAGCCTTGCGCGGGCGCCGCACCACGACCCTCAGCCGGGCCCCGATCCCGCTCCGTCCCGACTCTCCGGGTCACCCGCGAGCAAGTCCCGCGCCCTTCCGCGGCGCCTGCTGCGCGCCGGGATCCCCAGCTGCACGTGCGCTCGCCTTGGCCCTCGGCCCGGCGCCCAGAAGCCAATCGGCAGCGGCTCCCGGCGCCCCCTCCCTCGCTCGGGCAAGGGGATCCACCCTCTCGCGAGAACTGGCTAGTAAACAGAGAGATCCCTCCTGCTCGCTCGGCCGCCGCCGCCACCGCTGCCTCCCTCCCTCCTCCTCCTCCTCCATTAGAGGCAGCGGGCGCCGGGGCTGCGGGGAGAGCCAAGGCTTGGCGCGGTGAGTGCGGAGGGCGAAGGAGGGCTGCGCCGGGGAAGCCCGTCCGAGGGAGGGGGCGAGGGGGCGGGAGACTTGGTTCACTTTGGTGCACTGTCACACCTACAAGGAGGTCATGTGGGGAGCCCCTCTTTCTCTCTCTTTTTCTCTCTCTTTCTTTCTCTTTCTTTCTCCTGAGCCTTCGGCAGAGGCCAGAGCCATCACCTTGGGGGGAAATGCCAGATGCTTCTGCCGAGAGAGGAGCAGAGATTAGTCCAGAAAGAGGGGAGAGTGTCTGCATGTAATAGAAACGCGGCCACTTTATCTTTTTCTGTCTCCTGCTGCCCCTCCCCAAGTGTAGGGTGCATTGGGCACAGTGGGAAAATGAGGGGCCTTGTTACCCGCAGCCTGTGACAGGGTTGAGAAGTGCCCCTTTTCACCTGAGAAGTGGGGGCAGCTAAAGGACAAGCTGTGACTCCCTTGCAAGCCTCAGATCTGCTTCCCAGTATGAGAGAGATGATTTCCATTTGCTCATTTGGTTGGCTGTTTCAGAGCCTTGCTAATGTGGCAAAGGGGTTGTCACTGAATTCATAGCAAAGATTTCACACAGAAACTCCTCTGTTCCAAATGTGTGCCAAGTCACCTTCAGTTTCACCCTTGTGGATGTGCGCCATCAGTTGGTTTGGATTTCAGGTGTGCGTATGCATTCAGATCAAGTTGTGATCTCAAAATGCTCTGGGTTCCCAATTTTGCCAGTGACTTCAGCAGGTTTACATTCTTTCTGAAAAGTTGGCATGTTTTAGACTGCTGCTCTATGCATGCTTACTTGGGACTGAGCCCCATGCAACTTATTCCCAAGGAAGCATGCATAGGATTTCTCTGAATACTTTTTTGGGTTGTGATTCCCAAATATTTTACCAAGAGAGCTCAACAGTAAAACTGTTCTCTTCTCTTCCCCATCCTCTTGCTACATAACCTACTGTTGGCACCTTTGTGACCTGCGTATTCTGTCAGATACATTCCATAATGTGGTATCTTTGTACAAGGATTTACAAGCATGATAGAGCGTGCTTGTAAGTACAAGCATAATACTTAGTTCAGATATGTTCAGTTTTATTTATTTTTTCCAAATTTGAAATGCTATTGTTAGCCAAACTTGAAGTGATGGGAAACATGCTTTAAAACAAATAGACTGTTCTATAAAGCAATGTCCAAAGGGCATAACACAAAGGTTAACTTGACTTCCTGATCAAACTTGTAGTTTTGTTAGTCGAGGGTCTGCTTGGTCTGTATCATTTTAAAATGGGTTTGGAAAAAGAGCTAAAGGTGCATACAAAGTAGGATGATGTTTAGGTTGTAGGCCTGATGCTTTCAAGAAGTACTGTAAAGTCAGGTTTGTTAAAACAAACCTTTGAAGTGCATACATGAGGCAAAATGGTACATGAGAGCAAAGAAGTTGGTGAACAAGATTAAAATCTGTATTTTTGATTAGCAGGTTTGTTTCATTAGGAGTTAATTTTTAAAATGCTCTTAGCAGAGAACTATTTCATTGTCATTAAGCATGTGCTGAGCTCATGTTTCCTTTTGTGCTTGTTCATGTCTGAAGTCTATTTTTGTGTTTTACTTTATCTCAATTCCCAAATATCCTGCTGTGTTGCAGACTGTTCTGCCAAGTCACTTTCTGTAAATGGATCTCAGTGGAGAGGGATGTATGCACTGCTACATGTATACAGTATAGGGTTCTGTGGAATATATTGTGAAATAGATTCTCTTCTCTTCAGATAACAAGAAAGAGCAGGAAAGAAAAATACAGTGGTACCTCGGGTTAAAAATTTAATTCGTTCTGGAGGTCTGTTCTTAACCTGAAAATGTTTTTAACCTGAGTTACCACTTTAGCTAATCATAGAATCATAGAGTTGGAAGAGACCACAAGGGCTATCGAGTCCAACCCCCTGCCAAGCAGGAAACACCATCAGAGCACTCCTGACATATGGTTGTCAAGCCTCTGCTTAAAGACCTCCAAAGTAGGAGACTCCACCACACTCCTTGGCAGCAAATTCCACTGTCGAACAGCTCTTACTGTCAGGAAGTTCTTCCTAATGTTTAGGTGGAATCTTCTTTCTTGTAGTTTGGATCCATTGCTCCGTGTCCGCTTCTCTGGAGCAGCAGAACACAACCTTTCTCCCTCCTCTATGTGACATCCTTTTATATATTTGAACATGGGGCCTCTGGCCGCCACGCAATTTCTGTTCTCATCCTGAAGCAAAGTTCTTAACCTGAGGTACTATTTCTGGGTTAGCGGAGTCTGTAACCTGAAGCTTCTGTAACCTGAAGCATATATAACCTGAGGTACCACTGTAAATCTCATTAACAGCTTTTCCTGGTTATTTTGCATTCACTGCCATTTTCATTAATTTCTTGATTAACTGCAACTGGACTACTTACTAGCTGAAAAGTCAGTGAAGTTTTATTGACTTTCATGAGTTTTGTCAAGCCAAGGAACTTCCGAATAATGCAGTAAGTGGCCCTCAACAGAGTATGCATCCTAGTAATATGTAAAAGTTTACATCAGGCATGGGCAAACTTGGCCCTCCAGATGTTTTGGGACTACAACTCCCATCATCCTTGACCACTGGTCCTGTTAGCTAGGGATGATGGAAGTTGTAGTCCCAAAACATCTGGAGAGCCAAGTTTGCCTATGCCTGGTTTACATGATATATGTAATAATATGTAAGCCTTTCCTGATCTAGTCTAGCACCCATTCTCAAACAATGGCAAGACAGATTCTTTGGGAAGCCCTTTGGTAGGGATGAAGAGAACAGTCTTCTCCTTTTTGCCCTCCAGCAGCTAGTATTCATAGTATCTCTTACACAGGGGTTGTATTTAGATGGCATGGCCAATAGCCATTTATGGAACTATCCTTCATAAAAATTTCCCCTTTAAAGTAATATAAGCCACCCTATCTTTAGGCAGAAAGACCAGTCTTTTCATAGGCTGCTTGTGGAAATCTTGCACTGGCTTAGTTCTCATTGAGAGATGTGAATCTCGGAGGCAGTGTTAGAAACTCAGATATATAAGCTAGACACCAAGTGGCTCCTTAAACCAAGATTATAGTTGCCAGGCTGCACAGAAGAAGTATTTTGGTTCCCTAAATTCATTCTGATTGTGTAGATAAAATATAACTGATAGAATTCTACAGGCTATGGTATTAGTGTGTGAAAACAGTCAAGATCTAGTGATCCCCAGGCATGCACCTCCAGATGGTGGAGATGTCAGGTGCCATCCTGGCACCCAGACGTCTTCACTCATTTGCAAGTGGTCGATAGCCAGGTGCAGAATCTGCTTGGAGGCAACAGTTCAGGCACCTACAAGCAGAAATAAACACTCAATGTGAGCCTGTGTTCAGAGTAAGAGTTGGGACGTTCCTGATGTAACTTGCTTAATCCATTCCTTCTGTCCAGCTTTTTTTTTTTTGCAACTTACCAAAGAAGAAGCTTCCCCCATTTCCATAGGCCTTTGGTTTCAGGGATAAACCACACTTGCTGTTTGTAACATTTAGCATAAATCTTTGTTCTTTATGACTACTACTACTTGTCCTATTCTTGGTAGAGAGAATGAAAATGTGATGCTGTTCTTTCCAGGGAGGGGGGGAATAATTATTCTGCTCCTGCAAACTTATATCCCTTTTTCTTCTAGCTTAGAGATTGCCAGCTTCCGTATTTTCAGTGGTCACTCTTGTAGATAGCTGTGTACAAGACAGTAGCGTGAGGACAATCCACAAAAGTCAGCACTAGTATCAGTAAGGGTTTAAGTTACGTGGGGCTCAGGTGCTCAGGCGCTACATAAAATACTTGAGGAGAAAACAAGTTTCTTTTCTTTACAAGTTAAATGGTAGACTTTAAATAAAGCAAAAACCACACACTTTGATTAGATATTGGACCCAGATACAATTTATTCATGGTCCTATCAAGTACAGTTTGTTCATCCTTGCTGTAGTTTAAATAGTAAAGACTGTTTCTATAGGCTTGGCTTTATCTTTGTAGCAAGTTGCAAAAAATTATCAGAAATATGAATATGAATAAATCTGTCTTTATCCAACCTGGGAAAATGATATTATTGTTTACATGTGAAATATTTTTTAATTTATTCCTCTTTTAGGCTTTTTAATGGTCATATCTTTATATTCTCTCAAATGCAGATAGATGAATAAAAAACGTGAAACAGCTTAATCTCTGAAATTATATCACGAAAGATCTGTAGCAAGCTCATCTGTTAGGATAATAAAAGGAATTACTTTAAATGCAGTATTCATCACTCAGATGTAAAGAGTAGACTGGTATTATGCAGTAAATTGTTTGGTTTTGTTGATCTAGTGGAGGCTTTGCATATCTTTTGGTAATGATGGCTGGCATAAATCAAACATCCTATTGAAAATAAAATCACATAATCTTATCTCACTCTCTGTTCATTTTGGTGTATAGCTACATTTATAAGAGACCTGCTATTGACAGTAATTGCATTATAACATTCTTCAGAGAACGAGCTCTATAAACAAGCAACAAAACTAAAGTTTTAATTGTCTGTCAAACATTTGTTACAAATATTTTTAAAAGGATGTTGAATGCATCTTGATCAAGAAACCATGATGAAAATAAGAACAGAGACAATAACTATTGCCTCAAAACTATGCTAACAGCTGAGTTATGATGGGTTGCCAGTGCAGTCCAACGCTGTACGGTTTGGCCTGGTGCTTGACATTCCAGAGAGTCTTACCCATCTGAGAAGATCTGTGCATCCATGGCATCTGAATGTCTTTTGGCAATTGTTCTCTCCCTCCATCTGCAGAAGCGAGTGAGCAAAAGGACATGTTTCTCTAAGAATAACTGAAAACAGAAGCTTAGATGGACCAGTGAAATGCCTCAGACATTTGTTCCTTGCAATTGAAGTGTAGTTATTTGTTGTTTTATACCATGTTTCTGCAAAGGATGTTGAGGCCATTCTTGGAAACCCTAAAGAAATGCCTACATTTGCTACAGTCTGTTGTGCTGGACTCATTGGACTGAGGTTCTCAAAGGTCCCTCTTATGGGATGCTTTATTACCGTGGTTCCCAAACTCTTCCCCTCATGCTGATGATCTTTGTGGACCACTTAAATGATTTTTCTGCCTGTTGAAGCAATTGTAATGTGCTGTGCTAGATGCTGTACGATTTTTACTTGTACTTTTATTGCTTCTCTTATTTCTTACATCTCATTTTATCATATTGCAATTTGCATTCAGTATAATTCAAATAGTAATACAATAAAAGAAAATGTAAGAAACAATAAAATGCAAGTAAAAATCAATATTTAATATGGACATGTTGAGTGAAACTCTTGAGTGAATCTCATGAACCACAGTTTGGGAATCCCTGCTTTATAAGTTGGGAAGAAAAATCTCTTGTCATATTGTTTTCAACTGTACTCAGAAGGGTATATGGTGGTCTTGTTCGCATATCATGATAAACCACAGTTAAACCAAGGTTAAATCAGCTCCCCCCCCCCTTTTGGGCCTCTACACAGTTCCTACTCCCCCTCCCAACCATAGCACCCACATGGCTCAAATAAATCGTGGTATGGCTTGTTATGTTGTATGAACTCAACCTATGGATTGTTTGACACCAAGAACAAAGCTTGCTTATGTCTTGCTTACTTTTTGTGACCAGCCACACTTATTTGAGGTGTGTGAGGCACTATGTTTCACCCCACATACAAACCCCTGCAGCAGGAGGGAGCCATGTTCACAAATAAACCATAGTTTTAGTCAAACCGTGGCTCACTATGACTTGCAATTGATGCTAATCTTATAGAAATAATAACATACACCTCCAAAGACAGCCTTAGAAGATGTAGTAGATGCATCATTGTGCTGAGACCTTAGTTTGAGTAAAATGGAAATAAAATAGAGTGTGAAAGTCTTGATCTCAGGGTTATGGGTTCAAGCCCCACGTTGGGCAAAAGATTCCTGTATTGCAGGGGGGTGGACTAGATGATCCTGTTGGCCCTTTCCAGTTCTGTGATTCTGACAGAGCTGTCACTACCAAAAACAAATATATTGTATAATGTACTTTATATGTTAAAAATGCTGTATGGGTAAGTAGCCATCTCGGCCTTTGTGGGTGGGCCCTGGAACTGAGGTGATTGTATGTGTCTGTTTGAACTTATTTTTATTTGATTGTTCCTCAGTAAACTTTATGCATAAATGATTGGAACCTAGAGACCCCCCCCCCCAGTGTATGTGGAAGTTGTGTGGAGATCTGGCTCTTTGGAACTGAACCACTGTATGTTGGAGAATTAAACAGTGTGGAGGGCTTACAGAGAAAATTGGTAGACTTCTTTCCTCTGTACAATGGTACCTCGGGTTACATACGCTTCAGGTTGTATGAACTCGACCTATGGATTGTCGAGAAATAGTGCTTCAGGTTAAGAACTTTGCTTCAGGATGAGAACAGAAATCATGCATCGGCAGTGCAGTGGCAGTGGGAGGCCCCATTAGCTAAAGTGGTACCTCAGGTTAAGAACAGTTTCAGGTTAAGAACGGACCTCCGGACCGAATTAAGTACTTAACCCAAGGTACCACTGTACAAAACTTTTAGAAGACATCTGAAGGCAGCTTTGTATCGGGAAGTTTTTTATGTTTGACATTTTATTATGTTTTTGTGTAATGAAAGCCTCCCAGAGTGGCTGGGGCAACCCAATCAGACAGGCGGGTCACAATTTTATTTTATTTTATTTTATTTTATTTTATTTTATTTTATTTTAATTTATTTATTTATTTATTTATTTATTTATTTATTTATTTATTTATTTATTATACCATTTTGGTACTGTTTAAACCAATCTCCCTTCCTGTACCCAGACAGAATCTTCTTGCCTCAAAACAGGAACAGCTGCTTGCTTTGTACTGTACTGCTTGAAACATATATTCCTGTGTTTGAAGCAATATATCCCTGTGTTTGAAACTACTGTTGCAGCATAAATACTCTAAATTGCAGGCTTTCTGTTGGTAGATGCATTATATACATGCTCTACCTCTGTTACAAACTCTCATTCTCATCTCCACCTTTCATTAGTGTCCCATCAACCAATTGCAGGTGGCCTATTTTAAAGAAAATATTTATACTCACCCAAAGATCTACAAAAGTTCATTCCCTAATACAACGTATCTTTTTATAATACATCAGAATAAAACAAATACTTTAAAATTATAATCTGAAAAGGAACAAGAGAAAAAAGAAGAAGAAGAGGGGGGGAGAAAAGGGAGAGAGAGAAATGACTTCATTTCCCTCTTTCCACTAAATATAGCATTCACTCATTTCCATCCAACTATTCTGTTTTCTGTAAGCCAATGTTTTTTTATTCTTTAAATTCAGATACTAGTTCATTTTCTCTTTCATGCAAAAAGTCCATAAGAAGTTTCCAACCCTTAATAAATGTCAATAATGATTTTTCTGTGATTAAATACATTAACTTTGTCATCTCGGCTAAATCCAATCATTTTATCAACATTCCCCCTAGCAGGTGGCCTTTTAAAACCTTTTGCTAGTAGAAGTGTGCCAATCTCCCTGCCTCCATGCTTGACCTGGAATTCAATGAATACTAAATCCAAATGGTGGTGAACTCATAGAAAGTTCAACGACCCAACTGAAATAAGGAAGCGCTGTTATCCCTACACCACAGAAACACTGTAAGGCTAAAAATAGCTAACATTGTAACAAATGCTTACCAGGTGCAAGGTTACAGTCCTAAACGTCAGGCAGTTTATTTTGCTGAGATTAGTAGAAGTAATTAATAGAGACGCTCTTTCATCTCAAAAGCACATAGGGCTTTATAAATGTCCATCAAAAAATAGCTGGACCCTAACGGCTAATAAATGAGTACATTTATTTTAAGGCATTCAAGAATCAGGCTGAGCTTGCGCTTTATTTGTTATAGTCACTAGTAGAGATGATACGGCATCTAGATTGACTGAATGCAGTGATGCAGCTACAACAGATACTGCTAAACTCTAGGGCGCTGTGCAACCCAGCTCCCACCCAAATGGCCACCCAGAGTGTGGCAGTGAACAAGCCCAGATCAGTGCTTATGCTGGCACGGGTATGACCCACCGGGACTGATTTTGGTCATCACAGCATACTTTCTTCCTTATTTTGAAAAGCGTGTTATAATGGTTTCAGGTACTCACTCTATTATTAGATAGGTAGCCGTGTTGGTCTGCCATAGTCAAAATAAAAAAATTCCTTCCAGTAGCACCTTGAAGACCAACTAAGTTAGTTCTTGGTATGAGCTTTCGTGTGCATGCACACTTCTTCAGATACACTGAAACAGAAGTTGCCAGATCCTTCTATATAGTGAGAAGATATATATATATAGAAGGTGCTACTGGAAGGAATTTTTTTATTTTCACTCTATTATTGTTTACTTTAAGGAATATATTACCCTTTTCTTATAACAAACTGAAGCTTAATCCTAAGTAAATGTGTTTTGCAAAGGCAAACTTGGAGTCATCATGCTAACATGATTTTAAGCGACTTTAAAATAAAATGCATCACATGCTCAGAGTATTTTTTTTATATATATAACTGGGGTTGGCAAACTGTCCCCCCATCCTTGCTCTAACAGCACAAAGATTAAAGCAATTCCCATCTAAAGGGGCTGCTCTATAAGACCATTAAGTCCAAGTGTGAAATTACCAAGCTGCACCAAAGGACATAGCTTGTCTTGGGTTCAGTGGCATACTTTACCCTTCTGCCACCTGGGGTGGATGGGCACACGCAGCAGCCTAGCTGGAGAGAGGGACAGCGGGAAAGGGATGCTGCCGCTGCCGCTGCCTCTCCCCTCCATCGCTTCCACCCTGTGGCAAGCCTGACCTGGGAGTGCTCAGCCTGGCAGAGCCCAGCGGAGGGGCAGAGATGCTGCCACTGCCTCTCCCCTTCTTGCCGGCGCTTCTGCCCCCAGGTCAGGCCTTTGCCTGGTGGTGATGCGCTGGGCCATCATGTCTAGCCCACCTGGGGTGGGTGGAGATTCTGCTTCTCCCGTCCCCTCCACTGCTTCTACCAGATTCCCAAGTCCTGTGACACCCTCTTTCCTCACCGTCACCTGGCCTTGCAAACTCTTCTTTTTTCATGCACACTGCAATCCTGTCCTCTTCAAACTAGCAGACTGCAGTTGTGCATTAAAGGCTGCAAATCCAGCGTTTTTACTTGGGAGTGAAAGCCCACTGTGCTCACTTCACAGCAAACATGCAAAGGAGGTTTGGGACACCGTTGCATCCAGATCTCTCCAGGGAATCCAACCGGCTGAAGTGTAAAGCGGCTTACAGGAACACACTCTTTCAAGCAGGGATTTGAATGTCACAATGTACTGCCAGATCACGGTGTTTGCCTGGCAATACATTGTGATGTTGAAAAGCTGACATCTCCGAGCCCTATTGCATTGTCAAAGGTTATAAATTCAATAATTGAAAGGAAAATGATTGAAGTTGGCAGCCTGGTTGGTACTGCTATAAAAGAAGCTAGTGACTTTATTATCATGAATGTAAACAAAACTTTTATTTCAGGACATAAAGCTTCAGATCCCTTAAAAACCATTGGGAATATGTATCTGGAATTGTGTTTAAGGAGCCAGTTGACAATTGATGGAAGTGTAGCTGGGTTATTTATTATTCTTCAATTATTATCCTACCTTATAACCCCAGCAGGACCCCACCCCTGGCAGCTTATGAAATAAAACTCCCCCATGCCATGACCCAGGGTAAGTGGGCGAAGAAGCAGACCTTCTTTTACAATAATAATGTGGAAGTTACAGGCACAGCATTCCAGTGTAAAGGGTAGTTCTCCATGCACTGTGCCACATTTTAAAAATGCAGATGTACATTGGGCAACCATGGAAGATTAGAGCTTTTCAGCCATATGTGTGTGTTCCACTATGGCAATGGATGTTTGAGTAGGAAGTTATCGTGTGTGAAGTGTCTTGAATTTATTGGTGGAAATTAGGTGTTCATCCCTGCATGTTCTCTGCTGGTTACCAAATGCCAACCAACCTCTCTATCAAGTGTCTGCAACCAAAGGCCCTTCTTCCTTTTTGTATGGGTGTGTTGTGGCAGAGAGCAGGTCTAGCATAGATTTCCTGTGAAAACAGATTACAGCTCTTTCTTTGAATATGTTTGTACTCAAAGCAGAAAATGATTTTCTGAATTAGAGTTTCTTTATTTTGCTTCAGCCTCATATCCTCAGTACCTGCCTCCAGATGTGTTCAACTGAAGATTTGTGCTGAAGTGAGAGTTTCAGTGTGGTTCATTGATGGTTTCACCAGCTCATCACTTCCTAGGCAAGGACCTTCTGCCATTTTGCTCTCGTACTTTGATAGGGTAGTTTGTCATTACACGTGGCCAAAGACTGAGATCTGTCAGCGTCAATTGCAGAACAAGGTGCTAGGAGTATACAACATTGTCAGCAACCTTTGCTTTACAATAGAAGCAATCAGTAGCTTAGGATGGGAGAATGGACGATGGAGTCTTGAATTACAAGCATCTCATCACCACCAGAATGTCCAGAACTAGATTTTTCTGGAAGCCATGCTTGAAACTGCTTAGGACCCAAAGAACACCTGATAAAACCATGGAATATGGAGAGTCTGCAGTTTCCCAGGCTGGCCTGTCGGTCCCCGCCCCCCTTTATTCAATAATAAACATAATTATCATCATCATCATCAACAACATCATTTTTCATACAGAATCGTTATTGACATAAGCACATACAAATGCAGTAAGAATAATGAATGTAAAAATACAAATAGAAAAATAAAATGAGAATACAGAGGGGAGGGGGAAACTGGAAGACAACTGAGAATGCAATGCTGCATACATTTATCACATATAAGAAGAAAAAGGTGAGTCAAATTAGATCTCAATAAGGCCTTTCCACATATTATGTGTGGAGCAGGGGGTTTAGTGGGCTGTGTGGGTGAGTTAACATAGGAGAAAAACTTATACCAAGTCGAATAAAAGTGGTTATTTTTGATGAACCATTAAAGACTCTTTGTTTGCTTGTCAGATGTTCTGACAGTGCTGTGTCCCATAGTTTTGCTAGCCCCTCTTCTCGGTAAGGAGGTGGGTTGGATTTCCAGTGGGAAGCCACTGACATTCTGGGTGCAGCAGGTAGCATAAACATGTGCATGATGGGTGAGTTGGTACCAGGCTCCAAGGATAGGAACGCCAGGGCTGGGGACAGTACCCAAGAGGTGGTGGTGGAGATAGTTTCAAACATTTGGGTCCAGAATCTCTGAACTATGCAGCAATCCCACCACATATGAAGCAGTGTTCCAATGTGACCACAACCCCGATAGCATAAATTAGAGCACCCCTTGCCAATTCTGGATAGGCGGAGTGGAGTCCAATGTCATCTTAATACTGTTCAGTGTGGCTTCCTGTATTCTTACAGAAATTGTTCTAAGTGGGGCCTCCCATACTTGTTCCTCTATCCAGAGATCCAGATCACTCTCCCATACTAATCGTAGCCCCTGAGAAGAGGCTGATTCTATGCTAAGTAAATTTCTGTATATATTGGAAGCCATGCCCTTGTGAGTTGAGGTTGCATTAAGGCAAAGTGATTCATAGAGAGTCAGGGAGTGATGCAAAGAGTGGACCTGAGTTAGTTGGAGACAGTTGTGTGGGGTATATTTTAGTTTTTCCTTTAAATAAGTTATTGAGATAGGATGGCCATTAGGCAGAATATCTTTGATCCTATATGTTCCATTTTGTTCCCAACATCGATACTGGAAGTATTTGTCATTAAAACAGAATGCTGTATGGTCCAGAATGGGCATTAAGGGTGACAACAGAGGGGCCAAGTGAATTTGCCACCTGCACCACACTTTAAATGCTAATTGTAAAAATGGATTTTCTGTTTTTGCGGTGCATGCCGGGGGTTTTAAGACAGGGCAAGGCTTGAAGGGTACCAGTTCATTTCTAACCTAGGGAACTGAGACTGAGCCATTAATAATGTGTACCATTTGCTTTTATTGAAAAGCCTCATAAGTATAGCCTAAGACATGGGACCCTGAGACCTCCATTAGTCCTGGGACGATATAAAGTTTGACAATGTCACCCTGCTTCTCCTTTCTCCAGTAATAAAATTATTATGTAGATGTTGCTAGTGAGCCAAATGGGAAGGGGGGATAAGTACAGGTAAAGTCTGAAACAAGAACAGGAATTTGGGGAGTATGGACATCTTTATGGCTGCTATACGATCTAGCCAGCTTAAGTTTAGGTGCTTCCGGGACCGCTTTGATTTTCCTACAGAGATGTCCAGAGTTCCTATGATGGAGCAGATTTGGCTCCATAGTTATGACCACCCCTAAATTTCTAAATCCTCCATGCACGACTTTAAAACCAGAATGAGAGTGCAACCATTAATGCTCAGATGTTGATGAAATGATGGGTAGTATTATAGATTTGCTGTAGTTAATTTTCAATCCTTCTGCCTCTGAAAACCTGTTAAGGGTTTCTTGCAGATTTGGGAGGGCTTTTTTTAGGATTTTGTAGCATAAGCAGTAAGTCATCAATGAAAAGGTTTAGCTTATATTCTGCCCCTTGAATTTGGATTCCTTCAATCTCAGGGTGGGATCTGAGATTGGAGGCTAGGGCCTCAATCGCCACAGAGGGCATCCTTGTTTGGTCCCCCGATTAATCTTAAAGTGGACGGAGTCACAACCATTGATAGTGATACAAGCAGCAGATTCAGAGTAGATTTGTTCAGTCAAGTGCTGAAATCTATTTCCAAACCCCATGCTTAATAAAAGCTTTTAAAGATAATTCCATTCAATGCAATCAAATGCCCTGAAGGCATCTAAAGAAATTAAAGTGGTAGGGGAGTTAGAGAAACGGCCTTATGAATTATATTGATAACTCTCCTTAGGGCATTTTTTTGCAATCAATATGGCCACACCCCTTACTGAGGAAGATCCTGGGACATAGGTTTGGTCACCTAACCATTTGCCCTTTAAAAACAGTGTAGAAGTTTTGCTGTATTTCTTTTGGTGCCTCTCTTGTATCAAAATTGCCTAAACCTTTAGCATTTAATGAAATTCTTCTACAATGGGTGGCACTGTAACCATAGTTGAGAACAAATGGTACTTATACAAGATGTTGAATGAGGAAGTAAGAACATAGTAGTGTGCTTGAGGGTTGATTGCACTGCGCAAAAAACTCTCAATGGGAGAGAAGAACAGAGAAATTCAACTTTTAACATAGCAAACTGTTCAAGTTGCATCCAGCTATCTGTGGCTGGGATAGGGGAAGCTGTAGAGAGCATTACCTTAGCATACTAAGGAACAGAAGGGGGGCTGAGGCGGTTTCTGCCCCACACCCTCTCCCTCAGGAGTCAGTCATAAGAAGCCTGATGGCTAACTGTTTGGTTTAATTTGAACAACTCCTAGCCCAAGAGTTTATGCTGTATGAAGGCCTAAGAGCCATGGTACGAATGAAGAGACTCTGCTGCAGAGCTTATCTTTTTCTCTTTCTGTGTGAACCATGAGGAAGAGGAGGGGGGTTAGCTCCACCCCTTGCAGCCACTTTGGGGATTGCAATTTTAAGTTCATGGAGAATATTTTCCACCTGCTGTTCATCGGAGGCAGCAATGTATTTGCCATTGACTTGCACCAACAACTTAAATGGGAACCCCCATCGGTAGGAAATCCCTGCAGTGCAGCCGTATAACACCTGAATGATCTCCACTGAGCCAAAGTTTCCTGGCCCAAATTTGGAAACACATCTACATTGAATGAGTTGTATTTAAGTTCTGGATAGTTGTGTAGGGCATTAAAAACCAGAGTTTTAGTTTGGTACCATTCAAAACAGACAACAATATCTCTTTGTGCCTCTGAGCATCTTGTTCTTGTGCCCTTTCAGTGTCACGGAGGGTGACGGGGGTTCTATCTTCAAACTACCGTATTTTTCGCCCCATAAGACGCACCGGCCCATAAGACGCACCTAGATTTTTGGGGAGGAAATAAAGGGAAAAAATTTTATTTCCCCCCCAGGTGCGCTGCGCTACACCAGGAGCTTGGGGCGTGCGGAGCTCCCCGTGCTTCGGGCGACAGGCTGCCGCCCCAAGCCTCGCGCACCCGGTGGGACCTCCTGCCGGGTGCACGAGGCTTGCAGACACTCGCCCGAAGCAGGGGGAGCCCTCCCGAGGGCTCCCCGTGCTTCGGGCGACAGGCTGCCGCCCCAAGCCTCGCGCACCCGTTGGGACCTCCTGCCGGGCGCGCGAGGCTTGCAGGCATTCGCCCCATAAGACGCACCCCGATTTCCCCTTCATTTTTGGAGGGGAAAAAGTGCGTCTTATGGGGCGAAAAATACGGTATCTAGCCAACTTAAAAGCAATCATATCTCCCCCTCCTCTTTTTCTGAAATCCCACATAGTTTAACCCCACCCCCCTTTTCCTCCCTATCCAATTGGGCAGCAAATTTGAAATCTAAATCTTCCCTTGCCCTTTTAAGTGCTTGCAGCTCTGTTTGGGTGCTTCAGATGGTATTAAGGGCCTGACTTGCTGTTTGTGGTACATCAGCTATTTTATTAGATAACATATCAATCTTGCTTTCAAATGAATGCAAAGCAGCTGCCCAGTCTCTTGCAAAAGCCTTTCTTATTTTACAAATAAACTCTTCTGGGTCCTCTTCATTATTTAAGCTGCCAGGTGGTTTCCCGCCTTTCTGCTTGCAGGCCCCAGGAGCCATTTTCCCCCTCACAGTCATCTTCTGAGAGCGCTGGGAAATCAGGAACTATAGCTTCCTGCTAGCCAAGCCTTGATAATTTACTTTTCGGGCCTCGCAAGCCCTGCAGCATTACCTTTCAGGAGGTGTGCTGAGAAAGGTGAAGAAGAACGTTTCTGCAGTTGTTCAAGGCGATTTTATTCCCGAGGGTGCTGCAGACTTGAAATCAAGCCTCCATTTGGCTCTGCACCAAGCCATGCCCCCTCCCCCCCGGCCCCTCTCTTGTGGATACTAGCCCTTGTAAAAATTGCTCTTTCAAATTTATATTCCTTTGCAGAATCTTTCTTGGATAATCTTAACTCCCTCTCTTGCCCAAACTATACTGCTACTTATGAAGCCCTGCTGTCTTTCCATTTTGCCTTATTCATCTTGCATTATTTTGGACAGGATGACTACTTACAAGTGTTTATTTAAATGATTTCTGAGCCATTTTGTCCTCAACTTTGCAAATGACCAGGTTATTAACACACACAGTCTTTCTTTTCCTCCCCAGACACAATGGTGATGGTATGGTTGTTGATTATGTAATAGCTGATGGCAAGCTGATCCAACATATGGAGTGGCTTCTTGGTTCAGCAGTTTAGAATATAAGAAATTGGCTTATACAGGCTATTGGTCTCTCTAGCTCAATACTGTCTCTGTACTGACTGACAATGGTACTGCAGAATACAGCAGGGTTTGAACTTGGGATCTTTTCCATACAAAGTTTGTGTTCTGTCACTGAGCTTTGGTCTTTCACTCTTAAGAAGTGTTTTCTGGTATTTAATTCAGAGTCTATACCCACAAGTCATTTGCAGGAAGTCTAGCAATTTAGGACTTTAATGACCAACTTCTGTGGTTGTTTTTTTTCTTCCATGGCCCTTCCTAACTTTATTCTGTTCTCTCTCACTCAGACTATGCAAACTTCTCTTGGTTATTATTATTCCCATGGGCTTTCAGTTTCTTTTGGCAGCAAAAGCAGGACTGGCTATTTACTGGAGAGGTTATTTTAAGGGACTTTTTTCCTGCCCTTTAGTCATAAAACATAAAACAGCCAAGATACTGCGCACTAGTAGGCTGTTCCGAAAAAATTCCATATTTGTCTTGGATAGATGACGAAGCTTCTGTCTGGAACAACTGAACTGTTGCTTGGGTGCAGTTTCCTTGTATTCAAGGGTATTGATAATGTTGTCAGCAAAGCACCTCACTTATGAGATGAAGTCAGACGTAGACTCATACCACTCTTGTTATGGCTCACTGCTCATGTACAGTTGCTGCACCTGCACACAGTTGGCTTTCATCCGCCATTCTCTTCTGCCCATGATAGTGCTCTGAGTATGTAATGTTTACTTTGTCAAAGAAGAACAATAAGGGGACTTCTGCATTTCTCTTTTGCAAGTTTCTTTTTGATTTACACAAAGACTGACTGGCTGGTGGCTTTTAAAAGGAAAATAGTACCTTCTGATTTTTTATTTTAAATATTTTTATCTTGTCCTTTTCATTTAAAGTACAGTGGAACCTTTGTTTAAGAGCAGCTTAGTTTATGAACAACTTGAATTAAGAACGCTGCAAACCCAGAAGCAGGTGTTTTGGTTTATGAACTTTGCCTTGGAATAAGAACATGTTTCTCTTCCTGTTGAGTGTGTTCCTTTTGTAAATTGAGTTCCCACTGCTCTGGGAAAGCACGCCTTGGTTTAAGAATGCTTTGGTTTAAGAACAGACTTCTGGAACGGATTAAGTTCGTAATCCAAGGTACCACTGTATATTTTAACTCAGTGTAGTACCAGGGTAGGATAGAAGGTACAGAGATACAAGGGTCAGTTCTACAAGAGTAGATCTGCTTAAAAAAAACACCCATAACGTATCAACTAAGTTCAGTCCTTTAAAAGCTAATAATTATCTAGGAAGAACCAGTGTGCCTTCAGTGTATGAGACACAACACACACAAAATGTGAGGACAACTTGGAGGGTTACAATCACTTAACACACCCCAGCCATTGGCATTTCTCACAACAATGGTGTGAGGCTAAACTGAAGCAAAAGATTCTATGATAAAGAGTGGATGAATCGGCAATACTTTTTTTAACGCTGACAAACTGACTGTATAAACATTAGTTAGGTAGTGTTTACCATTCATAACCATGACACAGTAATCTGAAATGATGGGCAAAGGATGTGACTGGAAAAAATGCTAGAGTCTCTGCCCACAAACAAAGCCAAGCTTTGTTTATTATTTTTGGATAATAATCCTCAGTTAAAATTTTGTAACATGATGGTGTAAACAGGTCCAGATGCCAAGTTGCTCATTGAAAATCTGGTGCTCAAGAGCCCATGTAAGACTTGTTCATTCCACCACTGAAGTCTAAAGTAAAACTGTATCTGAGGCAGATGCAAACTAGCGTTCGCTGGACTATAACATTGATTCTGTATTGTGAGAGACTCGCTAACATGTTAGTGGAGTGCTGGTAGATTATTGTGACTGAGTTAACATTTATTGTCGTATATCATGCTCCTGCCAAGTATATAACAAGGCTAGCTTGTTTTAGTCTTCAAATAATTATTTTTATTACATAATAAGAGCTCTGGCCTTAGGTTGGTTAGGTAAGGGGCTACACTCTGAGAGACTGTGACGTGTCCAGGGTTCCGCACCACTTTGAACTATAGATTGGGGAACATTTTATTTTGGAGTGCTCTGCAATATGAAAAACTCCCTGCAAATAAAAAAATAGTACGGTATTCAGGGAGAAGAGGATTCTAACCAGCTCCCCCCCCCCCCCGCTGCATTAGTTTCCCTACTTGGGGGAGTATTTGATTTTAAAAGTGTTTTTTCTCCTCCCCCCCCCCCAATATCTCACCGCTACTGCAACAGTCTGAAGTGATACGGCTGTGGCTGATGGAAGTTATAGACAAGAACATATTGAAGGCACCAGATTGGGGAAGACTATACAAGGCCATGATACAGTTCAGTCATTGCCATGAAGTTTATATCATTTTACCTTTGCATTTTTTAAAATTTAAATCTTTGCTCTCACACTGGTTGGTTTGTTTTTTTATTTTAAAAAAGCATTGTCTAAAGTATTATTTCTCCACAAGTTCTCTTTTAGCCCTTTTAGTGATTAAGCAGCCTGGAAGACTAAAGATTACCGGTAAGCTGTGATTGTTCAGATATATCCTGCTTTTCACTTTGGAGGAAACTCACGTCTTGTTAGTCAAACCTGTTTTCCATTCTCCCAGCTGTCCAGACACTGGCCTTATCTCACTCATTAGCAGCTGCCTCCACATTTCACTCTCCAAATGAAAACTCTGGCTGTATAATTTCATGGCTCCCTTGCTAACAGGCAGAGGAAACTAGAAGGAAAGGGAATCATACATGTTGAAGGCGGAGCTGCTGACTGCCTTTCTCTGCTCATAATTTTTCCATGCACTTCCCTTAAAAAGCAACATATTGGGGAGAGTGGCAGCTTCTCCAGCTTCCTTTGCGTATTGTGAGGAGAGGTATTCAGGATTCTGAACAAGGAGAGCTATAGCATAGTCAGTGTAACATGCAGCCATGCTGTTACTTCTGGAAGGAGGATGCTATCCTGAAATGTTTGAGTCTCTTGAAGCAATCTCTTTCTCCCTACTGCCAATGTGTTAAGAATTTGTTAAGAATGGTATCCAGCCATTGCTCCTAAATATGGCAAGCTGGTATTGACCCCAGAGCACACTACTTCCTGAGTGGATTTACATTACAGATTTCAACAGTTTGAATAGTTGTTGTTCTCTCCTGAAATCTCAGGAATGTGCTGGAAATTGTCTGGTCCCTGACTACACTGTAATTTTTTGAAGGAAAAGCCTTAAAGTGGTATGTAAACATACTTACATACCCCTTTCATCTCGCTTTCAGGCCAAGGGAGCCGTTTGTCCACAGACAGCTTTCCAGGTCATGTGGCCAGCATGACGGAAACCAGAGCACATGAAAACACCTTTTACCTTCCCACCGCAGTGGTACCTATTTATCTACTTGCACTGGTGTGCTTTCGAACTAGGTTGACAGGAGCTGGGACAGAGCATCCTCCCCGTGGGGATTCAAACTGCCTACCTTCTGATCTGCAAGTCCAAGAGGCTCAGTGGTTTAGACCACAGCGCCACCCGCGTCCCACAGGGGCCTTAGACTTGTCTGTCCATTCCCAACAGCAAAGACTGGCAGACTAGCAGGCTGGGCTCCCTCGCCCACTTGCTTGCTTACTCTGAGGCCACCTCAGCTCCTGGCAACCAGCACCGCCTGGCCAGCCCCAGAGACACAATTTGCCTGGGTGGCTTGTAGTCAGGGCTGTTGCCACAAACAGCTGCATAAGCCTGTGGGAGGCAGAGACGCAAGAGGGCATCAGAGGAGGGAGGGGAGGAAGGAGGGACAGAGGCCAGTGTTTCCCACGGCACCCCGGCCATCATTCAAGGCACCTCACGGTGCCATGGCACCCTGGTTTAAAACCACTGAATCAGCTGACAAGACAATCTACTAGTTCATTCTTGTACTATGAATAGTGGTGGCATATTTTCTTATGTTTCCAGAGACTGTTCTTGACTTCTGTTATTTGGGCCCAATTGAGTTAGGTGACTGTGTCTGCTTTTAGTTTTGGAGTCATCATTCTGGCCAGTCCTCAGACCAAAACAGAATTACTTTAAATTTCCAAAACATTTGCGTGCCATTCTTTTTTAAAAATAGGAATGCTTGTGTTCAGGAGAGTTATCTTTATTTTGGTGCATTTCTGGTTCTAATTTTAGGATTTTATCTAATTATACTGGTGACTGCAGGTTTTTCAAACTGAAAATTGTAAAAACACATTCTAGATTCTCACAATTTGCTGTAGAATCTTATATATGCCTGCTCTGAAGTAAATCCCATGAGGTTCTCTCCAGCGTTAAAACATTAACTACGGTACTCTGAGATGGTTTGTCCCTTCTAAATACTTTTAACTGAACTTTGAACGCTTTTGTCTTACTGATTTACAATAGAAAACTTTTAAGATTAGGGATTGAGATTTCTGTCAAAATGAAAGGGACATAAAGCTGTAATCTTGTTCTGAGTAAATCCCTCCACCTTTTATAGCAGAATATAATGCTGAATTGAACATAATTATCTGTAGTATACTTTGCAATGCTTGCCTCTCTTTAGAAAGCACAGAATTTGCTCCTCTTCAGGTCTCTGTTCTTCACACCAAGCTTTTGGTACTTACAGCTTGCCTTGAGTTCCTACCATTGCCTTTTCTTTCTCGAAATCCAACCCTGCTCCTCCCTACCTACGCATTATAGGTTTAGCTGTTTGATAATGGGCTGTTTAGAGTACATAAATACTGCCGTTGCATTATGCTTTGTGGCTATTCCCACATCATTCTGTATACTTTCCCAGCTTCAGTAATAATCTCCATGATGGACAGGCTCCTGTTGGAATTCAGGGCTGAATGAAAAACTTTGGCAAAAGAGTCTATATTTTCCAGAACAGAAAATATTTTTTTGTTATTAGTGTGCCATGTTTCAAATTAGCTGGGTGTCAGTCACATTTTGCGACTGGCAACTGGCCTTTTGCAACTGGATGACGATGTGCAGGCTCCCCCCTTGGGGCCTATCAGCTCCAACTGCCTGGCTGCCGTCACCTGGTCTGCCAGGCACAGAGGCAGCAAAAGACCAGTCTCTCTTGCTGCTGTGCTACCCTCCAGGGCCCCGATTCGCCCAGCAGGAATCTGGTGTTTTGTTTTGTTTTTTTGCTGCTGGGTGAATCCGGTGTTTGGCAGGGTAGAGCGGTAGCCAAAGACATGTCTTTGGTGTCGTGCTACCCTGTAGACCCCCTGATGCATCCGCAGCATTTTATTATTTATTTTATTTTAATTTTTGCTGTGGGGATGCCCCCCCCAAAAGGGTGGCATCTACCACTGCCTAAATGTGAAGTTCAATCTCCCCAAAAAACTCTGTTCCGTTTTGAGAAGGCAAGCTTCTGCCTTTAGAGTTGCAAAGTTAACTGTATTTGAAAATGAATAGAAGAATTCTTCCATAGGTGGCTTTGGTGCCCTCCACCACCAGCAAAACCAGAATTAATAGTATGTTTGCAGCATAAATTAAGTAAAAGAAAGGAAACGATTTGCTTAATTTATACAAGTTGCAGAATCCAACCTTTTGGTGCAGAATTTGTGTTACCTGGGTGCAGAATTTCAGGGTTTTTTAGGGAAACGGGGAGTGCAATAACCTCACTTATATAGGATCAGATTAGTGGACTGTTGACACTTTCAAGTATCTCAACATTTGGCCTTTACTAGAGCTGCCCATAGAGATGCCAGAAAGAGAACCTAAGTCTCTATCTTATGCCTATAGTCTATGTGCTCTCTGCATTTGCTGTGGCAGGGCTTGGGCTGGTCTCCTGGAATGTAAGGGCAGCATCACAGCTGTTGTTCTCTTTGTTCCAGCCACAGATGTTAGCTACTGGGCAAAGACATGGCAGGTGATTTATTCATTACATTTGGCATCACTTTAGTGAGCAGTTCCTGTGTCTATGGAATGGTTTGTTCTAGATGAAGTTGCATATCCCTTGAAAGAGCACTTGCATAGCTTGGAGGTCCTCCAGGATCCAACACTGATACAGTGGTACCTCGGGATGTGAACGGGATCTGTTCCGGAGCCCCGTTCGCATCCTGAAATGAACGCAACCCGCATGCGGGGGTCATGTTTTGCTGCTACTGCGCATGCGCATGATGTCATTTTGACCGTCTGCGCATGTGTGCGCAGCGAAACCCGGAAGTAACGCGCTCCGTTATTTCCGGGTCGCCGCAGAGCGCAACCCGAAAATACTTAACTTGAAGCACATTTATCCCAAGGTATGACTGTACTGGAGGCACATTTCCCCCTCCTAGACTGGGAGAGCTTGCCAATTGTGATCCATGCTCCTGTAACCTCAAGGTTGGACTACCATAATGTGCTCTACACGAGGTTACCCTTGATAGTGGTTCGGAAGATGTCGCTGGTGCAAAATGCTGCAGAGAGAATTCCAGGTGACACAGTGAGTTGAAGTCACATCACACCAATTCTCTGTGATCTGTACTGGGTGCCAAAATGCTTCTGGGCTCATTGTAACTTTTTAGCACCCCTCATTTTTTGAATTCAACCGTTGAAAAATGCAACACACCTTATTGCTATATGTATCTGTAATGTTATTTGTTTTATTGTTTTAGTATTGTAAACAGCTTCATGATTTTCATGTGAAGGGTGGTATACAAATGAACTGAATAATATTATTTCACCCTTCTTCCAAAGTCTGAGATGTCATACATGGATTTCCTCCCCTTGACCTGGATTTTACACTTACAAACAACAGTGTTAAGTTATTTTGACATAATGGCTTGCCTGAGAACACTCAGTGAGCTTACCAGATAATTGAATCTGGATGTTGGATCAGCGTCCCAGCAGGCTATCCATTACATTACCCAGCCATTGTGGCATCTGCCAGTCCTAGAACATCACCAGGGGGACAGGAGAGGAAAGGCGGCAGGGTGGAGAAGGGGAGCAGTGCAACATGGTGAGCTGGTGGTGGGTGACATCATTATACCCTTCGTATAATATAAGGCACTAGTGCACACTGTTTCATCAGATGGGAACTCTTCTGTAATTTTCTTTCTTTAGAGATAGAACTGCCCACTCTATTTATAGCTTTGCTGTTTAGTACCAGAAATGTTATCTGCTCTTTCCAGGCTTAATAAAACCCAACATATTAGGTGTACTCTGTCTGGTGGTGTCTGTACAGTGGTACCTCGGGTTAAGAATTTAATTCGTTCCGGAGGTCTGTTCTTAACCTGAAACTGTTCTTAACCTGAGGTACCACTTTAGCTAATGGGGCTGCCGCGCCGCCACCGCACGATTTCTGTTCTCATCCTGAAGCAAAGTTCTTAACCCGAGGTACTATTTCTGGGTTAGCAGAGTCTGTAACCTGAAGTGTCTGTAACCCGAGGTACCACTGTATTAGTAAGTACAGGAATCACAGGGAAACAGAGTGTGCAGAGTATTTTTTTTTTACCCCACCTCCAATCTCATCACTTTATGCTACAGAAAAATTACTCCAGTGTTTCTCAAACTTGGGTCTCAGGCTGTTGTTGTACTACAGTTTCTATCAGCCCTGACCACTGGTCCTGCTAGCTAGGGATGATGGGAGTTGTAGTCCAACAACAGCTGGTGACCCAAGTTTGAGAAACACTTAAGGGATGCGGGTGGCACTGTGGGTTAAACCACAGAGCCTAGGGCTTGCCGATCAGAAGGTCGGCGGTTTGAATCCCCGCGATGGGGTGAGCTCCCGTTGCTCGGTCCCTGCTCCTGCCAACCTAGCAGTTCGAAAGCACATCAAAGTGCAAGTAGATCAATAGGTACCGCTCCGGCGGGAAGGTAAACGGCGTTTCCGTGTGCTGCTGTGGTTCGCCAGAAGTGGCTTAGTCATGCTGGCCACATGACCCGGAAGCTGTACGCCGGCTCCCTCGGCCAATAAAGCGAGATGAGCGCCGCAACCCCAGAGTCGGCCACGACTGGACCCTAACTCTAGATGTTTAGGCAGCAGACATAAAGCGTGAACTATAATTTTGACTAGAAATAATTATCACATCGCTTTTGAAAGGGCAACCTGTGATTTCCAAACATATGCGATGGTAATGACTGTGTGAGAGGGTAACATTCTGGAACTAAGTGAACACTGGCAGCATGTTTCTGATGGTAGCGAAACTGTAGAGGATTGAACTACTGAAACTCTTGTTGTCTTGTGTACATATGTAATGATTCTCACAACTGCCAGACTCATGGGTGACTTAAATTGGATTGGATGCAGACCAGATTAGTTGAACTTGGTTCAAACTGAAATCAGTGGAACAAGCTACTATTGATTTCAAGTCCCACTGATTTCAGTTTGAGATAAGTTCAGCTAATTCACCTTGAATCCAGCCCATAGCATCTTAATAGTGTATATTACACTCTTTAATGGATCTGTTTGGGCAGTGAATGATTGACTCATTGTTTTACAAGAATGAATTGAAATGTTAGCAAGTTCACATTCATTAGAGTTTGTGTCTCCTTTGAGTTTATAGATCCCGTAAGAAATTCTGCAGATACTACATTCTTCTAAAATTGTACCCTGTTCCTTCTTAGGCTTTGTTTCAGATTCTCATTATCTTGCTGCCTCCTAGTAAAATTGGTTTGGGCGCCAGATTGCAGTGTCTGTCACAATATCATGGTAAAGTAAGAGGAAGGATTATGTGCATATGCACAAGATTGTGGACTTCGTTGCAGCTGCTGAAAGAGGCTTGTCGTGGTTTTTTCATGGTTTCGTGGTTCCGTGGTTTATCTAGTAAAAATATTTGTTTAAAATGTTCTTGCCTTGTAATAGAGATATTTTGCTTCCTTCTGACTGGGACACTCACCAGTCTCCTGAACATCTGCATGTAGTGGAGGCAATGGGTGCCCCCAATCACACAGATGCCCTTGGGCGATATACTATTGACTCCCAATTATCCCCACTCCTTTGAGGGAGAAATAGCCCCACCCTAGCAACACATCTCAGAAAGGGATGTTGATTACAGTGAGTGTTTCCTTGAACCAGAAGTTGTCTTTAACTTTTTTTGAAGCCCTTAATAACCTTGATGTCTCTCTTATATTCCTCTTGCCCTGTGAATTAAGATGACACAGTTATGTTCTTTAGCAGACTGTCGTTTTCTGAGAGAAAATGTTCCACCTGAAATAAGGCCTCTTTGAGGGTGGAGCTTTCATTGTGAAATCTCCCTGTCATAGCACCATGGTTGTTTTCATACATATAATATATATATATGCTGGTGTAAATTTTTTAATGATGTTTAATTGTTCTCTCCTTGACAATAAACCTGAAAAACCACTAGTTTCAAAAATATAAGCCTTTACAGTACTAGCTTTGTGGGGGCCAGCAGCAAGGGGTGGAGAGCTCAGACAGGTTCCTTTCTAGCCAATTTCACTGAAGCTTGTGAGTTCTTCGTTTTCTTTGACATCTTCAGTGGTGGTTGACGTGGCAGTGATTGCAATGTAACTTCATTATATACATTCAGATCTGCTTTCCTCTTCCCGTTTCATTGGATTCTGGGTCTTTGGTATTTGGGGGGGGGTGTTTACAGGTTCATACTGTGTGGGACACAGGCTGGAAATGGCAGTATCAATCTGCTGTACCAAAAGGAGATTCCTGAGTGACTTAGTGGAACATCCCACAGTACTAAAGCAGCCCATACAGAGTTAATACTGTAAGGGACTCTGTGTTCCTCATCATGAGTTTCTATTTTTTGGTGAGGGGAAATGAATTTTCTTCTGCAGAGTAATTATTATTTTATGCATTCTGTTTCAGTACATGTTACTATGGCAATGACTGCAGGGACTCCAACTTCCTTTCCCATGAGCAACCACACCCGGGAGAGAGTGACAGTGGCCAAGCTCACGCTGGAGAACTTTTATAGTAACCTCATTTTACAGCATGAAGAAAGAGAAACCAGGTACTGGCTGTTAGATTTCTTCTACACTTGAGTTTTCTATGTGTGGTAGATGTTTGGGGGGGGTCTGTTATTCCCCCTAAAAACATGTACACAACTCTGGCTAGCAAATAACTTTTAACTGACCACCTATTTTCTTGGTGCGAATAGCTAAAAAGGTTTTGGCAGCTTTCCCTTGTGCCATTTCAGCTGCTGTTATGCAAAAAAGCCTCTGTTTACATTACAGGCTTCCTCAACCTCGGCCCTCCAGATATTTTTGGCCTACAACTCCCATGATCCCTAGCTAGGTCAGGGATGATGGGAATTGTAGTCTCAAAGCATCTGGAGGGCCGAGGTTCAGGAAGCCTGGTTTACAATGTTGATATTTGTGTATCAATGTCCTTGTTAATTAACCCCTTGGAAAAGCTGAGGTCTCAAAAGAAGCTCTGCTTTTCATCTAGTTGTTCAGCAAAATGTACCTTTTTATTTTTAGTTGGATATTGTTTTCTTACACCAAGTCAGTGAAGAAACATGTTTTGCGATACTTTGCAAGAAAGAGGAGAAGGTGGAGACATGTAAGATGAGAGAAGATGGTTCTTATGTGGTCTTGTGTCCTTCTCTTCTCTTGTGTCGGGATTAGCAACCAGGAGGCTGGACAGATCACTTCAGGGATTTTGCTCCTCTCCTCACCTTCCAGGGAAAAGGGACCCAAGCAGGCGAAGGAGTGTTTGAGTGGTCCTCTGGATCTATGTATGTCACCCAGACTTCCCCAACCTGTTGTCCTCCAGATGGTGTTGGACCCAAGCTCCCATCAGTTGCAGCCAGCTTGGTGAATGGTCAGAGAGGGTGGTAGTTGTAGTCCAACATCTGCTGGGTGCCAAGTTGGGGAAAGATGAGGAAGGGCATTGGCTATACAGTGGCAGCTTAAAATAAACTTGTATTCTGTACTCGACATTTCTGTGTTCCAATTCTTCCTACTGATATGATTTGAGGAGTGAAGTCACTCTAATAGAGTAAAATACAGGCTGTTCATTTTATAATATATACACACACCCTTTTTTTCTACCAACCTAGGCAGAAGAAACTAGAAGTGGCCATGGAAGAGGAAGGTTTAGCAGATGAAGAGGTAATGTGAATGTAATTTAAGCTGGAAGCTTTTACAGTTTACTGTTCAAAATTGGTGCTTAATGATTCACGGGTCTTCACTTGAGCTGTCTGTCTTGGAATCATGTTGCCTAGAAAGCAAGAGTAAGACGAAGAGAACACAGGTAGGAGGGAATAACTGCACCTTCTTTGTCACTGTGGGAAAGTAGGATTGCTAGATTTGGAACAGGATAGAGTTATTCTGTAGAAGGAGCTGCCTTTTCCTTAAGGAGGAAGATAATCCCATATATTTGAACCAGTATTGATATTTTAATGGTTTCAAACACTTGTGGTCTCTTTTAGCATGGCAGATTCAGCAAGACTGCCTTTTATTGGCAAAGATTTTCAAACAGTTTTTTTTTTGGTTGGTTTGTTGTAATTGATTTTAGTGTTTATACTGTGCTGCAAGTCACTGTGGTTCACTTTTAAAAGTAGAACTATTAATGAATCATCATGCTCTAGTAATCCATTCCTTATAGCACCACGAGAGTGGGGAAGATTCTGCAATAGTTTTTGCCATTATATTGACCTTGCAATTTTTTCATAACACACATTGGCGCAGGATTGCGCCGCCAATTGAGAGGGCCAGTGTCACACAATGATGTGACATCCCACATGCGATGTTGTGTGACGATGTGACGTCACCACTAGATATTGAGGGGGCTTAGCATCCTCCTTTAAAACTTTTTTTGGGGGGGGGCAGGGGCCAGTGCCCCAATAGCATGCTACAAGAGATGACTGGGAAAGTTGGGAACCTCATGTTGACAGAAATGGGTATACAGTGCCATCTTGTGGCTGTGAATGATACAAGATAAAAAACATTGAGTTTTTTAGAGGCACCCTATCATAGTAGAATCAGAGAAAGGTAGCATTGTAAGGGAACACAAGGGTCATCTAGTCCAACCCTCTGCAGTGAAGGAATCTTTTGCCCAATGTGGGGCTTGAATCCATGGCCCTGAGATTAAGAGTCTCATTCTCTACCAACTAATGTTTATCTATTTTGCTCCTGAAAACTATTATTTGGCACCTTTTCTAATATTCGGCAGCATGCTGAATTTTGCATATCAGTTATTAACCAATTTTCTGTTGAAGATGGGGCTCAAAGTAATGGCCGTGCCTGGACCTATAGAGTTGCGTTACACAAAAGCAGCCCATTGGTCTATCTACCTCAATACTCTCAGGAGCAGCAGCAGCTCTCCAAGGTCTAAGTCCTAGCCAAGATACCACTGCCTATTTAACTATTTTGACCAGGAGTGACATGTCTTTTTGAAGTAGGTCATTGGAGGAAAACTAGCCATATGCCTGGGTTTGCACAACAAGCCATTGTGACAGAAACAGCACAGAGGTGGTGTGAGATTATGCACCAGCCCGCTGCATAATCACATTAAACCATAGTTTGTTTTAAAATATTAAATTTTGTTTATGCTTAAATATTACATTTTGTTTGTGTTTTAATATTAAACGTGCAAAAAAATATTAATTTCACATATATGGCCATGGTGTCTGAACTGGCAGTGACTGATGGAGAACAAGACCTTGGGCTTGTAGAGGAGGCTCCATGAAGATGCTGGCCAGAGTGCAGCAGCTGTTGAAAAGGCAATTTCCTTAGGAGTCCTAAGGAAAGGAATCAGAAACAAAACTGCCAGTACCAGAATGTCATCATACAAATTGATCATGTGATCACACCTGGAATATTGTGTATCGTTCTGGTCACTTCGCCTCACAAAGGGCATTGTAGAGTTTGAAAAAGGTTCAGGAAAGGGCATCCAAAATTATCAAGGAGATGGAGGAACTCCCCTGTGAGGGAAGGGGACACCCTCGCCGGGGTGGGGTGGGGAGTGCAGAGGGCGAACGGAGCCCACTGTGCCAGGCCAGCCCTTGCCGCCGAAGCACCACCAGTGCAGGGCTGGCTCGGGGATGAGCAGCCCCCCCCCTCCAGTGTGCCCAGGGCAATCACCCCGGAAGCTCCCCCCCCCACGCTACATTCCTGCAGCACACACGGGTTGTTGTTTAGTGAAAAGGAGAGTTAAAAGTGCATGGCATGGAGAAAGTGGATAGAGAAAAGTTTTTCTCCCTTTCTTACACTGTACAGTAGAACCTCTACTTATGACCGCCTCTACTTGGGCCTGATCCAAGTTGCAACCACTGCAAACCCGGAAGTAAATACCGGCTTTGCCGTGGTTCGCACATGCGCAGAAGTGGCAGCCGCCACCTGCACATGCGCAATGGTGCTTCTACCAGCAACCCGGATCGACTTACAGATGGACCTCCGGAACTGATTATGTCCGTCAGTAGAGGCTCCACTGTATTGTTAGAACTCATGAGCATCCAGTGAAACTGAATGTTGTAAGATTCCGGACAGACGAAAGAAACACATGGTTAAAACTATGGAATTTGTGATGGCCACCAACCTGGATGGCTATAAAAGAGGACTGGACAAATTCATAGAGGAAAAGGCTATCAGTGGCTGCCAGCCATGATGACTGCAGTCTGCTTCCAAGGTCAGAGGCAGGGAGAATGCTGTTGCTTACATGGCTTCTTTGCAGGCTTCCCATGGGCGCCTGGTTGGCCACTGTGGAAACAGGACAATGGACTAGACGGGCCCCTAGCCTGACCCAGCAGGGCTATTCTTGTGTTCTTACTTTATGACACATTAACCACACCAATGGGACTCACTGAGTCCTTCCTCCCTATTGGAGGCTAGAGGGCAGTGGCATAGCGTGGATTGTCAGCACCCAGGGCAAGGCAAGTAATTTGCGCCCCCTAACCCGTGGATTTGCGCCCCCTAACCCTAACCCCCAGATTTTGCGCCCGGTGCGGCCGGCCCCCCCTGCACCCCCACGCTACGCCACTGCTAGAGGGAATTATACCCCATACTTGGTGATAGTAGCATTATAAACTGATTACTTGTTTATACCATTTTTGTATGAGTTGTGGATTTTCTCATGCTTAATACATATTTCAGAAAAAGCTACGAAGATCTCAGCATGCCCGCAAAGAAACCGAATTTCTGCGGCTGAAGAGAACAAGGCTAGGCCTCGATGACTTTGAATCTTTGAAAGTTATTGGAAGAGGTGCTTTTGGAGAGGTTCGTAATTTTTGTATTTTCCTAGCACCTCTTTATTTCAGGATACCTTCCTGTCAGGATAACTTAACTGAACAATAATCCTGTTTATGGTATGCGGGGGGGGGGGGGACGGACCTTATAATGAGCTCAGAATTCTTCATTTTTTGTACTCCTCTCCCTCCCCTGGCCGGCTCTTTGAGATTTTTTTTTTTTAATAACTCTGATAAACATTCAATAAACGATCAGTAAACTTAGGTTTCTCTCCCCTCACTCCCAATTTTCTCAGTTCTCCTTAGAGACCTTCCTTCTAATCTTCATGGATTTTAGTAGCATTTGTTGCTCTTTGTAGCAGAGATCAGGTGTTCATATAGATCGCCTCTTACGCTCACCCTTCCTCCAGTTTTGGAATTGCTATTCAACCAGTCTGCTGCATTTACCCCAGTATTGCAAATTTGTTAGCTTAACAGTATGCTTTAATAATGGCTTTTAAAAAATTAATCCACAGGTCCGCCTCGTTCAAAAGAAAGATACGGGTCATATTTATGCAATGAAGATTCTAAGAAAAGCTGACATGCTAGAGAAAGAGCAGGTATGTCTTTTTAGTATATTGCAAGCCCTTCAAAACCAATAGTGATGATACGCAGTGTTGTGTGCAATATATATTTGTAGTATTGCTGAAAAAGGACCATACCTATTCCTGCAGCATATTTGTTGCCAGTACGATGAATTGCTTGTCACTATTAGTAGAATTGATAAGTTACTGAAAGATTAGTTTACCTGTTTATAGAGACGTTGGGCAAGATAGAAGGATGAGTTGGCTGAGACTGGGACTTTTGAAATCTTCTTTGTGGTGTGGGAGGGTGGAAGACAGATAAGGCTGTCTTTAAAATAAAAAACTGGGGTCTGTGGCTATATATCCATGCCGTACTACTCTCTTCAGAGTCTTTGGAAAAGTGTGCATTTATAAACTTCTTGGGAATAGTGTGATGTGATTCCTTAGTCAGTTTGTGTGCAAATATTACATGTATTTGCACTAAATCCTGGACTGGAAGGAATTGTGGCACTATGCAACAGCTGTGTGAAGTTGTCTTGACACAGATTCAGACTTGCGACGGGAAGGCGGAAAATGAGGCAGAATGGCTGGCGCAGCAGTAAGTTAAACTGCAAACCACGCCCCCTCCAAGCCGCCCGGTTGGGTGCTTACCTGTGGGTGTTGTGCACCAGCCAGGTGAGTGGGGCAGGGGCCATAATGGCCCCTGCGTGACGCAGAAATCGCGTCCCGCCCACAACACCTCCCCTCTTGGAAGAGGAGAGGCTTTGTGGCACTATGCAACAGCTGTGTGAAGCTGTCTTGTCACAGATTCAGCATTGCGGATCCATACTTGTACAACTTATCTCTCAAAAAATCTGAAAAGTGCAGCTTGTAACCCAGGTGTGTTGGTGCATCTTGGCTGGCACCCCTGGAAGTAAAGGCTGGCATTGGCCATTGAGGTCGGGTAAAGGACCCCTGGACGGTTAAGTCCAGTCAAAGGCGACTGTGGGGTGCGGTGCTCAACTCGCTTTCAGGCCAAGGGATCCGGCATTTGACCATAGACAGCTTTCTGGGTCATGTGACCAGCTTGACTAAACCGCTTCTGGCCATATAACAAAACACAAAAGAAGCCAGTCACTTGAAACACTTAATCAGGTGTTGCATTTTAAGGTAGAATTAAATACAGTGGTACCTGGGTTTACAACCATAATCCGTTCTGGAGGTCCGTTTGTAAACCCAAACAGGTTGTAACCCAAGGCACACTTTTGCCAATGGGGCCTCCCCAAAAAAGTTGTTTGTAATAAAAAAAAAATGGGTTATAATCCAAAAAAAAGGTTGCAAACCGGGACATGCGCTTCCAGGTTTGACATGTAAACGTATGCAAACCAAGACATATGCAAACCAAGGTACCACTGTACCTTGTGGTATTTAATTGTTTACTGTAAACTATTGTTTATTGTATTGTTTACTGTGAGACAGAGCGAATTCCCGTGAGCATGTATGATACATGATCACTACGCCTTAACACATAAAGCTTGGTTTGCAAAATGGACCTCAAGCTTGCAAATTGATTGAGCTTGTCTGACAGCTGTTACCTCTGTTGATAGCATAAATAGGCTTTCTTTGAAATCATTTTGGTTTATATTGTCCAAGAGGGCAACATAGAAGGAATGTTGAAGTCCCACTGAAATCAATGACACAGAGTTAAGTACTAAAATTTTAATAATATCAATGGCATTTGTATGCATTGTAACTTTCTGGGGCTGACACTGAAATCACACTAGTCTATTTGGGGAAGTGTGTGTGTGCGCACACCCATGTACTTACACTTTTATATTATCTAGCAGTAATGCATTTCTGCATTGCATATGAAAATCGGTCAACTGGTGGTTTATGTAGGAGAATAATTCTTTATGTATTGGCTATTGTGAACATTCTGTTTCGTTGTTCAATATTCACAACTATAGGTGGCTCATATACGGGCAGAAAGAGATATACTGGTTGAAGCAGATGGTGCCTGGGTGGTGAAGATGTTTTATAGTTTTCAAGACAAACGGAATCTCTACCTGATCATGGAGTTTCTACCTGGAGGTAAATAAATGGTCCATGCTTTATACCTGAAACCAGTGTCACTCGCTGGATTGAGAGCTGGGTGGAATCTAGACACACATAAAAACCGCTCTGAAATTTTAAAAATTTTTTTAACACCACTTTTTAAAATACAGTGGACCTTCGGGTTACATTACCTTCAGGTAACGTGACTTTTGGGTCACAAACGCAGCAAACCCGGAAGTGTATTCTTCCAGGTTTTGCCACATACGCAGAAGTGGCGCCTCTACTTGCGGATTTTTCGGGGTATGCACGGACCCCTGGAATGAATTACATTCATATCCAGAGGGTTCACTGTAGATTGTATATTGCACTTAAAACTCACTTAAAACATTTTATATGCAGCTATATAGCTGTGTCCCTGGACTGAGGAAAGTGTATAGCTATTCCCAATCATTTAAGCACAATTAAAGGATGAGGAATGTTTTGTTCACACCGGCTTTTATTCTGTGACATAATGTAATAATACAAACACAGTTATTAATTGTTTTAAAAAATCAAGAGAAGGCTTAAGTGTATATGTAAGTGACTACATAAAATGTTTGGAGTCCCCCCAATATTTCATGAAAGAGCCTTCATCACTTTGCTCTGAACTGCTGAGTTTCGAAAATACTTAATGGAACTGATTGAGCTGGTGTCTTTAAATATTTGGACTACCAAAGCCTATTTAATTGTAAAATCCTATAATATATATTTTTCCTTGATTCAGGAGATATGATGACATTATTAATGAAGAAGGATACTTTATCGGAGGAAGAAACACAGTTTTACATATCTGAAACTGTGCTGGCCATTGATGCCATTCACCAGCTGGGTTTTATTCACAGAGATATTAAGCCAGATAATCTTCTCCTGGATGCAAAGGTATAAGATGATTTTACATCTCCTGTACTTTCCTGTCTTCATTCTGACATTGGGTATTTGCAGCATGCAAAGGCTGAAGGGACTGGCCAGTGGTAGGAAGCCATTCTTCTTGTCCCTCACGAAACGTTTATGCCATGGATGGGGAATACTTTTCAGCTCAATGGATGTGTTCCCTTCTGAGCAACCTCAAAAGGGAAGGGGAGTTATTGTTTTGTTTTACTTATTTACTTGTGTTTTTATCTTGTATTTTATTATGTAAACCTCCCTGAGATCCTATTATGAAAGGCGGTATATAAATTTAATAAACAACAACTTTCCAAGGCCCAAATGCCAGGGATGGGTGAGGCCAGAGGCAGAAGCAGGCAGAGCAGCAAATGTAAATTTTACCTTTGTACAATAAGCTAGTTTCTGCACACAGTAGCGTATCCTCTCTATTCTCCATCCAGACATGCAAGAGACACCAGAGTTCAAGGACACACTCCAGCCTGGCAAAAACACACTCTTATGCGAAGCAGGACCAGTAAGGGGTGTCACTTGGGGAGAGTTCAGTTGGCCAGAGAGAGGCCTGAAGGTCTGCATTCAGACTCCAGTTTGCAGGTTACCTGCTCCTGGTACATGCAAAGATGTTAGAGGAAAGGAGTTGGAAAACAGGCTCCTCTCAACCGGAATAATGCAATGCTGTTGACTGAAAATAATTTTTTCTTTTCAAAATATGTGCCTTTTCCTTTGTTGTAATTCTCTTCTAGTTTTGGGCATTTTAAGTATGGACTTGCAAGGACTTCCAAGCTTTCAAAGGATTTTCGGTAGTTCAGCACCTAAACTCATGTAATGTTTTCTTTCCATAGGGGCATGTAAAACTCTCTGATTTTGGACTCTGCACAGGTTTAAAGAAAGCTCACAGAACCGAATTCTACAGAAATCTTACACACAATCCACCAAGTGACTTCTGTAAGTACAGCCTGTTGTAGCTTAAAAGTATTAAACTACTCTGCACTCCCTCAGAGGCATTGATAGGTACACTATACAGGTTAGGCATTATATAAGTGCATTCCTTTTGCCAGAACTCCTTTTTGAATGAGAACAGTGCCAAGTTCATACTTCTTTGCTGTGGTTGGTGTTCTAAAGAAACCTTTGGTCACTTGCTCCAGCAGCTGCCATTTTTGCCTGGTCAGGTGATATTAGCTGCTGCTAGAGAAAATGAACAATGGTGGCTTGGGAAAATAGAGCTGCAGAGAGTAAGTGGTGTGAGTTGGCAGTAGCATTGTTTTAGTAGTCGTCCTCCTTTCCAAGACTGGGGGGACAGTAAACCAGGTGTTGCCGAAAGGTTCTCTTGTTGCCCTGCTAACTATTCAAAACTTTGGTAGATAATGTCAGCATCCTTCGGGGGTTGAGATGCCTGCTGGCTAGCCCCCAGCTGGATCATGCCCTTCCAGCTGTGACAATCCCCCAATCTCTGGTGCGACGTAAATCAGTGACTCAGACTTCAAAAGCCTGAGCACGCTATATTAGCAGAGCATACAGTGGTACCTCGGGTTACATACGCTTCAGGTTACAGACTCCACTAAACCAGAAATAGTGCTTCGGGTTAAGAACTTTGCTTCAGGATGAGAACAGAAATTGTGCTACGGCGGCAGCGGGAGGCCCCATTAGCTAAAGTGGTCTTCAGGTTAAGAACAGTTTCAGGTTAAGAATGAATTACGTTCTTAACCCGAGGTACCACTGTACTGCACAAACAGAAGAGGCGTGAGGCTTGTGGAAACATACTAACAGCTAAAGATTTATTAAGCATAAATCAGGACAAAGAAAACATGTCTCCCTTTCTTCTCCTCAGAGAGAGAGAAAAGCAAAAGCTATACACAAACGGAAGTTCCCAGCAGACTCTGCTGGATGTAAACAGACATGTGACACGCAACAATCCCATGTCTGCTCCTTAAGGTGGAATGGAATTTTCCAACAGATAAGAGCCTCTCCCCTCTCCAAATTAGATGTATATATTTGAAACAAGGCCATGTAAATTCAGCCTGGTCTACACATGGCAGCAAAATGTGATAGAATAGATTACCATTTTTCAAAGTTCCTTTTTTTAATTCTGTAAGTTTAAAAAACACAGAGACATCATGCTCAACCTTCTCCTAACTCTCACTACTATGTGCCTACTTTTTGTTTGCACGTGGTGTTGTTTTTTAAAAAACCACATACACATTGGCAAGCATGTGTGGACGAGACCAAAGATCATGGCACAAAAACAAAACCTAGATACCTGTTTTTCAGTTATAAACAAAGTCCATCTTCCTGTGTCTTCTGTGCTGAAGTCCTGTACAAATATTTGGCATGAACGGTTTCCAGTGTTGCATTCACTTTCCATCCGTTGCATCTATAAAACTTGATTTCACACATTTACCTTTCTGTGCAGCTGCTTCAGAATAGCCTGATTCTGTATTGCTCTGGCAATAGGTTTTATGCAAGTTTGGAGAGGGGAGGGGGGAATGATGGCACTGGCTTTCATACCCTCATTCAGGAGCTGACCACTAGTAACCACATAATTCCTTCTTCCCTAAACATGGTTTTCGTTTGCACATTTACCAGTGCAGTTTCACTATTAAACTATGCTAACGTAGCTCCCATTGTACAGAGGTAACATTGGGGTTGTGCCCTATCTGAATTTTTCTTGTGTTGGTAAAATTGAATGCAATAATTATTTATTTTTTTTGCAAATTAGCATTTCAGAACATGAACTCTAAGAGAAAAGCAGAAACATGGAAAAAGAATAGACGACAGCTGGTAAGTACAGTTTTTGGTGAGCTTTGAGTGTTTTCTGCAAAGTTTTTCAGCATGATGGCCTTCTGCTGAACAATTCATGCTTCAGCAACCTCCACTTGTCACCCAATCTCCTCAAGCAACTAAAAGGCTGTTATTAGATGACAGGTGAATGCTTATACAATATTATAACTCCAGTTAATAAGATTGCCAGAGTATTGACTAAAACTTTTTCTTAAAATCATCTTGCTTTTAGGCATACTCTACTGTTGGGACCCCAGATTATATTGCTCCAGAAGTTTTCATGCAAACAGGTTACAACAAATTATGTGACTGGTGGTCTTTGGGAGTGATTATGTATGAAATGCTAATAGGTAAGAATTATTGACCCCATTCATCTTTTTGTCCCCTTTCCAATGAGAATAACACTTTCTCTCTGAGCATTTTGTTGAGACAGCCAAGGATTGACTTGCAGGTTTATATTCAGTCCTGCGGCTGATTTATAACCTTTCTTGTAATTTAGTCTAAATCTGACATTCAAATCAGTACAACATGTTTAATGATTTCCCCTCTCCCCCCCACCCCCATTTCTTCAGGTTATCCCCCTTTCTGCTCTGAAACACCTCAAGAAACATATAGGAAAGTTATGAATTGGAAAGAGACCCTAGTATTTCCACCTGAGGTGCCCATTTCAGAAAAAGCCAAGGACTTAATTCTAAAGTGAGTTGATGCTTCTGTTTTCTTCCACTACCCTTTTCCTGCTTGTGGAACAAACACAATGATGCACAGCTTTGTTAACACTGAGCATGCAATGTAGAGCCCTTTGGTCATTGCCTTACCACTGTGGGAGCCTCTGCCATGTGGATCCAGGTGGATGTGGGAGGGGCTGCAAACATAGGTACTCTCCAGAACAGTATTGCTCTTCTCACAAACGTGGATGATAGGGTGGGAGGTAAGTGAATTGGAAGCCTTCTCCCATGCATTCAGGCTTCCAGTGTTAAGTCAGTGGCGCATGAAGCTCCCACAACACTGGCGTTATGTCAGAAAGTACCCCTAATAAAGCCCAATAAAATCTGCTTTGTTAATCCATGTTTTGAAGTAAGTGAAGTCCAAAAAATTGTAAGCTGTTGAAGTTATTGTGGAAAATCACTCTTGAAATTAGGAGCAGAAGCAAGATTCTGCAAGAAAGATCCTTACAATAAGTTAAGGCAAAACCTTTAATTGGCGGTGTCCAGTTGCGTAATGTGGGCAAGATAGTAGGACTAGCTGATCCAGTTTAGCAATGTAGATGTAAGTGTTTTAAGCATTTTCACCCTGCTCTTCAGCCAATAAAGGCTCAGCTTGCATAAGATTAAGAATGAACGAGAAGCAAGACAGTCCCTGCCTGCAGGTTTGCAATCTGAAAGTCATGACTCAAAAGGAAAAAGGATTGGAAAAGGAAGAGGAAAACAAGTGAACTCAGACACGACTTTTTAAAGTTAGAGGTTTTTTTCAGTGGCCTGCTTGAGTGGAAGCAGTTCAGAGAGAGGAGGAGGCCAACGAAGCAGATCTCAGCAAAGCCTTCTTGTTCCATTTCTCCCTCTGCTGCAGCCAGAATAGCCTAAATATTTTGAGCCGGCATGCTGCTGAGTAACTTCTTGGTTCTGTTTATTAAAAAACGGTCATCCTTGTTCTTCTTTAGCAAAAACAGCTCTTAAGTTCTTGCACATTAATAGAATTGAAGATACAGGAGGGGTTTAAAGGTGATTTCAGTGCAGGAAGGAATGCAAAACTGAATACTCCAAACTTAATACTTCATGGACCTTTGTTTATGCTTGTTTATGCTTTGACATATAGTTGTGTCATATCCACCTATCTTACCTCACTCTTGTGTTTCAGCTGAGGAGGTAATGCACTTTCCCTGCATTCAACTTGTAATATTTTTACCCAGGGATAGTGCTATTCTTCCCCCACACCACATACACTGCCTCTCTGAGAGTGCGTTGACTTCTCTTAGGATTGGGGGCTGTGTACTCCAGCTTTATGGAGCACCACTGCAAGCTGAAACTGACTTAGCACAAAGGCAAAATCTGGAGTTGTGTTGGTGGCTAAGTAGTAGGTAGTTGGGTGGGATTTAGCTGTCGTATTAGTAGTAGCAGTGCTCTACTGCCCTGCTGCTGCCGTTGCCCACCTTTTTTTGTTTTTTGTTTTTGGGGTGCTAGTTTAATACTATTTTCAGCCCTGAGTAGACTGTCACTCCCTGGGATTTATTGTATGTATGAATGCATGACTGATTTACAGTGGATCTTACTGGCAGTAACTGTGTAGTACAGTTGGTTGCTTATTCCTATATGCAACTGTATGGCTGATTTTAGTTGGAATGGCTTTCACCAGGCTTACAGCAAAATGTGGTGTTGTGGTGAAGCTGGTCCAGCCTGCCTCTCATTTCCCCCAGCAACAGGAGTTGTAAGGGAGAGGCAGTGGGGCTCTTTGTGTTCTAGCACACACTCAGTTGGGGGGGGGGACAGCACTTCTGTCAGGGTCTAGCACAGTCTGATGAAAAACATCTTCCTGCTCATGACTGTGCTTGGTATGTAATGCTGCTCTTCACTCTTTCACTGTCCTAGAGTTGTCTTCACAGCCCATTTCTCTTGGCTCCTAGGAATTGTATTTGGCACTTTTCTTTGTCAGTCCAAGGGGGTCCCTCTAGCCCCGGGTGGGGGGCAAAATATTGGATCCCCACTCTCTGGAGCTGGCCATTTTTAGAATTGTTTTCTCCCCACTTTTAATTTGACGAGGATTGTTTTTAGTCCATTGTTGTAATGAATAGTCAATAATAATGGGTCTGACTTGCCAGACTGTTTGTTTGTTTGTTTGTTTGTTTGTTTGTTTGCTTACCTATCTGAACTTGCTGCATGCTGTTATGTAAGGTAGTTTGCTTCAGTGCTAGAAATTTACAAGGTATTTTTGTTGCTTAGTCGACTTAGTCATGTTCGACTCTCCATGACCCCATGAACCAGAGCATGCCTTGGAAGCTCTCACTTTCTTCTCAAAGCTTCTCCTTTTTTTATGTCTGGAGTTTTCTTGGCAAAATTCTGGAGTAGTTTGCCAGTTCCTTCTCCAGGTGAATCACATTTAGTCTAAACTCTCGGCTATGACCTGTCCGTCTATGACCTGTCATAGCTTCTCTGAGTTTTTCAAGCCCCTTTGCCACAACAAGGCAGGGATCCATGAAGGGGAGTCATTATTTTAAGATTATACAAATGGGCTTCTGCATCAAGCTGTGACTGTGGGGAGCCACTTGTCTGAGATCGGAGAAGACTCAAATGGGGAATGACAAAGACACACACCCCTACCCCCCCCCCATTGGTATCAGAGGAGAAAATTAGCTACAGAGATAAATTTTGCCCCTTTCCTGGTTCAGAAGGAATTGAAGGACTCCTTTCAGGCAGGTTAAGGGGCGAGACACAGGCGACATTGTTGCAGACTCCATTGGAGGCAACACAGAAGTGGCTTACTTTCTATCAAAATGGACTAATTGGAAATGAAATAAAAGGTGCCCTGCCAGAAATGGTGACTTGGTAGATGCAGGGGAAAGTCTGTTCGTCTAACTATTGGAAGGAAAAGAGAATGAAATTGCTGCTGTGAGAGAGAAGGGGAGGAGTGGACTGTGCATCAAAGTTATGAAGTCATTGAGAAATTGCTACCTTCCCTGTTGTCAGCTGAATAAAGAGCAACAAAATTAAAATGGAATAAGGAGTATCAAAACCAAAGAAGAACATCTGAATATAATGTGACTTTATACTGTAAAATTGGAAGTACTTTGCTAGTAACAGTACAACGGGAGAGTTCCAGTGGAAGAGGAATGTCAACATAAGCCTGTTGTGTCCGGTTGAATGAGAACTGCAAAATGGAATCTGACTTGGAAGGACTGTGGCTGGACTGATGGGTTTGAACTACCAAAACTAAGAACCTCCAGAACCAAGCAGCTTTATAGAGAAGAATGTTGGTGATGATCAGAATGTAAGAACCGCTGGGAGCAGTGATGCTAACTTAGAAAGTAACTAACAAAGAAGATTCCCAACACGCTAACAGCTGAGACAAAGGTTCCAAAGAGGATGAAATAACTGCACCCAGGTGCTTATAGGTGCAGCAATGGAACAAAGGGTGGGGAGAGAATGTGAATTAAAGATGGATTTTAAAAGTAAAAGAATATGAGGACAGCAACGTAAGGGATGAAGACAAGCAATTTTTGTAAGAGTTCAGTTCTTTTTTGGACTATCTGGAGAAACGTTATAGATAAATGAAACCGTGAGCAGGATTTGAGGTTCAAGCAACGAAAGAAAGATGATAATAATTTCATCAAAGTTTTGTAATACATTATTTGTATAATGCAGCAGTAAAGGGAAGGAAGTAAAAACACCATGGAGGTAAGGATGGGTAGTCACTCTCTAAGGATATATTATTATTTTTTTTATAAAATTTTTTATTGCGTTCCTTTTCATAGGTTCACAAATTAGTTTACATAGCAACATGCAAGAAACATTTTTTTTTTATATATATAAAGAAAAATAAAAAAAGAAAAAAAAAATTGAATATGTTACACATCATGTTTCATAAAATTTACTTTCTTTTGGACCTCCCCACATCCTCCCAACATTGCATTCATTGTTCTAACCTGATCAGCAATTTGTTACCTTGTTTCATAACTTATTGTATCTTTGACTTTATTATGTTACCAATTTCGAAAGTTTGTAGTTTACTTTTGGTACCTTCACAATAAACATAATATATTGTTTCAAATTTGTTTCCTTTTCTTTTTTTTTATCTAGGCTTATTTTATCCTTTGCCTAAATAGGTTGCGGAAGCGTGACGTTTCCTAATCATGCACAATCTTAACATTCAAACAACTTATAATATTTTTGCAAATAATCCTTAAATTTTTTCCAGTCCTCCTCTATTGTTTCTTCGGTCAGATCTCGAATTCTGCCAGTCATTTCTGCCAACTCCATGTAGTCCAACAACTGTGTCTGCCAGTCCTCCAGTGTGGGTAAATCTGGTGTCTTCCAGTACTTTGCGATAAGAATCCTTGCTGCTGTTGTCGCATACATAAACAGAGTTCTGTCCTTCTTTAACACCTTCCGGTCCACCATGCCCAGCAGAAAGGCCTCTGGTTTCTTAAGAAAGGTATATTTAAATACCTTTTTCAACTCATTGTATATCATTTCCCAGAAGGCCTTTACTTTCGGGCAGGTCCACCAGAGGTGAAAGAATGTCCCTTCTTCCTCCTTACATTTCCAACACTTATTATCAGACAGGTGGTATATTTTAGCCAACTTGACTGGGGTCATGTACCACCGGTATACCATTTTCATAATGTTCTCTTTCAAGGCACTACATGCCGTGAATTTCATACCGGTGTTCCATAACCTTTCCCAGTCCTCAGACATAATGTTATGTCCTACATCCTGTGCCCATTTTATCATAGCCGATTTAACTGTCTCATCCTGTGTATTCCATTTAAGCAGCAAGTTATACATTCTCGAAAGTACCTTAGTTTTGTGTTCTAATAACTCCGTCTCTAGTTTCGATTTCTCCACCTGGAAACCAACTTTTTTATCCATTTTGAAAACCTCTTGCATTTGGGCATAATGTAGCCAGTCTCGCACCTTATTTTTTAATTTGTCTTGGCTTTGGAGCTTCCAGTTGTCTCCAACTCTTTCAATTAATTCCCAATATTTTGGCCAATAGGCCTCCATATTGGGCCTTTTTTTGGAAACTTTGGCTTCCACTGGTGATAACCACCTCGGGGTTTTACTTTCTAGTAAATCCTTGTACTTCATCCATACAGCAAATATTGATTTTCTGACAATATGGTTTTTGAACAATTTATGAACCTTTGCCTTGTCATACCACAAGTATGCATGCCAACCATAAACGTTGTCAAACCCTTCCAGGTCTAGGACATCAGTGTTTTCCAACAAGAACCAATCCTTCAACCAGCAGAAGGCTGCAGCTTCATAGTACAACCTTAAATCCGGCAGGGCAAACCCCCCTCTTTCTTTTGAGTCAGTTAGTATTTTAAATTTTATTCGGGGCTTTTTGCCCTGCCAGACAAACTTGGATATATCCCTCTGCCACTTTCCAAAACATTCCATTCTGTCCACGACCTGTAGGGTTTGAAATAAAAATAACATTTTTGGCAAAACACACATCTTTATAGCTGCGATTCGGCCTGACAAGGTAAGTTTCAATCTTGCCCATATATCCAAATCCTTTTTGATTTCCAACCAGCATTTTTCATAATTATCTTTAAATAAATTTAAATTTTTGGTGGACAAAAATACCCCCAGGTACTTCACTTTTTTCACCACACTTAACTCTGTTTCTTTCTGATACCCCTCTGTCTCTGTAGGTGTCAGATTTTTAACCAAAACCTTAGTTTTTTGTTTATTAAGCTTGAATCCCGCCACCCGACCAAACTCCGAGATAAGTTCAAGAACTTTTTTTGTGCTAGATTCTGGCTCCTGTAATGTCAAGACTAGGTCATCTGCGAAAGCTTTCAGTTTGTATTGTTTCGCTCCGACCACTATACCCTGCACCAACCGGTCCTCTCTGATCATATTCAGCAATACCTCCAGGACAGAAATAAATAACAGAGGAGATAGGGGGCACCCCTGTCGTGTCCCTTTTTCAATTTTGAGTTCCTCCGACACCACATTATTCACTATCAGTTTGGCTTTTTGTTCTGAGTAGATTGCTTCTACTCCATTTTCAAACCCCCTTCCCACTCCCATCCCTTTCAGGTTTTTCTTCATAAACCTCCAAGAAATGTTGTCAAATGCTTTCTCCGCATCAATAAAAATTAAAGCAGCCCTTGTGTTCCTAATTCTCAAAAGCTCCAATATGTCAATAATGTTCCTGGTATTGTCCGACATATGTCTGCCAGGGAGAAAACCTGCTTGGTCCTTATGAATTACTTCATTTAATACTTTTTTAAATCTATTTGCTAAAATGTCTGCAAATATTTTGTAATCCACATTCAGGAGTGAGATGGGACGATAGTTCTTAAGCTGGGTCTTTTCCATTTCCGACTTTGGAATCAATGTGATGAATGCTTCTTTCCACGTTTCCGGTGCCCTCTTCCCCTCCATAATCTGGTTGCAAACCTCCAATAATGGTTGTATCAAAAAGTCCTTCAAAGTCTTATAATATTTGGAGGTGAGCCCGTCCGGGCCTGGAGATTTGCCGAGTTGCATATTTCGAATGGCACCTTCAATTTCCTGTTGGGTTATTTTACTGTTGAGAATTACTCTTTGGTCTTGACTTATTTTAGTTAGCCCATTTGTTCTCAAAAATTGGTCTATTTCCGATTCTTGCTGAGGCCCCTGTGCATAAAGATCTTTAAAGTATCTGTGGAAGCACTTCCTTATTTCTTCTGGTTTCTGCACTATTTTTCCTTGAATCTCTAAATTTGTAACTGTATTTAACTTTTGTCTTTTTTTCAACTGCCAAGCTAACAATTTTCCACATTTATTTGCTGATTCAAACGATCTCTGCTTCATTTGTTTAATTTTCCATTCAATTTCTTGATTAATCAATTTCGAATATTGTGCTTGGTGGAATTTGATTTCTCTTAATACCTCTTTTGATTTTGGTTTGGTCCTCAGCTTTTTCTCTCCTTCACTTATTTTCTCTAAGATTTTTTCCTTTTTTCCATTCCAAAATTTTCTTTTTATTGTGTTCTGTTGTATCAGAAACCCTCTCATTACAGCTTTACTTGCGTCCCAGACTGTTCTCTTCTCAACCGTAGTGTTCAAATTTATTTCAAAATAGTCCTTTAAAGTTTTTTGGGCCTTCTTAACGATCTCTTGATCTCTTAGCAAGGTGTCATTCATCCTCCATCTAAAGGATCCGGTTGGGATAAGTCTCAATTCCATTTTTAAGGCATTATGGTCGGAGCAGGTTTTTGGGCAGATTTCCACCTTTCTTGTTTTAGGTGCCAGCCCTCTAGATATCCAAATTTGGTCGATTCGTGTCCATGACAAATGGGCCTCAGAAAAGAAGGTTCCTTCTTTACCCAAGGGGTTCCTTGTCCTCCAGATGTCAATCAAGTCCATATTGTCTGTCATTTCAAAAAACGTTTTGGGGAGTCTTCCGTCTGTTGTTAAATTTTGATTTTGGGATTTATCCATATTTGTTGAGACCACCCCATTCATGTCTCCCATCACGATAATATTAGAATAATCCAGGTAGTCGAGCAGTGTCTCATGCAGCTTCTTATAAAATTCTGATTTTCCATCATTTGGTGCATAAATTCCTAGTATCAGAATCTTCTCCCCTTGTGTTTGAATTTCAATTGCGAGAATTCTTCCATGGTCATCTTTGAATAAGAATTTTGGTGTCAGATTCTCCTTTGCATATATTACAACGCCTCTCTTTTTAACTTTGTCTGATGAGATAAATTCTTGGCCTAATCTTTTATTGATTAATACTTTCCTGTGGAGCCTGGTCACATGTGTTTCTTGAAGACATATTAAGTCCAATTGTTCTTTTTTTAGGATATGAAATATCCTCCTTCTTTTTTCCGGAGAATTCCCGCCATTTATATTCCAACTAAGTAGCTGCAGGGACATCCTGTTCTAATTGAGATGTTCTTAAGATGAGGTGTCTTCCTTTTGCTCCGATCCCGAGGGGGCAGGCGTTGGCCCGCTTCCAGGCAGAATTGGTGTTGGTAAAGGTGGAAGCCAATCTGCTCCTTTTTGGAGATCTTCACCGTGATCGTGAAGGAACTTTTGGTTGTCTTCAGGTGTTCTAATTTTAACCTTCCTTTCTTTGTATGTAAAGGATAATCCTTGTGGGAACTCCCACCTGTAGGGAATTGCGTTGTGTCTCAGTAATTTTGCTAGTTCTGTATAGGTGGCTCTAAGGTCCAACAGCTGTCTTGGGATATCTCTATAAATTTCCACCCTTTTGTCTTGTATTTGAATTGCTTTTTTGAAATGAAGGCCTAGGATCTTGTCTCTCTCTTCCCTTGATCTTAGAATTATCAAACAGTCCCTGGATCTGTCTTTCCTTACCAATCTTCCCAATCTGTATGCCGAGACAATTTTAAAATCTGTATCTTCTGTTATGTCCCAGAACTTTGAAAATTCTTGTGTCAGATATCCAATCAAGTCTCCTTGCTCAAGTTCTGGAATGCCTCTCAATTTGATGTTGTTCTCACGATTTTTCAATTCCACCATTGACAGGTAGGTTTGTTGTTCACCCACCTGTTTGTGCAGAGGCTTGACTTCTCCTTTTATTTCTTCAACTTCTTTTTGTAAGGCTCCCACTTTTTGAATTGCTTCTCCAGCTAGTTCACGGTTTTCCGCTGTTGCTCCTTGCAAGTTCTCTATTGCTTGCGTATGCTGGGAAACTTGATCAGTCAGTTTTTGTATCGAAGAAGTCGCTTTGTCTATTTTCAGAGACTGGTCATCCACCTTCTGGTTTAAGCTTGATAACTGCTCCAATATTTGTTTTAATAGTGTGTTTGACCCACCTGCTGCCATATCTTCCTCAGTGGGCTTCTCTGTTATTTCAGCTTGCTCCCTCTGTGTCACCAGTACAGCTGGAACCGACGATCGGCGTCCTTGGGTCAGTGTTGTTTGTACAAATTGTCCTGGTTTTCTTTCCTTTTCTTTTTCTTTTTCCTTGGCCTCTTTAGTTTCCTTAGCTTTAGATGCTCTTGTTCTCCCTGCACCACTCATTACACATCTGTCAGTGTTCAAGGTCAAATTGTCTATTGTTCCATGGGAAAGACAGAACCAGTTATAAACAATCAGTAGAATGAGAGCCAAAACAAAGATCAGTTCCCAGGATTTTATAATCCGAAAGCCCTGTAGGGGGAGTGCCACCAAGTTTCAAAGACAAAGAAGGAAGTATTCCGCCATTAAAGTTCCAAGTTGTTTCTGCTCAGTAAGTCCAATAATCCAACAGTCCCTTCACCGGCCAAAAAATTCCCCAAAGCACCTCTTAAAGTTCAGCAAAGTTCCATCAACGGTGCTTGCAACAAAGTCTCATACAGTCTTTTCTGCTCAAATGTATCAGTTACACTCCAAAAAAGTTTTTGCAACTGTTTCCGCAGTTATCGCAACCTCTCTCCCCGGCAGTCCGACGTCTGACTCTTTAGAAGTACAAACCAAAAGAGGCAGGAAATAGGAGGAAAGTCCACATTTACAGCTTAATTTAGTCAATATCCATTCCTTCCTTCCGTAAAATAAAGAATAGATCTAGTAGCGCAAGAAAGTTAAGACTTCCCAAAGTCCCGTTTCAAGCGCTTCCGCTTCTTAAGACTTTGCTTTGATCTTGTCAGCAATGTCGGGAGACGGACTTCCCTTTTCTCATCTCCCGATTTCAGCCAAATCCAACAAATTCTTTACCAAATTTAAATCCCTTTACTCACGGGTATGTTGCTTGCAGTTTAGTGTTGATTTTAGGAAGAAAGGTCAGCGCTCATCTGCAACAGCCGCGCGGCTTCACTTCCGCGGAAAGAGCGATGAACTCACAGCACCGCTATCCCTCCTTCACTCCGGGTCTCCTTACGGGGTCCCTTCTGTGTTTTCAGGGCAGCTTCTGGTGCCCGCCGAGTCCCACGGCCACGGGCTCACTCTACCCGTGGTTTATCTTAATGGGTCGTCGCTATGCCGCAGCGAACGACCCTTTTCCGCGGAGCCCCTCTTCAGAGAACGAAGAGGACCGCCATTACAGTTTCGCGCCGCCTCCGGAAGTCTCTCTAAGGATATATTAAACTGGAAATTAATTTGTAATTTTTATAGTTAATTTGAGTTTGGTAAACTTTGTTAATCTGTTGATTTTTATTTTTATTTTGAAAATTTAGTAAAAATTAGAGATTATGAAAATGGAGTGTCTGATTAGCAGCTTACTAAAAGCAGGCACACCTCCTAAGGCGCACAGGAATCTCCAGGAACAGATAGAAACCAGCCTCCTGCAAGGCTGCCTTAGGCACAGTCTGCGTGTTGTCCTCCTAGTTCAGCACAGTCTGCTTTTGAGATCCTTTAAATAATCTCATTCAGGGACTGAAATGGGGATCTCAAGATGTACAAAGCCTGCGATCTACCATTTGGCTATAGTCAGTGATCGTGCAGTTCCTTTATAATTATCCCCATAGCCTGTTCAAATTGCACCTCAGAACTTCCTAACTCTGCCACTCCGGCAATGTAGCTGATCACCGCAAGGATTTTTTCCAGGCCTTACTTTCCCCGCGCCCTTGTATTAAAAAACCCCCAAAAGCCACTATGAATTCCCATAACCCTGAATCAGCCCTGGGTGTGTTACGAGGTAAAGGCACAATTATCTAGTTGGTTTAAGGAATTTGGTGTATGTCAATATCTAAAGAAATTTAAGCTTTAAGACTTTTTAAAATTTGCCGTGCAATTAAATTGAAATAAGAGGAACAAAACCATTGAGTATTGGGATGAAATGCTCCAAAATGCTTGTATGTTTTTATTTTACTTATATAAGTTATTTATATTTTAAATATTTATCAGCAGTTCTTCAGTCATTGCTTTTGGAGCAGCTTACAGAATAAAGCTAAAATGGCAAAAAGTGGGAAGGCAATTAAAAGAATTTTTTTCCCCTTTATTTCCCCCCCCCAAAAAAAACTAGGTGCGTCCTGTGGGACGGAGCGTCCTATGGGACAAAAAATACGGTATATGTTATATGTTAAAATAGAATGGTAGCAGTGATAAAATCTACATTCTTATTTGTGAAAAGCACAGGTAAATAAGATTTTAAACTTGGTATATTATCTCTCTGCCTTAGTTCTGTGCTGGGAATATAGAGATAATGCTGACTTAACTTACAGGGTTGCTATATGGGTCAATAGCTTTTGTGTTTTGAAAAAAATGGAAATGTACACTATAATCCTAAATGTTGGCATTAGGTTGTGATTCTTACTAGCCCATTATCAGATTTATTTGTTTTCAAAAATTGGATTTTAGCCAATAGAAAGTTGTCTATGTTCTGTTTTGGTTACTCTTTTTCCCATAGGGATAGCAAGAGGGGTGTTGTGCCCGTCTCTTGTTGTTTGTCTATGCAGCCCAAAGTCCTCTGTTAAATGAAGCCATGGGGAAGAAGTGGTTCTTGTCTCATCTGCACATTTTTGTATGAAGAAAAAAAGGAACTATGGGAATGTCTTGCAAGCAGCAGAAGTTTCATCAGTTTTCTTAGAATTAGTAAGGGAATCTAAAACTCCCTTACAAATTCATGAGTGGAAGGGGCCGTCTCCTGGTGTCAGTAGTGAGTTCCATTGGTGACTGGAAGTGTGGATTCAGACTGCAGTTTTGCGAATTTTGAAACGTTCATCTTTCATTGTAGACCACCTTGGTTGCAACATTTTGTCATGTTTTCTTTCTCTCAGATTTTGCACTGATGCAGAAAACAGAATCGGTAGCAGTGGAGTAGAAGAACTGAAGGGTCACCCATTTTTTGAAGGTGTTGATTGGGGACATATCAGGTACAGTTGCTGAAAGATTAAAGTAGGAATGGGAAACTTTTTTCAGGCCAAGGACTGCAGTCCCTTGTGGTCAGTCTTCTGACACCCAGAGGCAAAAAGTAGATGGAGCCAACAGATGCAACTCTTGCCTTTGTACAGTAGGCTCCAAACACCTGCACTCAAACATCATTCTCTATCCAGGGAAGCTGGAGTGATAATCAAAGTCACCTTGCAGCCAAGCAAAAGCACTTGATAAGGATGTGGAGCAGGGCTTGTGAGGCTTGTGGCATGGAGATAGTCCCAATGACTATACAGAGAGATACAGTAGGCTGCATTCAGAACTTAATCCTCGGGTCCTCGATAAAATAATAGCAATATAATGGAGCAAATATACTGCATCTCTAACATCTACGTGCTCTAGTGAAGCTTCCTAGAAAGTTGTGGTGTTAGGATTTTTTTAATGCACTGTGAAATTATTATAAAGTTGCTTGTGCTGTTCACTACTCTGGTATTTTTGTTTTGCTGTAGAGAGAGACCAGCTGCAATCACTATAGAAATCAAAAGTATTGATGACACTTCCAATTTTGATGACTTCCCAGAATCTGATATTTTACAGCCAGGTGAGAGTGCACATTAATGCTGCAATATGGATTAAATAAACCACATAATTTTGGGAATAAGGCCTCATTTCAGAGTTCTTGTTTTTGTTATCTGGGGGCCACCTCATCACTTACAGTTTAGCAGGCCTCTTACATCTCCCTGTCACATGGGAGAAATGCTGTGCGTCTTTTCTATCACTTCATCCCCTATACCTGTACTTTGTGTTCCTGAACTTTTCATTATAAACTGAGACCTTAAAAGCAAATTTATGTAAACTTGATCAGCATATTTTTGGGTTGCTGCGGTTGGCTTTTTAACGTTTTTTACTGCTTGCTTTTAAACCTGTTTGTGTCTTATGCATCTATCATTTTAATCGGGTTTTGATATAAATTATGTATGTCTTCTTTTGTTAAGCTACTTTGACTACTTCTGGGGAAAAAGCAAGATGAAAATGAGAAACTAAAATGAAACTGAAGTGTTCTTCGCTTCTAACCGATCAGAACAATATATACTGTAATGCACTAATGGATTTATTTTGTCAGTGATTGGCTGAGCTGCCCTAATTTCACTGAGGGGCAGTATGTACAGAAGAGCTATTAGCTCAGCACATTGTACAGAGGAGAAGAGACTGCGGATGGGCTTTGGGGAAGTGTTTATAAATGTTTAAAACAATTAATAAAAAATAAAGTAAGAACGACCAGATGTCTAGGATATAATGAGGGAAAGGACTGAAGTGGCAGAATCTGGGGAAATGTCTGGGAAAACCAGGGCAGAAGGCAACACGTGTTGGAAGTGTTGGTTTTTTGGTGAATTTCAGAAAAAATAGCTTAAAAACTTCATGGTTTTTTTGGAGATTTTTGCCAAAAAAAAGTTCAATAACTTTTGTGTCTGGATTTTCACTTTCTGAAATATGGCAATCCTATTACTGCAAGAAGTTTAGGGGAAAATGCAAATGTAAAATAGAAAAATCATGCATATAAATAAGAGCAATACAGATGAATCCCCAAGCATTCTGAAGGGGTCCAAGTTTAATGTGTGCAGTTATCCTCTTGTTCACTCTCGGATCCTAAGTAAACTCTGTAAAATGCATCACCATTTTATTTGTGTAATTTAAAAGTTATACAGTGTGAATGATTAACTTCCATCTTCAATATTAATTTAGCTTGGTATTTCTTGAAGCTTGACTCTGTGCATATGCATGTGTGTTTATAATCTTTATTTTTGCATTCTAGTGCCAAACACCACAGAACCTGATTACAAGTCCAAGGACTGGGTTTTTCTTAATTATACTTACAAAAGGTTTGAAGGGCTCACTCAGCGTGGCTCCATCCCTTCGTACATGAATGCTGGAAAGTTGTGAAACACAGCAGAAATAAAACAAAGAACTCAGGTAGCTGCTGCATCACCAAGACCTGCTTGGCATAGATCTCAATACACTGAAATGGTCACGACGATGGACTGAAACTAGGAAATTCTACCGGATTAGGATTTCTAAGACTACTACAAGAATTAGTTGGCAGTGCCAGCTGGCTTCTCTCTCTCTCTCTCTCTCACTCTTTTTTTTAATAGTGAATATTTTTGTTAACTTTATTATAACAAAGGTACTGGAATAAAAAAGGAATGGACATCTTTGTATCTGCGCTGTGTGTGTGTGTGTGTGTGTGTGTGTGTGTGTGTGTGTAAAAAGGTCAATTATGCCTCTGTTTGTATTGTGGCTCTGTACTGTAATGTGTCTAATTTGCCCAGGGGTTCAACCCATATCACATTTGTACGAAGTGACATTGCTTCTCAGTAATGTTGCCTGTTGTGTGTTTAACCTGGGCAGGGTTTTAGATATGCAGTATGAAAACCAGAAGCCACTTTTTTGTAACTATTCAATAGGTTTCCTACAGATGGCATGTGATGACATAAGATATTGTCACGGAGCTGCTTGAAACAAATGCGTATACTGGTTGAAACAAGCTCTTTTGAAGGTTATTCTCTGTACTTAATGGCTTATGCTCTAGCTCAGGGCTCCTAAAGAGAAGCTGCACTTCAGATTGGAACTGGTATAGAAATGGGACCTGGGACCCAGTATATTGAGCATAATAAACCGCTGCGGAGAGAGCTGCAATTCTTTTATTTTCAGGGGAGAAATGGTACTGTGAAATCAATTAAACTACAGCTTCATAGTGGAAAACTTGTAGAGAGGAGAAAAATCTGGGACGACGACAGGCTAAACAGCAGCTGAAGATGCTTTCAAAAATCAGTGTACAACCGACCTTTTGCTTCTTTCATTTTCTTCCTCCTGCATTAACTTCCCCATGATGGTTTGTTGTGCCATTTTATTCTGCTCTGAGTACCAAAGATCCTGAAATGGCTTGATTGCAAATTTATAAAGTTCTGTTTACTAGAAGTATATATGGTTCACTTCTTGTCAACATGTGGTGTTTAAGAAGGATGAAATTACTCACATGGTTTTAACTTCGGGAGGTGAGGGTTGGGTTGACTAATATTGATGGCTGTGGGGTAGGTTGTTCATTGTTTTAATACAATGAATTGGAGATGAACTTACAAACTTGCAAATATCACATAGCACAGCCCTCTTTGTAAGTGGACCACTTCAGAACTAGAGTGGTGGACAAGTTGCATCTTCCAAGTTAAAGAAAAAATTGAACAGAGTTCCTGCATTTAAGCAACAAGCTGCATGTTGGGAAGAATTCTAATATTCTTCTCCCTGCCATGCTAACTTTCTACAGGGAAGAGAGGTTTCATGAGAAGTAGCTCACAAATATGCAAGCTTCCATGTTCAATCCCCCATCTGCCTGTTGGAATGGTACGATCCCAGGAGAGCCGTGCAATGAACAAATGGACAGAGTTTTGTATGGGGAAATGATCCAGAATCAACCAATGTTGCCAGTGTTTGAAATCTAATATAGCTAGAGCAATTGCACTTTTCGTTTTGTTTTGCTAGAGGTTTTATTTTTTTAAAGGTTGGTTATACAAAGCCACAGTCACTGGATGCAGTGAGAGAGAACCTGGTATTAACCTGAATTACCCTTGTTAACTGATCACAGAAGACTTCAAAGGCTGCTTGGATCCATTATTTAAGTCACAGTTTTATTTTGATTTCCTATGGTATCTGGAACACGCTCCATAATCCGAAGTGCTGAAGCACATCAGAAGGCGGCAAAACGTCCTGCTACTACTGCTCTTCAAGAGGAGCTGCTTGTAAACCCATATAGCTGCTCCCTCCATGTCAGCCTGCTTGCTTGCTTGCTGGCAGGGGGTAGAAATTGTTGGGACTCCAGCTCCCATCAGCCCCAGTCAGTATGGCTAATGATTGGGAAAGATGGGAGCTGTAGTCCAACATCTGGAGAGTCACAGATTCTGTATCTCTGGGCAAAATAGTAGTACTCTGGGAACTCGTTCTAGTTTTTACCACAACAGCCCATGAAAATATGCAGAAAACCCTTTGAGTTTCTGCTTTTTCTCTTTGATTTATTTCTTTTGCACATTTGTGCACAGCTCTTCCCCAGTAAATAATCAGTGCTTGAAAAGTACCTTGACCTTGTTTAATGACTAAAATTTCAATAAATAAATAAATCACTTGAGAATTGAAAGGCAATTATAATCTATATTTTCTCTCTTTTTTTAAATATACAAATTCATTAGTTGTGGTTTGGGAAAAGTTACACTAGAAAGCATTATAAAGATTTATATAAGGCTTTTTACAGCATATTAAATAAACATGGCATTCTTTTCTACAAGTTGTAGTTTGTTTACATTTATTGTTGTCTTGCACCCGTGTGATCTTAGAGGCTCCGCTAAGGCTCTTCAAAACACTTTGCAGCCTCGCCCCACAATCCTGCCTTTTCAATTATTATTATTATTATTGTCGTAATAGCACTGCAGTGCTAAGCGGCTCTAAAATGAAAAGTATTTTCATTAGATTTGAAAATGGGCCCACCTCATGATAGCTTATTGTGTACAATAGAATCTTGATGGAATTGTACGTCCAAAAGCTGAGTGAATAGAAGAAATCACAGCATGTAACAAATGTTTTTCTGGACAATTGGTCCAACGTGGATGAAATTGCCAAGGTATTTTGCCTGTGGCTGCAAGAGCAGCACTGGTTTCTTTAAAAAGGAAATATTCTGACTGCAGTGGTGCAAACTTCACAGCTGTTCAGAAATCTATGGTACAGCCCTGCAAAATGTGTGCTGGAATGCAGGTGGAAGAGTCTACACCAGCATTTACCAACCTAGTGCCCTCCAGATGTTGGACTACAACAAATTCCATTGGTCCCAGCTGTCACATACTAGTTTTATATACATGCACCATGTTTTACATGGGAAAGCATATGAAAGTACAATCTTTCATTGTTTCTAAAAGAGCATTTTTATGGAACTGCAGGTAGATAGGACGAATTCTCCACCTGGGTCACTGTCACAGCTGCCAGTCCTCTTGTCTGGATGTTGTTCAAACACAGCACATGAAGTACTTCATCATGTCACCTTGATTAAAAAATGGAATAGAATCATAGAACCGTAGAGTTGGAAGGGACACCAAGGGTCATCTAGTCCAACCTCCTACAATGCAAGAATCTCAGCTGAAGCATCCAAGAGATGGCCATCCAACCTCTGCTTTAAAATCTCCAAGGAAAGAGAGTCCACCACCATCCAAGGGAGTTCATTCCACCGTTGAACAGCTTATTGTCAGAAAGTTATTTCTGTTTAGTCGGGATCTGTTCTGCAGTATTAAGCATTTTCTGCTTTTTTCTTTTCTTTTTACATATGCCTTGGATCAACTTTGTTTTGATTTTCATGCTGTCCTGTTCTCCATTTATGCTTTTGAGCACTTCTGCATGAGACCATTTTTAAGTACTCTCAACAGCTTGCTTCTTAATTTTATCAATTTTTTTGTTTCAAAAATGTATGCACCACGTAAGTTTTGAGGAACTAATGAGGTACAGTATCAAAACAGGTTTGTTTTTTTAAAAAAACCCCAAACCAAATGAAGCATTAAAAACTACAAAACAAACCAACAAACCCAAACACAGTAATAACTCCAAAGTGGCAAGGCACAAGACACCCGCCCAAAAAAAATCATCTAGAGGTCTTGAAAAATGACATGCCTGAAATACTTAGAGTGGGTGTTCACCACAGATTGAGGGAGCTGGAATAAAGCTTCAGATGATGCCTAGTTAATGACTGGATCTAGCCCCATCAAAGAAGTGACTCAGTTAAATGCATTGTAAACTTCATACAAGGAAATCCCGTTGGCTAAAGACGGGTCTCCACAGCGTCATCTGGTGTCAGTGTTATAATGCACATAAAGCACTTTACCAATATAGCTGAGTGTGAGAAATGTATAAAAGGCGGCGGTCCCAAGTGGTTGGTTTATTTAGCAAATTTATACACCACTCAGTCAAAAGAAAATGTTAGCAATAACAAAAAAGTTAAATGTAAAATATAAAATTCAAAACATTAAATATTGTTCAATCAGTCAATTAACCAATAATTCAAAATTAGTCACAGTTCAGGGAAAGCTGGATTAAACAAAAACACCAGCACCTTGAATAGAGCTTGGAAGCAAACAGACAAACAGTGCAGGTTGTACAAAATTGGAGTGATGGAATCAAAATGCCTGGCATCTGTCAACAAGTATGTATGATTGGAAATGGCCCAAGACTTCTTTTAGGGTTCAAAGTCCTCAGTTCCATATTTATAAGCATTGATCTGGGGGCTGTACAGTTGATAACGCCTTGCATAAAAATAAAGCTTTGCACTGGACATGGTGCTAGGGCATCAGAGAAGGCAATGGTGGGGAACCGGTTGCCCTCTTAATGTTGCTGGACTGTCAGCCAGTTTAGTGTGGTTAGTGCTGGACCAAGACTTGGGAAACCAGGGTTTAAAATCTCCATTCAGCCATGAGGTTCACCTAGGGCCAATCACGGCCTCTTAGTCTAACCCACCTAAGAGGGTTGTGAGGATAAAATGTGGAGAACTATGTACAGCACCTTGACCTTGGAGGAATTGTGGGCTATAAATGTGTTTTGTAAAAAAAAACCCACGATTGCTGGCCATGCTGGCTGCAGTTGCGAATCCAGAAACACCTGAGGACCACAGGTTCCCCATCCTTTCCCTAGGGAACATTTTATTAGCAGCTGTGCTTTCTGATTTGGGAATGCTCAAAGCTTATTTTGGGAAGGCGGCCTCCAAACATCTGTTCTTGTAGAGGCACTTGGAGGTGGTAGGCTCCAACTTCAGCCTTGCAGCCTGGCCTGAGCTTTCTGAATACTGTAGTTGACAACAGAATTATATACATGTTTACTCAGGTAAGTTGGCACATACTTTCCCAAAATGTGCATCCTGCAAGAGGACTGCAACCTCAAGCCAGATCTTGGGCCACCTGCGCCCTGTTGCGATGGAGCAGGTTTTGTTCCAGGTGCGGGTTCAGAGGACTCCCTCTCGCCCCCGGGTTGCAACATCTTTCCGCCCCACGCGGTTTTCCAACCTGCGCGTTCAGACGCAGAAGGCACTTTTTGCGAGTTATCTTCTGAATGGCGTGGGATTAGAGAAGCCATGAAACCGGGCGGGGGGCACCAGCATGGCGGGGGAGCGCGAGCCGCGTTGCGGGGGCTGAAGGGGGTCAGCGGCTTCCTCGGCGTATCTGGGTCTGCGGCGGCGATGGCGGAGCTCGGCTGGCCCGTGGGTTGGGCCGCGGGTTCAAGCGGCGCCCCGGACCCCGAGCTGGCCAAGGCGAGCCGGGGGAGCCCGAGGGCGAAGCGGAGCGGAAGGGGCGCCCTTGTGCCAGGGGAAAGGGAGCCCAGCAGGCCCAGGCCCGACCCCGCGGAGCCGTGAGGCCTTGGGCGACGTCTGCTCCTTCCCCTCCGTCCAGGGGTCCGCGCGCCCGGAGCCGAGGCCTCCGTCTGTCTCCTCGGAGCTCCGCTGGCTCCGGCGGCGAGGCCGCGCTCTCGCGAGAAGAGGCGGCGCTGCGGCTGAGGGAACCCGCGCCCAGGTGCGGCGGCGGCGGCGGCGGTGTCTCCGCCCTGGGCCGCCGCCTCCTGCTGCTGCTTCCTGGGCTGGAGGCGAAGGGGCGCCTGGCCTCATGCCTGCGGGGCGGGGGGCCGCGCCTGCCTCCGTCGCCCCGGACTAGCCGGGGGCGCTGGCCATGGCCGAGGCGGGCGCTGAGGAGACCGGCGGCGGCGGCGGCAGCCAAGGGCTGAGGGCAGCGGCGGTGGCCGGCGCAGGTGAGAGAAGGGCGGCGGGTTTCGCGCCTTTTGACGGGTAGGACTAGATGACCCCTGGGGGTCCTTCCCGAGCCTGTAGTTCAGCGAGGCCAGCTGAATGTGGAGGAGGCGGGAGGCGCGGTTGCCTCTCTTCCCCAGGCATTTAATTGAGCGGCTTTAAAATATCCCAGCCAGGGGGTTTGCGGGGAAAGAAAGCGCCGCCAGGCAAGAGCCGGACTCGGGGCAACTGGGCCGAATTCCCCTCTCCCCCCTCAGCCCCCAAAGAAGCGGAGACGCGCCCGAGGGATGGGAGAAGAAGCGAAAGGGGGAGCGGGATGCGAAACTTCCTCCGCCGCCTCTGCGCTTCGCTACCGCGACCTTGATTTCGCCTGCCCTACTTTCGCAGCATGTGCGGGATCTGGCTGTCGGACGCGTACATTTCCAATCTGTCCGGCTGGTCTTCGTCGCGCAGAGAACAAACTTGCTGCCCGCCTCCCTTTCCACTTCAATTTTCTCCAAATGACTTTTTCCCCTCTCGGAAAAAGCGGGAGAATAGGAAGAGGAACCTGCAGCGATGCTTTAGGAATCCCCTCTGGAGCTTTTAAAATGTGTCCTGGTGGAACTCCAGCTTTCTGAAATGACATCGGTTGGATACATAAACTAATACTTGTTGTGTATTTTATGTTTGACAGAGGAGGTTAAAATCAGTCCCAATTTGGGTGTGATTTCTACATTGTTTAACTGAAATATTGGGATGCATTAAATGCTGCTAAATGCAGTCCAGATGCACTTTTCTGTGAATAGTCTATAGAATTATAGATATATGCAGATGGATAAATCGTTTTATCATTTGGCTGGAGCTGTTCTGTAATCGGAGTCGCATATCCTTGGAGGTCCTGATTCTTGGTTTACAATATGCTGCAATTTTATCTACAGTTAATTTTAAAATATGTTTTTACTCCCTAGCTTTGTAATAATTTTGTATGTGTCAAGATAATTTTTTGCCATGCTGCTGTACTTTAGGTTATGGATTATTTTTGTGTATATTAATATCCCTTGTTCTTTAAATCTGAGGGTCAAGTGATATATATAGAACAATGTTAAAGTGTATAGCTTCCTTCTTAACACTTCAAAGTTGTCTGTTGCCAAAATTTAAATCTAGAAAGGTATATGCTAATTTGAGACGGTTTTCTGTTGTTGTCATTTCTATTTTACTTCACACTAGAGAAGTAGCATATCTACCGTAAGTTCTGTCTTCAGAAAGTAGGTCAAGTCCTATCTTGTTTCGAGGCTGGTGTTTTCCTTGCAAAGTTTATGACTGGATTGTTTAATTTTCCAGTTTTCACCTATTAAGAAATAGTTATAAAAAAAAAACCAGTATAGGCCATGTTACTGATCTCCAGGAAAAAATCCAGCTCCTAAAACGTACTGGATCTTTCTACACCCTCCTTTTCTGATGCTGAACAAGGTGGATAAGCTAGAGCAGTGTTTCCCAACCGGTGTTCCGCGGCACACTAGTGTGCCGCGAGATGTTGCCTGGTGTGCCGCGAGATGTTGCCTGGAGGGAGGCGGGCGACTCCAAAAAAGGTTGGGAAACACTGGTTTCTCTTTCAAAAAGGAAACGTGGGTTAAAGCGGTGACGCCGCCTCCCACTCACTTTCCTGCTCTGGCTTCCCTAACAGTTTTCCGAGTTGCGTCACTCGATCCAGCCCCCTTTTCCACATGTGACATGGGGCTGGAGGGAGGGAAAGAGGGCTTTACGTCGCGCACAAAGGCAGCCTCCTAGAAGCGCTCTGGGCCAGCGCCGTTTCGCCGAAGGCGCCGGAGGACCCCCACCCTCAGCTCCTTCAGAAAGGAAGCCCCGCCCCTCGGCTCCCTACGCCGCCAGGCAGCTCAGCTGACTGACGAGGACGTTCTGCGGCGGCGGCCGCCGCACAACCACCGCAGTTGCTGGCAGCGTCCGCAGCGCAATAAGTAACAGCGCCTGGTGCTGCCAACTCTTTCTCTCTCCCGCCCCGCCCCAAGCTCTCGCGCGCCCCGCGTCAACATCGCCGCGCGCAGCTTCCCGAGCTCGAGGCCAGCCGCTGCACGCACGCGCCGGCTCGTCATCGGCTCCGGTTGTTGCCTTTCTCCGCCGAGGTCGGTGGACCCCGAGCCTAGGCTTCCTTCCCGCACCCCGCTTTCCGAAGACCGCACACCAGTTGGGCCAGTAAATATTCCCCTCCCGTGACTGGAGCAGAATAGCCCTTTCTCTTCTTCCCCAACCCTTGTCGTTGGAGGAGTTCCTCAGTCCCTCGCTTTGCTGCCTCCCCCCCCCCCAAAGCTTGGAGGTTCCCCGGCAAGGGGGAGGGAAAAATTGAAAGTTACACTTTCCTGCGTCCCTCCCGGTGTGACGCTGCGCGCTGACATCACGGGGCTGTAATGGTGGTGTGCCTCGAGATTTTTTTCATCAAACAAGTGTGCCTTTGCCCAAAAAAGGTTGGGAAACACTGAGCTAGAGCAAGGATGGGGAATTATTTTGGGCTCTGTGGCTGTGGGACGCGGGTGGCGCTGTGGTCTAAACCACTGAGCCTTGGGCTTACCAATCAGAAGGTCAGTTCGAATCCCCGCGACAGGGTGAGCTCCCGTTGCTCGGTCCCAGCTCCTGCCAACCTAGCAGTTCGAAAGTACGTCAAAGTGCAAGTAGATAAATAGGTACCGCTGAGGCGGGAAGATAAATGGCATTTCCGTGCGCTGCTCTGGTGTCGGTGTTCCGTTGCACCAGAAGTGGCTTAGTTATGCTGGCCACATGACCCGGAAGCTGTCTGCAGACAAACGTCGGCTCCTTGGCCTATAGAATGAGATAAGTTCCGCAACCTCACTAACGGCCAGGGGTACCTTTACCTTTATATTTTAAAGATCGTCTTCCATGAACATGTTTTAACAACGAGTCCGTAAGTGAATGTGGAAGCCAATTTCTGGTTCCACATGTTCTTCCACAGTGGGGACATAGGTTTCTAGGTGGGAGCTGATCGTGGTGAAGGTTTGCCACATGTGCCTTCCTCTCAGCACGTTTCTCCCTTTCGTCCTGAGTTCTAGCGTCTTCAAAGTCCATGACACCTTTGGTAAAGGCTGTTCTCCAATTGGAACACTAGCAGGCCAATGTTTCCCAGTTGTTGATGTTTATACTACTTTTTTTGGATTTGCCTTGACAGTCTTTAAACTTCTTCTGTTGACCACCAGCATTTCACTTTCCAATTTTAACTTCAGAATAGAGTAGTTGCTTTGGAAGACGATCATTAGGCATGACCAGTCCAACAAAGTTGATGTTGAAGAATCATTTCTTCGTGATCTTTGCTAAGTTCACTGGCATTAGTTTGCCTGTCTTCCCAAGTGATATGTAAAATTTTTCGGAGACACTGTTGATGGAATCTGTCGAGGAGTTGGAGATGGCGTTTAAAAGTGGTCCGTGTTTCATAGGTATACAATAAGGTTGGTAGTACTATAGCTTTGTAAACAAGTATTTTGGTTTCCATGCAAATGTCCCAGTCATCAAACACTCTGCCCTTCAATCGGGAGAAACCTGCACTCAGCGAGCTGAGGCAATGCTGGAGTTTGGCATCAATGTCGGCTCTTGTGGAAAGGTAACTTAAAGTCATCAACATTTTCCAACATTACACCACTGAGTTGGATTTGTCGTGCTGCAGATGGGTTTTTTGTGCTTGTTGGTGCAGCACTTTGGTTTTTGGATGTTGAGCATAGGCCAAGCTTTCCGTAGGCTTCTGCAAAGATATTTAGGATGGTTTGGAGGTCATCCTCTGAGTGTGCACACACTACGCTGTCACCAGCATATTGAAGCTCTATGATGAAAGTTATGGTAACCTTACTCTTTGCTTTCAGCCTGCTCAAGGTAAAGAGCTTTCCACCTGTTCGATATGATTTTTACCCCAGTGGAGAGTTTCCCTTCGACAATGTGTAGCATCATGGCAATGAAAATAATAAATAGGGTTGGGGCGATAAAACCCTGTGTAGAGGAGTGGTGGCTGTAGCAACAGAGAAGGCCAGCGGTCTGGTTTGTGCAGTGAGATGATGCTTTAGCCTGCCATTGGCCCTCCCACAAATCCCATAAATAGTTTTCTTTTAAATTTAAACCATAAAGATACAGGGAATATACAGAGTGGTTGTCACAAACATGTTTGCACAGAGCAACACGCTTGGAGAGGTGTATAGCTGGAGTATTTTCGGCATAAGCTTTATACAGTGGTGCCTCGCAAGACGAAATTAATTCGTTCCGCAAGTTTTTTCTTCTTGCGAGTTTTTCGTCTTGCAAAGCACGGTTTCCCATAGGAATGCATTGAAAATCAATCAATGCGTTCCTATGGAGATCGTCCGTGGACAGAGGGGAAGCGCCGCACACCTTCCCCTCTGTCCCCGGACCTGTTTAAAGCAAGGGGCGCCGGGGAGAAGATTGCTTCTCCCCGTTGCCTGCCCCGCAATCTCCGGGGACAGAGGGGAAGGCGCGCGCGCCTTCCCCTCTGTCCCCGGACCTGTTTTAAAGCAAGGGAACGGGCAGCGGGGAGAATCGCTTTTCCCCGTTGCCGCCCCTTGGTTCAAAATTGCGGGGCTGGCAATGGGGAGAAGCGATCTTCTCCCCGCCGCCCCTTGCTTCAAAAGAGGTCCGGGGACAGTGGGGAAGACGCGCTGCACTTCCCCGCTATCCCCGGAGCTTGCGGGGCAAGCTTCATTTTGCGAAGCAAGCCCATAGGGAAATGCGTCTTGCGAAGCGGCTAAGAAAACAAAAAACTCCTTTGTCTAGCGAGTTTTTCATCTTCCGAGGCGTTCGTCTTGCGGGGTACCACTGTATTTCCTATTCTGTTATCACATCTCATTTGGAACTTAGAGGAACAAGGGTGATAAGTGAAGAAATTGTTACTCTTCTGAAAACTTAAATATAGTGAAATGTCTCTTATGAGTACTTTCTAAAACTCCATTATTGCCCTTTCACAATCTCTACCTCCCCCCCCCGCTCTCCTGCCATATTAAATGCCAAATAGCAGTGCCCTTGTATATGAATGTATTTATACAAATAGGTAAATGTGGAATAGATTTGAACAATAAAGAACTATTTGTTTACAACTCATCACTAAAACCTTATGCACATAATCATTAGTAATGTATTTCAGATGGGAGTTTTACAGCAGATCTGTTCAGATGCTCATGCTTGGAAAAAATCAAGTTATAAATAGTTAAAAAGCAAGCAGTGTATTCAATTGAGATGGTTATTTATTAAAACCACATAATAATTACAGGATTTTTTTTCTTTTTCATTTTTTAGAAAAAAGAATTTGAAACTCCCACTCAGCCATGAAGCTCGCTTTGCGCCCTTGAAACAGTCACTTACCTTAACCTACCTCACAGAGTTGTTGGAAGGATAGAAAGGGAATGAGAACCATAAAAAGCGCCTTGATCTTTTTCAACAGCAATCCATTTAAGCATTTAATACCAGCGGCACCAACCTTACCCCCTTATCCCCCCAACTACAGTAATCACTTCTCCCTGCATATTGCTTCCATGATGAACATAATGCTCCCCACCTCTCTGTCCCACTGCGGCCTTTCCCGGGGGGGGGGGGGGGACATACCCAGAAATTGGAGAACAACACTCCACTTGTGAAGCATACAGTGAATATTTCTTTCTTTCTTTCTTTCTTATAAGATATTTATTGAAATTTTCAAAGTATTACAAAATAAAAATATAAAAATAAGAAAATACAAAATAAAAATGGTTAAAAACAACTCATTCTTTCCATTACTTATTTTTCATTAGCTTGTTTCCCGGACCTCCTCACGCCTCCCTTTTTTGTATTCCAGTTCAGTTTGTTGGTTCAGCAAATCCTTACCCTCTTTGTTTATCCTAGTCTTTAATCTTAAAATATTGTAACGTTAAATTTTTACCTATTAATAATCCATTTTTCATATTCCATTATAGTATTACAGCTGAAACCACTTAATTTCTATCCAACATCACTCTAACATTTGCAGAGTTTTCAGTTTGCATGTGCTTTTTCTGTTTCTTTGCAAGGGTGGAAGATTCTTTAGCACTCACCCACATTTACTCTGTAGTAGAATCAGCAGGTAATAATTTAAAGGGAGTACCTGATCTCAAATGGAGATTACAAGATTGGCTAAAAACACTGAAAGCAGCCAGTCTGGTTTATCTCACAATAATCATTTAGGTTAAGACTTGTCTACATAGCAGTTAACGCCAAAGTTTAGGGACATTGCCATTCAAATAGTGTGTGCGCGCCACATCACGTGATTGATTATGAGGGATGGGGCTTACTTGCCCCCCCTATTTTATTCAAGTTTTATTCAATACATGTGTATTCTTTGTACCTCCTTCTTGGCACCCCTGCCTGTTGGCAGATTAATATTCTGCAAGGTGTGGATAAGAATGTATGGGTAAAAAAAAATTCCCATTAACAATTCTGCAGAACGTTGTGATCTGTTGTAGATACAGGGTGTAAAAAAAAATAGGTCATTCAGGGATGCCTGGATTTGAGTCACAGTAATCTGTTTACTTTCCCTAAAACGGAAGCACAATTGGCCGTAATATTTACTGCAATATTCCAAGCTTAAACACCTACAGCAGTGGGTGGTGAACCTTTTTGTTGCTTACCAGCTATCACAAGGGTGCTAGAAGGTATGTTAATAAGGCAAATGCTGTAATGGTCTTAAGTACTTTATTTGTTCATTATATTGAAGTGCTGAGAGTAAGAGCTTCATTCACGCAAGCAAGGCATGCTCAGTCCATTTTAGCCTTACCATTTTCCACATCATTCAAGTTGCTGCATATTTCTAATGAATTATAATTCTCAATCTTCTCTTTACATGCAAATATAGTTGCTTGTACTGTGAGAGAACAGGTGCAAATTAAGAAGTATCTGATTATTTAGTCAAGTTTCTTTCCCTCATGTTTATTTGACTCCATCCTCTGATTAACTACTTGATCATGCAAATGAAATAGGTAAATGTTGAAGCAAGATAAGGAAGGGGCAGTTAATCTGGGAAACTGTGTGTAAGCAGGTCTATCATTAGCATTCATATGTGTAATGAAAAATAAATGTTAGTTTTTAAGTTTGCCCAGGACTCTTCATTGCTGTCTTTTTTTTTAATGAAATTTTTATTGGTTTTTCAACATTTATATAAACACATACAATACACAAAACAAACAAACAAACAAACAAACACATACACACACAAGTATAGTTTCAAATCTTTTTTCCCCCGTAAACCTTACTTCAGCGACTTCCCCGTACCTCCCCTTTCTGCATCCCTATTTCCAAATTTATTTCAGCAAATCCTCCCCCTTACATTTATCTAATTTTCCCTTGTTCTTCTCTTTTACTTGATCTTTTACAGCTGTAATCCCCTTTTTTCTATAACTTCAACATTTTAACACTCATTAATTTTACAATATTTCTTGAGATAAATTTTGAATTTCTTCCAATCTTCTTCCGCCGTCTCTTTCCCTTGGTCTCGGATTCTGCCAGTCATTTCAGCCAGCCCCATGTAGTCTATCACCTTCATCTGCCATTCTTCCAGAGTGGGTAGATCCTGTGTCTTCCAATACTTTGCGATGAGAATTCTTGCTGCTGTAGTAGCATACATAAAAAAGTCCTATCTTTCTTTGACACCAGTTGGCCGACAATGCCCAAGAGAAAGGCTTCTGGTTTCTTGGGAAAAGTACATTTAAGTACCTTTTTCATTTCATTATATATCATTTCCCAGAACGCCTTAATCTTCGGGCACGTCCACCAAAGGTGGTAGAAAGTACCTTCAGTTTCATTACATTTCCAGCATTTATTATCGGGCAAATGGTAGATTTTTGCAATCTTGACTGGGGTCATGTACCACCTGTAAATCATTTTCATAATATTCTCTCTTAAGGCATTACATGCCGTAAATTTTATACCGGTGGTCCACCTTCATTGCTGTCTTTTGCAGCAAAACCACTGCTTCCCCTAGATGTGTTTTGCTGTTGTAATAAAGTCATTGTGAACATGAAGAAAGCATGAAGACTCTTATGTGGCCTTATATGCAGAGAGTTTAGGTATTCATTCTGGGTTGGAAAACCTTTTATCTGTAGTTGCAGTGTATTTTGTTAATTATTTTTAAATGTTTTTGATTATTTATTTCAGTATTTCCTGTAAAGTGCTTAGATATTTTATTACAATCAAACAGTATATACATTTTGTTAATTAGGTAAGTAAACTTAGGCATTCTGTGAGGGGTTGCATGACAGACAGACAGACATTTCTTATTGAGTTGTGGTATGCACAGCATAGTGTGGAGAAGAAAAGGCCAGGTGTTTAAAATGATGTGAATGCTTCAGGCAGTCACTTTTCCGTAGCCATTGTAGGTTGGGTTTGCAGCAGCAGGAGTTATATGGAAAGTTATACTAAAAGCTAATCCTCTTTCAGATCCTTTTCAACCAGCTCTGGAAGGGATTGTACTTTATCTAACGGCCTGGGAGTGATATTAGGTTTGTCATTCTCTTAAGGGTCAAGTAATTTTGGTGGCACAAAGAAACTTCTGTCATTTGACAGGTTCATATGCTAATGGCAACCTCTCCTAGACTGAGCTAGCCTAGCCACAGTTATATTTGCCTTGGTAACTGATATGAGGCTGCTTTTGAAGACAGTTCAGAAACTGTAGATAGCCCAGAACACTGTTCCTAGGCCGATAATGGGAATTAGGTGAAGAGAAAATAATTTGTGTTTATTGCAACAAATCTACCGGCTTCCAGGGACTTTCTGAGCTCAGGTCCAAAGTGCTTGTCATAACCTTTAAAACCCTACACAGCTTTGGATCCAAATATTTGTTGGACTGCCTTTTTCTGCATCAGACTATGTATTCCTTAAGATCATTATTTAAGGCCTTTCTCCTTGTGCCTCTGCAGCCTGATGTGTGGCAGAGAGCAAGCCTTTTTTTGGTAGTGCCACACCTTTAAAATACTCTCTTAAAGGAGTTCCACCTAGAGACTGCATTACTATCATTAAGGGCTTGACCACACTTTCGCTTGTCCAGTGCCTAGAAAGAATGGGTCCAAATGACTTTCTGTGTTTTCTAGGCACAGGTCCAAGCACTTTTGCCTTTACCTCACCACTTCCCCCCTGGAAAACTGCTCTTCAGTGCTAAATTGGAGCAAATGTCAATCCAGAGAAAACCCAATTGACATTTATTCATCAGCGGGTTTTCCCCAGGGAAAATGGAAGTGTGTGGATGAATCCTTAGTCACCAGGCAATCTGTTTTCCTAGGCTTAAAGGACTGTAAACATTCTTTAACTTAGTGAAGATTCGTTTTACCCATATACTGTAGTTAAATTGTCTGGCGATGTTTTAGTTTCTTTTTAATTTCCCGTATTAGTTTGTATTTATTATTGTTGTTATTGTTGTTATTATTTTAAGTTTTACTTCTTGCTTCTTATACCATGGTTAGCAGCTACCCTAAGAGCATAAATCTTTGTTGACGGTGTGGGACATAAATTATGTAAATGGACAGATTGATTGACACAGAATTAAGAAGCATGTTTGTCATGGGGGAGCTCCTCTTTTGTATCAAGGTTATTCATGGATTTAGGTCAGCAAATTTTTTCATTTCTGTCTAGATTGGTCGGAATACAGTACATACAAAATCACTCTGTCTCAACTTTGGCACTATTTTACTATTTGCAGATAATTTTCAGATGGAAGGAAACCAGTGTGTTGCCTCTGCGTTCTCAAGCCTTATGACTTCTATATCCCAGCCTGTCACTGCCAACTCAAGTAATACATTTGGAGTGGACTTTCCAAGAAAACGCAAAGGAAGTGATTCTGATAACCAGTAAGTTGGGGGGGGGGTTAATTTCTGCCTCACTGTAGTATAATAATACTGGATTTGTGTTAGACCTATAGTTGCTAGTGTGTGTGTACATGTTATGCATCTAACGCATCTATTTTGGGAGATATTTTTGTGTATATTCAGGAGCTACATACTAAACACATGACAGAACAGTGATAATGCATTTTCAGCTTCTTGTGCTTCCAGTTCCTATTCACACCTTTATTAATCTACCATGACATATTCTGTGCCTGGAAAAGTCTGTTCTTTTCTGTGCTTCATGCCATTTCCAACTAGCTGCTCCTTGTAAACTTCTTCAAATCCCACAGTTCTCAATAATTTTCCTAAACCAACATACATTTCCATATTTTACTCACACTGTCTGCTCTCATTCCTTTTTAACATTTTTACCTCTTATCTGTTCTTTCCAAGAATATAATTTGATACTTTCCTGATATTTTGAAATAATAAAACAGCAGGGCTGGAAATCAACAACTGAAAACATTATAGGATTTAATTGGAGGGGATTACATATTTTAAAACAACAGCAACAAATATTTAACCTAAAAACCATTAGATTTGGTACCAAGATTATCCTACTGAATGAAGCCTATCCGAAGGAGGGTATCGGAAAGCTCAGCTGTTTCAGGTGGCCTCCATGATGTAATGAAATTTATTCCTACTTTCCATTTGTCTAGTGTAGATTCTTCTTGCCACAGATGGTCTCAGTGAGTTAACACTATGATTTTTTTTATGTACATCTTTATCTTTTCCAACAATGGCATCTTACCTCATCCGATACACCATGCTGCTTCTATTTAGATTTTCCATAGAGTTGTTGAAAATCTGTTTCTGAACTACTAACTCCTATCTGAGCTCTCTAAAGTGCTTTTCATAATATCTCTTCATAATACTAAAAGTTGACATACCAAAAGTTTTTAAGCAGAGGTTGGATGGCCATCTGTAATGCATTCTTCATCTGAGATTCCTGCACTGCATGGGGTTGGACTAGATGACCCTTGGGTCCCTTCCAACTCTTAAGATTCTATGACAGTACCCACTTTCTGAATGTGAGCATCTTTCAAATACTTTCTTGTTCAAGTTGGTTATGGCATCAGGGATATTTACCACAATCTTTAGTGTACTATATTATAAGAATTGCTGGGAAGTTGCACATCATTTTAAATTGCCAGATGATTAAAAGTAATTAACAAAAAGTTATGTCGTGACAGATGTGATAAGGGAAAATGTCTATTAATTGTCAGGGTATTCTGCTATGGCTATAGCAAGGCCCAAATTGATTGTACTGGGTGGGGAACCAGTGGCATGGGCATGGGTGTAGCCCAGGGGGGCAGCTGCCTCCCCTAGATCAAATAAAACAATGGTCAGTTAGTTAAGTATTTCAAATCATGTTGGTTCTGCCCCCCTAACAAAAATTGTGGCTACATCCGTGGGTATGTGGGCTGCATCTGGTCAACACAGCCTTTCTGTTCAGCCTACTCACTTTCCAAGGCTCCACCCCCTCATTGTCTCATGCTTCGGATGCCTGCTGCAGTTAGTTCACCAGCTGTCAGCATGTTCCCTTACTCAGGGAAGTAGCCATATCCGGGCATTCCTTTCTGTGCTAGGAAGCACTCATACATGCCCAGGTGCCCTGGGGAGTATTCAGCAGCATGCAGCCTTTCCCAAAAGTGCCCAAGTATTTCAAGAACCAGTCAGCTCCTCTCACTTCTCCCAAAGTGACAATCCCCTCTTTGGAGGCATCTTCAACAAGAAATAGTGGGGACTCTAGTTACAGGGTGGGATTCTTGCAGGAAAAGTCAGGCCAAAGAGTAATTGCAGGAAAAGAGATGCTCCATAATTCCAGTGCGGGAGGAGAGGAAAAGGAGAGAGAGGGGGGGGGAGGCATAAAGTTGGGAGGGAAAACAGAGATTGAGATGCAGGAAGTGAAAGGAGAAGCGAGATGTCTCTTCTGTGGAGCTGTGGATTTGGGAAGTTTGGAGAGATGGAGCTGGGTGGAAGGAAGCTGAATGTTATGCAGAAGTAAGTGGCGTGTGTATGTGCCTGAAAATGTACAGTATTTCTGTAACTGGATTTGTTTTGCACTGTATACTTTTTTGGGTTTCGTCCTGCATATGTCCCCCCACCCAAGTTTACACATGTGGGGAACACAGCCCTTAGACTGAAATGGGGTCCCTACTCCTGCAGTACGTGAAATAACTTTGACTACAGTTGCCCTGGGCTGTTTCAGGCTGCAGCACAATCTTTAGTACATCTTCACCCCATAGCCACAAAAACCAAGGAAAACTCTTGGAATCACATTAAAGTGGTACTTCAGGTTATGAACTTAATTCATTCTGGAGGTCCGTTCTTAACCTGAAACTGTTCTTAACCTGAAGCACCACTTTAGCTAATGGGGCCTCCCACTGCCGCCGTGCCGCTGGAGCACAATTTCTGTTCTCATCCTGAAGCAAAGTTCTTAACAAATTTCTGGGTTAGCGGAGTTTGTAACCTGAAGTGTCTGTAACCCAAGGTACCACTGTACTGGAATGCAGTCTTCTATGACTGGTGTTCAGGGGTAAAGAAGAAAGGCATTTTTCTTTTCTTTTTTGGCGTTCTTATGTGTCCCAGGTCTCTGCTGTAAGAAGAGTAAGGAAAACTCAGCATGATTTTCTATTGTAATTGTTTTTCATTCTTGATTTTGATGTCTTCTAAATAGTATAACTTCTCTTTTCTCTAGGTATGCATGTGATGTTGATGATCTCCAGAGCAGGTATAATGCCTTAACGAACTAACAAGCAAATAGATAAATACAGTACAGTATTTTTGAATACCATGCTCAGAAGAGTTAAAGTGGTGGTTAAATGTATATTTGTGTTTCTACAAATTCAAAATGCTCATCAAGATCACTTACAGACTAAATGTAAAGAACTTTCCAGAAATATAGTGTAGTTACGTAAAACAGTGTTTCTGCTTCAGATAAAATGGCTAGTATTCCTTGTTTGGCTAGTAGAGTTAACACTGAATTTGAGAACTGAGTAGACTGCTGAACTCCATTTACAGGGTATAAAATAATCCAAGAAGATCCACCTGAGTCAGTGGAAGATCCCACAGAGCCTGGCATATCCCTAGTTCTCGTGCATGTGTACTGGTTGGTGCAGGCTTTAATTTGTTTGCTTGAGGGGTCATGGTAGTTTTAAGAGGATAAAGTCTTAACTTTCATTTGTTAGTGTTAATTTTAGATTTAATCCTAGATAATGTTTAGGTGTGTGTATACATACATATATACTTCTGTAATTTAAACTTGAAAAAATGTCAAAAACTATAAATAAGAGGTTTTGACAGTCATTTATTTATCCCCCATGAATACTCAGCCCCTACTTATATTTGTATATCAATATTTTCTCCCATCTCTAGTTATTAATTGCAGAAATCAGTATGGTTCTTTCTGCGTTCTCTTGCTGTTCATATAATAACTTTGCAACATGTTATATGGAGTTCAACTTGTTTTTATTAAGTACCCTGCACAAGATATGTCTTCTGCACTCTTTTTAGGGAGGCTCATAGCCAGACAGAGAAACGAAGAAGAGACAAAATGAATAACCTCATAGAAGAACTATCTGCTATGATACCTCAGTGCAATCCAGTGGCCCGTAAAGTGGATAAACTCACAGTATTAAGAATGGCTGTGCAGCACTTAAAGTCATTGAAAAGTGAGTTAAGAATGGTATAAAATATCCTGTTTTAAGTGTAAAAAAGGTGTACACCAGGGCAGAGTGACTTCCACAAATAGAAATACTACAGTGTCCTATATAGGACAGATTGAGTGCCCAGCTAATGCTTTCTTTGCTTGCAATATCTTTTGAGCAAGCTGCCTCTCTGTAAGGCATGAAAAGTGTCCTGGCAAGTTATACTGTGCACTGACACAGCAATCCTTGCTTTTATTGCTGTTGAAAGAGACCATTGGATTTGATGTTAAATTTAGAACAGTTTTCCACTGCTTTAAGTATTTATGAAAACGGAACCTGAAATATGTTAATACTGTTATTATTATTATTATTATTATTATTATTATTATTATTATTATTATTATTTTATTTATACCTGACCCATCTGACTGGGTTTCCCTAGCCACTCTGGGCGGCTCACAGCATATATCGAAACATACAAAAACATCAAACATTAAAAACTTTGCTAAACAGGGCTGCCTTCAGGTGTCTTCTGAAAGTCAGATAATTGTTTAATTCCTTGACATCTAAAGGGAGGGTGTTCTACAGGGAGGGTGCGACTACTGAGAAGGCATTCTACCATTTTCTTCTCTATGTTTTTATCTGTTTAAGACTTAAAATTTGCTCTCTGTGGGTCATGGGTAGGTAAACTAAGGCCTGGGGGCCGGATCCGGCCCAATCACCTTCCATATCAGGCCCGCGGATGGTCCAGGAATCAGTGTGTTTTTACATGAGTAGAATGTGTCCTTTTATTTAAAATGCATCTCTGGGTTATTTGTGGGGCCTGCCTGATGTTTTTACATGAGTAGAATGTGTGCTTTTATTTAAAATGCATCTCTGCGTTACTTGTGGGGCATAGGAATTCATTCTTTTTTTCCTTTCATAATATAGTCCAGCCTCCCACAAGGTCTGAGGGACAGTGGACTGGCCCCCTACTGAAAAGGTTTGCTGACCCCTGCTGTGGAAGAGTATGGAAAAAAGAGTTTTCCATACTCTTTTGTCTCAGCTTTCACTTGCAAACCTTTATGACCAGTTTGCATTTTTAAAAGTGAAAATGCCAAACAAGTCTTGTTGTGTGAGCATATTTGTGGGGTGTTTTCCCGCTAGTAAATCAATGACTTGGTGTGAAATCTCTTTATCTGCCTTTGGTCTCCTTTTAGAAATTAATTTATCATTTATCATTTTGCAGGTTCTTCTAATTCTTACTCAGAAGTCCGCTACAAGCCTTTTTTTTTACAAGATGATGAACTTCAACACTTAATTCTTAAGGTAAGTAAAGAAAGGTCAGGAATTGAGTGTTATTTCAACAGTAATTGCTTCATACTGGATTATTAACTTTCTTTGCCTTTCTCCAAGACAACCTCAAGATGACTGATACTGATATATTAATCAAATATAATAATACATTAAGAACTATTAAAAGCTACTTCCAGGTGGTTCAAGCTGCTGCCCCTCTCCTCATTCTACATGTAAACTGAAGAGGGCATGACAAGTTTTCTATCATTTCTGCTGTCTCACAAACAAATCATCCTCCAAGATTGACTTCTTCAAATTGGATCTTTGTGGTGACAATATGAATTTTAATGTTTTTAATCCTCTGGAAGGGAGGGACATAAACACACCTGAACCAGACCAGAAATGGAACATCCTCTCTATTATAGAGACACAACACCATGCTCACCATTGCCTGGGCTGAAGGTTTCTTCAGGCTCTCTGGGCCTTGGAGAGCCTGCTCACTCACCTCTCTGTTTCTTAGGGCCTGAAGTATTCTAGCGGGCTGCCATACAGGGCACTCTTCTCTGCTCAGGATTCTGAAGGTCTAGCCATAACAGATGCGTTAACCGTAGACCTTCTGGCCACCTACAGATTAACTGAGCACTGCAGCATGAAGGACGTACTCTGCACAGCAATGGTGTCTCCTCCAGTTTTAGTCCTCACATAAGTGCATTGCAAACCCTCCCCCCCCTCCCCATTTATTTGAATGACTTGGTTTAATTCCAATCTGTGCTTTTCTTGCCCTCTAAAATTGTTCACTGTTTTCCTGGTCCAGTTTTGGGTTCACACAATAATCCCTATTTCATATTCCGACTTTATTTTACATTCATATATATGTTCATATTGTACCAGATCCAGGAGCTCTTGGATGAAACGATTTTCTAGATCCATTTGAATCAGTGTTAAGGCCTGGCTTTGGTACAGAAACTGCTTTGGTTGCCCTTTATTATTACCTCTGTTGGGAGAGAGAAAGGGGAAATGTGTTCCTGTTAATTCTTCTTAACTTCTCAGTGGCTTTTGATACCATCGAACATGGTATCCTTCTGGAGCAGATGCCTGAGTTAGGGGTGTGTGGCATCACTTTGCGGTGGTTCCAGTCCTACTTAAATGGCCATTCCCAGAGGGTGTTGCTTGGGGAGTGCTTTTCAGCCCTCCGGAGCCTTCAATGTGGGGTTCCTCAGGGCTCCATCCTATTCCCTATGCTGTTCAACATCTACGTGAAACTGCTGGGTGGGGTTATCCAGAGGTTTGGAGTACATTGTCAGCTGATGGCACTCAGTTCTGTTTCTCCTTTACATCTGCAGGTGAGGCAGTGGAAGTGCTGGGCAGGTGTCTTGGATGAGAGCCACCAAACTGAAACTCAGTCCAGATAAGACTGGGGCACTGTTAGTGGGCGGTTCCCTAGAGCAGATGGCTGGGAGGATGCCTGCTCTTGACAGGGTTATACTTCCTCTGAAGGAGCAGGTTTATAGCTTGGGCGTACTCCTGGGACCTTTGCTATCACTTGAGGCTCAGGTGGCCTCAGTGGCGCAGAGTGCCTTCCATCAGCTTTGGCTGGTGGCCCAGCTACACCCATATCTGGACAGGAATAGCCTAAATACTGTTGCCTATGCTCTGGTAACCTCAAGGTTAGATTACTTCAATGCATTCTATGTAGGGCTGCCTCTGAAGATGGTTCGGAAACTTCAGGTAGTGAAGAAGTCAGTGGCCAGGTTGCTCACCAGGGAGGGCAAGATGGTTTGAGCATATTACACTGATCCTTGTCCAACTGCACTGGCTACCAGTTAGTTTCTGGGCCCAGTTCAAAGTGCTGATTTTTATTTATAAAGCCTTAAATGGCTCAGGACCACAATACCTCAAGAACCGCCTCTCTCCATATGAACCTACCCAGACTCTGAGATCATCTTCTGAGGCCCTTTTTCATGTGCCGCCTCCAAAAGAGGTCTGCAGGGTGGCAACACAAGAACAGGCCTTCTCTGCAGTGGTTCCCCGTTTATGGAATGCTCTCCCCAAGGAGGTTTACCTGGGGCCTTCATTATACACCTTTAGGTGCCAGGCAAAAATGTTCCTCTTTAACCAGGCCTTTGGTTGACTGACATTCAATGTCCTTTTAAAATGTGTTGGTGTGGGGGAATTACTGAGTTGTTCTTTTTTATTTATTTGTCTTTTGTGGTTTTATATTGTGCTTTTATCCTGTGAACCACCCTGAGACTTGCAGTTATAGGGCAATATCCAAATTCAATCAGTCAATCAATCAATCAATCAATCAATCCATACTTTGATAAGACACCAGATATGTCATCTGACTCCCGTATGGTATTCCTGTGCCACATCACATGTATTATAGTCATCCCTTCAATGTCATCAGTTGTATGTTGACCAAACCTCTCTGGCAGAGGGAATGGAGACTTCCAATTCTGTCCCTGCCTAATGCTTCCCAGGTCAAGTCTTTGGAGAGAACAGAATATAGAATCCTGTATACCACAAAATATATAAATCCTCCCAGATATTGGTTTTAATGTATGTGCTCATTCTGATCCTGGTGGATTCAGTGGGTTTACCATATCAGTTGATTCATTAGTTGAATGCTTATTCTGAACCAGTGACACTTTTCTTTTAACAGTGCTTTTTCAGTTAAGGTTCAGTAGAGACTTTAAGATCATGCTTCAGGTTCTGTTCTGGGGTTTGGTGCAGGTTCAAGTTCAAGTTCAGTTTGACTCCCTGCTTTAGACAATCCTGAGTTGGAACCAAGGTTCTCTTCCTAAGATAGAAAGAACCTCCCTCTGACATTGGGAGAGAAACTCTGGATCCAAGCTGTAATGATTTTAAAGATTAAAAGCCAGAATTTTGAATTGTGCTTAGAAACACACAAGGATCCAGGAAACATGTTTTTAACTAACATAATATGTTCAAATCAATGCTGCAATCTTAAATTATTAAAACTACTGTTGACATAATTTATTTTTCTGCCTCCTGAGATCTTGTTTTTTCTGCCTATAAACGTGTGTGTGTGTGTGTGTGTGTGTGTGTGTGTGTTTTCTCTCTCTCTCAATTTACAGGCTGCTGATGGGTTCCTCTTTGTGGTTGGATGTGACAGAGGGAAAATCCTGTTTGTTTCAGAATCTGTTTTCAAGATCCTTAACTATGACCCAGTAGGTGACTTTGTGTACTAAATACTGAATGTAGACAGTATTTCACAGCAAAATATTTAGAATAACAGTTTCTATAAGTATTCCTAATTGCCCTGACAAGTGCCAACCCTACACCCTTCACCATCACACATGCATTGCCATTTTTTACTTCCAGAGGTTTTTGTAAGCTGCCCTGGAGACATGGAGGACAAAGCTATTAACAGCTGCTAGCCACTGTGGCTTTGTTCTACCTCCCCTGTCAGATGCTGTATGCCTCCCAGTTTCTGGGAACTGCAGGTGGGCAAAGTACTGTTGTTCTCCTGCCCTGCTTGCTGGCTTCCCTGAGGCATCTGATTGCTAACTGAGAACATGGTGCAGGAGTAGATAAGCCATCGACCTGATCCAGTAGGTTCTTGTTGCATTTGAAGGACAGGGGATATATTCACAAAACAAATAAACACACCCTCCCCGTTAATGACTGTTGCAGGAGTTCTTCAGTCACATGTGGCTCTTCCCCATTAGTGGCTGACAGTGGACAAGCTTCACCTGCATGTTATTATAGTCGTCGTTGGCACCACCACCTAGCTGTTTCCTTACCTCTGAATTTCAGAATTGCATAATGTTATTTAAATAGTTTGCCAGCCAGTGCTCTCTGCTATAATGTGAAAATATCTGATATTGTTTAAATGCAGTTTTCTTTGAAAACAAACCCAAATGTTTGATTCAACAATCCATTATAGTGACTGTGAATGTGTGACAACACACACACACACACACACACCTTAGCCCTTACAGTGGAGTACTTTTAAGTACTCAGTGTTCTTCAGTATACTTGTGTCTTTTTGTTTGTGAACGAGATTTGTAATGCACAGCTTATGAGGTAACAATGTTGTGTTCCATTAGACGAGTTTGATTGGGCAAAGTCTTTTTGACTATCTTCATCCAAAGGATGTTGCCAAAGTGAAGGAGCAACTTTCATCTTCAGATGCTTCTCCCAGAGAAAAGCTAATAGACACCAAAAGTAAGTCTTCACCTAAAATTGCTTAGATGTCATGATTTAGCTGTATGTACATATAGCCATGTTCCTGCAGTTCTTATTTATATGAGCTAAATCATGAGTGCTTGGTTGTACTTAATGTGGAAGACTTTAAGACAACTGAAAGTGCCCCAAGAAGCATGTTTTTTTGATAATGTCAAGAAATAATTTTAGATATGTAGCAAAATCAGTCATGTCATTTTTACCAGGCATTCTGGTTTATTGTGTGTGTGTTTAGTCAGTAGAAAAACCTGGTGTAGTCTAGCGGAGGATAAAATGCTTCACTACCAAGAATCACTGTATTTAAAAATGTTACATGCCATTCCTAATGTAATCAGATACTGTTTCTATCATATACATTATGTAACTTGTAACTGGTTTTTGTATGAGCATCCTCAGAAACCTTTTTTTTAATGTTCCTACCAAATTAGTGGTTAAAGCTATATGGAGTTCAAATTCAAACTTCAGTCATACTGTATCATCATGCATAACATTGGTTGGGTTGTAAAATAGATTGCTGCTTTCCCCCTCTTGAGTTACTTTAACCATATTTCTTCATTTTCATATTTTAATTCATCAAAGGTTTCTAAGCTATATATGCTGAAATTTCAGAAGCAATATGAAAGTATCTTGGAAGCATGTGAAAGCTGAATAGTGTTTCTATTTCACATGCCAAGTATTTTTGTGTGTTTTGTTCCTTTTTAAACTTTAAAAGCCGGTTTGCAAGTTCACACAGATTTTCAAGCTGGGTCATCATGTCGTCTGTATTCTGGTGCTCGCCGTTCATTTTTTTGTCGAATAAAGTGTATAAAAACCACAGTGAAAGAAGAAAATGAGTCCTTGCCAAACTCAAAGACGAAAGGTATTTCTAAATAAGTGAATAATATTTTATTTCAAGTGCTGTATGTGTTAAATCATAATGTGCTTGAATTATTATTGTATGATTTGAGGCTGCATTTCTGTACACATTTAAATAAAAGTTACTCCATCAAGTTTAATGGACTGACTTACAAGTACACATATGTTGGTTTGCACTGTAAGTGATGTAAAATTGTAGAATCCATGAGAATAATATGCTTCTGGAAACATGAAATGGTTTCCTGAAAGGCATTTAATAGGATTTAAGTTACCAGGACTACAGCAAATATAAAGGTTTCTCAAAAGCTGTTAAGAAATTGGGCAGAATCATTCTTTTTTAAACTTTTTTTTGCCTGAATCATTCTTTTTTTAAACGTCTGTAGAAACTTGCATACATAGGACAATGACAATATTTTTAGTAGAATATTGTACAGCTGGTTTCCTTAAATTTAACCATTTTTATTGGTTTAATTGTGAGACCACATACCTCATTTTAAAAAATGCAACTTCAACCTCAGCTTTCCCCCATTCTTACTTACCGTATTTTTCGTCCTATAGGACGTACTTTTTCCCCTCCAAAAATGAAGGCTTTCACTGAAGCTATCCGCTTTAGGAAGGCTTCAGGAAGCGATCCGCAAGCCGTGGGAGAAGTCGCGCAGCTCTCCCACGGATAGCGGAGAGCTTGCTTGCACCCAGAAGCTTGGGGTGCGCTGAGCTCAGCACGCCCCAGGCTTCGGGCTTTGCGCAGCTCTCCCATGGCTTGCGGATAGCAGCCTGTTCTGGGGGCTGGGGTCGGGGGAAGCTCGTGCTCCCCCCACCCCAGCCCCGCACCTGGGGGGGGGAAAATAATTTTTTTTCTTTATTTCCCCCCAAAAAACCTAGGTGCGTCCTATGGGGTGAAAAATACAGTACTTGTGCAAGTGTATTTCAAAATATGATCTTCTTAAAATGTTACAGCTGTGTTATTTATTTCACATGATTTGTATACCACCTGATTCTAATAAAACCTCAAAGCTATAAGAAGTGGACTTCAGCATTCAAAATACCTAAAACAATAGTTGGAAATAAATTAACTTCAATCTAAATTTATTACCCTCCTTACTTACTTAAACTTCATGTGTGTGGGATGAGTATTTCTGTGCTACATCTGTTGACTTTATTAAAGAAGAAATGGCTGTCACTAGAATCAGCATTGTATTCGGTGGTCCTGTGCTAGTTCAGTAGGGGACTGACATCCTGGCCTGCATTAATCCAGGGATAGCATTTGGGTTGTAACAAAGTTCCACTGCCGTAATCTGGATGCTTGTACAGAGTAACAATGTTCATTTTATATGAATGAGGTAGTTTTTTGGTTGCATCTTGAGGAGAGTGTTTGATCCGAACACCAAATAAATTCATTTTATCACAATTGTAACATGGACAGTTTAGTAATAATTTCAGTAGTATTTTACCAACAGTTAGGATTGAATAGATAGTTTCTGCAAGATAGGCAATTCCACACATGCATGTCCTAATGGGATTAAATAATAATAATCCTGCCTCTGTTATATCAGGGGTGGGAAAACTTTTTCAGCCGGAGGGACGCATTTCTTCTGGGCAATCTTCTGAGGGCCACATGCCAGTGAGTACAAAAGGCAGAGCAATCAATGAAAATTTCACCTTTATACACTGGACTAGTTTCTACATGCCCCCCTGCAACTCTCTCAATCCTCCATCCTGCACATTGCAGCCAGGCAAAAGCCCTTGGGAGTGTGAAGCAGGAGCAGTGAGGGATGTGGCCTGGGGAGTGTCCTTCGGGCCAGAGGACTGCAGCACTGTGTTTGGCCTCCAGGCCTGAAGTTCCTCACCCCTGTATTATATTAATAAAGCAAGTACCATTTTGGGAATTTCACTAGTTTACCTATTGTTACAATCCAGATTTTTCAGCACACTTTTCGAATGTAGACAACCACTGGTATCAGTATTTTGCAAGTCTTGTTTTGTGGTGTAGTATTGCTGAATGTACTGAGGACCCAGTGCTCTTATTTTAGAATAAATGCAGTGTGTCTACTTTATGTAGGCAGTAAGAGCTGAACAATACCCCACTGAAGCCTACTGAAGCCTACCTTTTATCTCTACCTTATCTCTCACTTCAAGTGAAATAGTGCAAGCATATTGCTATAACAGCATCTTAAGCAAGTCAGTTCCACAGAGCAGTGCATAAGATTGTGATGTTTTACCTGATATAATGCTCATTGTTTCTCACAAATAATTTGTACATGTGCCTTGCACTAAATATGGTCAAGGCTTTAGAACCAAACTATGATATATGATTCCTTCCAGTAGCACCTTAAAGACCAACTAAGTTAGTTCTTGGTATGAGCTTTCATGTGCATGCACACTTCTTCGTGCATGCACACGAAAGCTCATACCAAGAACTAACTTAGTTGGTCTTTAAGGTGCTACTGGAAGGATTTTTTTTTATTTTGACTATGGCAGACCAACACGGCTACCCATCTGTAACTATGATATATGATGTGCGTGTTTCTGGACTGTAGCATTTGAAACTGTACATGTGGGGTTCATGTTTCAATGTTCCCCATTTTGGGGAGATGAGAAACCTTTGCAATTATGCCTTTATGTATCCAAATGAAAGATAAATAGAATTTCCAATTTGTTCTCTTTCCTGATTTCCCCATATTTTTGTATCGGAGAGGGACATTAAGTTTTTAATAGGCTCAAGCTCAAAGTCCCTTCTGCACTTTATCTGGCTCAATGTAAATCATAACACTTTTGAAATCAAACAGTATTGTACTGGAAAGCAGTCTCTATTACTAAACTATTAAATTTTCTTCTTATATGTAAGAACACGTTTTTATTGCCAACACCTATGACTTACCTTCTCAAATCATTTGTAAGATTAGAAGTACGCTTCCACAGGTAAGCCAAACCTAAACAGTGTTTTTTTAAAAAAATATATAACAAATTGACACTACAGCCTTGAATTTAATAATTGTTTAGCTCATGCCTTTAGGTTAGTGCAAAATGTAGCTTCTGATGATTTTAGAAAAGAAATTGAAAAACTGTTTTGTGTTTGTAATAAATTAGATCTTAAAAAGTACTGTACTGTTCATTGCACCGGGTATCTGAAGAGCTGGCCTCCTAATGAAGTGGGAGCTGAAGAAGAGGGTGATGCTGAAAAGGACAGCAGTAACTTTAACTGCCTTGTTGCAATTGGGCGATTACACCCTTATGCTGTTCCACAAAAAAGTGGTGAGATAAAAGTCAAGCCAACAGAATTTGTAGCACGTTTTGCCATGGATGGAAAATTTGTTTTTGTAGACCAGCGGTAAGCATTTTTGTCTTTTTAATTTTAAGACAATAGCTCTTAAATTGTGTAAAGTTTCAGTATTTAGATAAGATCCCCTCCCACACTGCAGACTTCCTGTTAAGTTGCTGTTGCTCTATAAACTACTTTGGAGTCCTCTAGTTAAGTAAGACTTATTTAAAGTACTAGTTTCTAACAAAGGGGGTTTTTTATTTGATTTGATATGAACATTTACAAATAATCTCTGACTTCAAACTGATAGAAGTTTAAATAAAAAATCAAATGTGGTTTCAAAGTTGAATTCAATTTTAGAATTGTGGTGATGTTTCCTTTTATTAGATCTAATAATACAAAAGGATTACAATGTAGCATTTGTTCGTCCTTCTGTTTTGGCTATATATGTTAACTTTAAGTTTTAGTATTTTTCCCCCCAGAAACGAGCATCTGTTGCTTTTCGTATGCATGAGGGACCAGAGTAAAGTGTTTAAAAAGCCCGTTTCAGGTGTTTTCAGAATCTGTAGTGTGTTCATGTTTTCTTTATAGTGCAACAGTTATTTTAGGATACTTACCACAAGAGCTTCTAGGAACTTCATGTTATGAGTACTTCCACCAAGATGATTACAGTCATCTAACAGAGAAACACAAAGCAGGTAAAGTATGGTAGTATTTTACTTCCTGCTACTGTTAACATTTTAAATTTGGAAGAAAAAAAAAGCGGTCTTGAGTAGTGGCTCTGTAGTGAAGGTCATGCTTTGCTTGCAGAGCATTCCAGATTTGCATTTCTGGTACAGCTGAGGAAGAACTCTTGTCTGAAACTCTGGAAAGCCACTGCCAATCAATTGGGGGTCCAGGGGCCCCTGGAGGTCCATGAAACACACGCAGGGGTCCACGGCCCCATCCTTTGCTTTCCCCCAACTATTTTTTTGGTCATTTTTGCATGGTAATACCACAAATTTTATGGTCTGTTTTAGCACTGTGTGATTTTTCAATATATTGGCCAAAATCGGTTTTGAATCATACTGTGATAATGATTTTGACTCAGCAATGTATCACTCCTTGTGCGAGGGAGAGCAGGGCAGCCAATTTCAAGGCACCACTGATACCGCAACGATGATCTCAGCCAATAATGCTGCTGATCTGAGCTCGCTTCCCTCATGCTGAGGAAGACCGTGGCAGCCTTTCCTCACGCTGAGGGAAAACAGGGCAGCCGATTGCCCTCACTTCAAGGCACCATGGCGTTACCTTTCCCTGGTGCTGAGGCTGAGCAGATTTTCTCAGTCGGCAGGAAAGCAGCAGCAGCAGCCACAGTGGACCTGCATCTTCACTGGCTGCCACCAGTGACGGCGACTTGGTGCACCCCCATCCCCTCCCACTCAAACCATGTGGTGGAGGTGGTTTCCTCTTCCTCTCCTCCCCCCACCCACCTGATCTCCATGGCTGTTCCTTCTCTCATCCCCATGCCTGATCTGCACACACTTCACCCGCCGGATCTCTGTGACTTCTCCTTCCCTCATCTGTACACTGGATCTTCATGCATCCCACCTGCCCACTCTGTGATTACTCCTTCCCTCATCCCTACACCTGATTTCCAGTTTCAGTGATACATTGGAATATCATGATGTTTAGCTGCTGATACATCACAATGTTGAAAACCAGGTATTGCTCAGCCCTAGTCTGGTTTTTTTGGTATACCTAAAATCCTTTGCTTAGTATGGGCTACCCCACATTTTGTTCAAAAAATTGCTTTGCAGAGGTAGCTGCCATAGAGTTATCAAAATTTTCAAAAGTAGGGTGTCCTTGCAGTGGTTTTGAAAAATAGGGGATCCTCAGTAATTAGCTAATTGGGAACCACTGGTGTAGACCAAAGGTGGGGAATATTTTTCAGCCTGGGGGTTACATTCCCTTCTGGTGGTGGCAGGATCAGAGACAAAAATGAGTGGAACAATACATGTGAATTTAACCTTTGTAGTACTGTATAGGCTAGTTTCTTCATATTCACACATCCCTCTCCACCCAGGCAAGCAAGAAGCGTTGTCAGAGTTCACAGCCCTATTCCTCCCAGGCAAAAATACTTGAGGAGGGTGAAGGTTTGGTGAAGGGTGTGGCTCAGGTTGGTGTGCTGCCTTGGGAAAGCCCAGAGAACCAGGCAGAGAGGCCTGGAGCATCTGAGGGTCCCCTTACCTGGTATAAAATAGTAAGCTGTATGGAATAGAGGTCTGACTGGTATAAGGCAGTTTCCTGTGTTGCTTCCTACTGGAAGCATAAATAAATAGTGCCTGGGAAAGCCCTACTTCCCCCAAGTTCACTTTCCTGCCTTCAACACAAGGTGGTGATGCATCCCAGTTTGATGAGCTACTACCAGCAGCAAGAACTACCCTTCAGGTAGGAACCAATGTTTCTTTTTCCAGCCAGAGAAATAACATTTTTAAAGTGTTCTTTACTCTCACTTCTGGCAAGATGGGAGAATGACCAAGCATCCAGAACCATGGTTTGCTGTCGTTGCTATATGTGGCCACTTTTTCTTTCATCAGAAATTGATTCACCACCTCTTACGTTTTAGCAAGTTCCCTTTTTCTTCCTCTGTTTCTCATTCATTAAATGAATGATCATGAGAATCATGTTATCAGCATCATAGGGATGACATCTTCTGAATGGTCTTTATGCAGCCTAATGTTTTACAGTTGCTGTGTGAACATAGGTTTAGTTGAAACACATTTAAACACTGGTTTTGTTCATAACTTGTTTTATATTTCCCCCAGTGCTTCAGAGCAAAGAAAAGATATTCACAAACTTCTACAAATTCAGAGCAAAAGATGGCTCTTTTGTCACATTAAAAAGTCAGTGGTTTAGTTTCATAAATCCATGGACCAAAGAACTGGAGTACATTGTGTCAATCAACACAGTTGTTTCGTAAGTTATAATCTTATTCATATAAGCTATGAATAAACTATTTTAAATATTTACCATACCTTAGATATTATTAAAAGACAAAGTTAATTAAAAGAATGCATGTGCATTCACTGCCTATGAGTTTGAATGTAAAAAAATAAGTTTCCTTTTGTATTTAATTATGCAATATTAGTGCAGGTGGTCTATTTTGGTTCTGTCCTGCTGACCTTCATACTGATATAATGTCACCTTGTATGCTAGGACTTCAGTTGTAAATAGAATAAATATTAATGTATTAATTTTTAAGCCAATTGCTGGCTCTACTGCTGCATAGCAACTGCTAGGTAAAGGGACCCCTGACCATTAGGTGGTCCAGTCGTGGCCGACTCTGGGGTTGCGGTGCTCATTTGATAGCCATGTTCAAATATATAAAAGGATGTCACATAGAGGAGGGAGAAAGGTTGTTTTCTGCTGCTCCAGAGAAGCGGACACGGAGCAATGGATCCAAACTACAAGAAAGAAGATTCCACCTAAACATTAGGAAGAATGTCCTGACAGTAAGAGCTGTTTGACAGTGGAATTTGCTGCCAAGGAGTGTGGTGGAGTCTCCTACTTTGGAGGTCTTTAAGCAGAGGCTTGACAACCATATGTCAGGAGTGCTCTGATGGTGTTTTCTGCTTGGCAGGGGGTTGGACTCGATGGCCCTTGTGGTCTCTTCCAACTCTATGATTCTATGATCTCACTTTATTGGCCGAGGGAGCCGGCGTACAGCTTCCGGGTCATGTGGCCAGCATGACTAAGCCGCTTCTGGCGAACCAGAGCAGCGCACGGAAATGCCGTTTACCTTCCCACTGGAGCGGTTCCTATTTATCTACTTGCACTTTGATGTGCTTTCGAACTGCTAGGTTGGCAGGAATAGCAAGTGCTACCTTTTATTAAAATATATTCAATTATCCATTGCACCAGCCTATGTCAGGCTTGTTGTGTTGGATAAATAGATTAGATCTTTCTAATTAGGATGGCAATCCTTACTTGGCAAATGTTAGGTTATCCCACCCTGGTGTCCTCCAGATGTTTCGAACTACAATCTCATCAGCCTCTGCCTCCATGGTTATCATCCAAGGGATGGCGGGATTTGGCTGGGGGAAGCTGGGAAAGGCTGCTTTAGGGAATGGGGATGGTGATGATTCTTTATTGAAAACTCAAAAGCACAAAATTACAAGTGCACAGAGTAAGATAAAACACAAAAAAGAAGAAACAAGAAATAGTACTCATGTAGAAAACATGTATATTATTTACATCTGGGAATGCTCCTTTATGTAACTTTTCTGCTCTGGTGCATTTTAGAGATCATAACGAATCAGATGAGGAGGCACTGCTACCCTGCAGTTCCCTGTCTTCAGAAGGCAAGTACACATGCTTACAGTGAGAATGATACACACAATATTACATAAATCAAATGGGGTCTTCACACTGGGCACATTACTAAAAAAATAAAAAATAAAAATCCTGATACAAGCTGCAGACCTGTCTGTTAAATTAATAAAGTGACCAGCATATGAAGAGACATGCAAATACCTCTATGAACTACAAGGTATTAAGAGCCCTCCCCCAAATATCAGTTCCCACCTCCCCACTTTGCATTGCAAATAGTTTGTGAAATTGTGTACGTTCCTTTAAGGCACATCCATCCTGCCCCAAGAATCCTGGGAACTGTAATTTACAGGCTACAATTCCTAGCATTCTTTGGTGGGTGGGTGTCTTAAATATGCTTTAAAGCCTTGGTGTGCATGCAACCTGAATAAAATTTCAAAAAACAGTATGTTTTTGTGGCACAGGAAATTTGCAGTCCTTTTAACCCTTTATTTTTAGTTCCACAGTGAGACAACGTTGTTAGATCAGGGACCATATCAACTATCACTTATCAGTAGTAGAATATCATTTTTATTATTTAGAATATTTCTTTCTTGCCTCTTGATCAAATGATTCTCACACATTAGTAACACCTGCTGTGAATAATGTTAAGGCATTAAAATATTTTAAAGACCTAGCCTCATTGGTTGCAGCCTTTTTGCTACAATATTTTGACACTTGTTTCTTTATATGGTGATGTATATACACACCACTTATAATTTAGATGATGGCAGCGCCACTTGTTTCACCAGCATGTTGTGGCTAAACTTTAACATCAGTGTGGCGTAATGGTTAGAGTGCTGGACTGGGACCCAGGAGAGCAGGGTTCAAGGCCCCACTCAGCCATAAAGCTCACTGGGTGACTTTGGAGTCAGTCAGCATCTCCCAGCCTCTTCTGCTTCACAGGGGTGTTGTGAGAATGAAATGGGGAGAAGCCAAGCCATGTACCCCACCTTGAGATCTATGGAAGATAAAGGTGGCATATAAACATAACAAACAAAGCATCCTTCACATGCGTGAATGTGCATACCTTTTATGAAGATCAATATAAGAAAGAGAACCTGCCCAAGTGACGCTGCCACAAAAACCACACACATATACCATTTTTTGGGGGAAAGAAAAATAATATGTGAATTTACCACCCACCATCTCCCCACCACTCGCTCCTACCACCTATCTTCCCCTTCAACCCTATACTAGATACATTTTCTTACATGGAACATAACTAAGAAACTCAATGATAAAAAGAGAGAGAAAGACGTTGCATGTTCTTTTGTAATTCAATAAAATTTTTAATAATTATTTCAATAAAATAAAATAGATAATCTGTTACAGTGGGAAATAGTGTAAAACTAAATAAAATCATCTTGATTCCTTGTCTCTTAAAACATAGATACAACAAAGCCACCATTTCTTGGTGTACCAGGGATGTCTACAGGAACTGTACTTGGGGCTGGAAGCATAGGAACCGAAATTGCAAATGAAGTCTTAGATTTACAAAGGTAATAACTTTTTTTTGCAGCAAACGCTAACCATTTTTTGTATTTTAAAAGGTGAACTAACCATGGCCAAAGCTGAAATAAAAGCTTTAGAGGACCAGATTCTAGACCACTCTGAGGGATCCATTTCAAGAGCTAGGTCACCGTCTCATGCTAGTTGAAGGGTTTTCAAAGGGAGAAAATTGTAAGTAAAAAGCAAAGCATAAGGTGTTGAAACAAGTTACTTCTGAGAACCCTTGGACACTGGAAATTCAAATCTCTAAAGATCCCCTACCACCAGCCTGTAATCCCGCATATTTAATAAAATGGGAGATCTGTTTAGTGGAGTGGATTGCCAACCCTTAATACTTTCACTTGAAATTAAAATAGGGAGCACTTGGGAAAAGAACATGAGCCTGGACCATTTTAACAGTGGCTGCCCAGTGTCATGAGGTTCATATTCCTCCAAGTTCTGAGGTCTTGCTTAATCTGTTTAGGCACCAGTCAAAAATTAAATTTAAACAAATAATCCAAATTTTGGGAGGGGGGTTGGTAGTCCTAAATAATGCATTGATCTGGCTTTAATTGTGATCCCTGAAGTCATGCCGACTGCCAGCCGAGTGCGAGGGCCAAAGTTCCTGAAGAGTTTCCAACTAACTATAATTAATGCATGGCCCTGACACACTTGATTGTGCACATGACCCTCACAGTGATAGCTGAAGTATGGAATTTGTCCTCACAAAATGTGATGTCCACCATCTCGGGTGGCTTTAAAAGAGGATTAGGCAAATTCATTGAGGAACCATAGTAGTTAAGGTATGTTCTAACTTCATAGGCCCCTGAATACCAATTGCTGGGAATAACAAGCGGACAGAGAGCTCTTGTTCTAAGTTCCATCTTGTGGGTTTTCCACAGGCATCTGGTTGCCCACTGTAAACAGGATACTGGATTAAATGGGCCTTTGGCCTGATCCATCAAGGCTGTTAGCACATCCTTTTGGTTCACTGGCATCCCATTCTACTAAAACTTTGCAGAACGAAAGAATCACTTAATCAGCTTAGCCCATAGTTTTAAACAACACAGCCACTTGATCATTTAGTCTGAATTTTAGGACTCTTTTATAGGACTGAATATGATCAAGTTCCTCCAGAGATGGAGGAACCTTGGAGGGAAGGGGTGGAGATCTTAAAGGGCAAATGTTGCTAATGTTTCTGATACAGCAGCACTAGTTAATAAATAATATCAAGTGTTTTAGAGGCCAGATTGTTTGTGTTTGCCAAATACTTTGTGAGGAGGATTAAATGTCATCTTTTGTTTTTATCTAGGTTACATACATCTCCACCTTCTGGTGAGTTGAGTCCATCAGATCTGATGAGGAAGTCTTCTTCCCCAGTAGACGGTAGTGATGTGAGTATCCATAAGCCACTGGCCTCTAAGAAAGGCTATGTAATATCCCAGTAACTTGATTTGATCTTTCTTACTAGCCCTCTAAACATGTTACACACATGAAGAGAATCCGTGTATAGAGCAAGGAGGAGTGCCAAGCCTCTTGTCTCACCCCCAGCATCGTGTCTGAAGATCTCCTGTGTGTAATGCAGATGCTAATGTGTAAAGGTTCTACATGAGAGGCCCACCTGTGCAGTTGGGGCCCTGACCACGTGAGGCCCCATATGTGTGGGCAAATTGCTCCTGATGGGGGCTCTTCTGATGTCCATCCTCAACACACATTTTGGGCAGGGTTAGTAGCATAGTCCTCTTCTTTGGCTCCACACATGACCTCATGTAGCATGTGAAGGAGGCCACTGTTATTTCATATTATAGCAAAACTTCTGTAACCAACTATGCTGTTTCCAAACGGCAACAACTCTTTCCTTTTGGGAGCCTGAAAGCTTCCGACTATGGGATAGCTGAGTCAGTAGTGCTTGAGACCGTTAATCTCAGGGTTGTGGATTCAAGCCCCTTGTTGGGCAAAAGAGTCACGTTGCAGGGGGTTGGACTAGATGACCCTAGGGATTCCCTCCAACTTCTATGACTATCAACTACCTGGATAGGAGCAACTATTACTTCTTGGTAAGTATCCTCTGAAGCAGTTCAGTTAGGGGCCTGTTGTCATACTTTGTCAAGCTGTATTTTCAGCACAAAATTCTTTCTTTCTTTCTTTCTTTCTTTCTTTCTTTCTTTCTTTCTTTCTTTCTTTCTTTCTGGTGGTTTTATTGTACTAAAGCCCAAAATCTATTTTGGAGGGCATTGCAAATACAGAATTGTTGCAGCTGTTATTCATTACATCAAGGATGGGAAATCTTTTTTCCCTAGAGGGCTGCATTCCCTCATAGCCAACCGTTCAGGAGCCACATGTAGGCAGGGCCAAAGTGGGTGTAGCTGAAGGGGACAAGTCCAGTCCACACTCATGCGTACGCACCAGCATGCACACATATAACACACTCTTCAACATCGTCACATGTAACCAGACACATAACACACGTTCCTTTTTGGATGAAGAGGCAGTGCCTCCCTCCTTTGCAGATCTCACAGATTTCCTGCTGGTTTTTTAATTTTCCTTTGAGTTGTCTGTGAAGGCAGAGCTGGACAAAACATCACTTCCAATTGTTCTCAATTGCCTGCCATAATGGGCCAGATCTGGACTGTGGGCTGCCAGTTCCCTGCTCCTGCATCACTTGTAAACAAAGCCATCTAATTTCGACAGTGTATCCCTAAGAATCAGCATTGAAGAGTGTTTGATTTCTGTAATATCATTTTTGTTGATTTCTGGCTATTGTCACCATTTCCGTGTGTGCTCAGGTGCCAAAGAGAGACATTCTTCAGCTGTGTCCTTCAGGAATATTAGATGTGGAAACCTCAGGGCAACACCAGGGCACTGTTCCACTCCCCAGCAATGAACCTCTTCTCAGTAAGCTTCCCTTCTGTTTATTTCCTCTTAATGAAGTATTTGTAAGTCTCTGCAGAAGTAGATTGTGTAATTGAGGGTGTTTAGTTCCTACCAATTTGAGATTACCAGCGCTCCTGTTCATAGAATCCTTAGGTTAAAAGAAATAGATGTCACCTGTGGATGCAGGTGATCCCCACCAAAAAAAAAGGAAGAAAACTGAAATCTTTCATTGAGCGAGCCCAGTCAGCTTAGAAATGCAGCTCACATATATTGGTTGGCCACTGCCACCACGGGCAATATGATACTCATACCTGATACTTTGCATTCTGTCCATAGTGCTTTTATTTCTGTAAATTGACTCATCTCAAACTTCATTCTGTTTTGAAACAATGTTTCAGTAAAGAATGAAGGTAAATCAGAAATGCCTGTTCCCAATAAACGTCTTAAGCTGTTTAAGCATAAAATATAAATCCTCAGGAAGTTTTTAAAATAAAAGTTATTTTAACAGAACTGAATAAAGCCTACATTTAATATGTACATTATTAATGTGTATTAAGATGCCTCTTTTTCAATCCAAAAGTGATAGGGCTTTTAAAGAAAACACTCGTTAGAAATCTGTTAATATTTTAAGGTTTCCTTTTTCTGGTAACATAAATTCAAGCTCGTCAGAATCTTCTCAGCAGGGCATTTTGAACCACCCCCTTAAGGAACATTGAGCAGCAGTTTACCATGTGGTAGAGTTAAGCTCTCTATTCAAAGGCAAAGAGCTGCAGTTTAGAGGTGGAGGGGTCTGCTTTGGCTGCAGAAGACCTCTGGTTAAGCCAGGTAGGGTTGGGAACCCCCTGTCTGAACTCCTGGAGAGCAGCTGCCAGTCAGTACAAATTGTGTTTTCATTCTTTGTATCCCAGTCTTGGCTATCTTGGCTATCTTGCAGCATGTGCAAGGAAATACAGATGTGATGTGTAAAGTTATTTGTGCCAAAAGGATGTTGCTTGTTTCAGAGTAAACAATGAATTACAGAGGCTGATTTTTGCATAAAGTGGTGACATTTTTCGTTTTTTTCTTAGGTGATGCTTCTCAACTGGATTTTGATGCAGTTTGTGAAAATGACACTGCAATGGCTGCTCTTATGAATTACTTGGAAGCTGAAGGAGGTCTGGGCAATCCGGCAGAGCTCAGTGACATGCAATGGACTCTTTAGTATTACACAGCTAAGAAGGAATTTAAGCTACTTTGATGCACAAAAATAATAATCTGTTCTCTAGTACTGTACTAGTACCTTTTAAGACTTTAATTCAAATTTACAGTATCTATATTTTAAAATGACTTTGGCCTTATTATCAGTCATTTTGGCTGCATATGTTGAAAACATGTAATTTTTTAAAAATGACACAGGACCTCAATTTTGTTACTGATACACTTGTTGACTGGAATCTTAAAACAGTTATATTTTTACAAAAAAATTTAAAAGAGAATTACTGTAAAATGGGCATAGAGATTTTGTTCTGAAATATTCCTGTCTATTTATATGTGTTTTCCTTGTTCCTAATTTATTACTGCTACTTGAGTAGCAGTACTGTACTTGAGTACTGTACTAGAACTAGACTTTTTATGTCCATTCCTGGAGGAGCTCAAGTCCTTAAGATATTTTATTTTGCTGTTGGATTGTTTGAACCCAGGGATCAAGAAACAAGGAATGGAAGTTTCTTACAAAGTCAGCAGTCATTCATATTGATCATGAAATTGTGCATTGTTCCAGTGTAAAACTGCTACAGGAAAGACTTAAAACAACAAAATTTATTATTTTCTAGTGTTTGCAGTAGTGATAGAAAACATCTCTCTCTCTCTCTCTCTCTCTCTCTCTCTCTCTCTCTCACACACACACACACACACACACACACACACACAAATTTTGAGCAGGGAAGCCAACGCTCTTTCAGTAATATACTAAAATGCACTTGTCACCTTTGGAGTAGGTCTTGAGCACCCATGTATCTTTAATGCATAATATGGAAATCATATCTGACAATACCCGAGGTACCCAAGCCTTGAAGAAAATATAGATATACTAGAATTGTTTGTTTGTTTTTTCAGAGGGCTGAGCTTTGTAGTTTTACAGTTGCAACCCTATGCATGTCTACTCAGAAGTAACCCCCACTGAGTTCAGTGGGACTTACTTACCGGTAACTGTACAAGATTATAGCATTGGCCATTAGTATTCCTGTTCTAGGCTCTGTATTATACAATACAATGTATTATACAATACAGGCTGTCCATTTTGAATACATGCAAATGCTATGATTATGTTATGTGGGGATGGTCTAACACACTGTGCCACTGAAGTGCATTTTTTTCACATAGTGAGAGTCCTTCTGAAAATGTGGAGTACTGGTCCCCTGCCGTAAAGTAATTTAAACTTGAACATGCAGATAAACACCTACAAATTTGAACTTTAGAAAAACAATTACTGCCTATACTAAATAGCAATTTATTTTAAAATTCTAAAGTCTTTACTTTAAATATGATTGCTCCACTGAGAATAGTGAGTAAGATTAGAATTTTTTCGTATGTAATGTACTGTGTAAGTCTATATGTGAAGACACCTTCACACATTCATGAAATAGATACATGCATCAGTAATGTACTAGCAATTGGTGAGGCCATGTGTAATCAGTGTTTTGGGGGTCATTTATAATATGTTATATGCAGTACCTGTATAATATTTGCCTTTTCCACATTATGGATTATACTGCAAGTATACTGCATAGAGTGACAGAACTGCTGAATTTGTAACTTGTGAAACATACCAGGGAAATAATTCTAGGGTGAGAAATTGTGGGTAGTTATGCCCAATAGCCAGTAGAGGTCTTACTTGTACTGTATTGTAACAGCATTAATGTATGAGTTGCACTGATACCCATATAATGTTGCAGTACATATATGAAAGGGTAGAGACAATCATTTTAGGGTTATTTAATCTCTAGAAAATGACAGGACATTTTCCATTGGATGTAACTTTTTCCAGCCTCACTATTTTTGTTAGAATCATAGAGTTGGGCAGTCTTTAAACCTCTTTTGTTGACCGCCAAAGAAAGAAGTTGGAAGGAACCCCAAGGATCACCTTGGCCTACGTCCTGCAATGCAGGAACCTCAGTTAAAGCACCCATGACAGGTGGCCACCATCCAACCTCTCCAAGGAAGGAGGGTCCACCACACTCCCCAGGAAGTCTGTTCCACTGTTGAACAGCTCTTACTGTCAGAAACCTTTTCCTGATGTTTAGTCGGAATCTCCTTTCTTGCAGCTTGAATCCACTGGTTTGGGTCCTCCCCTCCGGAGCAGGAGAAAACAAGCTTGCTCCATCTCCCATGTGACAGCCCTTTAGATATTTAAATATGGTAATCAGATCTCCTCAGGCTCATCTGGCCCAGGCTAAACATACCCAACTCCATCAACCGTTCTTCATAAGGCTTGGTTTCAAGACCCTTGATCGCCTTCCTTTGCACATGTTCCAGCTTGCCAATATTCTCCTTAAATTGTGCCCCAAACTGGACACAGTGCTCCTGGTGTGGTCTGACCAAGGCAGAATAGAGTGGGAGTGTTACATCCCTTGATGGTGACACTGGACTTTTATTGATGCAATCTAGAAGATCATTAGCTTTTTTTTGCTGCTGTTGACTCATAATACACTTGCGGTCAATTAAGATCCCTAGATCCTTTTCACATGTATTACTGGCAATCCAGGTGTCCTCCATCTTACAGTTGTGCAGCTGGTTCTTCCTGCCCTAGTGTAAAACTGTACATTTGTCCCTATTGAAATTCATTTTGTTAGTCTTGGCCCAGTTTTACAATCTCTTATATTGAATCCAGATTTTGTCACCTGCAGCATTAACTACCCCTCCCAGTTTGGTGTCATCTGCAGATTTGATGGGCATCCCCTCAATTCCTTCGTCCAAGTTGTTAATAAAGACATTGAACAACAAGGGACCCAGGACAGACCCTACGTCACCCCACCTGTCACTATTTCCCAGGATGACAAGGAACCATTAGTGAGCACTCTTAGGGTTTGGTCAGTCAACCAGCTGCAAATCCACCTAACAGTTCCCTCATCCAGTCCACATTTTACCAGTGTCTCCACAAGAATATAATGGGGGACTTTGTCAGAAGCCTTACTGAATTAAATATAACACTGCTGTCTAGCTGGCAACAGAAGTTAGGGCCAGCAAGGAGGCCGGGACACTTCCCATGCCAGGGGAACACCAAGATGTAGTGCCCAGTGCCTGTGCACTTCCTTGCCTATCCAGAAATAGAAGTGAAACGGACAGTGGTGGTGGTGTTCCCCCTCTCCTTTTTAAGGAAAATACTAAAATCATCTACGTAGCTGTATATGGAGCATGTGTAAAAGGTTGCTGACAAACATGGCTCAAAATGTAAAGAATAAACGTCTCTGAGCAACCTCCAGCCCCTTGAATATATTATTTGACACCCCCCCTTTGATAAGCAATAATTTTTTTAAAGGGTGTGAATGGATGATCTGAAGCAATAAGGTTTGGCAGCAGAGCTTTTAAAGAGAATTATTGACCTCTTGGCTTCCCTATAACCCAGTACATTCTCATAGTGTCCATCTTGCAAAGTGAGTTGCTTTCCAGAGGTACAGGGTATTGAAAGAACCTTGTTTGATCCTGTGGAAACACCCACAAGCCTCCTGAATTTGACTTCTGTGTAAACAGCCTTGGAACAAGCAAAGGTGGTGGTGGTGGTAGTAGTAGTAGTAATAGTAATAATAATAATAATAATAATAATAATAATAATAATAATAATAATAATAGTGGTGGTTTTGTTGGGCCCCCTTAATGTTTAGGTAGACAGCAAAATGAAACAAGATAACTAATACTTTATTATTAAGAAAAGGATAGTATTAAAAAACTTATTCCCTTCTGTCCCACCTAATTGTGAACTTGTTGGATGAGTGAACAAAAAATTTTAAGGGTTCAAACGGACATCCTAATGCACATTTGGCACTGTGAACTCTTCAGGTAATGACACTTGGGATCTTTTATGATGGTTCATGTATCATTTTCTTTGTTGGGGCAATTCATCTCTGGAGCTAGCTTTATTCAGTTTAATAGGACAGTGTTTTTCCTTAGTGAGAGGTGCAGTATCTGTTCATTTGCTTTGTTACTAAATTCTTGTTTTTCCACTTACAGAGCTTGCCCTTTCCTCCTTACCAGTTTCTACTTTTTGTAAATAGTTACGCTAACTAATGTGTAGGAAGAATAAATATATATTTTATACAAAAGTGTAGTGTGTGTCTACGCATTTTTCAAAGTACCATATTCAATTTATTTTTAATCTCTTGGTTTGGACCTTGTGGGTTCCTGTTTTTTTAGCTGAAGGAGGACCTCATTCCCTCAGGAGTCAGGCAGTGCCTGCTGAGGGTGGGCAGGATCGAGCCATGCCCTAGTGTCTCTGCTACCCTGCTGCCCATTTTTAGCTCCTTGCCACCCACATGGCATTGGGCTGAGGACTGAGCTTGCCCGCCTGGGATACAGCATGCCCTACCCACCTGCAGTTTTCCGCATTGATGTGTTTTGATTGCTATGGCTCAAAAATGCCCATCATGACATTGTTCCTTGAGCAAGATAAACTTCTGCCTTAGCATACCACCATAAAGATTATGTAATCGTTTTGTAGAATTGTGTGATACACGATTTCATTGTGCTGTTCCCAGGCTTACTTATTCATTGTGGTCACTATAAGTTCCTTGCTTTTGTCAGCATGCAAAAATATACGCATCATGCAGTTTGGACATGGCCAGTAGGATTTCATCATTCAGTTGCCCCCTGTAGTGATGGCTAAGTGTGTGTTACAATATAGGCTTCCCATGATTTCCCCTCCCCCGCCATGTGCTGTGGAGAATTAGTAAACCCTGAGATAATTGTTTGTCAGAATGCTATTAAAAATTGAAATTTTACAATATTGAAGATTGCAAAGACATCTAGATGAAAACTTCTGCATGAAGCTGCCTTTGTTTATTAAAACGACCTTCCTTGATGTCAAAATCTTTGGAACAGCCAAAATAATTTTAAATGCATAATGTTTTTTTTATTTATATTATAATACATAATGTTTATTTTATTTTATTTATTTCAAAATTTCTTTTAAAATTTTTAAAATATTTATAGACTGGTTTTCCTGGTACAGCCCATGCAGAGAAACTTAAAATAATTAAAAATATACAATTATATTAAGTATAATTATATTAAGTGTACATGTAGGCAGATGGTATGGGTGCAAGAGGTCCATCAAACAGATAAGCTCAAACCATTTAAGGCTAGCATGTTAAATTGGGTCCAGAGAGGAACTGGAAAACACTGCAGAACATTGGGCTACAAATTTGTTTTATGAATTATTACAGGTTATTGTTACACCATTTTGTTAAAAGCAATTTCCCCTTGATATCCAGAGGGAGATTAAAATCTGTAGCTCATGTACTGCTCGCCTGTACTCTTTATAAAGATTTGAGGAGTGAGGTTATTGCCCCTCTACTACAATCCATACCAGGTTGTTCAACCATTGCTACTGTGTCTTTTCTTCTGGCAGATCAAGGTAACCAGGTGACAGCAAAAACTGCAAAAAAAAATTGCTGGGCAATTAGAATAAGATCTATTACTTGATCATTGATGTAAACCTCTGTAATGTATTTTGTATAGTTAAGCCTTTACCTCTTCAGTACATTGTATTTTATTTTATTGCTATGGCTAGTGGCTGATGCAAATAAAACTTCTTCTGATCTGCTTCTTACATCTCCTGCTGCACAGTTGACACACATGGAGTGAAACAATCTATCAGCAGCACCTATTTGCCTCCAGCTTGTAGTTTGCTTTTTTCCAGGGTGCCTTCCCCCTCCAACTCTTGGCGCATGATTCACCTCCAGCGTTCCATTCTCTTCCCCACTGGTAGGCTTCTGGGCAGTCGCAGCCTCCTCTTCACCTACCAGATGCATCCCTTTGCAGCCCAAGTGTCATGGCCTGCTTGGACACACAGAAATGGTTGGAGGCACCAACTGGGGAACCCCCAAGGGAAGACAATAAGGGAGAAGAGGGAGCAGCTTGGGAGGCAGAGATGTCGGAAGCTGAAGAGGTAACAGTTTTTAGTGAGCAGGGAGACTCTGTGGCAGAAGCTGGAGAGAAGGGGAGGGGGGGCGACTCTCAGGCAGAGATGAGTCAGGCTGGTGAAGAAGCCAGGGTGTCTCTCTGTGCTGCTGCAAGCTGCCATCTCCCCCTGGTCTCTCAGATCCTGGAGAGGCATGAAGTGGGAGGAGCAAAGGCAGGCACACTGGCACAGTCTCAGATTGCTTGGGGAAAATCCTGGAGAGGAGGAGACTTGGGAAGGTGGGGGACCTTACGTCTCTGCAACTGCCTGTCAGACTCGAGGGATTCTCCCCTCCCCCGGCAGCTTCAAGGATCAAAGAACAAGCAAGAAAGTTCATATGTTGTGGTTTTTATTCAGCAAATGCGGAGCCCGGCAAACAACTCAGCATCTAAAAGCCTTTGTGACCATGCTCACTGAACCCCTCTCCTTCCTTCCCCAGCAACAGCCCACAGGAGTCCATTGTCGTTGGGCTTTTTTCTCTTGAATTCTGCGTGAGTGTTGTATACTCTCCAAGGAACTTTCTGTCAGCAGCTCTCCAGCTGTCCCCCAAGATCTCAGAACTTGGCAGCTCAGCTCTACACATACTGTATGTACAACCTGAGTCGAAAGTGGAGAGGGCCACAGAATCTTGCTTCTTCCTTCATCACTGTTGTAGATTCCAGCACAAGTCAAACATGGGCCTATGCCCAGGACAGTGTTTTTTAGGCAGGTATATTCTGCAGCATGTCATTGACACGATAATAGTGTTGCAGCAACATCAAGGTGCTAGTGTGTGTGTGTTTTACATCCTTCAAGAATTTCTGCTTCATTTTGGGAAATCCTCAAGGAATTTGAATTCCCTGGAAACACAGCTCTAGAATGGAATTCCCCTGGCTGCCTCCACCAAGCACCAAAATCCATCCCAACAACAGGTAATCCTTTCGCTTCTGTGGGAGGAGGAGGAAGAAGAGAAGCAGCAGGGCAAGAAGCTAATTTATATGCATGGTATTTCTTAGCAAATAAGCCCTTTTTAGTTCATTAATGGCCCATTCATGCACCTAAAAGCCCTTTCTGCCTACACTGATAACACAAGCAATGGTGACACACACTACTTTGTAGCTCCACCAGTGTAGTGGGGGCTACATTGTTGGGCTACAGAGCAGAAGCACCCAGGTCTCCCAAGAGTTAATGACATCTTATTAATCAAGTAAAAATTGTTTGGGGTCGGGTGACAATTACTTCTGAGCAGCTGTGGCTGATTTTCAGCTGTGTCCAACCTGTTCAGTGATAAGATGTAAGTGTGGACAAGCTCTTCTCACTTATCAAATGAATATAGTAAGGAAAATAAGTAGAAACCATTTTTCACATTTAGGTATTCATTACTTTTAGGTGTGAATAGTACGGACAGCAGAGCCAGACCAGTCAGGTGATGCAGTCCCCCTGAAACTCCACCAGAGGGCTAGAGCCTCTCTCTGATTGGCTACAGAGTCTGCTAGACACAGAAGGGGGAGGAGCAGCACATTGGGAGAGAGTATAAAAAGAGCCGTTTCTGAGGGAGAGAGTTAGATAGGGTTTGGTTTTGAGGTGGGGCTAAGGTTCAGGGCTTGGCTTGTACTGCTAAGTCCAGATGCCTCACACCACCCACTCCAATTACCTGGAAAGCTGCTTTACAGACCTGGGCTATACCTGATTATCATCTTCCCAAGCAACTTAAAAATGTAATGCTGGTGGTCAACGAAATAGGTTTAAAGACTCTCTCAAGGCAAATCTAAAAGAAATGTAGTATAAACAATTGGGAAAGGCTGGCCTGCGAGCGCTCCAGTTGGAGAACAGCCTTTACCAAAGGTGTCATGGACTTTGAAGATGCTTGAAATCAGGAAGAAAGAGAGAAACAAGCTAAGAGGAAGGCACGTTCGGCAAACCCTCACCCTGATTGATTCCTGCCAGGAAACCTATGTCTCCACTGTGGAAAGACGTGTGGACCCAGAATTGGCTTCCACAGTCCATTATGGACTCACTGTTAAGACTGTGTTCATGGAAGACAATCTTACTTGGCTACATGTGATCGCCAAAGAAGAAGAAGATAGAAATTGAGGGGCCTTTTTTATGGACATGGACTTAATGGAAAATCCTCAGGGGAAGATGCCTTGCATGTCCATGCTCCCCCAATGTCCGCTTGGTCCAACACTTCCACTCTCAGGTGGAGGCGCACCTTAGGAAGGGGGATAGTGTCATGGGGCAGGAATCAGCGTCACCTGCTGAACATCAGCCTGGAGGGGGAGAAGGGGGAGTGGCTTCAGCTGCAGCTTCAAAGAGTTCAGGGAGAAAGTGCTACTGAGAACCAGCTGGCTTCAGCCTCTTTAAGCAGAGCTCCCAGCAGTAGGCAGAGAAGGAAAGGAAAGTGCTTGTTACCTTTTCTTTTTAACAATCTGTATCCTGATATATAATTATTTAACACCCCCCCCCCCCAGCCCCAGGGACCACACACTCGCTCCATAAGACGCACAGACACAGTATTGCCTGCAGTGAGGGGCTGGATCCCGCCAGGAATTCAGGCAGGGCTGTCTCCCAGCCCCATGGCTGGCTAGGGACTGAATATGTGGTATGCAATCCACATGCTTTCCCCCTGAGCTACAGTTCTTCCCCCAGAGTTCGTTCTGGAAATATTGCACTCAAGTTCCACATTTTGTCCAGGTTGTACCTAAGTGATCGGAAGCTGAGTCAGAGGCCTAGATTTCTAGATAACTTATGAATGGTGACAGGATCGGCAATGACATATAGACAATACAGGACTCTGTTCTGAAGTTCCCATTCAGGCAGGAAAATGCCCTAAGCCTTGAAAAAAAAGATATTTTATTTTAAAAGATTGTGAAGAAGCTTTTATTTCTGAAGCCACTGTGCTGTTTAGAAGGCCTTATATTAAGTGCTGAAGAAGGCTTTTAGGAACAGCAAAAGATATCAACACCAGGCAACCTGCTGTTTCCAAAACACAAGCAAAACTAGGCCATGAAAAACAAAGATGAATTGGTGGAGAGGAAATGAGTGCTGAGCAGGAATGAAAATATTGTCGCCTTCTGTTTTTATCTTCAGGCTGGAATGAGATGAATTTCTGCAAACTTGTTCTGATACATTTGGTGGCATTTGGGGGCTTGTCTCGTTCTCATAATGTTCCTTTGAAGTTTGGTCTCTTGATTAATGCGGAAGTGATTGGTTGCATAATATTGTGTTAAAAGCAGAGTACATCTTGAAGTAATTTTCCACTATATGTAAAATAAGGCATGTTTAATTTAAAAGTAGTAGAGCACATAAATAACGCAAGCACCATCCCCTCAGCCCAAGGGGACATTTGGAGCCTGAGAGAGGGCTCTCCTTTTAAGATCTATCTTCAATTTGATGAGATGATGAAACCTGTTCCAGTTTGCTTTGAGTTACTGAACAGCCTTTTATTAAAGTGCTGTAGGTTTGCCTTCCCTTCAGAAGGATTTCTTTACACTGCAATCACTTGTGTGATGACAATTTTGTCCAAATTGCGTATTACCAGGTTAACAGGTTTCCTGTTTTGAATGGAGAAGGAATGAAGATCTCAAGGTTCAAAGGCTGCTGTCAGTATTGCAAATGAGGTTATTAATTTATTGACCATAATTTGTTTTTGCATTTTTATTTATTTTGACACTAATTGATATATCCATTGTGCTAAGTAGGTGGAGCAACCTTTGCTTTATGTGTAGGTGTCACGGTGTCACCACACCCTGACTAAAACACCTCCATATGGAGAGTGCATTTACTTTGGTTCATACTAGCTGCAGAGGTGCATTCCTAGCTAGGGGCTGCAATTCCTCAGAAGGCCAGGCAGGCTAGGTCTCAGCAGAAAAGGTAGTCCCTAGGGTGCAAGCCCAGGCTGGAGACAGTTAGCTGACCCCTCAGCTGGAATACTTTCAGCTGATTCTCCAAATCTCATAGCACACAGCAGGCCTTGTAAACAGGACAACTTACTAGTCTTGTCAAGTCATCCTTGTGAACAGTTACAGCAGATTCATTAGGCCCAGCATTCGAAATTCCCATTGTTCTAGGCGCATTTTGCGATAGGGAATTTCATTAATGTGAGCAGTTTCTGAGCTCTGGGAGCAGTACTGCCACTGCTGGAATGAAAGGTGGACCTTTTTCTCCCTCCCCACTTTCAGCCACTCTCTGAGGACTGGAGAAGGGACCCTCATAATATTGGAGTGGGCAGGGGAAATATGGCTTTGTTTTTTGCAGTCTTCAGATGAGGACTAGACCATGTGAAAAATGAATATAAGATTTTAGCTGCAGTTCATTCATTTTCAGCTTCGTATTCTTGTTATGAAAAAGCACGCCTAGACATTCTCTTGTGGCATCCATAACCTCGGTTTAAGGTGTCACTTAGTTCCTAGCTTTCATATCTCAGTTTCAAACATTGATTGGGCCTCACCTGATGTGGTATCTCTGGCCCTTCGGATCTTCATTTGGCTGCACTTGAATAGGACCCCTTTTTACAGCCTGCCTTGTAGTTAGACTAAAGCCAGACAGTAACTTTGCAGAACTTGTTTGGATATGAGAAAGCTTCAAGAACTGATAATCTGCTGATATAATGAGTGGAAAGTTGCATCCTGTGGACTTGTGGAGGGAACTTGCTGTGTTAGAAAACCTTTCAACAGGTCTGCTCTAATAACTGTATTAGGAACCAATAATATTTCAGCAGTAATTTTTAATTTGTGAACAACAGATTAACAACCCAGCCTAGTAGCAAGGAGTTAAGGTTGTCACTCATTCCCAGTTAAGTCATGAGGGAATCACACTCGGCGAGGGGAGGGGAGCTTTTATTACAAACCAGGCATGTGTAACACAGGTTACACACACAACACAGAATGGATATTCCCAGTGTTAGCTCTGTCAAATAAGCAGATTTGGTGGCCACCATGAGCAACAAAGAATGAGAGGTGTCGAACATGGTGGAGGTACTTTGCTAATCTGGTTTCTTCTACAGTTTCTGAGATGTAATGCTTTGCTGCATAGAATCACAGAGTTGGAAGGGACCCAAGGGTCATCTAGTCCAACCCCCTCTGATGCAGGAATCTCAGCTAAAGCATCCATGACAGATGGTCTTCCAACCTCTGCTTAAAAACCTCCAAGGAAAGAGTCCACAAGAGGGTTCCACTGTTCCACTTGCATCTGGAATCCTCTGCAACATTTCAGACTGTTTGCAAGATGCTTTATTATTCCTACAACACCAAGGTTAGGGAAACAAATGCCCTTTGGATCTTGGCCAATTTAAGATGAGAGGAGTTATAGGGCAGAGGAAATATTTTATCCTCTGTGTGCTTTGTTAACAGCAAGCTTCAAGAAAAGGCAAGGGGTGTGCCCATATATAAATATAATCCAATATTGGGGTGTGTGGTGTATCCTTTTCACACTTTTAAAATTCTCATCGGCTCACAAGGTATATAAAAACTAAATTAAAACAGTAACAACAGCATTGAACTTAAAAATTGGAAGCTGGTTATTAGAAATCACAAAATGGGAGAAAATCTACACTAACTAACAGTGCACAGAGCAAAAAATGTTTTAGCTGAATACCAAATAAAGAGGGAACCAACTGCCCTCCTAAGGTGGAGATCCACAACCTGAGCACTGTGAATAAAAAGAGCCTGCCCTGTGTCCTGGCCAACCAGCCCTCTGATGGCAATGGGACATGAAGCAGGGCCTTCGACAGCCATTGCACCACTTGGAAAGCCTATGCAGTATAACCACATCTTACATGCATTTAACTTGCGCATATTCAACCATACACTGAAATTGTGCAAGTTAAATCCAAGCAAGGTCATAAAGTGCAAGCTCGCTTGAGAGGTATGGCCTGTTTAGTGCCCTGGTCCCAAGATGCTCTTGTGAGATCTCATACGGCCACCTGAGTTCTTCCCAGCAAGGCCTGCTTGGGTTACTTGGTGGGAAAAGAGTGCTTAAGCTCTCCACCTTGCCTCCTGGGCAAGGCCCACTTGGCATGTGGGCTCCAGGAATATGGAGGTTCTCTCTCCCCCCACACTAGCCATGGGGCAGCTCCTAGGCTTTGGGTATGCAGGTTTCATTTATGCATGGAAACCTTGCAGCCAAACCCCCACATAAGATGTGATTGCACTTTATATAGTTAAACAATTTAGAATGAATGAAAGGCTTTAGGTTTTCTGCTTATCACCATATATGTGAAAAAGTGGGGTAACAGTGGGGGAAGTAACTTGAATCTAAATCTAACTTCTTTTGAAACTGATCTTGGGATCTTCTGAGTGAAGCCAATCTTTCTCATTCTGCCTTTACGGTCACTGTGGCCAAAAAGGGTGGGAAGGGTCTGGAGGCTAGAGGCAAAATATGAAATCTTCAGCACTGAAGGCCACTGCTATGCATTGCTGATCTTGCTGTTTTACTGAATTATTAATTTGCATTCTTTGCTGGAATATTGCAGGTTTTTTCATTCCTTCTTCTCTCTCCCATCTCCACCTCCCTTGGAAGATACCTCATTCTAAAGAGATGTTACTGCCAGTGCAGTTTACCTTGAACAAACATTATTTCAGCCTTTGAGTTTGTTTTTCTTCTCTCTACTCTCTGAACAAAGGTACTATTACTTCTGTGTTTCAGGTCCTTTTAGGCTAAAAATAAAAGTGTGGTTTATGAAGTAACTGATTACCACAAGGGTGCTTGTTTAAACTCCCTGTGCAGCCAGTCAAAACGGAGTTTCATCAAATGAAGTGCAGTTTTGCAAAGGGATGTTTGATATTTTATGAGCAAACTGAAATAAATATTCATGTGTTGTTGGAGTGGTTGTTTATTTTAGATCTTCTTATGATTTATGTGGAAATTGTTCGATTTGGTTCTGTGCTTTTTGAGGTTTTCCTTTTTGTTTTTGACTAGTTATGTGGTTAATTATGTAATTTTTATCACGTTGGAAGCCGCCTTGAGTATGGAAAGGCAAGATACAAATAAAATGATGCATGTATGTATGTATGTAAAGGCCAGGTTGCAGGCATGTGCTGCCTCAGGGTTGGGGCAGTGATGTGGTGAGAAAGTGTCATGCTTGCCACAGCTGCTGCAAAGTCCCCAGCCAAGGCAGCCTTGGCATTGATCCTGCAGTTGTTTTGGCATATCATTTTCAAGATAATGCATGGAATAAACTGTAGAACCAGATCAGAGGGAAGCAGAGGCAAGATATACGGTACTTCAGTTTCTGGTCAAAATAGACATTATACTAAACATGTAGCTGGTGCTATGTATTTAGCTCCTCCTTTACCCAATAACATTCCATAGAATAATGTACCCTTCTCCAGATAGTAGCCTGTGACATCTTTGTGGGGAAGAGGAACACAATGTTCCATGTGTCTCTTCCACACCCTCCCACCCCAGCAGTAGCAGCCAATTATGTGGAGTGGGAGGAGGAGGTGTAGCATGTTGTAATGTTGAATGTAAATAAGTTCTGCTTAGGGATCAGGGAGAAATTCAGTTCCGTTTATATTTAGAGGCCAACTTTCCAAAACAATATTCAGACCAAAATGCAGGTCTGCATACAAAATGCATTGTATTACGCAAAATTGAATGCAAAATGTTTACATTAGATCATTTGACTAAGATGCTGATGAATTTATTGAGGATTTTTTTTTAAAAAAAATGATGAACTGATGTGAAAATGTGGAGAATTGGAGACAGAAAAAACGAGAAATGAGAGAAACCAAAATGGACAGATTCACCCTCCCCTTCTGCTACCTGTTGCTGTGGGGAGTTAGGTGCCCATGTGCCCTTGGCTTTGCATTTAGTGTAGTTTCTGCTTCAGCTTTCTGAGTCCAGTAATTCATAAATGACAGCCTTCTGAGAAAGTGAGCATTAATACAGCAATGCTGCATTAGGAGCAAAAGTGGAATAATTTCTAGATTAGAGGAGGCAAGTGTGGGACTACCATATGAATTCATAATCTTCACCAAAAAATTCAACAACTGGGCTCCTTTCATAAATTGCTGCCAAACAGGGTTTTCCAGGACACATTGCTAACATTTATTTATGTATTTTTTAATAATGCCCACCCCCACCCCCTTTTTTTGCATGAAAGGTTTATTGAAGCAGATTATGCTTGGATGTTGCTTTTGGCACTGAAGGCCATGTAACACACAAGGAGACCAATGAATCCTGCCAGCACCTCAGTGGAGACCCACAGTTCGCTCCAGGCACCTCGATGATCCACACTGACCGAAGAGATGGTTTGACCTCAGAGGCATCTTTGTTGTTCTGCTGAGCCTTGCACAAGATGCTATAGGATTCCTCATCGAAGAACTTCACCTCGTAGGTGCCAGAGCAACTCCATGAGACCTGATAGCGGCCAACACCCTGACCCCAAGGAACAGCTTGACATTGAGATCTGCATAGAGAGCAACAGGTTTCATCTCGCGCCCCACGCAGCACCAGCAGCGCCGAAGCCAGCCAAAGCAGCAGCAGCCTGGCACCTCCATCGCCAGCCAGCGAGAGGTGATGAGGAAAGGCAACGCCCAGCCTTCTCTAACATTCAGTGCGGCTTATGCAGCATTCATGCACACAGCAATGAACCACACAAAACACTCAAGTTTTATGGGCACAGACCAAATCAAGCATTTTAAACGAGGCAGTCCTTTGCATGTTAACTCTGGAAGTCAGTGTCACTGCATAGAATTGTAGCATAAGTGCTACTGCTGTGCAGTAAATACTTTGAGAGTCCGCCCTCATGAATTCAGTAATACCTGCAGCCTATACATGCTTTATATCCCATTAATCTGTGAAGTGGTTAAATCTCTGCCATTGATATCAGTGGGTGAATCCTGGTCTATTTTAATGTCATCTCTAGGTATGTAAACACAATCCCCTTCTACAGCTAAAAGCAATGATTCAGTATGAGACTTTAGAACGCGGATATTAGGTCAGTATAACCACACAGAGTGAGAAACATGGGCCTAAGCCCACCCCAGTTTGGGCCTCTTCATACTCTACAACTGTGTCACAGGAAGAATAAGCCAAGAACTCTGAAAGGTCAAGGTATGAAATGCAGACCCAGTGAATGCAATCCTAAAATACACGCTTGGAAATGAGAAGCCAACACAGTTCCTGTTCAACTATGAAGATGCTGTCATCTCCCCCGGGAACCCTTTGGGGGCTAAAGTGCTAACAAGTGGATATTACAAGGCATGTGTGTTGTTTTCTTCTTTGTTATGAAGGCAGGAAGGATAGTCTTGTGGAGAGCCGAGGGAATCGAAACAGCAGGCCATTCCTGACTCATTGAGTGGCTTTAACTGTGGATAAATCATTTAAATATGCTGGCAGAATTTGCTCCTCTCTACAGAATGTTGATAAATTATATCGTTGCCTTAAGGACATAGGAATTGACTCCATGGGTCTTTGGGGCTTTGGTCCCCACAATAAAGTATTTGAGGGGGCCGGGCAAAGTTGATGGGCACTCCCATTCAAATGGTATGTGTGCACTGCATCATGTGATCGATTATGTGGAGTGGAGCTTATCTGCCCCCCCCCCAATATTTTATTCAGATTGGCAACCCTGCTTAAGGAAGTTTTTAGCCTTGGCAAAGCAGTCTAGAGGGCTTAGAAAGGCAAAAGGAGGGCAGGCATGTAAAGTACTCTCCCTCTGCCATGTATTTTGTGAGGCAGTTTGCTCCTCTCTGCTGAACTCGCTGCCTGTCTGCATTCCTCACCCACCAACCTGGCCAAATGTAGAGAGAGGTGGCAGGTAGCAGAAACAGGATTATTGCTGGCTGGGAGGTGAATACCATAACCTCCACAATTCCTCAGATGAAAATAGGGACATTTCTCACTCCCCACAACTGACCCTCCTCAACCCCCCATCCCTCCCCCTTCCTATCAGAAGGAGGATGAGAGGCACCACTACTGCACCAACCGGGGGCAGCACACAGGCCTCCACCGTCCTGAGAAAACACCTCCATTCCAATCTGGAGTTATTCTTTGGTGGATTTACAAAAGCACTTCCGGTCGGTGCCAGCGCTTAATGGCGGTCCTAGCTCCGAGCTCCGGAGAAGGACTGCTTCGCAAGTTCGGGTCTTACCCGCTACGGCAAGCGGGGGACCCCTAAAATCCCAGGCGCTGAAGCCTGAGAACAAGGAGACTCGGTGGGCACCTTTGCGCCCCCCGGTACCGTGAAAGAGCCTTTTTAAAGGCTACGGATCGACATCGGGAGTGAGCGCGGTGCTGAGAGTCGCTACCCAGCCTGCGAAGTGAAGCCGCGTCGCCATAAGCGGAGAGCGCCGATTCCTTCCTGAAAAGAAAATTTGGACTGAATCCCCGTGAGTAAGAGCTGAAATATAATCGGGACCCTTTAAATTTCAAAAATTGGGCTAAAAACGGGGGAGATCTAAACAAAGGAAGTCTGCCTCCCCCCGACTGCATGAAAGTGAAAGCAACGGAGCTCTAAACCTGCATCCGTTTAAATCTGCTCTTTGATTAGCTTAACCGGACATTTAGACCCTTTGATCTCCCCTCTAGCTAGCAGGGCAGAGGGGAGGTGAATTTGAACAACAACTGCATGATTTGTTGGAAGTAAAAAAAACCCTCTGCTGTCTCATCCATCTGAAAAAGAAACGGTATGCCTTTGTACCACACTGAACTGACTTTTCCCTGTGAAGTGATATATTGATACAAAGTTTCCACAGCGCCTGGCTACTGTACAACACAAGAAGAAGTAGCATAAATTGGGCAACTGTGGCAATTTGAAGTAACAAGTTTTTAGTAATACTGACTTTGACTGTGTTAACCTCCCTTTTTACATTCTGGACATTCTCCTTTGTTTTTATACTTGGAAACTTTGTTCTATGGCCATTTTGATTTGCTCCCTCTAGAGGACAAAGTGAGGTCCGGCACAGCCTAAGACAGTGGAATTTTCCAAGGGAGAATAAATCCCGTGGGAACTGACCTTGACATGAGTGGCGCACAAGAGGAGATAGTCACAAGAGCCAAAACCAAGCAACAACAACAACAGCTGCAGCAGCTACAGGTAAAGAAAAGAGGCTCAATCTCAGGCGCAACAGTTGGATCAACAGGAACAACAGGGCAAGACAAAGGAGCAGCCGTCTCCATGGAAGCTGTGACAGATGCTCTGCTCAAGATAAATCAAACTCTGGAGTCTCTGACAAAACAGACTTCAGAGAATACACTAAAACTAACAGAAATTTCAGCAAGATTAAACCAGAATACAGAATCTATAAATAAATTGGTGGAGGAAAACGCCACTACGCGCCAAATTGCCGAAGACGCCAAAGCTACTGCGGGAGAGACACAGGAGAAGTTAGAGCCGATCGCCAAGAAGGTCTATGAGCATGATGCAACTTTGGCCTTGTGGGAGTTACAGAGGAAAGAGAGAAATTTAAAAATAAGACTGATTCCGGAGAATGAAAGAGACAACCTTGTGGAATACTTGACACGGGAGTTTGTGGACTGTTGGGACCTCCAGGAAGACGAATTCAAAATTACGACTGCCTTTAGATTGGGCAAAAAGCAAAACAGAAAGACCCCGAGAGACTGTTTGATCACACTCAGATCCAAGGAGGAAAGAGATAAAATATTGGGACTACACTTTGAAAAGGCCTTGCAAATTGGAAATTCAGCTGTACAGATCTTCAAAGACATCCCAAAATACATTCTGGACTTAAGAAACTTCTATAAGGATTTAGCCCTTCTATTAAAGAAAAACTCTATCCGCTTCAGGTGGGAATTCCCACAAGGGCTGTCATTTGATTACAAGGCAAACAAAGTGAAAATAAAGACAATTCAAGATAAAGACAAATTTTTGGCAAGATACCAGGAGGATTTACAGAAGGGGACTGTGGACGCACTTGTAGAACAGAGGAGAGCGTTGGACATCCTGAATCTCTCGTTTGGACAAAAACCACCACCATCAGAAGAAGAGCAACAATTGGGAGCTGTTGGAGGAGCCTCAGAAAAATAGAAAGATGGCTCTGCAATTCCTTAGTTGGAATTGTAATGGGCTCAATGGGCCTTTGAAGAGAAGACAAGTATTTCATGTATTAAATAGAGAACAACTGGACTTGATATGTTTACAAGAAACCCATATAACTAGAGCCCACAGGAGATTACTTACAAACAAAAGGCTAGGACAAGAATTTATTTCATCAGACAAAGTCAAGAAGAGAGGAGTTGTAATATATGTGAAAGAGAAATGGGCTCCAAAAATGATATTCAAAGATGAACAAGGGAGATATCTGGCTGTGGAGATACAAGTACAAGGAGAAAAATTTCTAGTTGTCGGAATTTATGCACCAAATGAAGGCAAATCCGACTTCTTTAAGAGACTTCATGAAACGTTGATGGATTATTTGGATTACAATATGATAATCATGGGAGACATGAATGGCGTGGTCTCCACCAATATGGACAAGGCACAAAGACTAACAGTCACCAAAGAAGGGAGACTCCCTAAGACTTTTTTCGAAATGACTGAAAACATGGACTTGATAGACATTTGGAGAACAAGGAACCCTCTGGAGAGAGAGGGAACCTTTTTCTCCCAAGCAATGATGACCTGGACCAGAATCGATCAAATCTGGGTTACTAGTGGAATGGCTCCAAAGATTAAGAAAGTGGAAATCTGCCCAAAAACTTGCTCCGACCATAACGCCGTGAAGATGGAGATGAAACTCACAATAACTGGTCAATTTAGATGGAGAATGAATGACACCCTCTTTTGTGATAAGGAGATTCTCACGAAGGCCCAAAAGACTCTAAAAGACTATTTTGAAATAAATTTGAGGACCGACGTGGAGAAAAGAGTGATCTGGGATGCAAGCAAAGCGGTTATGAGAGGATTTTTGATTCAACAAAATTCAATAAAGAAGAAAAAACAAAATGAGAAAAAAGAGAAGATTTTGGAAATGATAAAGGAAGGAGAGAGGAAATTAAGAACAAAACCAAAGTCTCAAGACATTCTAAGAGAGATCAAGCTATATCAAACACAATACATGGAATTGATGAACCAAGAGATTGAATGGAAGATAAAGCAAATGAAGCAAAAGACCTTTGAATCAGCAAATAAATGTGGTAAACTTTTGGCATGGCAACTGAAGAAAAGGCAGAAACTAAATACAGTTACAAGCCTTGAGGTGGATGGAAAGAATATATCTAAACCCAATGAAATCAGAAATTGCTTTTTAAGTTATTTCAAAAAACTCTACACTCAAGGCCCGCAAAATGAAGAAGATATAGATAAATTCCTTGGAAAATATGGATTACAAAACATCTCTCATCAAAGCAAGATGGACTTGAACCAGAGAATCTCAGAACAAGAGATAGAGGCTGCCATTCAGAATATGCAACTGGGCAAATCTCCGGGACCAGATGGACTGACTTCCAGATACTACAAATCGCTGAAGGAATGGTTGACTCAACCACTAAGAGAAGTTTGTAATGAGATCCTTGAGGGAAAAAGGGCGCCTGAATCGTGGAAAGAGGCATATATTTCACTCATACCAAAGTTAGAGACTGAAAAGACCCAACTCAAGAACTACCGCCCAATATCACTCCTTAATGTGGATTACAAAATTTTTGCAGACATTTTGGCAAAAAGATTTAAAAGAGTTTTGATGGAGAAGATTCATAAGGACCAAGCAGGCTTTCTCCCTAAAAGACACCTGGCAGACAATGTAAGGAATGTAATAGACATTCTGGAAAAGCTAGAGGTGAATATAAACACTAAAGCAGTATTGATCTTTGTGGATGCGGAGAAAGCCTTTGACAATATTTCTTGGAGTTTTATGAAGAAGAATCTTCATGGGATGGGGGTAGGCCGGGGTTTTGAGAATGGTATGGCTGCAATATATTCTGAACAAAAAGCTAAACTGATTGTAAACAATGTTGTGACTGAGGAACTTAAGATAGAAAAAGGAACACGACAGGGGTGCCCGATTTCCCCATTACTTTTTATTTCAGTTCTGGAGGTGTTGCTGAACATGATAAGAAATGACCAGCAGGTCAAAGGTGTGCAGGTCGGAGCTAAACATTATAAGTTAAGAGCGTTTGCAGATGACCTAGTATTGACTTTGCAAGAGCCAAACACTAGTACGAAAAAGGTATTAGAAATAATACAACAGTTTGGCCAGGTAGCTGGATTTAAGTTGAACAAGCAAAAAACCAAAGTTTTAGGGAAAAACCTAACAGATATGGAAAAGGAGAAATTTCAAGAGGAAACAGGTTTGACTGTGGTCAAGAAGGTTAAATATCTAGGGGTTTACTTAACATCTAAGAATCAGAATTTGTACAAGGACAATTATGAAAAATGTTGGTTAGAAATCAAAAAAGATTTAGAAATATGGTCAAATTTGAAACTGTCAATGTTAGGCCGAATTGCAGTAATCAAAATGAATGTATTGCCTAGAATGTTATTTTTGTTTCAGACCTTGCAGATTATTGACAAGATGGAATGTTTTAAGAGGTGGCACAAAGACATTTCGAAATTTGTCTGGCAGGGCAAAAAGCCCCGAATTAAATTTAAAATATTGACAGATGTTAAAGAAAGAGGGGGATTTGCCCTGCCGGACCTGAAACTGTACTATGAGGCAGCAGCTTTTTGCTGGCTCAAAGAATGGATGCTCCTCGAGAACACGGACATCTTGGATCTGGAAGGTTTCAATAACGCTTTTGGTTGGCATGCATATCTTTGGTATGATAAAGCTAACAGTGCCTTTAAAAATCACATTGTCAGAAAAGCATTGTTTAATGTTTGGGTAAGATATAAAGATCTATTGGAAAACAAAACCCCTAGATGGGTCTCACCAGTGGAGGCTAAAGCAGTGAAGAAACTCAATATGGAGGTCGGATGGCCGAAGTATTGGGAAATTTTAGAACAGGATGGAGATAAGTTCAAACTACAAAGTCAGGAGAAATTGAAGCATAAAGTAGAAAATTGGTTCCAATATCGTCAAATAATGGAATTTTTTAAACAGGACAGGAAAATCGGTTTCCAGGTGGAAAAATCAAAATTAGAAACCGAACTGTTAGAACCCAATACTAAGAATTTATCCAGAATGTACAACTTGCTGTTGAAATGGAACACACAGGATGAAACAGTTAAATCGGCTATGATTAAGTGGGCTCAGGATGTTGGACATAACATTATGTCAGCTGACTGGGAATGGTTATGGAACACCGGTATTAAATTTACGGCATGTAATGCCTTAAAGGAAAACATTATGAAAATGGTATACAGGTGGTACATGACCCCAGTCAAGCTGGCAAAAATCTATCATTTGCCCGATAATAAATGTTGGAAGTGTAAAGAGACTGAAGGTACCTTTTATCACCTTTGGTGGACATGCCCGAAGATTAAGGCCTTCTGGGAAACGATCTATAATGAAATGAAAAAGGTACTTAAATGTACCTTCCCTAAAAAACCAGAGGCCTTTCTCTTGGGCATTGTCGGCCAACTGGTGACAAAGAAAGATAGAGCTTTTTTCATGTATGCTACAACAGCAGCAAGAATACTCATCGCAAAGTATTGGAAGACACAAGATTTACCCACTGTGGAAGAATGGCAGATGAAAGTGATGGACTATATGACACTGGCCGAGATGACAGGCAGAATCCGTGACCAACGAAAAGAGACGGTGGAAGAAGAGTGGAAAAAATTTAAAAGGTATCTTAAGGACTACCATAAACTTAATGAATGCTAAAATGTTGTGGTTTCCAGAAGCAAAAGGGTACAGGGATACAAGGTTAGACTATAAAAGAGGACTAAGATGATAAAGATTGGAAAGTCACAATTGGAAGTTGCTAGTTGAATTTTGGACATTGGGATGCAGAGAGGGGGGGTATGGGGAAGTCCAAGAAAAGAGGTTTATGAAAATATGTTTGAAACTATACGTGTATGTTTGTCATTTTTAGTGTTTGTCTGTTTTTTTAAAAAACTTTGTAAAACCAATAAAAATTTTATAAAAAAAAAAAGGATTTACAAAAGCACACACCAACAAATAAGTTTTAGAAAGGGGCAGATGTACAAAGTTTTATTATTATTTTTTTAAGAAATCAAAACTCCTTGCGCTTGCTCTGCTTCCCCTTTCCTCCCCCCGGGGCTCTCCTGCCCTCTGCCTGCCCCTCAGAGCCGGGGCATCATGCAGAGCTCGGCCTCAGGGCAAGAGCCACTCCTCCTCCTCTCCAGCCGCCGCTCTGAGCTGCCCAAGGAGAGTCAACGGGATGCCCCCTCGCCTGCAGCAGCCCTTGTAGTCGCTCGGACAAGGGCCGGCTCATTCTCCTCTCTGAGCTCAGTGGCGGCGGCAGCCCTGGTGGGAGAAGTAGGGACATTCTGGGATCAAATCAGAAGCCGGGATGGCTTTCATAAGTCTGGGTCTGTCCCTGGAAAATCAGGACACCAACTTTAGCCCCTCCAGACCTTTTTTTCTGCACCTACAGAACTGCTGCCAGAACGTTAAGCCACCTAGTCCTGCCCCGGAGTACAGCTGTTTGTGTGTAATGTGTGATTCATGGTGTGCATAATTTGTTTCTATTTTATCTTTTTGTTTTTTATATATACTGTTTTCTCTTGGAAAGCCTGTTTTTAGCCCCCTGCCAATATCTAGAAGTATTATTCTCTCCCCCCCCTTTTTAATGCTTTTTAAAGACCTGCTTTCACTATTGTATTGCCCATGGTTTAATTATTTATGGCACAGTTTTAATTGGTTATTTTTATATTGTTTTTATTACATTCTATGAGGCAGTTTGGAGAGCTCTAGTCAGGCTGAAAATAATAATATAAATATTTCATATAACCTCTCTCCAGTTATTGAATCTAGTGTTTTTGGTTGTACAATTTTTACCATACAAGGGTGGGTGGAATAAAAATGCTGATCCTTCAGCCAAAAGAAGACAAACTCAGCGTGTAGAAATAGTTTACTGTATATTTATTGCTGCAGCATAAATCTAGAATGGATATCTCTGAAAAGCTGGGACCACAAATACAAAATTCAAGACACTTTTATAACAATTACATGCATTATCGCCTCGTGCACAATCCTTTTCAGCAATATGATTGGGTAACAGAACACATGGACAGCTTGTGGACCCCTAAAACTATTTTCATTGGTCAGAACAGCCTGCCCCTAATTACTATGGCAACAGGTATCTTTAAGCAAAGTTCATACAAAATGCTGCTTTTCGGCTATCAGTTCCATGAAGCCTATTCTGGGTCAGGAGAATTTATTTCTCTTCTGTCTTTCATGGCAGCCTCCAGTCAGCCGGCGATACAGCTGGTTCTTCCCTCTGCCGTCTGAGGGGCAGAGAGCGATGGCGGCCTCAGGCAGCAGTACATCATGGATGAAACTGCCACTGTTCCTGAGTCCCTCATAGAGATGTAAAATTTCCAGAAATTTTGAAGCCATGAGGAAAAAAAAATTTCCTCTATTTTTCCCTGGAAAAAATGTAAATTTTTGGAAAAAATTTAAAAAAGTTCAGTGTGGCATAGTTTTACAAATAGTGTATATAAAAGTATTATTCTTGCAATAAAACAGGTAACCACCACCCCCTTTCCCTCAAAAGCAACAAAAAAGCAAGAAACCATCAACATAAAAAATAATCAGATTTGCCCCTTAGCACCAACAGCAAATAAAGTTAAGGTCCACCTCAATATTTAAGCTCCATACAAGGTCTACCTTTTGAGTAGTGCTTTAAAAAAACAACCCACAGAAGACACAACATATACATGCAGTTTATTCTATCTCATTTTCTGAACTACTGCTTTCATTTTCCATTTCTTCCTCTTTGTCATTTTTCTCATGGACTTCTAAAAATTGGCTCTGGAAAAAAGGGGGGGACTTGCGCCCCCCATTTTCCCATTTTCCCCCCAGGTCTTCCCATCTCTACTTGAGGACAGCCGGGGCAAAGCGTAAGGCACTTTTTTTTGCATGCCAGATCCAGAAGTAATCAACACCCAGTTACTGAATAGTATGTTGCACTAAGGCTCAAACTCTGAAAGGAAAAGGGTGTGTGTGTGTGTGTGTGTGTGTGTGTGTGTGTGTGTGTGTGTTAAATTGAATTTGTTGTTATACATTATAAACGGCATGATGGTAAGAGAGCTTCTAAACAGTTTACAAAAATATGCAACAGAACATTAAAATGGTTGATAAAACACAGTTAAAAGCAGGTATTTAAGAGTATTCAAAAGATGATTTAAAAGATGGTTAAAAGGAAGTAAATTGCACGCAGCTTCTACATGTTCAGATGGGCTGGCCCTCATGAAAACGTTTTGAGCAGTTGCCGGAAAGAGTACAGCGAGAGCACCTGCCTGGGAGCTCCAAAGTGGGGGTGCTGGAAGGCCTGGAAGAAAAATGGAAAAATTGAGGGGGGGGACAGGTTTTGTCCTGTTTTTTTCCAAAGCCATTTTTTTCAGGAAAAAATAGGCGGGGGGAATAGTGTGTGGAATATTCAAACTATATCAACCCCCCCCCCCGAAAAAAACGACTTTGGGGGGAAACGGGGGGGGGCTGCTCTTTCCCAATTTTCCAGTTTTTTTCCAGGCCTTCCCATCTCTAGTCCCTCTGCTAGCAGTGGTCCGATGCTGAAAGCGGTACTGGTAGCAGAGGGACTCAGGGGCAGTGCCAGTCTCACCCATGAGATACTGCTGAGTGAAGCCGCTAGTGCCGTCTGCCCCTGGGTGATATATTGGTACATCACCCAGGACTATCGGCAAGATTGCACTATGCTGAGCAGGGAGGAATTACGGGTGGGGAATTACTACACAAAGGAAGCTGCAGACTAAAATTGCAAGAAGGCTTCGCTGAACAGGACTTAGATTATGAATAAATATAGAAGAGTCTTTGCCATGGCAATGCTGGGTGATATGGCATTATATTAAGTACTGTTTAGACCAGTGCCTTTTTTCTAGGGAGAAAAGGTGCCGGTACTTACCATGAAATACCCCTCTCAGCCGACTGGCTGTGGCTGCAGGCTGGGGGTCGATGTGGGGCGAATGCCAGGAGACATGGCCCTCCACCTCTGTGCCACATGTGAGGCCTTCAAGGAAACAGGAGTCCTCTTGGCGCTGCCTGGCGCTGCCTGGCCCTGCCATCGATTCTGCTGCCGCCGCCATGGACTGGTCCACTTGCTGTGTGTCAAGTGCCTTCTGCTAGCCTTAGAGCTGGCAGAGTGGCGGGTGCAGTGGCAGCCCAGCAGCTTCCTGCAGCTATGCTACCGCAGGATGAGGACGAGGAGTAAGTGCCACTGCCGGGGCTGGCAGTGCCGAGGGGCCTGCCATCATGGGCACAGGAGAAAAGGCGCACCCTCCTCGCATGCTTGCTTTAGAAGCCATTTGGGGGGGAGGGGGGAAGGTGCCACTACCGTGTACCCGTGAGTACTGCAAAATAACAACCCCACACTGACATAGACCACCATTTTTATTCCATTTCCATTTGATTGTGGAAGGAAAAATAATACCCCTAAACTGCAAAACAGTCATAGACTAGAAGCAACCACAGTACTCCTAAAATACTTTAGCTACCTACTGCTGTTAAAATACCATAGAAGTGCTAAAACTTAAACCTAAAATACCCCGACTAAGCACCACAGTGCAAATATTAGCAGTTTTCTCACATCCAAGTGTTAAAGTTTCAAGGTTCCTGCAGACTTAGTAGCATTGTCCTATGCTAATTTTCACTTTGTTAAAGTGATGGCATAAAATCTATGCAAAGAAGAGCTTACCTGGGGCTTAATTTTCAGAGGAAGAGCAGCACAATTTGTTGGCAAAATGAAGTGCTGCGCTATCATTGTATCAAAGCCGTATTTAGATCTGACCAAAGTGGTGTTGAGATGGGTCTCCCAAACAGAGCCAGTGAATGGCTGGTGAGAAAGCACCCATCAGTAATGTCCCTTGAAGCAGTGGGGGCTGCTCCATTCGGGCCAATGTGGAAGTTCCCCCCCAAACTCAGGCTGCTCTCAGGCACCCACACCTTGCCACTTCACAGCCAGTTCAGGGGCTGCTAGCTTCCTTAGTCCCAGTCTGCCCTTGTAAAACTTGGCAGGGAAGGGGGGCAAAAGGAGAATGAGTGGACTCTGTGTCTCACGGGCTCCACCTGCCGTCTGGGGCCCCTGCCTTCCACTTCATTAGTCCCAATGGACACCACCTGCTGCCACCTTGATGCTGCTGAGTGAGGAGCATTCAGGGGGTCTGTCATGGATGCTTCAGTTGAGATTCCTGCATTGCAGGGGGTTGGACTAAATGACCACTGGAAGCCTTCCAGCTCTACAACTGTATGACTCTATGTGCAACTGTATGTGGGACGTAGCCAGTGGGAGTGTCAGGATGCAACGACCGTAGCCAGCAGGTGTTTTCCTGATGCTTCTTTGTGGTTCATTAAATGTGTGTGGGATTCATTTGAACACTTCTAAATGCTTCAGTGCTGGAATGTGTATATTCTTACTGTACCTCATATGTATAAAGGCAGAGTCCAAAAGAGGACAGAACTCCTATACAATAACATTTGAAAGTCTAGAGTAGCGGGAGGGACCTCAAGCATGAAGGTCACATGTGACCCTCGAGGTCAGTCTGTTTGGCTCTTGGACTCTTTGGCATGTCCAAAGTCTGTTTCGGCGGCCCCCGTGGCAGTTTATTTCCTGGGGTTCAATCCTAAAAAAAGCTTAACAACTTTGGTTGGCCACTCAGTCGGCCCTCACGGCCCTTCACTTTATCAAATCTGGCTCTCTTTGAAAAAAGTTTGGACACCACAGCCCTAGACCAAACCTCTCCTTGAGGGCTTTTGCCTGGTTATAATGTGTCACTGGACAGTGAAAGTGCATTTTGCTTGCCTGTGTGTGTGTGTGTGTGTGTGTGTGTGTGTGTGTGTACTAAGCCAGTGTTTCCCAACCGGTGTGCCGCGGCACACTACTGTGCCGTGAGACACCGGCTGGTGTGCCGTGGGAGGGAGGCGGGCGAGTCGGGCGGCGAGAGGCGGCGGCGGCGAGGATCCGCGTCGAGCCGGGGGCGGCTCCGCGGTGGTGGTGCCGAGCGGCGGGGCAGCTCGCGCAAAAGGGAGGAGCGCGAGACAGCGGAGGAGGAGGAGGCCGGCATGTCCGGGCAGCAGCAGCAACAGCAGCAGCAGCAACTCCCGGCGACGGCTCCTCCTCCGCCCGCTATCGCCGCCGCCGCCTCAGCTGCCCTCGCTCTGCTGCCTCCTCCCACCCCGGCAAGGGGAAGGGAAAAAACGTTCACTTTTGTGCGTCCCCCCCCCCGCGTGACGCTGCGCGCTGACGTCATGGGGCGGGGCTTTAATGGTGGTGTGCCGCGAGATTTTTTTCCGGTAAGCAGGTGTGCCGTTGCCCAAAAACGTTTGGGAAACACTGTACTAAGCTCTGTGTTTTGTGTTGCTAGAAGGTTGTTGGTGTTATGAGAAATGAAGGAAGAAGCTGGGTCTGTTTAGCCTGGAAAAGAGGAAACTGAGAGGAGATATGATAGCCATCTTCAAATATCTCAAGGGCTGTCCCGTGGAAGAGGGAACAAGCTTGTTTTCCCAACTCTGGATGTTAGGACTGGAACCAATGGCTTCAAGTTACTAGAAAGGAGATTCCAACTAAAGATCAGGAAGAACTTTCTGACAGTAAGTTGTTTGGCAGTGGAATGGCCGCAGAATCTCCTTCATTGGAGGCATTTAAGCAAAGGTTGGGTGTCCCTCTGTCCTGGATGCTTGAGCTGAGATTCCTGCATTGCAGGGGGTTGGGCTAGATGACCCCTGGGGTCCCTTCTAATTCCACAGTTGTTTGATTCTATAATTCCTGTCTCAGGCCAGACCTTTTAAAATTAGTTTGAGAAGCTTTTGTTTTGATCCCCCAATTCTAAAACACACACAAAAAAGATGATTTAGCGACAGTCCCCGAGTTGAATTGCAATTCATTCAGAATTTGGCTGCGCGACTGGCTGGTGTTCGCTGTTGCTGCTGCTGTGTGAATAACGTCCATTGTAAAACCAAACTGAAGTGAATTTCAGTTCCGGACTGCGAAGAGCAAGCCTTGCAAGCGGAGCGCGAGGGCGAAGGAACGGGCCAAACGGCGGGGAGGCTGTTAAAATGCAGCCTTATTCCAATCCCCCCCCCCCCCCCTGGGCTGGAGCAGGCAGATTTCTTCCAGGACAACACAGGTTTTTTACAGTTGCTGAAAGTCCTGGGGCTCTTCTCCCCCCCCACCCGCCTCGAGAGCACGCAGTTTCGGAAACTACGAGGGGAAAATGATCTTCAACATGGAAAAACTCTAAAACCAGTTTTCACTTTGCATTGGTAGTAAAGATCCCCGTTTGCACTCTGCATTCGCGACACCCCCCCCCCGTGATTCGCTGCGCGCTGTTTACTCCCCGCGCCGCCTCTTCCCCGCGGACGCTGCAAAGGCGCTCCCCCCCCCCCCGCTTCCCGGGATCCTGGAATGTCGATGGGGAGGCGGGCCAGACCCCCAGCCCCGCCCCCTTCCCGCGAGCGACGTCCTCCCCCTCCAATCCGCGGGAGGCGGGGGCGGGCTCTGCGGACTTTCCTCCCGTCCCTTTGGCCGCTCCCTTTGCGGGGGCGGGAGCGGGAGGAGCCTGGGAAAAGGGAGTGACGTGGGTCGCTCCCCCGGGATCACTTCTGCTGCGGGGATCCTGCGGGGCGCGAGGCGGAAGGAGCTCGGGGAGAAGGAGAGAGAGAGAGAGAGGGGATGGCTTTGTAAAGTTGGACAGAGGGGCGAGGCCTTTTCTCTGCTGAAAGTCCCGGTCCGCTTCCGACTTGGGTAAGTCCGTTGGTCTCCTCGTGTGCAGGAGGAGCTCGCCTGCTCTCCGGCTGCTTTTCCTGGCTTGCAAGCGCGGCCGCTCTCTGGACACGCTGCATTGGGGATGCTGCTTAATTTCTCCCTTTCTCTCTCTCTCTCTCATCCTGGAACACTCTGCCCCCCCCTCCGGGTCTGGGCTGCCAAGCGCCCCCTCCCCACTTGTTGGCCATCGGCAGGAAGCGCCGAGTTGGGTCCTTAATGGGGGCTGAAGGTGGGGAAGGAGGAGTCCTCCGAAGGGTGGAGAAATGTAAACTTGAAGGCTGAGGGCGGGGGGGGGATCCTTCCTGGGCTTTATTAAATCAGCTGCCCGGAAGGGGGGGGAGGGGGGAGCCAATCTGCAGGTAGAATCCAAACAGGTTGATCAGACGCCAAGGAAATTGGAGTCTTTTCTCAAACCAGCGATGATTGGGCAATGCATGCAGTGTGTGTGTTTGTGGAAAATCATGTAGATGAAAGCATGGGGAAATATATTAAAGATGAATATGGATGAGATTTGGTAAAAGGTGTGTGGGGGGGGGGATTTTAAGGAAGGTATATGCTCAAGACCTCCTCCTCAGGTCAGATGCAGCTTGGGAAGAACGGCCTACTTTTATGTTCACACTGGTGCTAAATGGAAAAGGTGATCTTGCAGTGGTGGGGATCTAGCAGGATACTGTGAAAACCTTGTCATGCTTGAGAGAATATTTTTGGCTGCTGGCTTCATGTCTCCCAGGCTAAGGTTCTATGTTTCACTAGACTAGAGGGAAGAAGTTTATTAGTCCGGTCTGTTGGTGCCAATAAAAATTTGCTTGAGGTTTAATTTAAGTTGGTAGCTTTTTAAAAACCAACATGCCTAATCAAACCCCATACAGTTTCAAGGCTAGTGGAAGTGAACTTTCCAGATTCCTTCTGGATCAGCCGCATTGATTTTTGTTTTGGCTTCAGCAGTGTGTGAATGGCTCGAGAACTGCAGTTTAATTGAATTAAAAAGTCATGGTTTTATTAATTTGGGATAAGGGTTATTTTGGGAGAGGTTGTTCTGTACAATAGGTACTTACTTTGTGTTTTTAATATTGCTATGTTTTCTGCTGCTTTTAAAGCCTGTCAGATTTCTGCTGTCTCTGCCCAGTGGGGAGCGAGGGCTCCTGCGAACACAGAGTTCTTTATTTCTCTTCCTGCCTGTGAAACTGGAAGCTGCCATATATTCCAGCTAGACATCTGCCGTTTGCTTATTCACGGGAGCAAAACAAACCCACCTTCTTTTGACCAGTAAAAATGTTGGGCGGCACCATCTGAGGGAAGTTGGGAGAGAGTAAAATAAAGACTGACTGAAGCTTCTCTTTGAAGCGTCTGCTTGTTGGGTTGTTGGCTCAGTTTGGTGTCTTTAACCTCTGCTCTGGGATGTATGCAGCATATGTCTTTGTGTGTGTAAACTGTGGTGAAATCCTATAACACTTGCACCTTTTACACTTGTGCAAAATACAGTTTTGGGAAGCTGTTCATTCCCAGTGACTTGGATCCCAGCAGGGTGGATTTGATTTAAATTACTAGTCAGTAAGACTTGATTTAAATCATTTTTTGACAGAAAGACTCTCTATCACTGATGGGCTGCCCTTCTAACTCCTTAGGGAAAAGCCCCCAAGAGCCGCACACACACTCCACGTGGCTCGTGAAAGGGAGCCCTGAGCAGTGCCTGGGATGCCTACAGGCTCTGCTCAGCGCTCCCTTTAAAGAATATTATTTTCCTTGCCTTCCCCCTCTAAAAACTAGGTGCGTCTTATGGTCAGGCGCGTCTTATGGCGCGAAAAATATGGTGATCCGTCTTCTGAATTGTACCCTCCCTCTCCCCAAACCAGGCCTGTATTAACCATCTGTTTTGTTGGGGGTTGTGTGTAGGTTGTTGCACGTAGAAGTGTTGATGCATATGAATTCTGTGGAGTTGGAAAATAGAGACTCCTGTCGCTGTCCTCTCTTTCCTGGCAACAGGGTCTGCTTGTTTGCTCCAGATTGACCCAAAAGACAGGAACTGAGCAGTTCCTTCCGTTATCTGCTGCGTTCGGAGTGCCTCACCCCGGCTTCAAAGAGAGAAAGGACACTGGTCTTCAGTAGCAGCAGATCCCTTTTGCAGGCCCAGCATTTGTCTGTCCTACCTACAAGTGACTTGCAACTTCCATTTGAGAATCTTGGCTCTAAGAAAGAGCAGGGAAGCCCAGGGAACTGAAAAATAAAGCTTTGTTGTGATGGATAGAGGCAATCCTGTACAGCTGTAGTAGGGATACAGAGTGGTTTGCAGTGAAATAAGCATGGTGGGATCCTGTGCAAGGCAGATTCATCTTTCTGTTGAGACTCCAGGCTAACAAGTTTATTCATACGAATAAGAGTTCATTCATTTATTTAATAGACTTTGTTTCAGAATGCAGCATGTAGTACCTGATAAAATCAACCGGATAACACGTACAACATTAAAATGGTAAAAAGCCTAATACAGTAACAATGAGCCAAAGCAATAAAATCATACTGTTCTGTTTCAGACAGGGCAACTAGGAATAGCATCTTTAGACACGGAGGACTCCCAAATGTGTGAATGCCCCTCGCATGTAGAGTGGTAGCTCATAAGTAGTAGTCATAGACCAGAGAGTTGTTAAAGCTGGGCTCTGTCAAGTTCCTGATAACATGAAAGCCTGTTATGAACCAGCTTGAGAGGAGATGAGCTGCTGTGGATAAGCAGAGGAGGAGGAGGTGGTCAGTCCGTATGTCACCATGGAGGAGGAGGAGGGATTGGAACAATTTAGAATGGCTTTGGGGTTGGCCTCCAGGGTGGCTTGATCAAATTGTTATTCTCATCATGGTTTGACTTGTGACTAATATGTTGCACATTAACGTAACACCTGCTGATGGCGTGGTGGCATTTTCACTGAGCGCTACATCTGGGGCTGGGTCTTGTGGCTAAAAGTGTGAGCTGTGGGGTTCCTCTTTCAAGTTTTGTCATAGCCATTAGGACATCACGACCCCTTCAATATAGAAGTACAGTGGTACCTTGGGTTAAGTACTTAATTCGTTCCGGAGGTCCGTTCTTAACCTGAAACTGTTCTTAACTTGAAGCACCACTTTAGCTAATGGGGCCTCCTGCTGCCGCCGTGCCGCCGTCGCATGCTTTCTGTTCTCATCCTGAAGCAAAGTTCTTAAGCTGAGATAATATTTCTGGGTTAGCGGAGTCTGTAACCTGAAGCGTCTGTAACCCGAGGTACCACTGTAGAGGTAGCGGACCTCATATTATAAAGATAATGGGGATAATATATATAAAGTGTCTTGGAGTGTTTGAAAGCGGTATAGCTCCATCAGTAAAGCAGGAGACTCTTAATCTCAGGGTTGTGGGCTTGAGCCCCATGTTGGGAGAAAGATTCCTCCATGTTGGACTAGATGGCCCTCATGGTCCCTTCCAACTGGCAGTGCTATGATTCTAAGGTTCTTCCCCTGTGTCTTGATGCTGAAGTTGACAAGAACTGGAAGTACTTTTAAGAAAAACAATCCATAAATACTAAGTCTAAAGTAAGCCCGCAACTTAGGCAGATGCTATGTTCTGGGGATTGTACCTGCCCCCTTTTATTTTATTATTTTTTTGCCAAGCGCGTGAAGCTGAATGCGCACAAGTTAAATGCTTAGCGCAACCCATTTGTGGGTCCGGTCTTGCCAGCTGAAGAGCCACATCTTCTTTCTTCCCTATTCTCTTGGTACTAGAGTGGACTCTTGGATGGCATTTTAAGAGATTACCTGTTTTCAGTAATGTGTGCAGAAGAGATGGGGGCCAAAACAGGCTGGCAACCCCAAGCTGTTTTTGAAGAGCTGAATAAATGGCAGAATACAGTGTTCTTCATAAGTAGCTTTTCTGATTCTAAAGGATAGCTTAAAGCAGTTTTCTAAAGCATATTTATGGGGAGTGACTGATTCAAATTTACCTCATGTTTTTAATCTGTAGACAATTTTTAAGGATTTATGGCGCAGTCAGCATTGCTAGTTCTTTTTCCTTTAGCCTCGTTCAAAGTTTTGACAGTAAAATATGCACTGTGAACTGTTGGTTGTAGAACATGCAGAAGGGCATAAGTGATCAGCAAAATAAATATCTCTATTCCTGAAACTTCAGTGCAACAACAAAGGTGCTCATAAGTGCAGATATTCTGAACAGTCAAATATACCTGAAGTCAAAAAGTCTTGATGTACTGTAACATTCTCACCCTTTTAAATATACTAACATTCTGTTACACTCTAGTGTGAGCAAGGATGGAGCTGTGCAAATAGAACTGCTTTTCAGAAACACACTGAACTGCCACGTGAATTGTGGTCTCCTTTGCTTTGCACATGTAAGTGAATGTTTCTCTCCATATATAGGGAAAAACTAAAGAATTCAGGGTGCTGTTACCGTGGGAGATAAACTGACCCTGGATGTGTAAAGATGGGCATTTGTCTGTGCGTGGTGCAAGTGTTTATTTGGACACAAATGCATGCTCCCTCCACCCCCGTGCCCCCCTTGCACTCTGCAAGCATTCCTTATACTCTGCACCCAGAAGCACCAGGAAAAGTAGTGAGTGTTTGGGAGACCCTAGAGACTGTAGTCTAGCCCTTCTCAGGCAGGGTGGTCAAGGTGGGACTGCTGATTCTGAAGCCCCCAGGAAGTTTGGTGAGTAGGGCAGATGGTCAATGGAAGTGGGAAGTGCCAGGGAGGTGGAAAAGATGAGATTTTACTTCAGTAGCTCAAAACAGAACAGTTGGCTCAAGTCTGCTGACTGGCTGGTTAGTCTCTCACCTGGAGAGCTTAGGCTGTTTAAGGAGAAAGTTATTTAAGCAGGAAAATTATTTTGAGAGGTGTAGGCTCTCTTTGGGTGCCTTCTGCTTTTATTTCATCCATACTGGTTTCAGTATTGCTGTCAGCAGCTGTTCCATAGTCCATGACAATGGAACAAGCCCACAACTGGAGATGTGGGGGAACTGGGGGTGTGAAAGTGAAGATTTTATGAAATGTAGGCCCCATTTAAAGAAGTGTGAAGTTGCCAAATTCATTTAACAATTTAAACAAAAAAGTGTGCCTATTTGTTTATAAAAACATTTCTAGACTGCCCCAAGGGGGTGAACAGCAAAAATTTCTCAGTTTGTACACTTCTTGCAAGCCAGGAGCAGTTTTCTTTGTTGTTGGAAGTTTGGGAGTGAAATACTGGCAGCACCCCTCCTCCCCTTTATATCGGTAAACAAAAGCTGCAATTTTGGGTAAGATACATTTTGGTAAGATACGTTTGAGGGAACAAGGATCCCAAAGGTGTCACCCCCCCCTTCCCATGACGGGGGGGCCTGCTTGGATGGTTCATTTCCTTCCCAGGAGAGTGAGACTCACTTCTTCCAAAACCCCAACATTTTCTCACTCTTACTGGATGAGAAGTGTCACAGTAACAGTCGTAAGTGACTGCCAGCTCTAGAAGAGGATTTTTATACTTGTGGAAGGTTTAGTTTTCGTATGTTTCAGGTTTCCTATGCTGTTTTTCAGGTTTTTTGTTTGGGAGCTATGGTTGTAACCCCCTCCTCAAACGACTGAGGGCAAACAAATTACTGGTGACGGCTGAATGTCAACTTTGCACTTGGTCGCATATTTGAGAACTAGTTCTTACTAAGGTAGTCTTATGACTTGCATCTTGGGGATTGTATCCTAATACCCCAACTTTTCCACATGTCGGGCATGTTTTGCTTGGCAGAGCATCCCGTTATGTGAATCCCCATCTGCAGTCTTCTTAAGTGATACAGTCCAGACCTTATTGATTGATTGAATTTCTATACTGCCCTCTTCCTGGAGGTCTCAGGGTGGTTCACAGAGTAAAATCAAAATATAAAACCATAAAATAACAACAACCCAATACCCCCCCCCCCTGCATTTACTGCCTTGTTGACAACATGACATTGGTAAACATGGCAGCCAACTAGAATATTGGCTTCCTTGCATTACAGCTGGGTCCGAGTGTATATTGAGTTTAGCTTTTATACACAGTTTTGGGGTTCTGAAAAATTACAGAATTTATGTCACATTTAAAGTTATTTTCTCATGTAGAAAATAACTGCTTTAGGCCAATAAGGAAATGGCACATGTTGAAATTAAGGTTTTCCTAATTTGTTTAACTGTACAGTCATCCCTCGGGTTACAGACGCTTCAGGTTGCGTTTTTTCGGGTTTACGGACTGCCGAAACCCAGAAGTACCGGAACTGGTTACTTCCAGGTTTCAGCGGTTGCGCATGCGCAGAAGCGCCGAATCGCAACCCACAGACGCAGGTTGCAAACGTGCATCCCACACGAATCACATTCGCAACCCGAGCATCCACTATAGTATGTTATTTACCAAATTATTTCATAAATGGCTAGGGTTATGCTGCTTGCTTTCCACCTTATTGTACAAGGACAACTATATTTTTCCTGTCTCTGTGACAAATACTGAAATACATTATACAGTCATTTAGTGCATGGTCTGATGCATATGTTGGTGGCTTTGCTAAAGGTTATCCAGTTTGATTGTGGCAGAACTGATACTTGAACCAAATACTTCCCTGCTTACACAGTTCATGCGATTAACTAACATGCTCCTCCACTATTTATCCTTCACTGAAATATGCCACACTTTCAGGCCAGTGTATGTGTTGCACATCCTTAGTATGGTTTTAGTGTCATTCTCCATTTCAGCGTCTTAAGTCCTAGAACACATTCTGTTATGTATTTAACTCCTGTTAAACCTGAAGAAGGAGCCTAGAGGTTAGTCTATGGCATTTCCTTCCTCATTAAACATATTTGCAGTTCAAAGTTTTGCTTGATTTCTTCTACAGAAGCTAACTTTCAACACTGGTTTGTTGAAACGACTGATTCTTACATGTAAGCATATTTGAGAACTGATGCTCATCTATCTTGGTCTAATTGTTCCACAGCTATTAAGTATGCATTTAAAATCTTAGCAGTTTTCTATGTCTTACAGTCCTATAAACTATATGAAACAAGTCTGATTCCAGAGATTGTGTTGCATCTGCAGTTTTAAGTATACACATGGCCAAAATTGTTGCATATACCAGCTATATACAGAGGGAACAATCTAATTTCTGGTTTCAGAACTACACTTCATTGAAAAACTGCCAGTGAATTCTTAACCCTGAAAATTTGCTATCCGGTCATATCACTCCTCAGCAATTTCTGTTTTCTTCTTGGAATCTGCCGATGGACTTGCCCATTAAGCATCCAGGACTTACAACTTCAAAAGATTGTCACCTAAGCCATCAACACAAATGCCACTAGGATTTCACTCATAACGCTCTAAGTTCCTGATGAAACCAAAAGAGAGTGAGGCGGCTGTTGCCTTCAGAAATGTTATCTGAGACACTACAATTTTTTAGGTGCAGTGGTTCTCAAAACTTCTTTTAGGAAACCCTTGCCTACTGAGGAATCTACGGATTGGGCTTGCATGTTGCAATGGATCCAGGGACACGTACAGAGCACAATGCGAGTCGCTTCATGCAGGGCACCAGTTGTAGGCCTCACCATTGCCCTATATCACCTGAGAGCGCATCCTTGAAGGTCCCAATGTACTCCTGGGCCTGGACACTGCAGGAGAAAGCTGGCAGTGGGGGGGGGGGGCAAGTTGTCTGCCTGATCTTACTGAGGAAACCCTGAATGTATTTTCAAGGACCGGCCAGAAGTTGAACACAATTTGAAAACTTGTGTGTGTTCTCCCCATCTCTACCAGCCGGGAGGCACTGGTTACGCAGAAGGAGATGTTAAAGAAAATAGCCTATTGCATGTTTGGGCAGCACCTTGGGGGGAAAACCAGAGCCCTGTGTGAAATGCTCACAATGTTCAGACTCGATCCGTGAAGCTCCCAGCTATGTACAGTCTCTGTGTTTATTTATAAATCGTTCAGGAATGAGGGCCACAGCGTGAGGTTCTCATATGGATGGTATGCATGTCAAAAGAGGAGATGTCCCCTCAAGACTGCCTTTTCTTCCCCACCCCCACCCCTTCCTGTGATGTTGACCTCATTTTCAGACTTCAAAGTGAAATCCAAACTCGGCTGCCCCTTTAAGGCTACACAATTACTGGGTGACCTAGTTCTGTCCTACAGTTTTATGAAATTGGAATGTGATCATTCCCACACCCCCTGTGGGAAAGCGAGGATTACTTTCAAGGTGTCAAAGGGAGATCTCCTGGGGCCTCTTTGTTTATGAGGCAAATGAGGGATGCAAAACAAATGGCTTCTCGCTAAGTTGATTGGCCTCGAGTGAAATGTGAGCAGAGGGAAGGAGTATCATTTACCAGCATAACCATGGCAGCTGGAATGTATGTGGGGTGGGATGGCCTGTATATCACAAGGATTGACAGACAGCAGTGGTTCCCCTTCTGCTCTCTGCCCCTGATTCCGCTCTTTCTTAACTGCATTGTAGGTCACACATCGTAGTTTGAGTCTTTCTGCATTTGAGCAGCTAGAATGTAATGGTGTGCCCTCTATATATAGGGCCTACTTAAGGCTGACTTGCTTATTATCCAGTTGTTTGGGGTTTTTTGGTGTTCCTTGCCATCCCCTCCCCGAATCTTCTGGCTTGGCAGAGTTTTCACTGGAGTATGGCCAAATAAGAGAGTCTCTCTCCTGCTACTTGAAAGTGCTCCTGCTGTTTCTTATCTTCACCAAATTACAACCCAGATGAGAGTTGGGGGGAAAGGGGTCTCAGTGTTGCTGGGAGTGTCCAGAAGATCTTGGGTGTGTGTAATCCCCTGCAGCAATATTCTGGAAGCAGTGAATATTAAGAAGCCTTCTGAAAGGGAAACAGCCCTGACCAAAACTGCTGGTTTGAAAATGTTTATGGACCTTCAACACAAGAAGTGCTCATTATTTACTTTGGCTGGCCTGTGTACTTGGGCCCAGTGCAAAAGTTTGCTGTGCTTGTGGGGAAATGGAATTGGTGACTTTTGTGGGTCCATGATGCATGTAGTGGCGGGAGCTGTGTTTTGCGTTGCCATGATGGTGCAGATTGCAGTAGTAGTGTGCTTGCCCCACAAGTTGTACCAGTCGTGCCTCAGTACTATTGGGGATCAGCCTTAGGTGTATCGCAACATGAAGATACCTTTTTAAGTAGAAATCTGATAATCGTGGTGCAAACGGTTTACACATAGTTAAATGATATTCAGTGCATTTGTTTTCCTTCCCCCCTTTCCTACCTCTTTAAAAGGTGTTGCCTCTCTGGTATCTCAACAGCAGTATGCGTCAATATATTCAGTTTCTTTAAAAACATCAAATATAAAAGATTATGTTCGATTTTGCGGGCTTTGCCTGTATGATGTGTACTTTAGTTTTACATAGGACTGCACAACAGTCTGTCAATCTTATTTTAAAGTATTCATTATGTTTTACCTTTTAGCTGACATTTTGAAATTTTCTAACATGTTGAGGGGGTTTACAGGCTTATGTTGGCCCTACTGTGAGCTTGAGAAGGAGCACCATGCATGTGTTGGAAGAACACATGTAAAATTCCATATGTGTGCGTGTGGCGATCCAGGTTGGCCCAGGATTCTCTCCCCACAATCCTGTTGGAGGCACTCCGTCCATACGCTCCCTTCTCATGGTTGTGAGGCCTTGTTGGTGGGCAAGTCAGTGTTGAGGGGGAGGCTAGCCCATGCAGTCCCACAATTCCTCCATGATGGGTTTAAATGTGTGAGGGCTTTTGTATGACCAACGGCTTGCCCACGCCAAACCACAAGGAGGATAGCTGTGGATTTGAACTTGGGGTTCCTACATCAAACTACACTCAGTTGCAGATGGTGAGGTGGGGTGGCAGTGCCCATCTTGCCTCCTGAGAGCTGACTCACTGCTTCTTCCCAAGAAGAAGAGGGGAATGGGTGACGCAGCAGGGAGGTTAGTGTGGTGCAGGCACACTGACGGGAAACTCACTTGGCTTTGCCCATGTGTTCGCACCACGCTGGCTTTCCCATCACCGCAGCCCTCTGCTTCCTAGCCAAGTACAGCCCTTCTGGCCTCTCTGTTTGGCTGTTGGGACTTTCTGGGGGCACACCTTTCTCCAGCCTTGCTTTGTACCCTCCTCGAGTGTTTTTGCCTGGTTGGAATGTGATCTTGAACTCTGATAATGCTTGCCTTTGCTTGCCTGGATGGAGGATAGAGAGGGAAGTGTTGGCATGTGCAGACGCTAGCCTACTGTACAATGGTAAAATTCACTGTGAACACTTTTACCTAGAATCATAATGAATAGAATGATCTGAAACTATTTGAATATATATAAGCAACTGGGGGAAAAAAAACCACTTTGTGAACTAGAGGCCTCATTTGTCAACACTCACCTTCACAGTCCTCATAAACAATACCTGCTTCCTAAGGTAATGAGCAGAATAAGTATTAACCCGTATTAATGGGTGCTTAAACGGAGGATTACTGTCCAGCCAATTAGCCTTGTGAGAAGCCTGTGGCTAGATTAGAAGTGGAGCTGAAATAAATATAGTAGAAGTCCCCCCCCCATTTTTATTAAGTTCATTGGACTTTATAAATTAGAGTCATGTACATGCATGTTTACTTGGAAGTAAGTGTCAGTGTTATTGAGTGGGCATTTCTTCCACACAAGTGTAGGATTGCAGCCCTAAACACTTATCTTTCCCGCCCCAACCTGGCCACAGTGATCCATGCGACGGTCACCTCCAAGGCTTGACTACTGTAATTCGCTTTACACGGGGCTGCCCTTGAAGCTGTCCCAGAAACTCCAGTGGGTGCAGAATGTTGCAGCGAGGCTCCTCACGGGGCCTTTGCCATGGGAGCATATTCACCCAGTGCTTTTCAAGCTGCACTGGCTCCCGGTGGAGTACAGGGTCAGATTTAAGGTGCTGCTTTTGACCTTTAAAGCCCTTCACAGCCTAGGACCCTCGTACCTACAGACCGCCTCTCCTGGTCTGCCCCACGGAGAGCCTCAAGGTCCATAAATAGCAACACCCTAGTGGTCCTGGGCCCTAAGGAAGTTAGATTGGCTTCAGCCAGAGCCAGGGCCTTTTCAACACTGGCTCTGGCCTGGTGGAACGCTCTGTCTCATGAGACCAGGGCCCTGCAGGATCTGATCTCTTTCCGCAGGGCCTGTAAGACAGAGTTGTTCCACCTGGCCTTTGGCTTGGAGCCAATTTGATTCCCTCCCTCCCTTTCTTTCTTTTTTCCTTTCCTTCTCCTCCTACGATGAGGCTACATTTTAATGTTTCCATATTTTAATGTTGTATTTTAATTTTGTTTTTAATTTGTACTCATTCAACTTCTTTTTATTATTGCTTGTAAGCCGCTCTGAGCCTGGCCTTGGCTGGGGAGGGTGGGGTATAAATAAAAATTATTATTATTATTATTAATTGATGTGGAAACAGTGCTTGGATGATGCACCAGAATTCACATCATGTTTATGACATCCGCGTGATGCATTCAGAGAGGGCAGGAGTTGAGCTAGGGTTCAAAATCCCCCCCCCCCCGGGACAGTCTTCCCCCAGCCTCTCTTTCAGCCTGACCTGCCACACAGGGGTTTTGTGAGGATGAAATGAAAACAAACAAATATCCATTTATGTCGTTGAGAGTGAAAATCTACAGTAGTATCATGGCTTTTGTTTGTGTGTAATTAGAATTGTTTGAAATTACTGATTTCACCCAGTTGCCTTACCATGTTGAACTGTGTTTGCCAGCAGGTTACCTCTCATTTGAAGATTGGGTGGTGGTGGACGTGTGTCTGTTTTCCCATCTACACTGCTGATAATGTTCACAGTCCTCTTGCTTCCGATACTTTTCCAGTGCAGGCCCATTTGACTAGTTTAATGACATACCCTGCAAAGGGAATTCAGCTGTGAAAACTCCTTGCGATGTTGTGAAGTTGCCTCTTCGTTCTTACCCAGATGAGCAAGCTGACTGGTATTTTTTGGTTTTGTCTCAGTCGAGGGAGGGTGGCTGTCTAAATTATATTTCTTTTTCCAAATTGTAAGGGAAAAAGTGATCATAGCTGCTGTCATGTTCTATTTTGTGTCTCTGTGTTGGAATTTTCCATAAATGAGTCTTGCCATCCAGATAAATCTTGTGGTTGTCTCCTTGTGCTGTGTATTGTTCCTCTGTGGGCATATAGTCTTTTTCTCACACGTGTAGCTTCCCAGATGTTCCATTTGTTTCTTTGGCTGTTGATTGGAAAAGAATGGATGCCAAAGTGCTTAAAATTGCAAGTAACATTTCTGATAATTGTCCAAGGGAAACAGGAGCTATGAGGTTAACTGTCCTGAAAAGACATGGTTCATGTAAAACAGATCACAGCTATATGCCTTATCACTTCCCTGTTCATGCAAAAGGTTTGTCTGTATTTAATAAAATCCTGTAATACTTGGCAAATCATCCTGTGAAGTGGAATATGTGATTTGATTGCCCAGAAAGCCAGGGGCATGCTCCGTGCTTTATGGAGCAATTGTGTTAGTCAGGGCTACAATTGGTGTTAGTAGTGTGCAAAGTCCAAATGTTATGGACATGTGCCACAGAGTTATGGCTCCTTGGCATCTGTCCTTGAGAGTTTGGAAATGCAGCTCATGGTTTCATAATGTATATGTTAATAATAATAAGCACCAGTGCAGCATTGGTGTACACATGCTGAACATGATTACAGTGGTACCTTGGGCTAAGAATTTAATTCGTTCTGGAGGTCCGTTCTTAACCTGAAACTGTTCTTAACCTGAGGTACCACTTTAGCTAATGGGGCCTCCCGCTGCTGCCTTGCTGCCACCATGCGATTTCTGTTCTCATCCTGAAGCAAAGTTCTTAACCCGAGGTACTATTTCTGGGTTAGCGGAGTCTGTAACCTGAAGCGTCTGTAACCTGAAGCGTCTGTAACCCAAGGTACCACTGTACTGTGTAAAGTGTTTAGGAGGGCTAGTGCTAGTTAAATACCAGTGTGTTTTGGCCACTTGATACTGGTTTACAGTACATAGCTGAATGAGGTTAAATCTCTCACTATTGTGGTTCCCAGCTAAGTAGAACAGGGTATTGAACTGCAGCACTATGAAGATGTCTCAGATTTTTAACAGGAGAATCTTTATAAGGTTTTGTGTAGAAAGAAATTAAAGTTAAATATGTTGGTTTGTAGTGCCGATGGTTGCATGGTTCTGCCTCTACAATACTTACTTCAAGGAGCCCCCCTTTCCTTCAAGGAACGCAAGAAAGGTGTACCTCAGGCATCACCAACCTTCAGCCCTCCAGATGTTTTGGACTACAATTCCCATCATCCCTGACCACTGGTCCTGTTAGCTAGGGATCATGGGAGTTGTAGGCCAAAACATCTGGAGGGCTGAAGGTTGGGGATGCCGGGTGTACATGGTTCTTGCCTCCGCATTTTATCCTCGAAACAGCCTTGTGAAATATGATGAACTGAGACAGTGGCTGGCCCAAGGTCACCCAGTGAACTTGGCTCAGTGGGCATTTGACACACTGACCGTTATACCACACTGCTAGTGGGGGAAATGCTTAGCTTTTGTACACAGAAGGCCTGAGGATCCATCCCTGGCCTTTTTTACAGTTGCAAGGATGTCTGATAGCATGATTGGGAAATATCTTTGCTTATGGTTGTGGAGAGCTGCTCCCAGTTATAGCTGACATACAGTGGTACCCCGCAAGACGAACGCCTCGCGAGACGAAAAACTCGCAAAACGAAAGGTTTTTTCGTTTTCGAGTTGCCTCGCAAGACGAATTTCCCTATGGGCTTGCTTCGCAAAACGAAGCTTGCCCCGGGGACAGCGGGTCTTCTCTTTTGAAGCAAGGGGCGGCGGGGAGATCGCTTCTCCCCACCGCCCCTTGCTTCAAAAGAGGTCCGGGCGCTTCCCGCTGCCCCCGGACCTCTTTTGAAGCAAGCTGCTGCGCTTCTCCCCGCAGCCGCTTGCTTCAAAAGAGATTGGGGGCAGCTTTTGAAGCAAGCGGCTGCAGGGAGATCGCTTCTCTCTGCAGCCGCTTGCTTCAAAAGAGGTCCCGGACCTCTTTTGAAGCAAGCGGCTGCAGGGAGATCGCTTCTCTCCGCAGCCGCTTGCTTCAAAAGAGATCGGGGGCAGCTTTTGAAGCAAGCGGCTGCGGAGAGAAGCGATCTCCCTGCAGCCGCTTGCTTCAAAAGCTGCCCCCGATCTCTTTTGAAGCAAGCGGCTGCAGGGAGATCGCTTCTCTCCGCAGCCTTCAAAAGAGATCGGGGGCAGCTTTTGAAGCAAGCGGCTGCGGAGAGAAGCGATCTCCCTGCAGCCGCTTCAAAAGCTGCCCCCGATCTCTTTTGAAGCAAGCGGCTGCAGGGAGATCGCTTCTCTCCGCAGCCGCTTGCTTCAAAAGAGGTCCCGGACCTCTTTTGAAGCAAGCGGCTGCAGGGAGATCGCTTCTCTCCGCAGCCGCTTGCTTCAAAAGAGATCGGGGGCAGCTTTTGAAGCAAGCGGCTGCGGAGAGAAGCGATCTCCCTGCAGCCGCTTCAAAAGCTGCCCCCGATCTCTTTTGAAGCAAGCGGCTGCAGGGAGATCGCTTCTCTCCGCAGCCGCTTGTTTCAAAAGAGGTCCCGGTTACACCTGCCCCCACCGCCGAGCTTCGGAGCGGTGCTGCGAAGCCGGGCGGGGGGCCGGGAACACCTGCCCCAGCCACCCCGCTTCGGAACGCTGCCCCGAAGCGGGGGGGCGGGAACACCTTCTGAAGGCGGGCAGGGGGCGAAAGTCTTCATCCCCCCTGCCTGCCTTCACAGGGGCTTTTAAATCGCCCCGGACAGCGGAGAAGTCCTCCGCTGTCCCGGGGCGATTTTAAAATGCCGCCCGCCAGCATTTTAAGATCGCCCGGACAGCGGAGAAGTCCTCCGCTGTCCTGGGGTTTTTTAAAATGCTGGGGGTGGGAAGAAAAGCCCTTGTCCCCCCCCCCCAGCCTTCAGAAGAGGTCCGGGGACAGACTGTCCCCGGACCTGGTCTGAAGGTGGTTTCCCTAGGAACGCATTAATTGATTTTCAATGCATTCCTATGGGAAACCGTGCATCGCAAGACGAAAAAACCGCAAGACGAAGAGAATTGCGGAACGAATTAATTTCGTCTTGCGAGGCACCACTGTATATAGTTATAGCTGAGGTTGAATGAACTACTCTTCCAACTTGGTAAAAGGCAGCTTCAAATGTTAATATGGAGGGGGCCACTTAGGACCAGCTGGTTTACAGAAACAGGTCAAAATGTACACCCAAGTGCTGTGATGTGAAAGCCCAGCAGTGGGACACCTCAGTCATCCTTGGCAGGATTCTTCCAGTCTTGTGTATTCAGAGGTATATGCGGGGCCTGAAACATTCTGATGAGACTATTTGAGAAGGTGGCTTACAGTTGAATTACTGTGCTGTTAGGCTCCACTGAAAACTAAAGGTGATTCAAGAAAATATCTTTAGGAGACTAGCCACGGGAGATGGAGGTATATTAGCTTTACAATTTAATATTCCACACATTTATCATATAAAAGAAAAATAATTAAAGAATCCAGATATTCCCCCCCCCCCTTATGACTTCCCTCAGCTTCCCTTTCTGGTTCTTTGAATATTTGCTACTTCTGCTTAATTTCCAAGTTGTTGTTTCTTAACCTTTACCTTTGTTTCCTGAATTGTAAGTGTTTACTCAAACCCTACTAATGAGTCCAATTCTTTACGATGTTTCTGTAAATACAGCATAAACGGTTCCCAGTGTTTTTAAAGTCTCTATTGTCATTGTCTCTAAGTCCCACCCCAACTTGATACGTATTTTATTTCCATTAAAAATTATACACCACTTGATCTATCTATCATCTGTCTATCTGTCTATCTGTCTGTCTGTCTGTCTATCTATCTATCTATCTATCTATCTATCTATCTATCTATCTATCTATCTTTAGGATGGGTATTCATAGGCATCCTTTGTTTTGGGATGCGGCCTGTCCTATTGTAATCCTGGGATGGAAGAATCTGCATGACTGTATTCATGACTGCACTGGAAGTTGTGGAAGAACAGGACCCATTTTTTGGAGCAGACAATGGCAGCCTAGCTCTGAGCAACTCCAGTCAAGCCTTACGAGGAGAATAGGAATGAAAAGGTGTGCTGATGCTCACAACATTTTTTCTTCTCTTAATGTATTTCTGTCTACCTCTCACACATTTTCATGTGTGAATGCTTTGTGTTAAAACAAACTACTTTCTTTCTTTGGGTCCTGTAAGTACAAAGATGTTAAAAAGTGTTGCAATTTTTGCAGTTTAGATATTGCTGTAATAACAAATAGCAGGCATGTGTTCACTGTCTCACTGCCAGTAGCATAAATGGATTTTGCCCTAGTTGTCTTGCAATGTGATTTTGCCCTGGGCTTATCCTCAAGATAAGAGATAATACAATTGGCTTCTATTTCCAAGAATGGTTTTGTAAACCCCTTACTTTAAGTAGCTTTGTTCAACGGAGATAACTCAATTGCTTTTTGCTCTTCTGTGGGGATTGTTGTGAGACGAATGCTTAAAAAATATTTTTATTCGAAAAAGCAAACCTGCCTCATGATTTTAGCAAAGGGTCGAGAGGAACAACTGAAATGTGGTGCTGGGTCAGGAACAAACCTCTGCACTTTCAAGGTGCTTGGGGCCAGGGCCGGCCCTTCCATGAGGCAAGGTGAGGTGACTGCCTTGGGTGGCAGTATACAGAGGGGCAGCAAGTCCGGCCTCCAAGGCACGGTTCAAAATTAGCCGGCACCAGTTGCATTTTGTGATTGCTGCCTTTGGCACCTGGCATCTCCACCTCCCTGGCCAGGTGATTCAGTGCCTGGTGGCACTGGGCAGGGCAGACTTATCTTTTGCTACTGCACTACCCTGCAAAACAGATGATTTACCCAGTAGCGCAGCAGCTAAAGACTCGTATTTGTTTTTTGCTGCTGCCGAGCAAATCAACTATTTTGCTACCCTGCAGACCCCGTGAATCACCTGGCAGGAAAAAAAATTTTTTTGCTGCTGTGCTGCCCAGTGAATCAGGTGCTTGGTGGGGTAGAGTTCAGACCCCCGATTCACCCAGCAGCATTATTTATTTATTTTTTTGCTATGGGGCTGCCTGGTCTGGTAGCGGGGAAGCATTTTTTTTTTTTGGTGCCCACAACCTAGGTCCCAAGAGCCACATGGCTCCTAGCATTCCCATCCCAGTTTCTAACACTGCTCCAAGGAACTCACTGTGTGTAGATTTTCATTCTTCTCCTTGTTCCTGATGTAGAGCTTCACCGTCTCCTTCTTCTCTGTCTGGGGTGTGCATGCACCATTTTGTGGTTTGCCTCAAATGCCAAAATGTCCTGGGCTGGCCCTGCTTGTGGCAGCTCAGAAAGCAGCACAGCACAGAAAATAATAATCTCAGTTCTCTTCTTAAGTATAGTTGAGGCTGGGAGCGGTAGATCGTCCCTGCAGATTGAAGGCCCTTCAAACACAGTGTAACTGCTGGAATGATCCCTCTCCACATCTGTGCTTGAGAAGAGGGCTGGGGCAAATATATGCTTGTCACGTGGTGCTTCAGAAGCCCTTAGAGTGCCTCTGGCATGCAATGCAACTATGGGCTTCCATGTCAGGAGAGAAGATCCGGGGGTGGGTAGGACTGTTGCATGATGAATATAGCAAGAGACATTGTGAACCCCAGAAAATGGGTATGCAATAAATTAAGAATCTTGTCCTATGTACTTTAGCCCCATATTTTCAGCTCTGTTTATTTGTTATGCAGACCATAAATACTTGATGCAGCATAGTTCTCAAGATGACCACAGCAGAACATAGTGGGTGGTATTCAACTAGGTTTTACTCAGAGGAGACTTATTGAAATTAATGGGCCTAGCTTAGTCATGTTGTTTAATTTCACTGGGGCTACTCTGAGTAAAACTTAGTTGAATACCACCCAATATATATGGACATGTATTGTGCCTTTTAAAATAAGAGTATAACAAAGTCTATAATTGTAGTTTAGAAATACAACCATATTTGAAACAGCTTCATTTGTACAGACTTACGTATGATTTACTGTGTTTTCTCAGTCCTGAAAACATTCACTTTTGTAAACAATTTTCTTTTTCTTTTTTTGTATGAAAAAGTGTGTTTGAATAGTCAAAGAATGACTGTTGGCCACTTACCCTGATAAACTGCTGTTCTGAGCAAAGCTGGACCTTCAGACTCTCCTTTATGCCTTGGAGTGCATATACAATCCTGCCAGTTTTGCTTCAGGCTGATTGTATTATTCCTGTTCAAACAGTTCCCAGCATGCGAGTAGTGTTTAATTTGTACAACAGATCTAATTCTGAGTTATTCCTTTAAAGCTGAGACTGGTTGAAATGAAAGGCAATTATGGTTAGCTTGAAACTGCTTGCCTGGTGTAGAAATAAGAAAGATTCTTGGAATTACTTTTATTGTGATGAGATCCCCTTGAGAGCAAACCACTCTCGCGGGTGTCTCAAAACAACTCTGACTGAGTGCTGCTAACATAAAAAGCAGATTTAAACATTTCAGCTGTTGGGCATTACAACAGCTGTGAAATAGACCATAACTGGAGGAAAATCCACTTGAGCGACAGTTTGCCTTCATTTACTCACAGGAAATTCCAGTCCTTCGTTTGGGTAGCAGAGTTCTACTTGAGGGCAGTATTTGTTCAGTTGTTTTTTTGGTTTTTTAAAAATGATTTTATGGGTGGAGGTTGTTAATGAACAGTGCAAATGCAATGCAATACAATACTAAATGAAAGTTCAACAGCATGACTCGGTAGCCCAAAGCATGGTATTTACAGTAGCTTTGCCTGCAAGTTCGTCAAAGCACCTATGCTTGATTTGCCAGTCTGCACACACGCCTTTGTCTTTTGGACATGTTTGAAAAGCAGGGCATCTTTATCATATAGCCTTGCAAATAGTCTGGGAAAAGCCCTAGCTAACCAAGTTACCATGCTACCTATGCTATTAAGAGTGAAGGGCAGAGAATGAACCACACTCTTACTATATATTGTAACGTCTTTGCCTAAGTCAGCGTTTCCCAAACTTGGGTCTCCAGCTGTTTTTGGAATACAGTCCCCATCATTCCTGACCACTGGTTCTGCTAGCTAGGGATGGTGGGAGTTGTAGTTCAAAAACAGCTGGAGACCCAAGTTTGGGAAACACTGGCCTAAGTGGTTGGAAGCTATTCATCTTGGGTAATGTCAGTCTTGATTTACTGTAATAGGTAGTTGGAACTTGTGCTGAACTTAAGTTATGTAAAGAAATAAAGAGGTGTGTATCTTGTTAATCTTTTAGTGGATTGACACTTTAGGTGGGATTGGGGAACCTGTGGCTCTCCAGATGTTGTTGGACTACAGCTACCATTCTCCCTGAGCACTGGCTAAACTAGCGTGGGCTAAGGGAGTCCAGCAACTTCTGGAGCACCACCATGGGTTCCTCATCCCCGCTTCAGTGTGTTTCAGAAGTTTGAAGCCTGCCCTTTTTACCCAGAGCATTTTCTGCTCCATTGTCTTGGGTATCCTTGTGTTTAGGACCCATGGGCAAAAATTGCATGTGCAACTGAATGATTTCTAAATGCAGGTGCTGTCCTTTGCTTTTCGTAGCACATGCGTTTTCAAACATCTGACATTGTCCATCTGGCCACTAATAAATCTTTTTGTCTGCATCAAAGTCAGTTTGGCTTGGGATAATTGACTGAGGCAACGGAGCTACAATATCTGTGCTATTAATTGAATCTGCACCATTGTTGGTCATCAGTACCTTATTTCAGTTATCTTCACAACAACTCTGCAAGGTAGGTCAATGTTAATCCCCATAGTACAGATGTGAAGTGGAGAGAAGGGGGTTTCCTCCTAAGTGTGATCATTATAGAGATGAGATCTGAAAGAGACTAGTCTCTTACGTGCTGGATGAGTTTGCACATCACATTAAACCATAGCTAAAAGCAAACTGTCTTGCTCAGCAGCTCCATCTGTCCTGCTGTTGCCAGGAAACAAGCCATATTCTGGTTGGTCATAATGTCTGAACCGGGGCTCGTGTCTCTCCAAACAAGCTATTAGCTGTAAGCCAAGAACAAACCTTAGTTACCACTCATGGTTTGTCATAAGCTTGGTTCTTGGAGTGGGGGAGGAGCAGAGAACATTTGAGCAGCTTGCACATTCACATTAAACTGTTGTTTGGCTTGCATTGACTTGTAAGAAAAGCCCGCAGATATATGCTATGAGCTGACCACTGTGTGAATAAAAGCATCAAGCAAGTTTCGTGTAGTAAGTTACAAGGGCACACAGAAATTGGAAAAAGCAAACCATCTATAATGATTCTGTCAAGGGGCATCAGCCTTAAGAGAGGATTTGACAGATCTCCCCCCCCTACCACTGGAAACTGGCTTGTAAATATAACTAGTGACACTGTTTAATTGACAGCGTGATGCTGGAGAAGTTTTGGGGGCCATCTGCTAGCAGCCAGGATCACGAGGCAAAGCTTATACAACAAGAAGCAGCCTAGAGACACTGGGATGCTTCACAGGAATCCTTCAGTTAATTTAGCCTTTTAGGCTTTAGGGAATTGCTCTGGCTGGTTGCTTGCAATTACTTCACAGTGCGTCAGCTATACTTTGAAAGCTCACTGAGCAATAGTTCATAGAGATCAGTTGCTGAATAAAATTCTGTGGCTCTTGAGCCCTGACTTACCATGTTTGCTTGCAGTTTAACAGGAAAAGGGTGGAAAGAGAACCTGTGACCTTGTGGAGCTGAATCATGTAGTCTTGTCACTGAGCACATTATTTTGTTAAAACAAGGGCGCAGTGGAATTCTCACCACACATGTGTAATGGTTCTAGGGGTTGCTCGTGCGTAAGCCGGTGCAAACACCTGGCTGGGTTGCCTGAGTGAACCTTTTCTGTCCGGGCAGCCACTCACCCGTGGCTGTCTCAATCGCTGGCAGAATCCGTCAGTGGGCGTTTCTTAAACTTCTTCCAGCAAAGAAGCTCTTTGACGCCTAGTCTCCTCCTCCTCTTTCTCTGCATGGAAGCCTTCTGCGCAAGGAGGGCGTAGGCAGCGGAGTACCTCTACTCTCTCCGCTGGTCCCCGGCAAGGAGTCATGGGACCGCCTCGCCGCTTCCCCCATCTGCCCCCCTTCTCCACTGGTGCTACGCTGATTCTCTTCCCCAGAAGATGGGCTGCCTCTCCCAATCCCGGGATGCTCTCCGGAATCCCTCTGGACTTTGCTCTCTCCCTCCGGCACTGATGGCAGTTCCCTGACAACATGTATCCATTAAATTTCTTTTCATCTAACCTATCTCCAAAAACCATTTTCGAAATAATGTCAAAACTCAAAGCAACCGCATTGTTAATGCTTGGCATAGCATTCCAGATGATGGGCGTACAAAATGGTATCTGTATTCACCCATAATAATCTTGGGCTAATATAACCATGCTCCTCTTTGTCCAGGTATCTGTTTCTTTATGTGCAAATAGGATAGGAGCGAAATAGTCCTAAGTAAAGCCTGTCGCCTGCATGGATGTCTATTTTTCTCACTGCAAACATTTCCTTTGTGTACTGTATGGTGGTAGTGAGAGCGGAGAGACAGCTCTGTTTGATGATCATAAACTTTCTGTTTGAATTAACAGTACAATGAATCATGATAAAATGTGAAAGGATAATGTAGTCCAAACAAGATGTCTTTTATAGGGAATCCCTGATGGTGTATACAGATGTTACTTGGCATGGGATTCAGTGTTACACAGTGATTCCATTTTGTTCTTCTGGTAGTTAAACAATGTCAGCCGCTTTTGGCAACTCCATAGAAAACTAGCAGCTACTTTGTGGATGGACAGAGGTTGTGTCCTGAGCAACTTAGGTTTTGAATAGTTATTGCCCTTCATTCCTGTTTAAGGTATTTATTTTTAGTAAGTGTTTACCTTTTAGAACAAATAAAAATGGGCTTAACCCACATAGCTTGCCTCACAGTGTAGGGTAAATATTCCAAAATAACTGCAGTAGCGTTGTTTTTGGCTGCCATCCACTAACTGCTTTCCCCAAAGCAGTCTATTTGAAGTCTGTGGGATTACTGCAAGGCGAGTGAGTAGGTTGTAGCCAGAAACCAAAGCAATGCAGGCTTTCTCTTCTTCTCTCATATATATTGAGAGAAACAGCCCTTGGGAACGTTTCAGGTTTTGATTCTGGAGTTAAATTTGCTTTGTTTCTCCTCTAATTTAAAATTCTGACTCCAATTATTTTCTCTTTTGCCTGTGTCCCCATTCTCACTGTTTAAATGGTCATTGGAGGGCCGTTTCACACATTACACAGCAGGAAACGCTGGCGCCCTTGACAGGGAACCACAGCCAATCCCACAAATGATTTGTTAAACGTCATTTGCACTTTGTATTTTTTATTTTGTGTGTGTGTGTGGGGGGGATATAAACACAAAACATTTTAAACATATGCGTGAATTATAGTGTCTGAAGACTCCCTGGGAAATTTTGATTCTCATTTTAGATTTTCATATATGTAGGCTTTGTTTGTCTTGTTATGAGCACCTGTTTAATTCATATGATTTCCTGATAAATGCATCAAGAACTTGATTCCTCTGTCCTTTCCATATTAACTATTGTATGTGTGTTGCTATGATACCTTCTGGTCAAAGGGGTGCTGGTCTTCAACAAATACATACCACATTTCCTTAAAGCAAATTGATTTAATTTACTTGGTATAAATGTTTATGCAAAATATTTTTTATTAATGTAAATTTTTAAGAGGACTTCAGCTAAGCGGAGAAGTTAATGAAAAATGTAGCTTGTGACATTGAACTCATTATTTGTAGAATATGTTTTTCTTTTGTGTGTATGTGTGGAGATTAATGTATGCTTAGAGCGGCAATCCTGGCTATATTTATTTTTACTGCTTTTGTATTTCTTCTGTGCAGCTTAGGAAAGCTTTCTTGTGTTTTCTAGTGTGAGCAAAACTTGCTTAGTAAGCTTCTTGGCTATATGGTTTTTTGAACCTATTTCTTTCTGGTCCCAGTTCAACACTCTGCCCATTATATATCATGACCTACAGTTTGAAGACGAAAGAGGCTTGTACTCCTTTGTAGTGGTAGTACTGCTGCTCATGGGTGCAGCCAGGATTCCATACTGTCCATGTGGCTTCAGTGGCCAGGAGTGCCGAGAGCCCGCTTTTCCCTGGCTTGCCAATTACAGCTGGAAATGCTGATAATGTCTGCATCTGCAAGTGCATGTAAATATGCATGTGTGGCTCTGTGTGTGTATGGCTTAAGACCCAAGTACTTGAAGGAAGAATGCCTTCCTCAGTACAGTGGTGCCCCGCAAGACGAATGCCTCGCAAGACAGAAAACTCGCTAGACGAAAGAGTTTTCCGTTTTGGAGGTGCTTCGCAAAACGAATCTCCTATGGGCTTGCTTCGCAAGACGAAAATGTCTTGCGAGTTCCTGCGGGTTTTTTCCCTTCTCTCCCCCCCTTTTGCTAAGCCGCTAAGCTGCTTATCAGCTGATCCGATCAGCAGATAAGCCGTTAAAAGCCGCTAATAGCGCTAATCCGCTAATCCGTCAATGGGCTTGCTTCGCAAGACGAAAAAACCGCTAGACGAAGAGAATCACAGAACGGATTCTTTTCGTCTTGCGAGGCAGCACTGTATAAAACATAGCGGAGAGCCCCCCTCTCCTCCATCCACCACTACCAACACAGAATAAAATCTTCTCCTGATTTCAAACCTCACTTCAATGCAGCTGGATAGTCTACAGTTCTAGTGCCCACATCTCCTTTACTTAATGTCAATTAGGAGCCAATCATTAGGAGAACCTCTGCTTTTGATGGCAGTCAGGAGGGTTTGCGTCATGGCGAAGGTGCTAGAGACTCAACACCGTCCACCCCCGTGCTGACTCATGTGGGAGCGAGTCATTGAGGTGACCGCAGGTCAGCCTGCTCCCCTGTACCCCCAGAGGTTTCAGGGAACGATTTAACGTTCCCTTCCCCTTCATCTGAGCCTCTGTCCGACGTGAGAGAGCCACCGCCTTCGCGCAGAACTGGAAACCGGAGCTCCCTCCTTATTGAGATCAGTCTGTCCCCTCCTTACGTGTCTGCAAACAGCAGCTGAAGACCTCTTTGTCCCATCAGCTCTTCAGTATACCTGAAGGAGCGTCTCCACCCCCATCGTTCTGCCCAGACACTGAGGTCCAGCGCCGAGGGCCTTCTGGTGGTTCCCTCCCTACGGGGAGTGAGGTTACAGGGAACCAGGCACAGGGCCTTCTCGGTGGTGGCACCCGCCCTGTGGAACGCCCTCCCACCAAATGTCAAAGAGAACAACAACTACCAGACCTTTAGAAGACATCTGAAGGCAGCCCTGTTTAGGGAAGCTTTTAATGTTTGATGGACTACTGTTGGAAGTCGCCCAGAGTGACTGGGGAAACCCAGCCAGATGGGTGGGGTATAAATAATAAATTATTATTATTGTTATTATTATTATTATTATTGAAACATAATAAGAGTAACATAATATGTATTTGTATTTCTGCTTGTATTTCATAGAAAATAATTTCATATTGACCTGTCAGCTTTGCTTTTCTGTTGGCCACCCTGTTCACTTGAAAATTGAAGGGTTGGATATAAAATGTAGTTGTTGTTGTTGCCAGATTATTTAATGAAGAACAAAAGTAAATGTAGTGGTAAAATATCAGAGAACGGTCAGGCAGCAATTTACAAAGCTTCTCAATGGTTTTAGATCTGGAGGACTGAAACAGCCATTCTGAACTCCATGCTGTATTTTCTCCTGCTGTGCTTCTCTCATATTGATGACTTAGCCAGTGCTAGTAATCTGCTAAGTATGGATCCTGCAGTTAAATTGTCAGTGGAAACATAGCAGGCATTTTTGGCAGGTAAGACGGCAAGGCCAGTGAAGGCCAGTGTGGCGGTCAGGGAGGTGAATTTGTCAACTTGGGCCAGTCACAATCTTTCAGCCTAACCCATTGCATCTCACAAGGTTGTGGGGAGGATAAAGTGGGGAGGGGAGAGCCACGTGACCACTTTGAAGGAAAGGAGGCATATAAATGTAATAAAAAAGGACGCGGGAATTTGTCTTGGTACTGCTGTACTGCCTGCGTTCAGAGTAGCTGCTGCCCACAGGCTTGAAAAATCCCCCCGCCCCCCTCACCACAGATGGTGAAACATTCTGGTCTGCAAACACAGCAAGCTGTCACCTGCTTGCATTTTTGTCATAGTTTTTGGATTGTTAATTGCAGAGACTGCTTGCTGGGAGAGATGTATGGGCTTGCTCCTTAACTGATATTTGTTCCTCTTTCAGTGCAGTTTGGACAAGAGTCAGTGGGTCTACCTTGCTCTTGCCGTCAGCGTCAACACCTACCTGCGTTAGAGGAACTATTTTTATGATGGGAGCACAGGAAGCTGCCAGAATTGTCTTTATGTTAGGCAATGGCTCTCCAGAGTCTTAAGCCGGTCATATGTAGAGATGAGCAAGGCTGAACCTGGAATTGGAAGCAGCCTGGGCTGTGCTGCAGAGCTGCTACCCTTTCCTAAGAGACTCCTGGGCTCTGCTTCATGGCAGAGGCTTCTTGGGCATAGATTATTGTGGTCAACGCACACAAAATGCTGGCTGGCTTAGTCTGCTTCATTTCCCTGTGTGAATGGAGTGGGCACCCTAGGAAGCACAGAATCTTTTGGCTACATGATGCGGAGCAAGACTGGTATTTGTGCAGTGCTCTCGGGAAATCCATTTAGGTGACACCCCCCCCCCCAGAGGAACTCTCTTTGAGGATCTTTACCATTTATTGGAACTATCAAACTAGTCAAAAGTTCAAGCAGTAAGTCATTATAAATTGCCTAAAAGTAATGGGATTCATGTGGCTTTTCTTTAATATCCACATTGGACCACAGTAAATAGAAACTACAGTCCTTGATGTTTCCTTTATTACTTGAAAATATTTCCTTTATAACTTAGAATATAATCCTCCCTCCCAATATTCTGCTATTTGTAGTCTTCCTGTTTTTTGTTTGTTTTTCCTTGCCTTTGAGAGTACAGACCTGGTTAGGGGAACAATTTGCTTATTACGTTAAAAGCTTGTTACTTCCTTAAGAAGAAAAACATACCGTATTTTTCGCCCCATAGGACGCACCGGCCCATAGGACGCATCAAGTTTTTTGGGGGGGGAAATAAAGAAAAAAAAAATTATTTCCCCCCCAGGTGCTTGTGGGGCAGGCAGCGGGGAGAAGCGCTCTTCTCCCCCCCGCCCGCCTGGAGATCAGGTCCGGGGACAGCAGGGAGATGCAGCGCGTCTCCCTGCTGTCCCCGGAGTGGTGGGGCAGGCAGCGGGGAGAAGCGCTCTTCTCTCCGCCGTCAGCCTCCAAACCACTTTGGGAGACAGCGGGATGGCGGCGTTCCGCCTCCCTCTGTCCCCCGACCTTGTGGGGCTGGCGCTGGGGCTCTCCTGAAGCCTGGAGAGCGAGAGGGGTCAGTGCGCACCAACCCCTCTCGCTCTCCAGGCTTCAGTGAAAGCCTGCATTCGCCCCATAGGACGCACCCACATTTCCCCTTCATTTTTGGAGCGGAAAAAGTGCGTCCTATAAGGCGAAAAATACGGTACCTTGAATTGAAATAAGGAACGCTTTTCAACCATCTTCTGCTGCAACCACAAAATAATGAATTAAATGTGGCTTGACCTCAGCTAGACTGGAAGATGAAGTGATGTGATCTAATGGCTATTCAAAGGAGCTAAAGAGACATACAGAGCTAATTTAGGCCCTTTTATCTGACAGAGCTACTGCATCTCTCCTGACCTTTGGTGTTTAAAAATAATGCATCATGCCACTCCCACAGTTCCTGTCTGCAAAATATATTTGTGTGTTTGCTCATCCTCTTTCCATGTCCTGCTTTGCTGTGTTCATGCTTGGTGCCTAGTGGCTGATATGGTGGGGGTAGCTCCACAATCCTAGATTTTTGTGGTCAGCTGGTGTCTCCTTGGCGATTCCCTTAAGAGCATGAGTGCTGCTGGCTCAGACCAAGGACATCTTGTTCATTGTTGTGTTTGTCACCATAATTCCTCAGATCTCCCTTGTTCTTTGCAACACATGGCCTCTAAATGCCGAGGACCCACTTAGCTACCATGGCTTGATTTTCCTGAATTCACACCAAGCATGTAACTGTGTTCATGTTGGGATATGATTCATGTTGAGATGTCTTTGGGATGTTCACCAAATACTTGCTTTGTTCTTGGGCTTGCACGACATGTAAGAATCTGTGTTTGAAGCTCCTGTTTATTTCCAAAGGAGTTTAAGTACAAAGAGCTAGCCTTAATGATTCTTTGGCTCATAACCTTAGACTTCTTTCACACTGTACCCCAAGGATAGGCAAGCTGTATCCATGGGGCCACAGAAAGCTTTCTGTAGAATTTCAAAGCCTTGTACAAGCAGTCAAACCTCATAGCAAGAGAAATGTTGAGTGCATTCATCTCCCACCTTTTTCTCCAAGGAGCGCATGGTTCACGTGACTTCTCAGTTAATCCCTGCATTGACCCTGTGAGGGAGGTTAAGAGGCTGTGACTGACTGACTCCAAGGTCACCCAGTGAACTTCATGATCTCCCAGGTCCTAGTCTGACACTCTAACCACTACACCCCACTGGCTTCCTAGAGCAGCTATATAAATTAAGTAGGTAAATAAATAAATATGGGAAAGCAAAATGTCACTTAGAGAAGTATTTGAAATATTTTTCTTAAAGCTTGAATTTATAATGCATTGTTTTATTTGATGTTTTAATGTGTTGTAAACTACTTTGAATTTTTTTCCTTTAAAATATAATGTGGAATAGAAATGAAATGACCAACAACAACAACAACAACAGCAACTTCCTTTCGGGGGAGGGATTGGTGCCTAGACATTCTGTTGTGGGGACTGCAATCCAGGTTTAAGGTGCTATTTGGCAATTACAGTAGCATATATATCTGAGTTTCTAACAATTGCTATTTGGCAATTACAGTAGCATATATATCTGAGTTTCTAACAATGGCCTGCTCTAACCTGAGTGTTCCATTGTATCATTGTTCCATTATGCTCACGAAACCTTGTGAGAGGTTTTTCTCGTGGGCAGTGGTGTGCCCAGTGTTTCCTGTTAGCTTCACAATGGAGCGAGAATTCTGAACCTCAATCTTCCCCATCCAGATCCCCTTGCATCTAGTCCTTGTTTCCCTTGACTCGGTGGATTGTGAGGTGAATGGGAATTGTAGGAACTAGGGTTGTAGCCTGCTTCTCTCATCTTTATGTGCCAAAAAATCTGTCCTCCTACAACTACCATTACTGGATAGAGCCTGCAAGGCTAGGAATGCGCAAGCTTGACCTCATGCCTTTCTGAGGAGAATGATAGCAGCAGATTATTATCCATTTAAATGGATTCTGGAAAAAGGTTATATTCAGACAGTCTTTAAAAATGTATTTCTAGCCTTTTTCATGTGCATCCTTTTACAAGCAGCCGCACACAACTGTGTGCTTGGAATAGCTTTATTTGAAGGGAAGGAAGGCAAATCGAACTTGAGTTGTCTGTCAGATACTCTCACCGCTCAGATCCTTGTGCCAATGAGGACTGAAGCACAGCTTTGGCCACCCATATCTTTTAGCAGACAGAGGGTTGTGTTCAGGCTAGCAGCACAATTCTATACATGTCTACTCAGAAGTAAGTCTATTGAGCTGGCTGTATTTTTATGTCATTGGAATGTTCTATAATTTAGATAATGAAGAATAGCACTTAAACAAAAATTACCCCCCCCTTTGTTTTTGCTTTAGCTTTTCAAGCAGCAGTGGAAGCCCTGGATTGCTCTGTTACTCACAGTTCCCCTTGACTCAGGATGTGAAAGCTCATGCTTTGACAATCCCACAGCAGCCACAGGTAAAGGCCCAGCCTGTGTGGAAACAGGAGATAGGTACACACAAGTTTGTTATGACAATGCTTTGCGTTTATGCAGCATTTCATGTGTGTTCAGCATATACCCATTTATCTCTGTCATCTTTACAACTCTGTAATGTGGATCAACACCATCTGCACTGGGGCCCAGAGAACATTGGCTTGCCTTCCTAAGGCTCCCTAGTGATGGCAGTTCTGAAGCAGAGGCTTGATCTGGATCTTTCCCACTTCATACTCTTAGGCATTGCATGTATATAGGCAGCCACAGGATACAGCCACAGTCCTGCTGTTTGCTTATCAGAAAAAACGTAGTCGTTGATTTAGGTTCTAAAAGCTGGCATATTTCCACCATGAGATTACTATGCAGAGGAAGGAGTGGGAGTGTTTGTTTTTATTGTGGAAGAACCTTATCCAGCAACTGAGAATTTTCGAAGCCACTTTTCCTTAACCAACCATTCCTTCATAACTTTGTTGTGCTTAAACTTAAAACATATCCCTTTTAACTTGGGTTCTGCAGAGATTTCAGTTTGGCTGTAGGTGGGAGTGATTCATGGCCTTTCTGTATAGAAATGAGAAAATAAAGCTCTAGACCAGGGGTAGGCAACCTAAGGCCCGGGGGCCGGATACGGCCCAATCACCTTCTCAATCTGGCCCGCGGACGGTGCGGGAATCAGTGTGTTTTTACATGAGTAGAATGTGTCTTTTTATTTAAAATGCATCTCTGGGCTATTTGTGGGGCATAGGAATTCGTTCATTTCCCCCACCCCCCATATAGTCCGGCCCACCACATGGTCTGAGGGATGGTTGACCGGCCCATGGCTGAAAAAGGTTGCTGACCCCTGCTCTAGACACTGGACAAACCCACAAAGCCTTATTTCCCAATAATTCTGAACTGTGGCAAAAAGTCAGTGGCAATGAAGGTACTCCTAATTAGTAAGAAGGAAGTTTGGCATAGTTCCAGCATGCAGCTCTTACAAAATACTCTACAAAGCAGCATGCAACTATAACCAGAATGCTGTGGTCTAATGCAACTCATATGTCACTCTTGGATTAGTTACTTGTGTTTATCATTCTGAAAGGAGTGCCTCTGTGTCTTGAAATAGTAACACAGGAAGCTTCCCTTAGGGCATACTCTAATGCAGGCATAGGCAAACTCGGCCCTCCAAATGTTTTGAGACTACACTTCCCATCATCCCTGACCACTGGTTCTGTTAGCTAGGGATGATGGGAGTTGTAGTTCCAAAACATCTGGAGGGCCGAGTTTGCCTATGCCTGCTCTAATGCTTGATGTGGGCCTGATGCAGCCATCTTTATAGGATGTTTTGGATTCATGGTCCAATTTAATTTATGGTCCAATTGGATTCACGGCCAGCTTGGCTCAATCCATCTATTAAGTAAGATGTGGTTTTGCTCACTCTGTATAAACAAGATTGGTCTGTCGCAACTGCTGCATCATGTCAACAGCTATTTTTATAAAGGTCATGAGAATGGTGCCTTGGTCATGTGTAGGACTGGACAATGTTGGGTTTTCAACGTGTATCACCAGCCAAACATTGCCGTTTGGGGATATACTGCAATGTTGAAAAAAGCTGCATTGGCCCCAGCCGGCAAGATGCTGGGTGAAACTGCCACTGCTCTCATTGTGGGAGCTGAGGTCCTTTCACTCAGCACCTTGTGAGCTGTGGCCAATACAGATGGCCCCAGGTTGGGGCGGGGGGCGGAAAGGCTCCTGCCCCCAGCAGAGCCAGCCCTGAGTTCCTTGCCCCTCGCGTGGAGCAGCAAGGACCTTGGGGCTCCTTGGCCAAGCTCCCTCTGCCTTCACTGGCGGGGGGCGGGCAGGCAAGCGACCTTGCCCACTTGCCCCTCACTCCCCAAAGATGGACGAAGTGGCAGTAGCCAAGCGCATGGAACCTGCCTTCGCCTTTGCCTGCGCGGGTGCACTGTCTCTTTCCTCCCGTGGGGGGCTGTCCACCCCAGGAAGAATGACGCCGTCCACCCTTCTGGGCGAAGTCCGCAAGGTGCAGGGTGCAAACGCCTTGCGGAGAGGGGCTGCTGGCGAGCGCTGGGCCCGTCAGCACCATCAAATAGCCCCTACACCGCCTGGCTGCCTTCCACTGGGAGGGTGGGCTCCGTCTTTCTGGGAGGAAAGGCACAGCTCACCCTCCCGGAGAAGACAGCCAGGCAGGGTCAGGGCTCTCTCAGCTGGGAAGGGCGCACTTTGCGCTCCCCAGCTGAGCAATCCCGATTCTGCTCCTACTCTCGTGTGCAGGCGGAGTTGGGAATCTCTCAGCTGGGAAGTGGAGGCTTTGTGCTCCCCAGCTGAGCAGCCCTGATCCTACTTGTGTGCAAGCAGGAGCAGAGGCAAGGCTCTCTCAGCTGGGGAGGGGGAGCCCTTAAACAGAGCCCCCATCCTGCCGCTGGCTCGTGCAAGCAGGTGGCGGGTTTGGGGCTCCATAAAACTGCTTGGCTGAGGCGAGGGCAGCAACAGGCTCCTCAGCCAAGCCGTTTAAAGAAGCGGAGGGAGGAACAAGCTCTTCGATTCAGCTTGATTCTCCCTCTGCTGGGGCAGAGTGCGATGGCTGTAACACTCAGCAGTATATTGCTGGTGAAACCACTGCCACTGAGTCCCCTTGCCTCCAGCTCCTGGCTAGTTGGTTTCTCCCTCAACGCACTGTGCACTAGAGGCAGAGGGACTCAAAAGTGCTGACGGTTTCACTAGAGATACACCACTGAGTGAAGCTGTCATGGCAGTCTGCCGCAGACCTAGTCACATGTGAAGTTGGAACATAGAAGCTCCCTGGGATAGTTCAAGTGAAATTCTTGCAAATTCAGTCAAAAAATTACTATCTAAAGATTCAGTGGAATGCTAGACTAGGTACTCACTTTGTCTGATGCAGCAAGGAAAATATAAGTGTACTGTACTGCTTTAAAGAATAACAGTCCTGTTACTGAAGCCTTCTCTCTCAGTTTACCACCTGAATATAGATTTGCTTGCTCTGTTCCTATTCATTCCTTTGAAACAACAACAACAACAACAACAACAATTTTATTATCTATACCCTGCACATTTGGCTGGGTTTCCCCAGCTATTTGAGTTCTTTCACTGGAAACAGACACTGAGATCCTTTGCCTTTTCTACCTTTTGCAGGTAACGCAGCTATAATACAAAGTTCGGTTCAAGTCGATATCTCTTTACAGTTCATAGAGTCATTTCCTCTTGTTAAATTCACACCCTGAAACCACAAATTGAGTGCTACTGACTGTAGGATGATGGTACTCAATAGACTTATCCCTAAGGAATGACAAGATATGGTGGTTGCTTCAGTAGGTAGCACACTTCATTCTGACTCAGAATTAATCAGCCTGTGTTGTTAACGAGGCTGGAGCTCTGGGCACTGCCTTTATTTTTTGCCTGCCTACCTGTGGCAAACGGTGTGGATCTTCTATACACGACTAGTTTAGGGTTGTGAATGAGAGCTATTCAAACAACATTTTTCTGATGTTTTCTTACCTGATAATTTCCATTGTTTATACTTTGGAAATCTAGAGGAAGTTTAGCACTCATTTCCATGTTAACTGGGTTTTACTCCATTGTATGATTTCTTCTAGGATATGTACCATATTGGTCCGAATATAAGCTGCACCCGCAAATAAGCTGCACCTTTAAAATTCAAGGGGGGAAAAGAAAAATGACAATATCTGAGTACAGGTACTATTCCCCCGTGCTCCCGGGCTGCTTCCGGGGGGGGGGCAGGGAGCTGCGCTGCTTTGCCAGTGGCATCAGGTCACAAATATAAGCTGCAATTTAACTTTTCACGGTCGGAATTTGGGGGGGAAAGTGGCTTATATTTGGGCCAGTACGGTAACAATTCTTACTTTCGCTTCTAGCATGACCCTGTTTAAAGTAAACAGTCTATGTAAGAAAATGTGCTTACTCTCATTCCCCTCCCCCTTTACAGATAAAGGAATAGTACTGTTTTTATGTGTGCATTCCTTATCATAGAAGGGGCATCTACTGTAGTGTGATTTTGCTGTTGGAATCAGTATTTCTTTTCCATGAGCAAATGTTGCTTCGGTAAAAGTTGGTATCATTCCTTATATTATTTGGGACCAGCAGAATTGGTTGGTAGCAACACCTTTCTTGAGAAACATGTGCATTTGTTCCAGATGGCTAAAGGCACAGCCAGAGCTTCCAGATTCATTAATTTTCATCCCATGCTATTTAAAACATTTTTCCGGCAAGTATGCCTCATGGCCCAATTACAGGCTGTTCTACTCCTCCTCCTCAGTCAGACATGAAAATTAAATGGTGCAGCATCTGAGCTTGTAGACTAAATCTTTGGCCATTTTACTCTCCACCCCCGGGTCACAAACCTCTGTTGCTGCTATATAGTGCCGCCTTGTTCTTGTTCTTGTTGTAGGTTGGTGGGTGGCATTGATACTAATTTAATATCATGTCCCGCTTTGAGTGACCTCTTCAAATTCTAGGATATATACAATAATACCATAATTCACCTTTTGATGCTAGACTATTTCTAAGATCATGCCAAAGATACGCAGTTTTAAGAGTCTGCTTGCTTTCCCTGAGTGAGTTAAATATATGCTTAAATCTATCTTGCTAAAACCAGAAGGATTGTTGAAATATTTCCTCATGTTTAGATCATTTGTGCCCAGTCTGTATGCCAGCATTCTGACGAAGGTCATCCAAAGGAGAGTACAACTTGGAGCACTATCCTGTTGCTACATACCAAATCAGACTAAAGACGTTTAAAAACAAGAAATGTAGTGGTTGCTCATTTTTCAGTCCTTGCTTTGGTCTCTTTGACTGCATTTGATCTTTGTATGGCTAGAAGGATAGAATTTGTAAATTTAAAGAAGGGGCATATTCTACTCCAGTCCGTCAAGTTTCTGTTCTGCCCACTAGATCTTTGTGTTCCTGTTAAAACCAAGCTAACCAACTCTCACCTTGAATACCTTTAGCATTGGTATATTAACACTTAGAATAACAGAATTGTAGAGTTGGAAGGGACCACAAGGGTAATGCAAAGCAGAAATCTTCTGTGAAATTAAGAGTCTTAGTGTCCCTGTCCGAATGTCTCTGGCGCTTGCCTTTATCTGAAGCCATTTGGCCCCTCTTACTGGCTATCATGTCTTACTGTACACTCATTGCATAGTTCTACCGTGTTCTCATTTGGATGAGCAGAAAGCATTTTCACTTTTGTTTCCTAGGGATGGTTCATTCTGAACTGGATGCTGCCCAGCTCCTGTCGGCTTTCCCTGGGGGTCCGTTTAAAAGCTGCTTGGCAACTTTTTGATTAGTATGAAAGACGCCAGCCGTCTGCTTCCATTTCTGTCCAAGTAAACCCTGCCCGCCACTTTTAAAAACACGTCTGGCATGTCCCAAAACATTCTCCAGTGCCTACCAAATCTAAACTGCAAGTTACCATTATCTTCTTATTTAGTCTAGTACAAAACAGGCAAATCCAGGAATGCCAGGTAGTATGAAGAAGGTCAAGGGCTGGTTGCAAAGTATTTAATTTTTGCCTTGTGGTATAATTACTTTCTAAACCAAATAGTATGGTTGGCTGGTGCAGATGATTCATTCATAATTACTTACTGTCTTCTCTGTACATACTTGCATTTCATCTCTCTCTCTTATTCCTTCCCTCCGCCTGCAAACAAAAACAACCAAAAAAGCGAGATGAATGAGCAGAGGAACGTTTCCATAGGTCTTGCCCCTCTGAGGCAGTTGTGGAGACTGAAGGTCTCTGCATCCCCACACTGCCTAAGTCTCCTCTCCTCAGGGTCCCCCCCCCCCCAGCAACCTGAGACTACGCCGGCAGGCCTGTCTTTACTCTCTCTGCTTCATACTACTCCTAGTCCTGGGAGACCAGACAGGTGGGGAACTTGTCACAGGATTGGGGGGGGGCACCCTGGCTTCTTCACCAGCCTGATTCCTCTCTTCCTCTTCTGCCACAGAGTCTCCCTGCTCACTAAACCCTGTTACCTCTTCAGCTTCCAACACCTTCTCCTCCAAGTCTTCTCTCTCTCCTCCCTGTGACCACTCATTGTTGTCCCACCACTTCTCTCTGGGCTCTGAGCCTTCTTCCTTTGGGCCTTCTGGTGCCTCCTGCCATTCTTCTGCGTCCAGCCAGTAAGCATTTAGAAATAGGAACCACGTGATGCAGGTAAATAATGTGACTTCTTCCAAAAGCAGGCTTCATATTGCCACACAATTTGCCCAGTCCACATTGTCTTTGTGCCCAGATATTACTGGTGTGGCTTAGAACTTGAACACCTAGCAGTGGTTCCCACACTCCAGTGATAATACATGAATCAGCCCCAGATGGTTTCAACATTTCTGTCCTTCATGCTTCCTCCCACCACCGGGCATGGTATCAAACTATATATGTGGATCAGCTTGCCCTGAACAGCTGCATAGTTACAGTTCAGGTGAACATCAGCATTGTCTTGCCCTTCCACCTTGAGTAGTCTGTTCTATTATCTCCACCTCTCCTTTGTATTTCTCTGCTCATCATCAGCTGTGATGAATGGTCAACATCCCTGTTTCATTAGGCATAATCTCCTCAAGAGGGTATTCTGTGTTCCCAGAGAGATGCTGCCCCTGAGCAAGAGTTGCAAACTGATACATGTCTCTGTTTTGTTTGCCTTTTTGTTTAATTGAGTAGCTCCCGCAGGGGGATGACTTCTGGTGGTAAAGGATCAAACAAGACACATAACCCACTCCTCAGATTGATGTAGGACAAAAGAGCTTAATGTGCACACATTGTGCACGATTTAGCATGGACTACTCTGCTATTATAGCACGTAACTTTAAAAGCTCTGTACAGGCAACAACCGTTTCGCGCGGGGGTTGTGTGTGTTCCTGACCCCCCGTGTGTGTAAACCATGACAGCCCCACCCCCTTTTCAGTTATTTCCAGGTTATGGTGATGCGTGTGTGCACAGTCGTGCATTCTTTGAACGTGTGCAAACGGGAGTTGCCTGTATACGTATTCTCAGGCAATGGCTTACAAAACAGCCCAATTTAAGCCTGAATTAAAACAAATAACACTTTCCCCACCATGCACCCATCTATTCATGGTTTACACCAGTGGTGTAGCCCTTCAGATGTTGCCAAATTACAGCTCTAATTATCCCTGGCTGCTGGTCATGCTGGCTGGGGCAGTTGGGGATTGTGCTTGGCAACATCTGGAGGCTGCATGCTGTCTGCCCTTCACTTTCACAGATGGATTATGCCTGAGTGCAATCCCATCTACTAGTCAGCTAATCTTGATTGGCTAATGTAAAGTACGCCCCTGGAAGCTGAGATAAAGCAGGTGGCACCTCACTTCTGGAGTGTCCTTCCTAGAGAGGCTCACCTTGCAGCTACTTTAATGTTGTTTCAGTGTCAGACAATAATCTCTTGTCTATATTTCTAGGAACAGGGGTTGATATTCAGCAGTGTTTTACTCAGAGTAGACCTATTGAAAGTAATAGGCCTGTCTTAAACATGTTCATTAATTTTCATCTGTCTACTCTGAGTAAACATTGGTTGAATACCACCCTTGTTTTCCTCTGAGAATTTGTAATGCGTGGTGCAGGGAAGACATGTTCCTTTATATCTAGTGTGTATGCTAGATTGTTTATATCTATCTTTATATCTAGTGTGTATGCTAAATTGTTGGTTGTAATATTTATGGTGGTATCTCTGCCTCACTTTATCGAGAGTATTGCTTGCTAAGTGGCTTATTGTGTGGTGAGATGTCCCTGGTCTGTATCATTTCAGATTATAGGAAGGCAATTGCATGATTAGACACATCCCCATCCTTTAAAAATAAAAATAAAACCTCTGTATATAGAAAAATAGGTAACCGTGAGGAGAGTTCTAGCAGAAGCTTCTCCCTTACATTTAAGTTTTATATATTTGTAGGGAGACTTTAACAGCGGAAAAGCCCAACTTGCCTCAGCCTCACTGGACTCAATAGGCAGTACTTCCATGCATGTGATGGCGCTCAGTGAGAGAGAGAGAGAGAGAGAGAGAGAGAGAGAGAGAGAGAGAGAGAAAGAAAGAATAAAAAAAAGTCAACCCATGGAACACCTGATTGTCATTTGCCCTGACAATGGTAGAGAGTGGTAGAGAGGTTTTCCCAGGAGAATGTGGTAGGACAAGTGTGGATGAGCCCTTAGTCCCGGGAGGTGAGCACAGAGAGTTCGTGCTAACCCAGTTTACATAATACTGACCTAGATGGGCAGATAGTTAGACAATATTGTATAAAGCAGTTTCATGTGTACAAACAAGACGTTTATTGTGTGTCTTCTTGCATGCCCATTTTGGAAATAAAAGTGGTCGTTGTAAGTCTTTGCTTATGAGTGATGAGGGAGCACACACATGACTTTGTTTTCAACCCCCCACCCCCCAAAACCACACCATCAAGAGCCCTTCTAGGTCAGGTTAAGGGTTTGTTTCATCTTGCATTTTGTGTGCCCAGCCAGCTGCCTTAGGGAGGCTCACAGGCTTTATCCCCAGTTTCTGGTACTGCACATTTTTACTGCCTTTGGTCATGGAGGTTCAATTTACTAATAGCTATGTTGATGGAGCTGTCCTCTGAGCATTTCTTTTATCTTTTGAAAAATAATATCCATTTGTTTCATTCAGTAGCTGCTTCATTTACAGTGTTGGAAATAATGTCTTTTCATTGCTGTGTAAAGCGACATGAGCGCCGCACCTCATAGTCGCCTTTGACTGGACTTAACTGTCCAGGGATCCTTTACCTTTTAACCTTTTTTTGTAAGATAGCAGTTTGTTCTCTGGCCGTGACAAATCCATTTCTGTGTGTTTACACAAGATTATGCTGGCAAGCAGAAACCCATTTGGGTAATGCGAGGATTTTTATTCCCTTGGATGCTTAATCCCATAAATTTCATATGGCCATGACCAGCACCATCTTCCTCAGCAAGGCAATTATTGTGTGCTCTGTTGCTAAATCTCCTACTTCTTTTTCTGCGGAAGAAGGGGAGGGACAGCTCTTGGTTTATGATTCCTGCCTTCCATGTGGGGGAGAGAAGACATCTCATTTCACCATTGACTAATGGTATTTGCCAGCTGCCTGACACACTGTATCTTTAAAATGCTCAGCCACCATTAAGTAATTAATCACTACAGCTAAATTGCATAGTAGTTTGTAAGTTCTCTGACTGAGCAGCAGTTGTTAACTGGCTTGTCTAGGAGGGATTCGTCAAAACAGACTATGGTGATAATTCATGACTGTGATTCCTGCTATTGTAGCGCCGTATCCTTTTCATTTGTCTCTGCTACTTTAATCTACATTGTGTGTAACGGAAGTCAGGTTTAAATTCACAGTGGCCTGGTTCACGTAGTGCTAAGGGCTGGTGCAACCAAGCACACATGATGGTGCACAGTTAGAAAATCGTGGCCGCTTTGCTTCTCCTCCCACTCTTGCTGCTGCCATCCTACGGGGAGCTAAGCCATGGTTTAGAACAGACATAGGCAAACTCGGCCCTGCGGATGTTTTTAGACTACAATTCCCATCATCCCTGACCACTGAGAGCGGCAGTGTGCTGTGCGGTGCACATGGTTCCATTCCCAGCTCCATTCATCCTTCTCTTTCAGTGCTGAGATTTCAGCGTGTCTTGGACACAAACTTCCCAGCTGGTCTTCAGCCACAAGGTTTAGAAAATGGTGTTTAAAAAAGCAAAATTAATATTCTTTGGAATCTGGAATCTGTGGTACGTGTTGTGTATTCCCACAGAAATTCACATGGCTCGTAATGGATCCTCTGTGTAGTGTAATTGTGAGACTAGGCTTGAATATGAACCAGTTTAGGGTGCAGCTTTCACAGGACCAGTTTCTGTTGGTAAGATATACCAGAGTGTTTCAGCTCTGGTGAATGCTCAGAGTGAATGCTCTTCAGTTTGAAGAAACAAGCAGCCCTGTAAAAATGCATGTCTCTGCGTCAGGGAAAATTAGCTCTTCACACATAACACGTGTGTGTGCATACAATCTGTTTGTGCAAGAGGGATCCTGGATGATCTGGGATAACCCCTCACATGGAAGATCTCTGTATGTGCACGATGCTCCTCCCCATGGCTGTTGAAAGTGTGCAGGGTGGCAGTGGGGATGACTGCCACACAGTACAACCTCCCTTGTGTATTAGAAGTGCAGATAGGTGGCGGCGGCTGATAAATAGTAGTACAAGGCTTCCCACGGGACGTTGGCCAGTCCTAACACAGGGCAACAGACTAAATGAGTTGTGGCGTCTGATGCTATGCAAGCAAGTCCTACTTTTGTTCAGGGGTCTTTCACTCCCATGTAAGTGTAGATAAGGGCTGCAGCCTTAATACTTCAGCCCAGCACCTGAAAATGGGCTGTTACGGTTTACATTTCTAGACCATTTATCTATATGCAAACAATCCTCCCTCTCCACCACACTTGGAACTGGGCATGCCCAGAAATAGCAAGTTAATCATACAACATATTTTGACAGAAATGTGACAGCTTGAGAAAGACATAATGAAGATGTGCTATTTGGAGAGCACTATGGGAAGGAGCCCAAACAGATTTTAAGAAGCAAGAAGCAGTTTCCACTCCTACACCCTCATTCCACATTTGCTAAACAGATTGCGTTTCACAAAGGGAGTTTCATCACTCCAGCAGCACTTTCATTCTCAGATAGTAATCTTTACCCATTCTGAAACGATTCATCTAGCCCCCGCCCCCACAAAAGGACTAAACACAGTGGTGTTTTCTCTGTACATAGGCTTTCTACAAATTCAACTGTAATTGAATTTTGAAATAATAGTTAATTGCAATTGTGTTTATGTTTTAATAAATCAGTTTTTGCCTGCTATGAAGTAGACAGATGTTATTCACACTTTTAAAAGGGTGGGAGTACAATCAGCTACGGAGACTCATTCCACATTATCTCAGGCATTTATCCAGTAATGGGAATTGGGACTGAACAGTCCCCGTTTTTTTCTCCAAATGCCCACATGTAGTGGGTGGAGATGGAGTGAGTAAGACTAGAGTATCTCAAAGTTAATGAATTACATAGTCAAATGTTATCAGAAAATATTTTGAAAGTTTATCATTTTATTAATATTTTTAAAGTGTTTATTTACTGCTTTTTGTCACGGTTTACATAAGAAATAAGCCACAACAGTATAAATCACAGAATACTGTTAAAGTAATAGTAAAATATCAGCAACATAACTAATAAAACCACCAAGTCCTCAGAAACTAGTCTTGCCATAGCCACCAAGAGTTGGGGAGGGAGGGACAAATTTCTATTACCAGAGCTTTCCAGGCGTTTCATATTAGTGATACACTTTTTAGACATGCATCATTTTGTGACACAGTAATTCAGTTTTACTAGCAAACCGGAGGTTTAACTAACCCCTTTCCAGCACCGTAAGGAGCACGGGGAGCGTTCACACAACATATCTATACACTGCAGCTGACACACTAATGTTTGGAAAGCGCAGCATTAAACAGTGAACTCTGAACAGTCACATGGCCATCCATGCTTCCAGAAGGACTGTATTATAGAACTGGGGCATCACTACCGTACATGTTTTGTAGCTTAAATAAGCAGCCCTTGTTTGCATAGAATCCTATCTATGCAAGCTACTTGCTATTTTAGATCACTGTTCCTTGCAACACAACTGTGTTCCTTTTGCATCTGTAGCCTCAAGAATGATGCTGATGGCTAATTGCTCCTGTACCAAGATAAAAGTTTTTGATAAGCAAAGGCTCGTGGATCAGTTGGGCAATAAGTTTTGGTGCCCCAAGCAGAAAATGCAAATAGTAAAAACCGAAATTACATTTCACAGCTTCAGATACAGCTCTGGAATTCATCAAGCTTTTCAAACATGTTTGCCTGGTCCTAAGCCTTCTGCCTACTGTAATCACAAAGGTAAAGGCCATTTGTTTTTGTTCAGTAGCGTAGTCAGCTCAACCCAGCGCCAGCCTCCAGCATTTGCTGGGCTGGCCTGCCTGGAACTCTTGGAAATCCCTTTTGCCCGCCCTTCTGCTTCTCACCAAGAGTCTTATAACATCCATAGCTAGTTTGCACAGGCCGCATTATGGACTTCCTTTGTCTCTCCTCTGATCCTGTGACATTTTCTTGGATGACTTTATTGGCATCGTTTCCCATTTCTCTTATTCACCACCTCTTCCGGGCCTTTTGGCAATTATTTTTTATTGCTTTTCAAAAATTTTAACAAATTATCATCAAATTAATCAAATTTAATACAAATTTAAAAGCTGACTTCCCACTTTGCTTCCTTGATGTTTCTCTTCCCTTACTTACTTGCTACTCAGTGTGACGTTGTTGTTGTTTAGTTGTTTAGTCGTGTCCGACTCTTCGTGACCCCCTGGACCAGAGCTCGCCAGGCACTCCTGTCTTCCACTGCTTCCCACAGTTTGGTCAAACTCATGTTGGTAGCTTCGAGAACACTGTCCCACCATCTTGTCCTCTGTCGTCCCCTTCTCCTTGTGCCCTTCATCTTTCCCAACATCAGGGTCTTTTCCAGGGAGTCTTCTCGTCTCATGATGTGGCCAAAGTATTGGAGCCTCAGCTTCAGGATTTGTCCTTCCAGTGAGCACTCAGGGCTGATTTCCTTCAGAATGGATAGGTTTGATCTTCTTGCAGTCCATGGGACTTTCAAGAGTCTCCTCCAGCACCACAATGTGACATACATTTCCTAATTCCATTTTAATACTTGGAATATTTTAGCATTTTATCACTATTATTTATTTTTCCCCCTTCTTCATTTGCCATCGGCTGTACATATTTTAATTCCTGCTTAGACATTTATTTACAGTAACTATAACATATTCCCAAATGTCAAGCAGAATTGCTCTTCACTTCGTCAGCCCACAAAAATCATTACAGTAGAACCTCAGAAGCAAACACCTTTGAACTTGAATGTTACGGCTCCTGAATGATCGAAAACCAGAAGTGTGGCTTCCGCGGCTTCTGATTGGCTGCAGGAGCGTCTTGTTTTTCGAACTGTTCTGGGAGTTGAACGGACTCCTGAAATGGATTAAATTCGAAAACCAAGGTACGACTGTAGTAATAAATCAGTATTCCACAAATGCATCTTATTCCTCCTGCCATTTTACGTGCACAAAAGTCTGACGTGATGATGGTAAACAATATATTTTCAACCACAGTATTGCATTCCTGCTCCCCACATACCAGCAACCCATCGTATCTCCAGATCCTCATTGTTAGGCAGCAAAACAATCCTTGGTGATATCAAGTTCCCAGGCTTTGGTGTCTGGTGCCTGCTCTGTCCATGCTGACACAGTATATACCAGGTGCGGGGAGTGAACATTATTCCCATGAAAATTGGAAGTGTTTGGTTTTTTGGCGATTTCCCTAAATAATAGCTTAAAAACTTCTTTGGGGGGGGGGGGACTTTTGTGTCTGGATTTTCACTTTTTGAAATATGGCAACTCTACATTATCCTAAATACATTCCTTTCCTCTGCACAAAGCCAACTCCATACAAGCCATCTTCTGTCCTTTACAGTTCCAGATTCATTTTTCTTTGCCAGATATATTCAATTTTATAAAGTTACAACGGCCTGGGATTCAAACGCTGCTTCACCTTCTCTTTCCAAATGCTTTGGCCCATCATCTCTAAATCTAACTTTAACCCACAGTCTTTATTACATTTTTTGTTCAATGAATCTGGGGAGGATGAGGAATAATCCCTCAAAAACATTTTTATTTAAATAACCCTTTCCTCCCCGCTTAGCCTGGCAGATTTGCCCACCCAACACCCAACAATTCATTTGCCCACACTACAGGATCCATCAATTTTTAGCTAGCAAAGTTAACTTATATTTAAGTCCACTCTTCTTGAATTCTTACAGTTACGTTCCTTGGAGAAGGGTAGTTGCAGAGAACCCTTGCGAATAAAATGATATGTATAAACCGTCTATCCTCTCCCTCTTCCACAGCCCCATTGTAGCAGAAATTAACATCTTTCCAAGCCTGCAATTTACAGTCAAATAGTCTCCAGCAGCTTTTGACTACATCAAGTTGGCTGGGTTCCCTTTTCACGTGTCCAAATTGTCCGAAATCAAAGGAGATCTGTAGCAAACTCGGTTATTGACTGAGACATTCTCAAGAATGGAGTCATGGTGAAACTCAGCCCCCTGCCCCTCTTTTCTTCTAACTCCGTCTAAGACCAAAGCAGGCATTAACAGGTGTCTGCGGGTTCACTTTGGCCCCCGACTTAATTGGAGAGATTAAGTGGAATGCTTGCCCCACTGTCCCCAAATATCCCCACCAGAGCCCCCCAGACTCTGGAGAGCTCAAGGGAGTGACTGTTCATGCTCGCTACTGGAACCGGAAGTCCTCTTCCAAGTCTTTGGGGTTCACCAGAGCCCTCTCCTTGCTTCCACCATGTTCATTTGTTCCACGAGGCTTGCTTTCCAGAGTGTTGAGCTTGTTGCCCATTTGGGTAGAAGTAGAACTACAGATTTATGATCTCCCTTCTTTCCCCTCTGAGCATCAAACCCTTTGGAAAAACGATATATGGAGCAAGAAAAACACTTATTGAAGCAAACGTCAATCCAACGTAATCACAGAAAGACAAATAGGCTTCTTCTAGCTAGCATCTCTTTTAGAGTATTTCTATGTGATATTTTTAATGTGGGACTTAAACCCCAAACTGACAGAAAACCAATGGAAGTGCCCTAGGCACAGCAGACATGTTGTCTGTATCCACAGCAACAGTGCTGAAGGTTTCTCATTCAAACCCAACTTCAGACTGATGTTTCTTGACTTGGTGAGATCTGAGAGACTCACAGCAAGGTGGAATGGCTTCAGGCCAGCAAACTTGTGTGTGACCTTTTATTTCACAGAACATTTGCAGATTCCAAAGGACCATGTGTGAATGCACAGTGACAGCCGCAATGCACATGCATGCAGAAACAGCAGGAGTTCCGGCAAAGGCTACAAGTGTGAAGTAACTAATACTATCTCTGCATTGTATGAACGAGTCTATCCTAATACATTATGGCAGTTAAATTCTGCTTTTGGAATATTCTGGTTCCTACCAGCAATAATTACACATTTAAACACATGACATCTTTAACCCCCTCCCCCAATCTGCAACATAGGATCCATATTAATATGTTTCTTTAGACTCTGTCCCTGTCTTCCCATTTGTGTTTATATGTATTGTCTTTCTCTCACTTCTTCTGTATCCCAAACTGTGGCTTGTGGAGCCTGTCGCTGTCTTTTCCTCTTTAATATTTGGAGGTAACTGTGCTGAGCTCTTCAGTGTGTTCATCATTGTGTTTGCTAACTAGCTCCAATCTGCAATTTTGCAATTGGAGATAGAAGTGGGTTTGCAAACAGTTTTTACATTTTGCTTGGATTACAAAACATGGCACCTTTTATTTTGGTAAGCTCCAAAAAAAAGAAAAGGGAGATAGCCTTTGAGGCTCTCGATATCAGCCCCTTTTATTCAAAGCAATGGTTACCTGGCAAATGTCTGTGCCATTGTGTTTGTGGCATGAGTCTCTGTCTGGGTCTCTGTTGAGATAAGGCCAGTCCACTCTTGACTAATGGTTAGGGGAGAAAAGTCAGTATTTCGGATGTAGTGTGCAACAATGTAGGTCATTTAATTTTATTTAAGCAGCTTTTTATTTAGCTGGCATCAAAAATGACATTTTAGAAGCTTTTGCATATCAGCATAAATGTCAGAATGCCATTGAATATCTGCTCAGCACTCTATTTCAGTAGAAACTGATCCTCTAGGTTTATAGGGAGGAGGAGGCTAAACTGATTTTAGCTTGAATTATTTTTGTTAGCATTTTAATGAACGCCATCTTTAACATTCTGGTTTTACAAGAAGTGCCCCCACCTCCCCACTGGGTGCCTTTACCCATCTTTGAGTCCATCCAATGGTCTTCAAAAAGTAAAGTTAAAATAGGGCGGTAGGGCACAAAGACAAATGTGAAGAATGCTAAGCTATGTTCAAAAGCTGCTTAAGATTATCTCATTAGAGAAGGCTAATTTTGCCTTTAAGCCAAATAATGTAGTGATATTTCATTAAAATGCACCATGAAAACGGTGGGTGTGCTTGACTTTTGAAACTGCAGCAAGAAAGTTTGCTGATTAGGACTGCAGAAAAGGCATTATTAAAGAAACAGATCTCCGTTTATGAATAAACTTTTCATAAGGTTCAGTAGACTGACACGTAGCATTCCTTTTGGTTACAACAGTGGTTCTCAAAAAGTGTGGCATGCCATGCTTTGTGGCAGGAGAGGATGGCAAGCGTGGTGGCTAGATGCAAGGACAATGAAAGAAATATTTAAACAGTTCAGAGTGTATAGTATAGTATCAAAATATTTTTTATTTGCAGAATTTGGATAGAAATCTTTTCAAAAGAGAGGAAATAGCATCAAATGATACTGAGGACAATTCTAGTTGTCATTTATAATTATATTTTGGAAATCTTCCATATTCATAGCTGCATTGTTTTATACTTTTCGGATGTCGCATGATCATATTATAAAGTAGTTGTGTTCTGTGTTATAAATCAATCCCTGCTAGGAGTTGTTATTCCACCCCCCCATCCCAGTTTATTTCTTGTCACTGCCTTCACTGGTTCCAATTTAAAAGAGAGGTAGAGCTGGGTATCATCCACAAACTGGTGAACACCCAGCCCAAACCCCCTGATGATCTCTCCCACCGGCTTTATATAGATGTTTAAAAGCATGGGGGAGAGGACGGAACCCTGAGGCACCCCACAAGTGAGAGCCCAGGGGGCTGAACACTCATCCCCCAACACGACGTTCTGGACGTGGCCCTTTATCTGCAAAAAAACTTTGCAAAATCATTGCAGGAGATCCTGGGGTCCTTACCAGGCTCCGATGGTGAAGGTGGTTTTGTTAAACTGCGAACCACCTGAAAGAGTCTCCTGCTGCTGTTTTCTGCAGATGCAATAGAGGTGGTGAAGAAGGTCCTATTCGCCATCACTATCACCACTTGGTAGGCTCAACGTTGAGCTCTAACTGTGTCTGGTCCAGTTCAGAATGAGTTTTCCGCCACCGGTGCTCTAGCCGTCTCAGCAATTGAGCAACTCACTGCAATAGATGACGACTAATGAGACCCACGTCCCTCTCGGTACACCATGCAGACACTTACATTGCCTGAGTTCTTTGGTGCCCTGGTAGTGTGCAAATGTGATGACTGATGTTTTTGCACAGAAGCCTTTATGGTACGCAGAATGTGTTGAGTTTTTCAACTTCCGTATTCCAAGAAATGAGGGGTGCTAATAAAAAGTTGTAATATGACTTGGGAATTCAAAATATATTTTGATTAAATGAATATTTAGATTGCTTGGTAAGTAAAATGTGTGTAAAACTGCACAGAAGTCATTAAAAGTGAGTGCCAAGTACTTGTAGTTGCTTTATATTGATATTTTATTATTACTATTATTATTATTAAGCATTAACTGACATTGTCGGAAGGTAATATTGAAATTCTTTGGTTTTCTGAAAGCAGTTTATGTGCTTCTTAATCATATATGGACTTACCCAGCTAAATGTTGTCCAGTCACAAAAATAATTGCAGATTTGAATTCTTCACAGCCAAAAACATATTTTTAAGACTCCTCACTGAAGAAATTTGTGAAAATTAAGTTTTACCCCCTGAAATGGCACGCTCTATAATGCGGCAGTTTCTGGAGCTGCTCCTCTTTCTTCCTCCCTGCTGTTCTGTCTCTCTGTCTGTCTTCTCTGTCCTGTGCATCCTGCAAATGAGGATCCTCAGGCCACAAATCAATTCTTGCCCTCATTCCCAGTTCAGCTGCCACCATTGACCCTTACCTTTTGCCCTACTCTTTCCAGGCACAGGTCCACACTTAAAGCTCTGTGTCCGAGTGCTGGTTTTTGTTTTTGTTTTGCCCTGGAGCTTTCTCCTTGAAAACCCTCGCTTTAGCCCTCAGGTGGAGCAAACATCAGGTCAGGTTGTCCGTGGATTGCCATTTGCTCAGATTGAGCTTTAAAGAGCGGGTTTTCGTGGGAAAAGCTCCATTGCAAAATAGGCTGCTCGGACTTGGCGTTTTAAAGCACATACCGTATTTTTCGCACCATAGGACACACTTTTTCCCTCCTAAAAAGCAAGGGAAAATGTGTGTGCGTCCTATGGAACGAATGCAGGGGGGAGGCAGGCGGGAAAAGCCCCCAAGAGCCGCACACAAGCTCCGTGCGCTCTTGCGGGCTTTTCCACAGGAGGGAGAAGGGACTGACTGGCGCATCAGTCCCTTCTCCCACCTCCCAGAAAAGCCAGGAGAAGCCGCGATCTCTTTAAAGGGGTTGCATGGCTTCTGCGGGCTTTTGGGAGAGGTGAGGGAATCCCCCCACCTCCCAGTAAAGCCAGGAAAGCCCTGCGCAACCCCTCCGCCAAGGAGAGGCTGCACAGGGCTAAAGGGGAAGCCAAAACAGCGAGCGGAATCCATCCCGCTCGCTGCCTTGGCTTGATCCATAGCTGCACGCACCCCCTCCGGCAGGGAGAGGTTGTGTGCAGCCTGTACGCTGCTCTTTGGGGCTGCGGGGGGGGGAGATTTTTTTTCTTGAATTCCCCCCCTAAAAACTGGGTACGCCCTATGGTCCGGTGCGCCCTATGGTGCAAAAAATACGGTACTGTGCCTGGAAAGAGCAAAGGAAAGGGAAGTGTGAATAAGCTCTGAATGTATAGACCAGGGATAAGAGACCCGAGTGTCTCTCTGTGCTGCTGGACTCAAACTCCCTCCATCCCTGAGCACTGGACATGCTGGTTGTGACTGAGGAGAGGTGTCATTCCAACAACATCTAGAGGCTATATTTAGTCATTACTAAATTTTGCTTCTATCTTCTGGTCCCAGCTGACTTTCTTCCTCAGTTTTTTTTTTTGGGGGGGGTGTTGTTTGTTTGTTGCAAAATGAATAACATCACTTTTTATATTTTACAAACAGCAAGAATAAACTACAAAAGAAAATACCCCCCCACCTTTTCCCTCAGTAATTTATGTCTTTTATGTGTAGCTTTGAAAATGGCCTCTTTTCCTCCTTTCCTGACATGAGTTTTTCAACTGGGGTGTGTGTGTGTGGTTTGATCAACTGCTCATGTATGGCTGAGATGTGAATCACTTGCTCAATGAGGAACCCCCCCCCCCCATGCTTGGCTAGGCCAGGGAAAATGTCGCTGTGGCGATCACACAGGGCCCCCGGACGTTTCACGGTCTATTGCGGTTGCTTTTTTCGCTGCCACCACCCCGCTTCTCACGGAGACACACGGAGTCCAGACAGTTGTTAACGTAAACAAATAAACAAGTTTATTTTTAAGTGCAGGAATAAGCGTATGGTGTCGGTTTATTTTTCTCTTGTTTCTTAAATCTTAGTTTCTTAAATCTTAGTTCCTACAATATACGATTGAAGCCAAACTGAGATATCTACTAATTGATGATGACCCCCTAAAATCACTCATGGTTGCCAGGTTCCTGATCAGCGTCCTATCCCTAAAGAAGAGAAACGGTCTCCTGTGTGATTCGGACAACCCCTTTAAACCATGACCTGTGTTTTAGGTGATATCACCATTGTTTTAAACCATGATCTATGTTTTAGGCGATATCACCATTGATATCCCTGATTAATTTATGAGCAGAGGGCGATGTATAGGTTACAAAATTATTGTAATGTATGATGGTGGTTTTTGTTTTTGTTTTGCTTCGGTTACTGTTTGTCTTTTGTAAGTTTTGGCGATTTTAAATTTGGAGGTTTAAGTATAATATGTCGGTATGGGAAACTGTCGTGTAACGGGCCAATGGCCGTAATAAAGATCAATCCAAATTAGTTCCTACAACTTCAGACTGAATTATTCCCAACTTTCTATCTAACTCCCTAGCAGTTCCTCTCACTCTCTCCCAATACAACTCAACCAACCCGCTGCGTATTCCACCCTCGTCCTTCTCCAACCCCCAAGCCTCAACTCCCAACTGACAAACCTCAACTGTCAACCCCCAGACCTCAGCTGATTTTCAAAACCTCCCACTCTATCTTTTACTCCCCCCTTGCATTCTCCCTGGCCAATCACACCACACCCATTTTAGCCCTTTCATGGACACGTCCTAGGGGCAAGCGCCACAGTCGCCATGGAAAGAAATTTGTTATTCTCTGAAAGGAGAGGTGAGATATCTGGAAATACCCGATTATACTTTTGGAACTGCTAGCGTGTCAATACTCTTATGAGTAGCATTTTCACTTTATTCTGTAAACCTGAGAATAGAAAAGTTAGATGCTGCCTCCTGTCCCGTCCCCCCGCCTGTTCGTCACCAAGATGAGAAGGGGAGAGTTGAAAGCTCACATCAATGTTGTAATTTTATCCATGGAAACTAAGTACAGAGCATTTAAGAACTAAATATAAGCACCACTAAAAAACAATTCTATTTCTGAGTCTTAAATAATATTGACTCTAAAGATAGAATTCCAGTGTGAAATACCGTATTTTTCGCCCTATAAGACGCACTTTTCACCCTCCAAAAATGAAGAGGAAATGTCTGTGCGTCTTATGGGGCGAATGCAGACTCATTGGCTTCAGCGATAGCAACGCGAAGCCTCCGAAGCCTGCGCTCCGGAGGCTTCGCGTTGCTTCCGCTGAAGCCAGGAGAGTCTGCTCTTTGAGGCTGGCGGTGGGGGAAAGCAGCGCTTCCCCCATCGCCAGCCCCAGAGGATGGGGGGCAGCGGGAAGGCGCACGACGCCTTGCCGCTACTCTCCAACCCGGCTTCGAGGCTGGCGGAGGAGAAAGCAGCGCTTCCCCCCTTCGCCAGCCCCAGAGGATGGGGGGCAGCAGGAAGGTGCGCGACACCTTCCCGCTGCTCTCCAATCCTCCTTTGGGCTTTTGCGGGAGATGGGGGAATTCCCCCACCTCCCACAAAAGCAGGCAAAAGCCGCGCGCTCTTTAAAGGGGCTCCGCGGCTTCTGCTGGCTTTTCTACGAGGGGGGGGGATTCCCTCACCTCCTAGAAAAGCCCGCAGGAGCCGCGCACCCTTTAAAGAGCAAGCGGCTCTTGGGGGCTTTTCCCCAAGGAGGGAGAAGGGACTGACTGGCCGAGTCAGTCCCTTCTCCCTCCTGCGGGCTTTTGCGGGAGATGGGGGAATTCCCCCACCTCCCGCAAAAGCCATGCGCTCTTTAAAGGGGCTCCGCGGCTTTTCTAGGTGGTGGGGGAATTCCTCTGAGCACTATGCCTTTGAATACCAGTTACAGGTGAGTTCTGCTTGTGGACTTCCCAGGGGTATCTGGTTGGCCACTGAAATGATGTTTTCAGCAGATGCTGTAAAAACAGGCCTTGGCCTGATCCAGCATGGCTCTTAGGATAGGTGTGGCATAATACAAAGGAGCTGCCACACCTAAAAGAGCAGAGAAAGAGGGAGATCCATAAATAGCTTAGGCATCTCAGTTGCCACTTTCCTTGCTCCCAGAGAGCACTTTTCCTGTGCTCAGAATAAAATGGAGGAGGATATCAGCACAGCCACTCCTGATATCCAGCGAAATGTGGGCATGTTTACAATGTAGGAGAGGGTGAGCCTGTTCAGATAGGAACTGAGCAGGAAGAGCAAACTGGATTTTTTATAAAGGGAATATTTATTGAGACTTTTCACAGGCAGCATAGGAGGTACTGGAGAGCATACTGGTGTAGTCCAGTTGAGGGTTTCTTCTGCTGAAGAGAAACAAAGCTGTTTCTGTTCAAAAGAAGTGAACCCATATCTCAGTTTGATGAGGAATTTCAGTTGCATTTGCAAATAAAACTACTTCCTTGTTTTGGTCAGATAAAACAAATCACATCTTGTTTCACGCCTGTCATGGACTGTTGAACATATTCCTTTTTCTTTTCCTTTTTTACATTGTTGAGGTTCTTCTGGTATCTTAACTGTTTCTCCCACCACATACTTAACCTTCTTACTTTGAAAAACATAGTTCTAGTATTCAGCATAGTTGATGAAATAAATAGTGACCCAAATGCCATTGTTTGCACCAGGGTACAAATTCTTACTTGAGTAACTGCCTGCACGGTGTAGAATCAAATGTATATAGTTTCTGAAAATTAAGCAGTCTCTGTGTCTTAAATAGCTCCATTGGTTAGAGTGTGGTGCTGAAAACTCCAAGGTTACAGGTTTATTCTCTTATGGGATACCTGCAGGGTCCTTTCCAACTTCTATGATTCTAATGAGCATCTAATAAGAGATGTAGAAGCACCAGCTGCTAGAATAAATTTCAATCAGAAATTCTGCAGCCGCTGCTACTTTATAGAAAGGGTTGTATCACCCTTCCCTGTGGAGCATAGTTTTGACATTCAGACTTAAACTGGAGATTTTAGTTTCTGTTGCATCTATGTGAAGCAGGTATTAACAGAGTGGTGATGATTCTCAGCTAGGTAGACTTGGGTTGAAATCTCTGCTTAGCTGTGAAGCATACTGGGTGATGTTGGACAAATCACAATCCCTTAGCGGTGAACTACAACTCCCATTATCCCATTGGTTGCACTGGGTAATGGGGATTGGAGTCCAACAACCCCTAGAGGGCCACAGGTGCCGATCTCTGCTTTACCTGAAGAAACCTCATAGAATTGCTGTGAGGGCAAAATGGGGTAGCTTTCACATCTGGCACCTTCAGCTCCTTGGAGAGACAGAACGAAGAGATAAAAATGTGTGTGAGAGGAGAAGCTGTGTATATTTCAGATGAAGATGACAGTCTGAAATCCCTGCCAGCGTTACGGCTTTGGGGCATGATCCTTGGTGTGTGTATCGCTTGCAACAGTGGGCTTGCTCCATTTGACGGAAGCCCATTGGAACAAAGGGGCCCTGGAGATTGCAGCTGGCACAAATCTCTGTGAAGCCCAGAAGATTGGGTGTAAATCTTCCCTCTGGTGCCAGAGGACAAGAAGATTGATTGCGGGTAGAGCTGGCAAAACAAGAAGATCTGCCTCTTACAAAAACTGAGGAGCAAGAAAAACTGCTCCAACACCATGTTTTGAAGTTGGCTGTAGGCAGCTTTGGGCACAAGTTGGTTTCTCGAATTTTGGAAAAGCACCTAGGTCGTTGAGGTGCCAAACAAACAGTATATATATTTAAACAAAACAGAATTTCTCCTTGTCTAGTGAAAATGCCGCAAGCTGCTGTGTGTAATTTTTCTGTCAAGATGAGCGAAAAGTGGCAAATACCCTGTGCTTCCAGTGTTACAGGCCTGGCAGGTATATTTGGGAAGACTTTGCCTTGCTCCCTGCGTTACTTCCGGGCAACAGGACGGGGAAGGTTGACAAACACCAAACAGACTTTTCAGTTTTCTTTCAAGCCACAGCTGTTTGCTTTTGTGTTTTCTAGTTGTTGTTCTAAAATTCTGTACAGTGTAATGGCGGGGTTTAATGGTCAGCTTCTGAGATTATTTTCTTCCTGCCTCGCCCTGCTTTCCTCCAGCAGTGAGGCAGCATTCTGTGCCCACTGAGCACGATCAGTTCACATGGCAGTGCTTTTTTTAGGGGAGGGGGAAAATCTCCCCTGGGTTCCCCCCCTCCCCAGAAATACTGCTGCAAACCTTGTCTTCTCCTGAAGCCACCCTCTTTTGTGTGAATGGTCCTGTATGGACTGTCCCTCAGATAATTGAGATCATTGTTAGTATATGCAACTGGGACCCTGCAAGAAAAGTTGGAGTGCTTTCCTTTAGGGCTCAACCCATTCTGCCTCATCCACAAACACAGTGTTTTCCTGTCCTGGCAGTCACCATTTTGTGCCTACTGTACATGCTCAGTCATCATTGGACTGTATTTGAGTTTGTTTCTTTGTTTTTGCAGGGGTTCAACACACATGTGTCTAGCTCTAGCCTAGGGCCACCCAGCATTTCATACCAAGGCGGGGGGGGGGGGCACACACTGCCTTGTCACATGGCTGGGGAAATCCAGCCAGATGGGTGGGGTAATAATAATAATAATAATAATAATAATAATAATAATAATAGGGGTGGGAGGGGGGCCAAAATTTGACACCACCCCCACCCCCTTGTGCCGCCTTTTCAAAGCTAGCAGAGCAAGGCATCAGGCTTTGGGAAGGGGGTATGCAGCTCTGGCAGGATCCTGGAGCCCCCTTGCCTCCTCCCCAAATCTGGGAAAGTGCTAACTAGGTTTTGGGAAGGAGTCTGGAGGACCCAAAGTCGAGCACCTCCTCACCCGGCTTTGGGAAGGCAGTGTGGGGGCTGCTAGGACGACGGCGGCATCACATGTTGCTGAGGGCTGCGAAAAAAGGCATGTTAGACCGTGCTGATCCAGCTATACTTCATAGAATTGTGCCATCTCAAATGTACAGTTAATGAAGTAGAATCATAGAATTGGAAGGGAACATGAGGGTCATATAGTCCACCCCCCATGGAGGAATCCTTTGCCCAGTGGGGGGCTCAAGCCCATGACTGTGAGATTAAGATTCTCATGCTCTACCAACTGAGCTATCAATCAGCGGTTAATTTCTTTATGTGTGTGGACAGCTCTCCTTTTTTAAATGAGATGGTTCTTTCTACATTTATGACCATTCATGGTTAACCCCAAGTCTGCTGGTACTTTTTTCTTCGGAGTGTGTCGCTGTGAAGCACAAGCCCAGAAAGACTTGAAAATATGATGATGATATAAATCTGGTCACAGGTACATTCCATCCCAAGTAAAGGTTAAAAAAAGAAAAGGTAAAGAACCCCTGGACAGTGAAGTCCAGCCAAAGGCGACTGTGGAGTGTGGCACTCATCTTGCTTTCAGACCGAGGGAGCTGGCATTTGTCCACAGACTGCTTTCTGGGTCACGTGGCCAGCATGACTAAACTGCTTCTGGCACAACAGGACACCGTGACAAGTGCCAGAGTGCACAGAAATGCTGTTTACCTTCCCACCGGAGCAGTACCTATTCATCTACTTGCACTGGTGTGGTTTTGAACTGCTAGGTTGGCAAAAGCTGGGACAGAGCAATGGGAGCTCACCCCATTGCACAGATTTGAACTGCTGACCTTCTGATCAGCAAGCCCAAGGCTCAGTGGTTTAGACCACAGCACCACCTGCATCCCCAGTTACTTTCTATGGTTCTATGGTAGCCTTTGTCTTAAGTTTTGTCAAAGTGTATAGTAAAAGATTTTGGTGTTTTGGTAACACATTGGAGAGGCAATTGATTATTTTCCTTTTGGAAGAGCTCTCTGAAAGATGCTCACATAATCTGCTCGTTTGTTTCATAGCCTCATGACTGTGTCAATACCATGCTAGGGGAATGTGCGGCATTTCCTTGCTTACATTAGCAGCTGGAGATCCATAAATGAATGGTTTGATTGTTTCCCCCTCCCTCTAGATCTGCTGATCCAAGTAGAATGTCTCAGAAAAATGGGTATATTGATTTTCAATGCATAAATAATATAAGCAGTAGGAATGTTTTGCTGCATAATTAAGCAATGAAATATCTAAAGTATATTTACCCAAAGGATGGGGTTTGTGTGGAGGTGACCAGATTAAGTTCAAAAGAATGTAAATGAGTAAACACCAGGTTTTTTTTGTAGCTGTTGGAGAATCTTCATAGAGTTATCTTAAATCTGTTTGAGATATGCTATCTTTCAGATGGTACTCATTTTTCTTTGGGAAAGGAGAAACAGTAAACTTAAAAGTTAAATAAAATAACATTCTCAACCAAACTTAAGTATTCAATTTCTAATTACAGCAGACACAATTTATAGTTTTAACTGAGGGTAATTTTAACTTCTGAAAGTATTTTACCAGCTTGCTGACACCGTGGCCAAGAAGTGATAAAAGGTTATACTTTCCCTCCCTTTCCTCCTTCACTAAATACAGATCACAGAGAGATCAGTATGTAGGATCCAGCACAGTCCCTCTGACTAGAAAGAGGGCTGCATCTCACCTACAGGTGGTACTTAACACCACGGAAGCTGGCACCACTACGCCCAGAAACCTCACCAAGATATTGTAGAGGCTGCGCCTCCACACACACATACCTCCACATGTGGTGGGAATGCCCTAAAATCCAACCGTTCTGGACAGCAGTCCTGCAAGAGATATGCAAAATAGCTAAACAGGTATTAGAATTCACCTAAGAATGTTAAGAATGTCGTGCTATATATATATATGCACTTTCTGTAATATAAAATATTCACTCTCTCGTTAAAAGGTTGGTTGAATTGCTTGGCATCTGTGGTTTGGTTTTGCTGCAGGATTGAAAAAAAGGCACAAACTGCTTACAGTATCTTCCTTTCTTCTTTGACATTTGAAAGCTGGAATATCATTTTGATTAGTTGCTCCTCTTTTTAGGCCCAGTTCTCATAAACTGAATTAAATAACTTCAGGCTTCCTGGGAGCAGGAGACTCCTTGGTACAATAGGGTGTCTCATTTTAAGGGGTGAAACTTAATTTTTGATTTATTCAGTGCAGGGTCTTAAAAATGTTATTGGGAGTGTAAGGAATTCAAATCTACTATTTTTTGTGTGACTGCACAACATTTAGCTTTTTAAGTCTACGTTTGATGAAGAAGCATATAAAATGTTTTTGGAAAACCAAAGAATTTTGATTTTACCTTCTGAAAATGTCAAGTAATGCTTAATAATAATAATGATGATGATTATGATGGAATAGAACTGCAAATACTTGGCAATCATTTTTAATGATTTCTGTGCAAGTTTGCACATATTTTACTTACCAAGCAAAATTAAATTATATTAATCTAACCAAAATATATTTTGAATTCCCAAGTCACATTACAGCTTTTTAACACCCCTCATTTTTAGAATTTGGAAGTTGAAAAATCCAACATGCCCTATTGGTACAAATCTCCCCCCTTACAAAGTACATCTGTATACAATTTTAGTTTTGAATATAGCCAAGGCACAGCTGTGACTCTCTCCCTGCCACTGCCAACTTGAAAGGTGCGCTAGGTCCAGATATTTTACTGGCGCTCGCTTAACTAAGTAAAACTGCAGGCCTCCAGATGTTGTTGCCCAGCCAGTGTGGCAAATGATCAGGGATGATGGGATTTCTACTCCAGCAACATCTGGAAGGCTGCCTGTTCCCCATCCCTGCCCTAGAACTAAGAGGCAGGTACATAAGACCCCAACAGTTTGCTTCCAGCTGTATAGCCCAAATCAAGAGTGCTTCAGAACCAGGGCTGGCCCCACCATTAGGTGACGTCAGGTGATTAATCTCAAGTGGCAGATGTTGGGGGGCAGCTGTGACAGCCCCCTGGCTATCCCCCCTAAGCCTCATGACCTCTCCCCTCTGGTGGATGGCAGGCCTGTGTATGTTATGCAGTCTGCCTTGGCTCAGGTGCAGTGGAGGACACTATCCTGTCACCAGTGTTGAGATAAGAGTCAGCAGTCAGGCCAGCAGCCAGGTTTCTGTATGTGACACTGGGGTGTGTATCTGTGCCAATCTTTCCTTTATCTTGGGTAGCAAAGTGTATTGGGGAGCCTTGTCCAGAATTCTCCCCTTTCTGGCACAATTCTCCCTTCTTCCCACCCTTAACTAGAATGCAGGGGCTGTGTAGCAAAGAAGAACAAGTGGTGACTCGGTGGATGGCACAGATGTGGTGAAACAGGGTAGACTATTGTTGTCATCCATCTGTATTGAGAGACAGTGGAGTGTGCCTCTGGGGGTGAAGTGTCTCCTGCTTGGCAGGGGGTTGGACTCGATGGCCCTTGTGGTCTCTTCCAACTCTATGATTCTATTCTAAGTCTAATCGCTGTGTTAGCAGCAGTTCCTGGGGCACAAGTCTGGGCCGCGTGTCTGGAGGTCCTGGGCTGCCCAGATGACAAGAGTCCCCTCCCAGCCTTGCTGATGTGGTCCAAAGGAAAGCAGACTTTTGGCACCCGCTTGGCTGCAGGAGTTGCTGGAAGGTGGCGTACAAGGCTCCATCCAACAGTCTTTGGGATTGCACTCCAGATTTATGTCTAGAAACAGAGTTTTCCTTCTCCTGGATGGGCTCTTCTGCCCCACACTTCCCTCTACAGCACAGCGACAAACTATACAATTTGTTTAAACCTTTCTGATTGCGTTCTAAAGTCCATATTTGAGGCACAGCTCTAGGCAGACTGCTGTAATCTTTGTGTAGGGAAATATTTCCATCCTATGTGTGTAAAGCAATGCTGTTTGTTGCAGGAATTTTGTTCTTTTTCTTCATAAATACTTGTTTCAGAGTACGTCCATACAGCTCATTTAGCCAAGAAGGGTTTTGATTTATCCTTTAGAAATGAAGCTTCTCTCTGCCATCTTTAAGAAATGGCCACATGTATAGGTACGCAACGCAACTGGAATGTCAATAGCTGATAAAGTAGTTCTTGACTGATAATGAAAATTTACTTTGGCTTGAAATTGGCTTTTGCTGTCTAGCCTTGACGAATTGTTAAGCCAAACAAGGTGTTCAGTGGTGAGTGCAGGAATTGGCATGGATTATTTGTCTGTGTTGTTTTGGGAAAGTAAGAGTGAATGTCTGTTTGAAATGGTCCTTCAATGCAATTTGAAAAATGCATATGAACTGTGGCAAAGTCCTTACTGATGCTCTTTACTGATGTTGGGACATTTTTTGTGCTGAAGGATTTCTTTTCCTGTTTATGTGCATACTTGTACCTATGTCTCCCCCCCCTTTAAATCTTCTCTACTGCTGATGAAAATAGCATAAGCCTACTAAAAATCTGACTCCCCACAACCTGCTCACTTTATTTGCCCTGTTAGTGCAAGAACATGTCTGTTCACAGTGTGCGCATATTAAATGGATTTGAGGGATACTATCATTACATCATTTTTACTGAACAGGTTTCCACTTGTTAAAAAGCATCTGTTTTGAGTTGTCGCAAATGTGTTTCCCCCTTTTGAAACTGTTTTATAGCATCTTGTACCATAGAGTGCACTTGAGTCGCATGTGAACTCTCTCCCCCCCCCCCCCCGGTAGTCTGTTGTTTCTTATTGTGTTGTTTCAAAGCACTGACTAATGTGGGAGAAATGTTTTTCCCAGGACTCTGTACCTGGCTGTTCCAGCCCCTACTCTAATCTGCCTTTTTAAAAAATGCATTGAGGGGGTTGCATTCTTTCCCCGTTTGCTGTGCAGAGCATGGAACTCCTGGATGCAAGCTGATACTAAAGCGTACTCTGATTCTTTTTTATACTGTGCTGCTCATTCCAAATTTAAAAAGGTCTGTCGTTTCCAAACTGCACCTCCAGGATATATGCTAGTGTTCTGTGAAAAACAAATGAATTAAATGATGAAAGGCTCCCTTGTCTGGCTGTTGTGCCTCTGCTTGATATACTGCTCTGGCTGTGCCTTTTTGCAGTTAGACTCAGTGTCTGAATTGTGCTTTTGGCTGAATCATCCAGTAGCTCCCAATACCAACATATTTATCCTCACTCTGAGGAGGATGCCCCTTGCATCTCAGCATGAATCACAATTTGGACATATCTGGAACACGAACCATGCCAGAACTAAATAAGAAGGCTTTTCCTAGCATCAGTAGTTCTTGTGCCAATGAGAGGCAAAGTTTTTGGGGGATGCTCATCTGAAATGGCCTGAAAATATTTTAACTGAAGAGCAGCATAAAGATTCTTTAAATTCTGAATAAAGTTTGCAGAAAAACTGAAATAGATGACAGTAGATGGCAGCTTATACACCTCACTAGGAGGAAGGATTATGAACCAAACCATAATCATGGTATCCTTCTGGACCGTCATGGGGGGCTGGGAGCTGGGGGCATTGTTATACAGTGGTTCTGCTCCTTTCTCCTGGGCCATGTCCAGAAAGTGGTGTTGGGGGATGAGTGTGCTCACTTGTGGGGTGCCTCAGGGCTCCATCCTCTCTTCCATGCTTTTTAACATCTATATGAAGCCACTGGAGAGAGATCATATGGGGGTTTGGGCTGGGTGTTTACCAGTATGCGGATAATACCCAGCTCTACCTCTCTTTTAAACCGGATCCAGTGAAGGCAGTGAAGGTCGGAGGATGAGTGGTGGATTGAAGTTGAATCCAACAAGACAGAAGTACTGTTTTTGGGGGACAGGGAACGGGCGGGTGTGGGGGACTCCGCGGTCCTGAATAGGGTAACTGTGCCCCTGAAAGACCAGGTACGCAGCCTAGGAGTCTTTTTGGACTCACAGCTGTCTATGGAGGTGCAGGTCAATTCTGTGTCCAGGGCAGCTGTCTACCAGCTCCACCTGGTACTCAGGCTGAGACCCTACCTGCCCGTGGACTGTCTTGCCAGAGTGGTGCATGCTCTGGTTATCTCCTGCCTGGACTACTGCATGCACTCTACGTGGGGCTACCTTTGAAGGTGACTAGGAAACTGCAATTAATCCAGAATGTGACAGCTAGTTTGGTGACTGGGAGTGGCCACCGAGACCACATAACACCGGTCTTGAAAGACCTACATTGGCTCCCAGTATGTTTCTGGGCACAAGTGTTGGTGCTGATCTTTAAAGCCCTAAACGGCCTTGGTCCTGTATACCTGAAGAAGCGTCTCCACCCCCATTGTTAGCCTGGACACTAAGATCCAGCACTGAGGAACTTCTGGCAGGTTCCACACTGCGAGAAGTGAAGCTACAGGGAACCAGGCAGAGGACCTTCTTGGTAGTGGCACCCGCCCTGTGGAATGCGCTCCCATCAGATGTTAAGGAGATGAGTAATTGTGTGTCAAGGCCCCGCACCCCCTCCTTTGATGAATAAAACACGTGGACACCAGTATTTTAGGAAAAGGCCACAACTTTTATTGGTTACAGAATGAGTAGTATTGGTTTTGGCACTGGACCCGAACGTACTGTATCTGACTCCTGCCCACCATGCAGGAAGTCTCAGAGGGCCTTCTTGGTAGTGGCGCCCGCCCTGTGGAATGCCATCCCATCAGATGTGAAGGAGATGAGTAATTATATAACATTTAGAAACACCTTAAGGCAGTCCTGTATAGGGAAGCTTTTTAAGGTTTAATGTTTTACTGTGTTTTTATATATGATGAAAGCTGCCTAGAGTGGCTTGGGCAACCCAGTCAGATGGACGGGGTATAAATAATAAATTATTATTTTTATCAGTTGAACTTCTTATTGGATGTGAGTCCTGTGGTCTGTGTTGAACTCGAATTGTATAAAGAAGGAAAGGTATTAGTGGTGGCCTATGAAACCCTGAATAGCTCGGGTCTAAGATGTACAAGGGACCACTTTTACTCCTTTGTTCCACCACACCCTTTAATGCAGACTAGGAATAATTTCTTTCCCTGCAGATTAGCCGAAACTCGAGCCTGGTGGAGTGGTCTTCTGGAAGTGATAGAAGGCTTTTTAATTCAAGCTACTGGTGGCCAATAGTCCAGGAGAGACCAGAACCATTAGTATATTGTTACCTGTTCTGAAGTTTTGCAATGGGATGTGCTACAACCCAATTAAATATTGGAAACCCCGCATAGTACATGGTCTACTTTTATGTAAGCATCAGCAGGCAATTCCTGGTGTGTTTTGAACCTTACTGGTTCCTCTTGTAGGGATAGACAGATTTTGAAATCAAACTGTTAACAGCTGTGTTGAATGAATGAGTCTGTATCTAACATCTGTCTATTTTTGGTCCCTGAAATGATGGCTCTTTATTGTTCACATGGGATCAGAGAGCGAAGGGGTCTATTATGCCAGTTTCAGGGAGATTGCAAATGTGGCCTTCATGCCCCAAGAAGCTGCTGCTTGTGGAATTTTACAACTCTTTAATCTGGCTGCTCTTTTTTTAGCCTGTGCAGTTCATTCATGTAGATTACTGTTTGCTTTTCAAGATTTAGCTTCCCTAACTTCAGAAAGTAGGTTACTGAAAGAGGCGTATGTCATTGCTTTTAAGTGCAAGGAACTTTCTCCTCTGTCAATCGGAGGTTACTGTTCATGCTCAAGCCTGCTTTCCTTTAGACAGATTGATGGGGCATCTTTCGATTAACTAGTTTTTAAAGCTTGTGACTGCATATTCTCTGTACATGTAGCTGCCTAGCTGCCTGAAATAAAATAACAATAACCCATAATGTTAAGATTTTACCTGTGTATTCACAAAAGCAAATGACTTCAGTTTAGACCATCATTTTGCTTCCAAGTGGCCAAGTTCTCTTGTTTTTTGAAAACAGAAGTGAATCATGCAGAATTTGATACTAAATTCCCAGTACCACCTTCTACACAAGGAACACTTTTCATTTGGAAATGCCTGGAGGGGACTTATCTGATGTGGGTTCTTTCCCAATTGCTGCTGGGAGGAGAGTTGGGGAGAGAGCAAGTGAGAGAAGGTTATGTTCCAAGGCCCATACCAGCAGGGCTCTCCAAACAGGTCCAGGTACAGTACTTTGTAGAGCAGGTGTGGCTAAGCTGTCTCTGTCCAGATGTTGTTGGATGACCACTCCTGCTAGTCTTAGCCCAGCATGGCCCATGCTCAGGGATGGAAGACGTTATAGTCCAACAATGTGGGGATGGGAACAAGACACACATGTCAGTCATCTCTGGTATACAGCATTGAACCAAAACATGGCAAATCCAAGTAAAATTTTTGGACTGTATTGGGCAGCTTAAGCTAAACTGATTTGTAGCTAAGAGTTCTGAGACAAGAACTTGCCAGATTGTAACAGGAAAATGGGTGACTCTTAAGACACCAATTTTTAAAAAAAAATTTAAAAAAATTATTTAACATAATTATTACAAAATACAAGCAAAATACATACAAATACATACATACACATATTTTTCAGATAAGCACACATATATAAAAAAGAACAAAAAAGAGAAAAGGGGGAAAAAGACACCAATGTTGAAAATGCCATTTGGAAGCAAATATCTAGACTCCGTTTTCTCCATCCCCGAGAAGAAGCTGCTGTATGCTGTGATTCTCACTCACGGAGCATCTGGTGATATGAATTTCTCTCACCTTGTATCTTTGGCAAACTACCCGGCCTCTCATAGATTTCTGTGTCTGCGATTTACCTGCAAAAGCTTCAATATCATCTATAGAACTAAAGCAGGGGTCAGCAATCTTTTTCAGCTGTGGGCCGATCCACTGTCTCTCAGACCATGTGGTGGGCGGGACTATATTTTGGAAAAAAATAATGAACCTATTCCCCACAAATAATCCAGAGATGCATTTTAAATAAAAGGACACATTCTACTCATGTAAAAACACACTGATTCCCAGACCGTCTGCAGGCCGGATTGAGAAGGTGATTGGGCCGCATCCAGCCCCAGGGTCTTAGGTTGCCTACCCCTGATCTAAAGCATATAAAGGTGTTGTGGAATATTTAAGATCATCAGGCAACTACATACTTTCTGGCATTTTTCTTGGAGGCTGTTCAAGTGGCTTGTGTGCTGCTGCCTCCGTGATACATCAAGCAGACCAAGATAATGACAGCTTCATTCAAGGTTTTATCTGCTGCATTGGCCAAAGCTTCACTCTAAACTTCGGGATGAAGATTTATTGTCCATTAAGTCTCCTGTACTATTTGTGTCTGGAGATACAGATGAGATGTGCGATAAACAACTGTTGAATGGCGTTGCAGACAAAATGCAAGTGCCCAAGAAAATCCCTTGGGTTGAAAAGGCAAACCACAGCATGGCAGCGAGAGGTCGAAATGCAGAAGACATCTCATTGGAAATAAGCAGAGAAGAGATCAGGAAAAAAATGAATTGGACCCAAGCTTCAATGCTGTGAAAAGTCCCTTGATATTACTCTGCTTGTACGGTGTTCCCTCATCTCCATTAGAAGATTCCAGTTCAACCTTTCTAGAAGCAGCAGTGGATGTTGCCTACTTGTAGTGTTTATAGAAGCTCACCTGCACGGGCACTCTGTCATTTTTGAGGTTCCAGAGTACAGAAATATGACAACCACAGCCACTCTCAGCCTCAGGGCTGCTACTGATTTATCCCAGTACAGTGGTACCTCGGGTTAAGAACTTAATTTGTTCTGGAGGTCCGTTTTTAACCTGAAACTGTTCTTAACCTGAAGACCATTTTAGCTAATGGGGCCTCCTGCTGCCGCCACACAATTTCTGTTCTCATCCTGAGGCAGAGTTCTTAACCCGAGGTACTATTTCTGGGTTAGCGGAGTCTGTAACCTGAAGCGTCTGTAACCCGAGGTACCACTGTATTGGTAACAGAAGACGTGCCAGTTCCCAGTCCATAAAAGTGAGAAACAGCCCTGGGAATAAGCTGCAGTATCTATCTATCTGCCTGGGTGCTGGAAGGAAGACCGCTCTCTGCTGCAAGGCCCCTTTCCATCTGGCTTAGAGGCAGAGCGCAGACTCACCCTGAACAGCTAAAAGGCTCCTGGGAGGCTGGAGGGACATTGCTGGAACCACTCTTGACTTCGGGCAACGGGCTAAAATGTTTTAAACAGTTCTAATTTTGGTTGCTCTGCTTTGTTTTTGTCAGGTTGGTGTTGGTTAAATGTTTAGTTGGGGTTTACAGTTATACCCAAATTAAAATAACTGCTAGCTGTTTATTGTTATTGTTGTTGTTTGTTTCTATTGATTTCTTGGTTTGTTTGTTGCTTGTATAGGATATTTTGTTTTTTCAATGTTTGATGTTTTGCTGTGCTTTTATATATGCTGTAAGCCACCCAGAGTGGCTGGGGAAACCCAGCCAGATGGGCGGGATATAATTTAAAAAATATATTATTAAAATTGCTACCTCCTGTTGCCTGTCTGTAAAGCAGAAAAAAGGATGACCTTTCTTGCAGAGTTATGGTGAGGATAAATGTAAAGCACTTTGACAGGGAGAGGACACTGTTTTTGCTGATGCAACTGGAGTTGGATCTATAGGCTCAGGCAACCTGGGCTGTAGATGACACATAACACTTTGATGGCTAGCTTCCGTTAGTTTTATGAGGTTGACCTTCATTAAGGAAGTGGAAGCGAGGACGTGCCAGATATTTCTCCCAGCCTGAACCTTCTGCTTTAGCTATATGCTGTATCTGTATTTACAGTAAATGTTCCGTCCCCAAGGCTAATATGTACCAGGCATAATCCTTAGTAATTTACGGTATCTCAGCTATATAAGTTTTCCAGTGCCCTGTACAGCAAAGTATAGAATTGTATCTCCTGTTCCATAAAAAAATGAAGCTACCAAAATTCTGTACCTGGAACATTTCCCAGGGAGTGGAGAAGACACTTTTCTCTCTCTCCAACCCCCAGATTTTCCAACCCCAGACAACTAATCTTCAGAGGCATCTATATCTTGCTGGCCCAGTATTCCATTCACTAAGTGTTACAAACGATGACAGTTGCAACTAAAATTAGTCAAGCTCCATTGCAAATCAGGTGTATATTCAAAATTTACAGACTCTCAGCTGTTTGCAGTGAGAAAATCAAACAAAAGCAATTGAAATAGCCCAAAACAATATCATCAGTTAAATGATATTTTTAGGCTAGATAAAGGAACTGGTTTTGGTAAAGAACTTTCAAGATTGCAGAGAGAAGTGCTGGAAAATAATGAAAAAATTATGTCAAAAATATATAAATTGGTGCTGGAGTGGGAAACAAAAGATGAAGAAGTAAATCTGTAATAATTCATTGGGCAAAATATGTGGGACATAACATACAAATTACCTCATGGGAAAAGTTAAGGAATAAAGATCAAAATTTACTGCTTGCTGTCCATTAAAAGAAAACATTATGAAAATGATGTATAGATGGTATCTGACTCCTACAAGACTTGCAAAAATGTATAAGAACAGAACCAACATATGTTGGAAGTGTAAAGTTAAGGAGGATACATTCCACCATATGTGGTGGACATGTAAAATAGCTGAGCCCTTCTGGGAAATGATTTACAACGAACTGAAAAAAATGGTATAACTTTATTGAATACATTAAAGAGCACTATGAGAGTTTAAAAACATTAGCAGGATTCACATAATGCTTGTAATTTAAATTAACAAAGGATAACAATAGAGTATAACAAAGTTAGATAAAGTAATTAGAGGCAGTTAAAAGGGGAAGAATTCTGGAAGCCGGGGGAGGGGTGGGAGGAAGTCCTGGGGTTCAGGGAACCTCATAAAGGTATTGATATGAATATGGTTTTTTCTAAAATAAGTGTATATGTCTGTGTGTATATGTATACAGTGGTACCTCGGGTTACATACGCTTCAGGTTACAGACTCCGCTAACCCAGAAATAGTACCTCGGGTTAAGAACTTTGCTTCAGGATGAGAACAGAAATTGCGGCGTGGCAGTAGCAGGAGGCCCCATTAGCTAAAGTGGTGCTTCAGGTTAAGAACAGTTTCAGGTTAAGAATGGACCTCCAGAATGAATTAAGTTCTTAACCCGAGGTACCACTGTATGTGTGTGTGTTTTTAAAAAAGATTTTTTTTTGAAATTTTGAAAAGAATTAGAATAATAATAATGAAATAGCTCAACACAACAGGTGCTTCAAGTGGTTTCCCCAAATTCAGCTGAAACTGCAACTTATACTGGCTTGTCCAGTCTCACTATTATTCAGCCTCTCCATGGCAAGCATCTTTAGTATTTAGTAGAGCAAAGGCTGCTGTGACGTGCTGTAAACGAGATCCATAGCCAGATAGTAGCTTCCAGCAGCATTCCTGAGGAATCTGAGCCCATTCCTCGCACCAGAGATTTTCTGTGGAGTTCAAGTCAGGTGACTGTAGAACCTTCCAGGACTATTTCTGCAACCAGACCTTGGTGGAATTTGAGGTATGCTTGGGCAGTGACACCAAAGCGTCAGCTTCTTCACAATCCTCCTAGGATTTCCTGATACTTCAATGAATCCAGCCTGCCTTCCACACGCTGCAAGCTTCCAGTGCCGGAGGATGGAAAGCAGCCCCAGAGCACCACCAAGCCACCACCATGCTTCACTGTAGGCAGAGTGTTCTCTTCAGAGTACGCAGCATTCTTCTTCCTGCAGACATAGCACTGATCCAAGGAGCCGAAAAGTTCCGATTTTGTTTCGTTGCTCCACAGAACAGAATCCCCAAACTCTGCATCTTATTTATATGATTTTGAGTATATTGGAGTTGACTTTTCTTGTGCTTTTGGGTCACTACTGGTGTACGTCTTGGAGTTCTGGCATGGAAAGCATATGTGTTTTAGTTTGTGCTTTACTGTGTTCACTGAAACCTCAGTGCCTACTGCCACCATGTCTTGCTGCAGCTCTTTTGCAGTCACTTGAGGGTTTCCCCCCAGCCTGCCCTCTCAGAAATCTGGTTGCTGCCTCCGATAGCTTCTTTTTTCTGCCCCGTCCAGGTAGTATAACTTTGAACTTGCAAAATATGCTTCCAACATTCAGTGCCTTTGCTATCTTGTTGTATCCTGCGCCTTGTTTGTGAAGGGCGATAATCTCTTCTCTCACCTTCTTGGACCATTCTCTTGACCTACCTATATTTCTACCATGCAGCCAAATTTGACACTCAGCAAACCCCTAGTCAGTTCAGGTATTTCGTGTGTGGCAGCTGAAGCACACCTGGTGCAACTAATTAAGCCCTTGATTGGTTACATCAGGTGTGTTTGAGAAAAAACCTGTTGTATTTGTGCTGTTGTTACAGATTCTATTCAGGGGGTTGAATAATAGTGAGACAGGAGAAGCCAGTTTAAGTTGTATTTTCAGCTGAATTTGGGGAAATGAAGCATCTGTTGTGTTGAGCAATTTCAATTGCTTTTGTTTGATTTGCTCATTGCAAACAGCTGAAAGTCTGTAAATTTTGAATAATTTCAATTGCAACTGTATACCATATGAATTTACAGCTGGCTAAACTCGCAAAATCAACCCTAAATTATTAAATTGATGCCCCCCATCTAGGCATCAATTTTGTTTAGAGGTGCCAGCAAACACAGTTTGTAAAATGGCATTGTCATTTGCACAGATGCTGGCTTGATCCCGCCCCTGTCTCCTTGGCAACTGAGATGTCTGCTTCTTGCTGCACTTCACAAGGTGTTAGAATAAATTCTAAAAAGTGAGAATGTAAACTGAGGGATTAAGCAGCGTTCAGTGGCTTCAAATACAAGGGGGAGGGTTAATCCTCCATTTAAGCTTTATGAATGAAGCTGCAAGAGAGTTGAACTTTAGCATGGCACTTTCTGATTGCTGCCTCTGGTCTGTTAGGCTTCTGTGTGTTTGAGTGGCCTTGCAAGCAACGGTGGAGCTGCTGCTTAAATCTTCTTTTGTGTCTTTGTCTGTGCCAGCACTGATGTAGTCTATTGAACATAGTGCCCATTCAGGACCATATTTTCCACCACTCATAATACGTAGGTGTCTGGAGTCTGGCACATGGCACATGGCAGATGAGAAGCGGGCAAGGATGAGGGTGTGAATGGAAGAGGCTGGATTGTGATGTGTTCTTGGGGATGTGGAAAATAAGGATGTGCAGGGGGCATATAGAATAGAAGAATGTTGAAGAGCCAAAATACATTACATGAAATGGCTTGTGCATCTGTTGTTGGATGCTAGTATTTCACTTAGGTGGGAGATTTGATTGTTTTCTTATGGGGGAGCAATTTAAAGTAAACCTTCAAAGACAAAAATGACACCAACCCCCTCCACCAAACCTGCACTAGCCCTTTCTGTAACATGCTAGTTTTGTATGATTTGTAGGAGGACATTTCACTGTTTGATTCTCGTTTGAAGTGGCCACAAGCAAAAAGCTGTACTACTTGCCTTTCTAATAATGTATGTTTCAGCTCATATATGGAGGCCAGCAACAAGACCCTGATTGGTTGGCAAACAGCAGGCTCCAAACTCTCTTGTTTTATTTATTAAATTTATATCTTTCCCTTCTTCTCAAAAGAGCCTAGAATGGCTAACAACAAGTAATAAAACAATAAAAGCATCTTCTTTTTTAAAAAAGTGTTTATCACATCATGTTGTGGTAGTTTGTGGCAACCTATGTATTTTTAAAGAAGAAAAATGGTTCTGCATGATTAGCAAAAGCCACTAACAGAAATAAACTGCTTACATTTTACAACCTGTCAGCTCCAAGCTTGTGGCTGGCAAATGTGTGGTATCTTGCATAAAACCCAAAAACATAATGAGAACAGCTCTTGGGGAGAACATTGGGGGCCTCTGTTGTGTAGAGCCTGTGCAACTGGTGACCAGCAGTCCACATGAAGCCATCCAGCCATTTTCTTTGGTTTACCAAGTATTTGACAGTTTCTCTGATTTTGCAGTCCCAGGGAGGTAGCACTCCACATGCCCCTGGTGTGCTGCCTGAATCGCAACTTGTGTGTGCTGGTTCAGTTTTACAATATTTTTCTTGCAATTTTTGCAGCTGGTTATGAGCTATAAACCTTGTTGTTCTCTTTATAAATCCCATTGTAGCTAGCAGGACACAACTGCAAAATATGTGGTTTTTGAGGGTTTGTTAAGACCTCAGTTCTCCTGTGAGCTAACTTTTCATCTGCCAGCTTTTGAAGGGAACAGATGTTCTCCAAACCAGACAGGCTATAACTGTGCATGCTGTTGGAAATAGGCGTTCTGCAGGAATGCAATCTCTCTCCCCACACAAACGCTAGGTTCCCAAGCAACCCAGCCTTGCCTAAAGCAGGTCTGGGTGACGTGCACCTGTGGACATGGTTGGGAACAAAATCCTGTTCTGCAAATGCTGAAGTGAAGTAAGGAGTTGGACTAGATGACCCTTGGGGTCCACTCCAACTCTGATTCTATGATCGTTTGCAGATTGCTTAATTTAGTTGTGGCTTCTGAAGGGTTGAAAAACATGTTTAACATTGTCGCTTCATTACTTCAGGTATTTGCAGAATCCAGAAAATGATGAGTGATGCAAGTGAGATGCTGGCTGCCGCTTTGGAACAGATGGATGGCATTATTGCAGGTAGAACATTAACCCAATGTTTTCTTTTGATCTGCTTGATTGCCCTTTTGCTCCTGGAGGGGATGTGTTCTGGAGTAGGAAGCCACTGAGCATGGTGAATTTCTCTCTTCAGAGAATCAAACCGAAACTTCTTTTCTCTTTGCAAATTCATTCAAACCAAACCATTAACTTGCTTGAAGCTCTCTGCTTCGCCCTCACCATCTGCTTTTCAAAGCTGTCAGGTGATGTGGCTCCTACTGTTCATTTGAGGGAGGAGTGCTTTTTCCAAATATAGGATAAAGTGTTGTGCGTGTTGGAGGTTATCAAAGGGAGAAGAAGGGCCACGAGGAGCAACCTGGATTATGTTAGCACAAAAAGGGGGATGAGGTGGTAAAATTGTGCCTGGACAATGGCAGAGATGGCAGGTGGGGGAATTGCACTGTTGAACAGCTTTTTCATGGAGATAAACATTACCTACTCATAACAAATCAGCATATAAGAAGGGTAGGCCTGCATTACCTTTATGTACCAGGGTTTTGTGACTGATGTAGCATGTTCCCATCGATGGTCCACATTCCTCCCCCCATCTGAATCAGCACAGCCCAATAACAGTTGGATCACCTCATCAGCTATTTGTGAGAACTAGGTCTCAACTGCACTGTCTCTCTTACTCAGTTCTGAAATATATCCCCAGGGGAAGGGATCTTCCGGCCAGGCACACTAGCATTTTGGTTTGATTTCATGCCAAGCCAAGCTGTGCAAACAGCTGTTTAAACTAGAAAAGTATTCTGAGTGGGTGCAGAAGACATGAAGGTGCCGAGTTTCCAGATTAGTGATGTTATTTCCCTTGCAAAATACTTTCTGAAATGGATAATAGCATATTATTTCCTCCCATCCATCTCACTTCAGACATATAGATTTTCTAAGGATTTGCATCATAAATACATGTGTCCAACAGATGTGAATGTAGCATATTACAATTGCATTTGCATTTCCTTAAAGGTTATTGTCTCCAGACTGACCTTGATAAGGCAATTAAAGGAATACGAATAAAATATCCAAATTATCAACACTATGGTGTAGAAAAAGGACCACATTTTGTCAGTGAAGTACTTGAAAAATATTAACTTATATCAATACTCAAACTTATGTGGCTTTATTACTGTATTTTTCCATCTATAAGACACACCCATGTATAAGACGCCCCCTATTTTTGGGGACTCAGATTTAAGAAAACGGGGGAGATGGCCCATAGTATAAGATGCCTCCTAATTTTTGAGATTATTTTTTAAGGAAAAAACCATAGTCTTATACATGGAAAAATAACGGTATTTTTTTTTGGGGGGGGGAGGCTTAGGTCCTGGGAATTTGTTTAATCCTATCAGCCTTGATAGTAAAACAGAGCTTCTGTGTTCAGGAACAAATTATTATTATTATTTACTATTATTACCCCTGAACTGCAGGTGTGAGAGAGAACAGGGAAGGTATGTTGCTATCATGCACTCCTTGTGAGCTTCCCAGAGGCCCCAGGCTCTTATTTTTCTGGGCCCCGTTGGACCGAGGCCTGAACCAGCAAGGTGGATAATATAGCACCTTATGAGATGTTGCAATAAATAAAATCCACAAAATGAGAAAGAATAACCTGTGCTCTTCCTCTAAATACCGTATTTTGCCATGTATAAGACAACCTTTTTCCTTTGTAAAAATTTAGTGATAAATTGGGGGTCATTTTATACACGGGTTAATATGGTGAGGAGCCAGAGCAGAGGATCGTCGAAAGACAGCTCAGTGAACTTACAAAAGAAGTTCAACACCTCCTTTAGCTGGTCACCTGAATTATGCTAGTGCATATATGCTAGTGAAGTAGATGGCCTGAACTTGGGCAGAAGAGACCTTGGTCCAGATTCCCACTCAGTCATGGAAGTCATTGTGTGACCTTGGATCTTCATTATATCTTTCAGCCTCACTTTCCGAACAGATGCCCCATGAGAGTTACTCAGGGCAGGATATAAATATGATAGAAAGATAAATACTCTATTTGTAAGATTTATATCTTCCCTTTCATTGTAAGCAGTTGTGGATTAGGGCACATTCAAATGAAAAACTAGGCAAAACCAGTCAATTAAAGAGTAAATTCATTTCAAATTTGAAATGCTTAACCCGTTTTACTGTGTTAATCCTGGTTGGAGGGAAGAGATGGGTTTTCAACTGGCACCAAAAAATGAGTGCAGAAGCCTGTGCTTTTGGAGGTCTCTGGGCCACACAAACAGCTTGCTGCAAAGAGGCCTGTGGCAATTTAAAGCCGGCCTTCACGCAGAAATGGTTCCATGTGCAGTCACCTGGGCTTGCTCTCTTCTCTTGCTTCCTGGGCATCAGACTTCGGAGCACAGATGCTCAAACTTCTCTCCTTGCAAAAGCTGTAGCCTTTGCTGCCTAAAGCACAGTTCACAGCTTTCCGTTGCCTTCTCTCCCCTAGCACTAATAGTTAAAGGATTCCCTTGCATCCATGCAACATACTGTGATGCCTCAAAAATTCTGTTCTTCAGAATTGTTGAGGTCACAGCTGATGTCTTCTGTGTGACTGTAGTGTTAAAGCTCAGTTAATGGCTGGTATTGAGGCATTAATTAAACCATATATGTTGCAAAGGCTGCCCTGCAAGCAGCAAGACCAGAGGCCTGGATTGGATATATAGCATAAGAGCAATTTTCATAACACTTTACAAGGTGTCTTCAGGTTTAGGCAGACCTGTCTACACTGCTATGCAGTAAACTAACTGTCATAATTCATTTGTACACTGTAAATGTCACCCACATAATCTGGTTTGTAGTGTTTAATGTACAATTATTCAAAACTGCAAGCTTGTATAAATCAATGGTAGTACACAGGACAGAGAGCTCATGTATTGCAGCAGAGATACCTGAAAAACCTGGGTTTAAATCCTGACGAAGCCATGAAGTGCTCAAGGTAACTTTTGAGCGAGTTACATTCCCTCAACCCAGCTCATAAAGGGTAAGGAGGGGGGAAAATGGGATAACCTATATTCTTCCTTAAGACCTTAGAAGAAACGTAGTATACAAAGTTGAGGAATACATAAATAAACAGCTGAATATTTTCTTCATGTCAGTACAAAATTGGTCACACCTTTCAAAAGCTACCACTTTCATCAGGCAATATGATCACCCATTTGGGTTGATTTTTAACCTCCATTTTTGTAGCAGCTCTTTCATTATTTTGAATCTGTTTCCCTACTTGTGCTGTAGTCAAGTGTTTAAATATTTGTGCTGTCCAGGTTCCAAGGCTCTGGAATATTCAAATGGCATATTTGACTGCCAGTCCCCGACTTCTCCATTCATGGGGAGCCTGCGAGCGCTGCATCTCGTGGAGGATTTGCGTGGCTTACTGGAGATGATGGAAGCGGATGAAAAAGAAGGATTGCGGTGTCAAGTCCCAGATTCGACCGCAGAGATTTTGATGGAATGGTTGCAGAGCCAAATGGTAAGGCATTTGCATGGATTATTGGCAAATACAATGTATGTAGTCATACAATGTGGGTATATATGTGCACTGCTTCTGTGTTTGATCTTAATGTGCACTGCTTAATGATTGTCAAATACTGCAGTGCTGCTAAATGCATATCAAAGCCCCACGTTGCCACGCTGTGTTTTTGCTTGATTCCCTTAGGCTGTTTCGTCAGGTTGCTTCCTTTCTGTGTTCCTTTCACAATGATACAGAATACATTATATTACTTAATTTTGTCTTCATCCCTGTTTTGAAAAGCAATGCTGCATTCTTTTTCAAATTTTTCTGATTTGAAGGTGTGAAGCTAGGGTTGCCTAATGTCCAGATTTTCCCAGACATGTCCTCTTTTGCAAAGGTAAAATCACCATCCGGGCTGATTTTTAATATTTTGCAGAACGTCCGGCTTTTTATTTTCTGTACCATTATTACCAGGGCCGCTCTAGGACTCGCAGTGGCGAGGCCTCGTGCAGCCTTCCAGGGCTGCTCCAGGCTTTGTGGTGTTTCCAATGGCTGCCACGCCTGCCATGACCTTTCAGGGGTCGCGCTGGGCCTGGCAGCGCCTCCGTCTGGAGACACAGCGTCTCGTGAGCAGGAGGCCAAGTCTGTTGTAGAGAGGCATATATCTGTTAGAACATCCAGATTTCTTGCCAAGGCTTTACAAATTCGTGTAATAAAGGGGGTAGAAATAGAGTAGAAATGTAAACCACGATTATTAGCAGTATGATTGTTGTTGTTTTTATGCGTGTAATGGCTGCTCGCTAAACACAGTAAAATGGAAGGTAAGAGAGGGGAGGCACTGGAGGGGAGGAAGAGGAGTGCGGGGGGAGTGTCCTGCAGCGCAATCCTAGCAGGGTTCCATTGCGGCTGCCCCCCCCACTCAGGCTGGGTGCCCCGCCCCCAGGACGTGCGCCACCCCCCCGCCTGCTCTCCCCCCCCCCGGTGCCAGAGCACGAAGCTTTGCCACTGAATTTCTCTCTCAAAATGCTAGAGGGTATGTCATTTTCATTTTCATTTTCAATATGTCATTTAAATATTTCAGTACACCTGCACAGAAACTTATTACTACTGTTTTTCTTCCTCCCCCCTCTTTCCTGGCCCACCTACAAATGTGTCCTCTTATTGCTCTTTGGAATATGGCAACCCTAGCAAAGCCGAAACTCCTGGTAAAACTGTTGGATATTTTTAAGAATTCATGCGCCAGTCTTGGTTCAATTGATTCGATCTGCCTTGTGGCTGTTCTTGAGCATGACAGTGTTTTTACATAGCAGTGCTGTACTGAATCTTTGTGGGATTTAATTTGTAAGAAACTTGGCATTTTGGGTTGGGAGGATCTTCTTCTGGAAGAGGTTGGTCTTTGTGAAATATGGGGAATAACTCACAGCGTAAGTTACTCATGTGATAACTTGATGGGGGAACGGCATCTTTACAGTGTAAAAAAAGAAGGCTTTTTTCAGTGTATGGAAGAAGGGCAGGGGGGTCGATGGAACCCTGTGGGTACCAGGGAAAGCCACAGGGTGCAAGTGTGCCTACGAGCAACACATTGGCAATCCATGCACAACATATTCTTCAGACAGGTCCAAAAATGGTAGAATACTGGAATGCAGTCTTGACAGAAATAATAAAAAAGTCATTGGATATAATAATAACAAAATTGGATGTCAACTGCCAGAAGGTCCTTTAGTTGCATTATTTGGCTATCTTAAAAGACTGGTATCCCAAGATCAAGAAATGGCAATGAATCTGCCAACAGATACTTGAAGGGGCATTTGCCAAAAATGGAAAAAAGCTAGAACCTCCTACAATAGTAGCTTGTTTAAAAAGAATCTGGGAAATAGCTTATATTAAGTTAACTGAAGAAGAAGAGCAGCTGGAGAATAAATTTGTTGAGAAGAGGAGCCTGTTTGTTTCATAATGGAGCAACAGTGTGCAAGGTCCAGTGAGACCATTCCCAGTACTAGTGACATAGTTAGTGTTAAATGAGGGCAAAGAAACAATGTGAATGTAATTCAACAACAACAAAAATACTGTATTTTTCCATGTATAAGATGAAGTTTTTTTTGTTTTTTTTTTTAAAAAGGGTTTAAAATTGGGGCTCGTCTTATACACGGGTAGTGCTGAGGGGTGTTTTCTTAATTTGGAGTCCCCCAAAATAGGGGGCGTCTTATACATGGGGGCGTCTTATACATAGAAAAATATGGTATATATGATTAGGCAGTTCTAAGCATTTAGCACTATTATGAAAGGTAGTTAATTATTTGGTGCCTATTTGAACATAGTGGTGGTCATTTAATGATTGAGCAATAAACTGATGCAACTAGGATCAATAAAAACAGTGGGATTTTTTTGTTTTGTTTTGTTGAAGGGCTGGTTTGATGTTCCAATATTTATTAGAAATAAGCTAGGTTAAAAGTTATGTTGCATAATTTAAAGTCAATAAAAGCCAAAAGTGAGTAGTGTGTGTTACCTAGTGAGTAGAGATATTCCTCCCCAACCCCTTGATGACCGAGTGTGGAAATTCTCTGAAGCACTTAAAAAATGCACCGTCCATAAATGTTAGATACACCACATTCTAGTTTGAAAGGGAAGTCGCCATTGTTTCTCTGTCCCAGTATGCCTTGCTGGGAATGGAGATTATTGCAGCAGGCGTGGTCTAATCTGACTATATCTGCAAAACTCCTTCTCCCTTCCACTTCAAGACCCTCACAAACAACAGACTTGGGCATTTTAGCAGGCCAAGCAAGGTATTTTGCTCTTCCTTCCTTTTGCTATTCAAGGTATTTAACATCCAGGCTGAAGACAACTTCCAGAGATTGCAAAAAAGCTTGCTCCCTACTTTGTGACTATTCTGCTTGGCCCTAATAAAGGGCATTTCCCCAGATGACCTTTTATTGAGCATTCATCCCGACTGGTTTGCAGCGTTATCCCAAACTTTCCACCGCCATTTCCCCATCACTTTCCTCACGGCAAAATGCAGTCTTTGGGGGAAGTGAGTTTGTTTCCACATGACCCATCTCCTATAGCCCTGAATGTGCCAGCATGTGATTGAATCCCACTTGAAATTAACAAGAGTCTGGAAGCACCCAAATATAATGCGCTGCTGTTGCTGCTTGGATCCCCCCCCCCCCGGACTAAACTAAGACAGCTTGCTGCACGCTTTGTGAGACCTGTAACTATTTTTACAGCTCATGCTCCTCTGAGGGCAAACCAAGTCCTTTGCAGAGCATGTCAGTCTCCTCTTCCCCTTGGTAAGGACAACTTGTTATTGAGAATTGTCTTCCTTTCCCAGCCTCAGCTTTAGTTCAGTTCCAAAATTATTGCAGGCACCAAAAACAGTAGAGCCAAGGTCCTGCCTAATCCCAGTGGACAGGGAGTTCTGGGTTCTGCTACACTGAAATATGGATTCCTTGCAAATGTGGAACAAATCCTGAGTGGCAATAAACATGAAGGGTTCTTTTTCAAAGTGGAATCTTGCAAATACTTAATAGATTTGCTTTTCATTAGCCTTAAGATGCCATCTGCTGGAAGACAGGTGTCTGTGCAACCGCAGCTCAGAATCGCCTCAAACTTCTAGGATGTCAAGCTTATAGGATGCAAACATGCATGCAATTACCGTATTTTTCGCTCTGTAACACGCACCAGACCATAACACGCACGTAGTTTTTAGAGGAGGAAAACAAGAAAAAAATATTCTAAACGAAATAGTGGATATATGATTTTTGTGGTTCATGCTGTGGCCACAGACATGTGATCTGACAGTGAGTTTGGAGTAGCCCAATGCAAAAATCCTGAGGATCCATGTGGATCCATGCTTTGTAAGCACGGAGGAGGGAAGGAAGGGGAACCATGGATCCTCTGCTCACGACTGCAGCAGATCCCCCCCCCCACCCGCAGGCATTCGCTCCATAACACGCACAGACATTTCCCCTTACTTTCTAGGAGGAAAAAAGTGAGTGTTATGGTGCAAAAAATACGGTATGTAGAGTGCATTGATACTGATAAACCATTTAAAAGGAAGGGCCATGGGAGAGGGGAGATCACACACTGGTTATTTTTTTCTTTCACAGGTGTCCTTTATTGTAAAAATGGGAGAAATAAAATTTGAGGAGTTTAGCAGGCTTGTAGGGGCAGTTCAGCCTGGAGTTAAATTTGCTTTTAATCCAATTTAGCGTGAATTTAAGTGTGGTTTAGCAATAAAATACCTAGATTGAACTTCACACATTTTCAACAAGAGATGTAGAGCATTGAGCTGCAGAGCAAAAACACAGTATGATGATTATCAATTTAACAATATTTTTCCCCTGTCATGCCTTCAGGCAGCCTTTGTGTGTTCATATCAATTTGATTTGCTTCAGAAGTTTTTAAATTATTATTATTATTATTTTATTTTGTCTTGCTGCTCAGCTGCATTTCTTTGCCTTGCAGCCATTTTTGGAAATGCTGAATGTGCAAGAAATGAATTTGGGTCATAGGAGGCGAGTTTCTCACTTCTCATTTTCAAGATCCCCTTCAACCTTCTGGTGCTGAATTATATAGTTATTGCTTCAGGCCTCCTCAGTCTCGCTGATTATATTTCAGCATCTCAAAAACTAGGAAATGACCTCACTTGCACTTAGATGTTGCTTGTACATATAAAAATGTGCTTCACGGTGAATAAAATTCCATTCCCGTTCAACAAGGAAAATGTATTATTTAACCACAAATGGTTAAATTTCATAAGATTCAGGCTGAAATTTCTTAATTTTCAGAATCATATGTAGGATCCTGCTCTTGTGTGAGCAGACTGTCTTCATAATACACTGCTCAGGCAGTTCCAACTGATCCAAGCCTGTGCATAAGATGGGGGTGTAACCTTTGCAGTACAGTATCTTTTATCGACAGGAAAAGATGGCCGCCGAACTAGCTGCAGAGTTCTGGAGGTTATCTGAGGCAAGTTCTAAATCTGCTTTTTAAACAGGCTCGACACCGAGCCAACCTTTGAAACTCCCTTTATAATATATTTTAACTCCTCCAGAGTTTTTAAGTAGTTTAATAGTCCTTTTAGTTTGTTGCTTCTAAAGAAAGAGCTCCTTTGTTACCTCGTTACCTTGTTATCTTGATGCCCGGAGGGTTTTGCTCCCCGCGATGCCGCGCCCCTCAAGTCTGACCGACAATAAGGAAACGGGCGACAGCTGATTTATTGCCAACTCCGTGTTATGCTCTGAACTATAAGCTATCAAATTACAAATCACAAACAGCTATCCCAAATCTTGCCTCATTTTGGACCTTAGCCCATAGCTGGGTGGACAAAGATTCACAAATGGTACTTACTAGAAAGAAACGTAGGGACCTGGGGATAGTGACAAGTCCATTGCTCCAGGAGTGTTATGAGAAACAGAGTAAAATCACGCAATACTTTTTACACACAAGGGACAACGAAAATGGAAATGGAAATGAGCAAAAGATGGCTGAGATGGCTGAGTTGAAGCAGGATGAGGCTCTTCTTCCTCCCTCTGCTGCTCAAGATCACTCAACCTTCTCTAGAGGAATACAGGACACAGAGAATAACAACCAAAATAGAAATACAATGAGCCTGGCCCATGAAATAGTCTTGGCTGAGATATTATCTTCAGAGTTACAGGAAGAAACCCGAAACCCCCAGAAACCCCAGACTTCATCTATGGGCTCCCAGACGGAAAACAATGACTGCTATCCTCAAGACTGGCTGCTCTCTATAAATCTGGATCTGGCAGCTATGAAAAAATACTTAACAATAACAAATGGGCTGCTCCTGACATTAGTGGAAAATTATCCCCTCCAAGCTAAAGGCTCAGAACCTCATGGTGTTGATCCACAAACCACCCCTCAAGAGCCAGAATATACAAAGCAACCAGCAACCAACAAGTGCACACAAGGATCAGCAGCGGAAAATCATTTACACCAAGGAAAGGACATAGGGCGGTATGTATCTGTCCCTAAAACTGAATTTCCTATCGAAGTAAATCAAAAGAAGCGAGGCATTAGTAAGAGATCCCATAAGAAGAAAGCTGAAACTAAAAAGAAAAGTAAGAACATAAAAACTGCAAGGAAATCTGTTACAAACCGACGTGCATGCAAAGTATGCTGGAAAAGACTATATAAGCTGATTCCAACAAAATCAAAAACAAACTCTAACAAACCTGCTACACATGGCAGCAGAGAGAACAACAGTGTGGATCCAGGAAAAAAGATCCAGCTGAAGTCTTTGAAAGAAACATCATTGCTGCCTAATAAAACAAGTGAGGAAACGGAATCACTACCCGGGTGCTCTATGCTGAAACCCCAAGGATCCATAAATATTAAAGAAGACTCACCCCATACTATTGATTATGGCAGATTTCAAGATGAGCCAGTAGCAAGGAAAGACTTGCCCCAGGATAAAGGATGGAAACTGATGTTGGCAGATAGGAAGTTAGCTTTTCTTAACTACCCGAAGCCAAAGGGCTTCCTTACACAGGAAGAACGCTCGGTGCATTTTGTGAATATTTTAGATGATATGCTGCCAGGGAAAATAAAATTAAATGACATTACCTCAGTAGATTTCATATTCTACAATGGATATTCTCTGCGAGTGATTGCCTCCTTCAAAGATCAAAACTTGGCTAAATATATATATAGATCAAGACATCTGCTGTCAAAGAAAAGGATAACGGTAACAAGATTTTTCGAAAACAGCACATGTTTGAAATTGTTCCCGGATGAGTTTACGACAGCTGAGATAAGATTTACTTGTAAACCAAAGGAGGAGAGAGGACACTCAAAAGACAAACTGGAACATACTGAGCAAGGGCCCTTGAAACTAAGACAGGAGATGAGATTGCCTAATGAGGGGATGGATAACTTCTATCCAGAAGAAAAGGCATTAATAAACCAGTTTGGATTGTTGCCTTTCTTTGCCCAATCTGAGATCTTGAGAAGATTGGAGACCCTTAGAAATAAGTTAACAGAGATGAATGCTCAGGAAAAAGAACCGGCAACGGACCAATTGAAGAAAGAGAGCCTCTCTGAAAAAGCCAAGACAGACCTCATGAAAGATTACTTTTATAATACCTCTACAATTGCGGAGATAAACCTGTTAACAACAGATCTAACACAGTGCGTAAGGGACAGCAACAATCTACCATCTAAGAAGGAAACCATCCCTATGGCAACCACGAAAGACTACCCTTATATTACCTCTGCAGCTGCAGAGATAAACCTGACAACAACAGATCTAACACAGTGCGTAAGGGACAGCAACAACCTACCATCTAAGAAGGAAACCATCCCTATGACAACCACAACACGCTCTTGGACCAGCATGAGATACCTGGATGAGGATGAACTTGGTATCAGTCAAATAGAACACCTCAAGGTAGATTCGCCAAAAAAAGGAGTACTGATCACTAATGTTAGCACGCTGCACCCTTCAACTGATTCCATTGAGTACCTGGGCGATAATACATCTATGGACATTGCCAAAATGAATGAAATCCAACCAACAGATAAAAAGATAGGCCCAAAAAATCTTTCAAAGGCAAATTGACTAAGATCAATTTTTGGCAAGACAACGTGCAACCTTGCCTTGCTAACTTGGAATATTGCAGGTTGGCAAAAGAGGGTTTCTGACCAATCCTTCGCTAAATATATCCAGAGATATGACATTGCGTTCCTCCAGGAGACCTGGAGCACAAGTGAAGTGGAGTTAAATGGCTTTTCTGCGTTCTCCCTCCCAGGTCTTTTAAGTACTAGAGGGGGGCGAGTTAAAGGTGGGTTAGTTACTTTAATCTCAACAAGGCTAAGGGCCACATTTAAAAAACTAGACCCACTAGACCATCTGGCCACAGCTGTGCAAGTACAGTGGAGAACCCACAGCTGGCTGCTGATTAATGTATACCTACCCCCACAAAGAGAGAAAAGATTGATAAGAAATACTTGGGCTCAGTTAGAACAGTATCTTGACAAACTACTAAATCAATTTCCTGATGCCTCTGTAGTGATGGCAGGCGACCTAAATGCCAGAACTGGACAATCTGATGAGGCTTTGTGTGCCCATTTCCACGAAACAGTCCCCATTATAGAGGAAACCCACCCAATACCAGCTAGAATCTCAAAGGATAAAGGCTGCAATTATGCCGGCTTATGCCTACTACACTTGGTCAATAAGTTGGACCTGGTTATATTAAATGGCCGTACAGAGGGGGAGAAGGTCGGAGAATTCACATTTATATCTAACAATGGCGCCTCCACAATTGATTATATAATCGTGTCGTATGATCTTCAAAACAAAGTTCTGGAATGCAAAGTGGAGGAGCGCTTAGACAGTGATCATCTGCCATTAAGTGCACTCGTAGCTGCGGGAAAGGATTTATCCTGCGCTGAAAAAATCGAGCATTCGAGCCCTACAGCTTTGGAGCTCAGATATTCGCGCATTAGATGGACAGATGAACTGCAAAAGGAAATTTCAAGTAGGCTATGCTCAAAGGAATTCCTCATTAAGAGAGAAAACCTTATAACTTCCTCAAGCCATGAATTAAAGATAAATTTATTTCAGGAGTTAATTTTACTCCTTCAAGATCCCCTGAAGGAAAAAAGGAACAGGCCAAGTAGGCAACCCTCAGTATATAAAAACTCCAAACCCTGGTTTGATCAAGAATGTCAGGATATGAAGCTAAATTTACTGAAAAAATACAAGAATTATAGATCTGCCAATTTACCCCAACTCCCCACGGGTTGGTTTGAAGATAAACGGAATTATAAAATTTTGATCAAAAACAAAAAACTCCTGGCACAGAAAAGAGAATGGAAATGCCTAATAGATGCATCCAGAGAGAGAGATTCGGCCACCTTCTGGAGACTGGTAGCAAATGGAGTGCGACCTACTTCCTCAGAAGTGGAGTATACTATACCTGCAGGGACTTGGGAGGCATTTTTCCAATCTTCATATTCAGCTCTGCCTTTGACACAGCCACTAATACAGTGTGCGGCAGGTGATGAGTGGCCTCCGGTGTCGGTCGCGGAGATTAGGAGGCTTATTCAGGCACTCAAACACAGAAAAGCCCCGGGAGCAGATAACATCTCTCCTGAACTTCTCAAAGCCAATATTGACTGGTGGGCCCCAGTCCTTGCCACCCTTTTCACCAGCATAGATCAAAGCATAGATCAAACAGCAATAATACCAGAGGACTGGGGATTGGCAATCATCGTTCCCATATTCAAGAAAGGCTGTAAACTTGATCCAGCCAATTACAGACCAATCAGTCTCTTAAGCATCATCAGCAAACTTTATGCAACTCACTTACGTGAAAAGCTTGCGAACTGGCTGGAACAGGAGCACATCCTAAAGGAAGCCCAGGCTGGTTTCAGGGCACATAGATCAACTCTAGACCAAGGATTGGTATTGCAACATCTAGTGGAGAAATACACCTCAAAGAAAGGAGGCTCTCTCTATGTAGCCTTTATAGATTTCAAATCAGCCTTCGACTCGATACCCCGGCACAGACTTTGGGAAAAACTAAATGTCACAAACATCGATAGACGTCTTTTGCTTCTTATCCGTAGACTACATGAAAATACTCGGATCCGTGTTAGATGCGACCGTTATGGGAACCTATCAAAGGAAATCCAAAGTTCCCATGGTGTCAAGCAAGGCTGTGTTCTTGCCCCTATTCTTTTTAACTTCTATATAAACTCCCTAGTCGGAAAGATGGAGGAAGCAAGTACTCATTCCCCAAATCTAAATAATACACCAATCCCGGTCCTTTTGTACGCGGATGATGCGGCACTTATTTCCTTCTCTTGTGTGGGCCTAAGAAAACTTTTACGAGCTCTTACAGAGTATTGCGAAGCTGAAGACCTAATAATAAATTACACTAAATCAAAAATTATGGTGTTCTCCAAGAGAAAATTCCGACATAAATGGAAAATTAATAACCAACCTATTGAGCAAGTAACATCTTTTAGATATCTTGGAATAATTTTTGATGAGAAGGGATCTTGGTGCCATCAGATTAAGAATTCCATTGTAAATGCGCAAAGATCTTCCAGAGCTACCATAAGATTCTTTTACAGAAAAGGAGGTCAATATGTTCCTGCTGCCTCCCAGGTCTTTGTTGCAAAAATACTTCCACAATTGACGTATGGCACCCAGATATTTAATTGTCAAAAACTCAAGTCCCTGGAATCTGTACAAACTAAAATTTATCGTTCCCTACTAGGGTTACCTACCTGTGTCTCTAACACTGCCATTAGGCTGGAGGTTGGCCAACTCCCTATTAATGCCAGGATATGGATCCTGAAGATTCACTTCTGGCTAAAACTCATATTTTTCCCAGTGGGAGTGGCTCCATTGACTCTACTAGACCCGTTCCAGTCTAAATGGAGATTGTCGCTTTATGAAAAATTGAGGGGCCTGGGGCTTTCCTCACAAGAACTCATAGCCTCAGGCTTTGAGAAGGCTAAAATGATGGTGAGCCAGCGAATTGGAGATGTAGAGCTTCAGGACCATATGAGCAAGATAGATAAATATCCAGCTATCCAAGACTATGGAAAAGGGTTTAATCTAACCCCATATTTGCTGGACCTACAAATCGCAAAATATAGGCGGGCGTTTACCCTTACCAGATTTGATGTATTGCCATCTGCCTTACTAAAGGGCAGATACGAGGGCACACCCTATGCTGAACGAGTTTGCCCATGTGGCCTGAAGGAGGTGGAAACGGCTTCACATGTGCTGTTACACTGCGACCTTTACGGGGATATCAGGTTACTGTTTATCTCCCCTATCGTTCAGAAATTTCCAGGTCGATCTGAATCTCAGCGGCTGAAAATCCTACTAGGAGACAAAAACCCAGAAGTAACACTGAAAGTGGCCAAGTTTTCTGCGGCCGCGATCAAGCGGAGGGCATTAGCTGTAAAAAAGTAAAAGATCTGACCCCTGGATAAGCCCCCCCCCCCTTTTTAAGCCCATACATATACTGTAGTGCATATATGAGTATGTATATGTGTGTGGGTGGGTGTGTATATGTGTACTGTTTTTATGTAAAATTTACAACTTTTAATTGACACCATCATTCCCTTGTAAATTATTGCTGCCTTTTATGTTTTTTTCTTCTCTTCTGGTCTATGACCGTAATAAATTTATTCATTCATTCATTCATTCATTCATTCATTCATTCAGTATCTTTTATCGGTCTTCCATGAATCAAGACTCCCATCTCCCAATAACTCATTACGAGCTGGACAGATTCAGGTACCAACCCAACTAATTATGAATTTTGGCAATGTTTCTTCATCAGACTAGGGCAGTGTTTCCCAACCGGTGTTCCGCGGCACACTAGTGTGCCGTGAGACACCGGCTGGTGTGCCGTGGGAGGGAGGCGGGCGAGTCGGGCGGCGAGAGGCGGCGAAGGCGAGGATCCGCATCGAGCCGGGGGCGGCTCCGCGGTGCTGGTGCCGAGCGGCGGGGCAGCGCGCGCAAAAGGGAGGAGCGCGAGACAGCGGAGGAGGAGGAGGCCGGCATGTCCGGGCAGCAACAGCAGCAGCAGCAACTCCCGGCGACGGCTCCTCCTCCGCCCGCTATCGCCACCACCACCACAACAGCCGCCGCCGCCTCAGCTGCCGCCGTCCCTCAATCCCTCGCTCTGCTGCCTCCTCCCACCCCGGCAAGGGGAAGGGAAAAAACGTTCACTTTTGTGCGTCCCTCCCGGCGTGACGCTGCGCGCTGACGTCACGGGGCGGGGCTTTAATGGTGGTGTGCCGCGAGATTTTTTCCCGGTAAACAGGTGTGCCGTTGCCCAAAAACGTTTGGGAAACACTGGACTAGGGAGACCCAGTCTGGAACCTGCTCAACTACAAATCTCAATTTACACTCTCTGGATAGATGGAAATAAAACTGGGGAAGGGGGGGGGGAAATCGTATATTCTTATCTTTAGCTCAATGGAAGAATAAATTTGAATAGGTAACATACAAAAACTCTACTGTCTAGGGCAGGGGTCTGCAACCTTTAAGACAAAAAGAGCCACTTGGACCCGTCTCCGAAGGGAAAAAAAACTGGGAGCCGCAAAACCATTGCAACATTTAAAACACATATATCTCTGGAGCCGCGATCTGACAGCGGGCGGGAAGGTGACGTCGGGGCAGTGCTTGTCTAACGCACGCACTGCCCCCATGCGACATCACAGCCAGTACAGCGCCCGCCACAGTGGGGAGTGTCGGGGCGCACAATGCGCCTCCTCCCCTCACTAGTATCTGCCCCAGAGCCGTGGCAAAGGTGTAAAAGAGCCACATGCGGCTCCGGAGCCGCAGGTTGCAGACCCCTGGTCTAGGGCTATTCTCACACTAATTATTTCTAGTTTGTTGGGAAGCATGTGATAGCATTGGCCTATGTTTTTTTTTTTTAAATGTGTCATCCAGCATTTAGCTTCCTCTTAGTTTATGATTTAGGCGCATGACATAATCACTCTGTTGCTTTTTAGATTATTGAAATGTTTGTGGGTATGGCATTATCAGCCTTTGAATGCTCCTTTTCACATAGAATAATGCAGTGTGTGTGTGTGTGTGTGTGAGAGAGAGAGAGAGAGAGAGAGAGAGTGTAGCATTGGTGCTGCATCCTGAAGCATTTGTTGCACTCATCTGGAATTTTACTTGGTTCTATAATTTGAGTCGTTCTGATGGAACAGTCTTAACAGCAGATTAGTGTGTCCTTTATTTTGTTTTCCAGACCAACGGACATATCTCCACAAATGGAGATGTGTATCAAGAGCGGCTTGCACGTTTGGAAAATGACAAGGAATCTCTTGTACTTCAAGTAAGTTCTTTTCCAAGTTCGTTCCTTCTTTGTTTCTATGAAGAATAGAGCTTTTGATGTCAATTTGATCACTCTTGACTGTGGGTTCACGCAGTCAAGTTTATATTCTCCCCTCCTTAAAACTGTATCAGATGTGCAGGGATCAAGGTGTAGAGAAAATGTTCTTGAAAGGAAGAAGAAAGGGAATTTTCCTTGAGGGGAAAAAAACTACGTTTCTCAGCTGCCATCAACTCCGGCTGGTGGCCCTTATCTGCCAAGGAGAGCTTCACTTCTGTTGTTTATGCTTTGATAATCTCTAGGTTAGATCACTGCAACATGTTATACATAGGGCTGCTTCTGAAGATGGTTCAGGAACTTCAGCTGGTACAGAATTTGGTGGCCAGGTTGCTCACAGGCAAGATGGCTTCAGCATGTAACACTGATCCTGGCCCAACTGCACTGGTTGCCAGTTAGTTTCTTGGCCCAGTTCAAAGTGCTGGTTTTGAGCTAAAAAGCCTTGAACCACAATACCTAAAGGATTACCTCTCCTCATGTCATCTGAGGGCTTCTTTGTGTGCCTCCTCCATGAGAGGTCAAGAGGGTGACAACACAGAAACAGGTCTTTTCTGTGGTGGCTCCTCGCTTGTGGAGCCGCTCCAGGGAAGCTTGTCTGATGCCTTCATTACTTATTGTTAGGCACCTGGCAAAAATTTTGCTCTACAACCAGGCCCTTGGCCTCTAACTGTAGCCTTTTAAAAGTAGGTGTGATTTTTTAATGTACAGTCGTACCTTGGAAGTCGAATGGAATCCATTCCACTTCCAAAATGTTCGGAAACCAAAACACGGCTTCTGATTCGCTGCAGGAAGCCCCGTCAGATGTTTGGCTTCCAAAAAATAGTTCGCAAAAATCACTTCCAGGTTTGCAGGGCCAAAATGTTAGCGAACTAAGCTGTTAGAAAACCAAGGTACGACTGTGTTTCTTTTTCCTCTTGTTTTAATGTATCTGTATAGGGCTTCTGTCTGTCTGTCTGTTTCTTTGTAAGCTGCTTTGGCTTTCTCTGGGCAAGATAAAATGAAATAATAATAATAATAATAATAATAATAATAATAATAATAATAATGGAAATAAAAAATGATGCAGTCCATCATGACACATTTTCGGTATGACTGTGCATGCTGTTCCCATGTCCATTTAATGTTTACAAACTGTATTCTTAGTGGAGCCTCCAGTGGCAGGGTATATTTATTTGTAAATTAAGTATTGTCTCCCCCTTAACTCTCATGGAGGAATTTGCTGGAAGGGTGAATATAATCGTTCTTAGTTATATGGTAAGAATTGCTGTGGTAACTTTTGTGCCCCTGTTCTGTCTTTAGTAAATGAAACCTGCTTTATTAGGGGAAAGTACTATTGGTAGAAAGGACTCTTCAAGTTAAAAATATTAACTACATAGAAGAAAAAGCCTTGCTGAGGAAGAATCAGCATAGCTTCTGCAAAAGGAAGTCCCTCCTTGTTTATATTTGAGAGTCTCAACATAAATAAACTTTGCAGTAATGCAAACAAGGATAGGTTATTTTTGCAGATTAGCTACTGGCTAAACAACACAAGGAGGGACGTGGGTGGCACTGTGGTTTAAACCATTGAGCCTAGGACTTGCCGATCAGAAGGTCGGCGGTTCGAATCCCCGCGATGGGGTGAGCTCCCGTCACTCGGTCCCTGCTCCTGCCAACCTAGCAGTTCGAAAGCACGTCAAAGTGCAAGTAGATAAATAGGTACCGCTCCGGCGGGAAGGTAAACAGCGTTTCTGTGTGCTGCTCTGGTTCGCCTGAAGCGGCTTAGTCATGCTGGCCACATGACCCGGAAGCTGTACGCTGGCTCCTTCGGCCAATAAAGCGAGATGAGCGCCGCAACCCCAGAGTCGGTCATGACTGGACCTAATGTTCAGGGGTCCCTTTACCTTTAAACAACAGAAAGCACAGAACAAGAATAAATAGGCGGTTCTCATAGAGGAAAGTAAAAAGTTAAAAGAACTCCCATATTAGACTTAAGTTTATCAGAACAAGTTAACTCAAGTCTGTAGGAAAATTATGTCTCCTAAGGGAACTGGTTATGTATGTGGATGGAAAGTTTAGTCCTGACGTCCTGTGATTGTCCTTTGCCATTGCTATAGATTTGTCTATGTAGGTCTGCCCTGATTGTATCTGGTAGTTGTTCGGATAATCAGAAATATAAAACATACCCATCATCATCTTTTTGTTTGTTTGTTTGTTAGTTAGTTAGTTAAGTAACTCCAGATGGAAATGTCCTACCTAGAAATGAGGTGCATTGATAGATCTGTGTATCCTGTTTTTGTGCAGGTGAGTGTCCTTACTGACCAGGTGGATGCTCAAGGAGAAAAGATAAGAGATCTGGAGCTCTGCCTAGAAGAACACAGAGAGAAGCTGAATGCCACAGAAGAAATGCTGCAGCAGGTATTGATGGAAATAGTAATTTTTTTAAAAGTTCATTTTTCTATCAGTCTTTGTTGCTTTTTTGCAGCTATTTTAGTATTAATTATTATGTTGCTTTTGTTAATGGGTCTATTTAAAATGTAAAAGGAAGTGAAAATGGGGCTTTCCTGCCCTAAAACTATTCAAATTGTGAACCAGTTTGAATAAAATGGCAAGTGTTTGGAGTTTGGATTTGATATCCTGCTTTATCACTACCCTACGGAGTCTCAAAGCGGCTAACATTCTCCTTTCCCTTCCTCCCCTCCAACAAGCACTCTGTGAGGTGAGTGGGGCTGAGAGACTTCAGAGAAGTGTGACTGCCCCAAGGTCACCCAGCAGCTGCATGTGGAAGAGCGGGGAATCGAACCCGGTTCACCAGATTACGAGTCCACCACTCTGAACCACTACTCCACACTGGCTCTGCATTCACTCACATGTTAGACCCGCATTGTGACTAGATGCAAAGTGGGATGTTGGGATTTTTACCAGAGCACTTTTTATTCCTGCAGGCTATGATTTTATTTATTTGTCTATTTAAAACACTACTGCCCTTCAAAATTCTAAATATTATCAATAAAATAAATGTGTTAAAATGCAAGAAACCCATCAACACCCACAGTTAACCAGTTGCACCTGCTGAAATCCCCATAGGATTAGCATAGGAGCAATGTTCCATTTGCTTACTGGCCAGTAAACTAAAAACTCCTAATCTCATCGTAGTAATAGTTGTCACTGACTAAATTTTCTTTCAAGAAGCTATTTTGGTTTGCTTGGTCTGCAGTCCTAATGCCACACAACTGACAGTAAGCCCATTAAATTCAGTAGGACTGACTTCTGAGTAGATATACTTAGGAGTGTGCTGTTGCCATAGGTTTTTTCTTGTTTTGAACTTGGAGGTCTACGTTTATGGTCATATAAAAATCCAACGAACAGCTCTCAAATGAATCAACTCTTCTTATCAGGAGCTCTTAAGCAGAACATCCCTTGAAACTCAAAAGCTAGACCTTATGGCAGAAGTTTCCAACTTGAAGCTCAAGCTGACAGCTGTGGAAAAGGATCGACTTGATTATGAAGACAGATATAGAGACACAGAGGTAAGGTAGATTACTCATGGCTGAAACTTTTGTATCTTGTAATTCCTCAAACAAAAGTTTGTTTTGATATTTGTGGTGGAGGAGTGATATTTTTATATCCTTTTTACTGTTAAAAATGAAACTAGTCGTTTAGGATTTGCCTAGACCAGAGGTTTTCAACCTTTTTGAGTCCATGGCTCCCTTAACCAACCACATTTTTTCTGCGTCACCCCTGTGGGACTCAGGAGCCCAGTTAGGTCCCCCCTTGCCTGCCTGGGAGCCTCTCACCCTTTTCCAAACACCCTCCCTTGTGGAGTGTTTCCTCAGCCTCCTTGCCCCTCCCCTCTCCTTGGGAGTCCTCCAGGCAGATGCTGCTGCTGCTGTCCCTGGTCTCTGAGCTGCCCTTCTCCCAGAGGCACCCTTCGCCTGCAGAGCTTCTAGCCAGGGCTGCTGCAATAAACAGCTATGTAAACCTTTGGGAGGCAGAGATGTGAGGGGGCATCCAAGGAGGGAGGGAGGAAAGAGAGAGAGAAGCCGGTGTTGCCAATGGTACCCCAATCAACATTCAGGGCACCCCAGCGTGCCACGGCACACTGGTTGAAGACCACTGGCATCGGCCATCACAAAAATACATGCACAACTTGTGACCTGCCAGAGCAACTGTTGTCCACCAGTTCCGCATTGTGAGCTGCTGGTCCCATGCAAATCACAAAAACCGGAGGTTCAGTTGAAGCATTTGGGGCCAGGATTCAGCCTGATCAGTCATTTAAGTTAAAGTACTGGAATTTTTCTTGCAGTCCCTCTTATGTTGGATGCGGTCTAGAATAACAGAGTGTAATAAATAAGTATCAAGAAAAGAAATCGGAATAATCAGAAATAGTAAAAGGTACAACAGCAGTTTGCTTGGGAGCTTCTACAAAGGAATTCATGTATCTTGTAATTGACAAGATTGTTCAGATTCTCTTCCCAAAGTACTTTTACCTATTACAAGATAGAGGATTTTTTTCATGCCATTCTTGTCTGCTCTCTAGAAGTATCTGGTTGCTCACTATGGGAAACAGAAAGCTGCAAGGGCGCGACTCCTAGGGCTGCTCTAGCAAGCCTGCTTTTTACAGCAGCTAACCAGATGCTTCTAGGGAGGGCAGGAAGAATGTTTCTCCCTCTTCCTGGAAATTGGTACCCAGAGGGATCCTGCCTCTGAACAGTTAGTCATCATAGTCAATAGCAGCCATAGACTTCTCCTAACCAAATTTGTCTTTTAGATTCAAAGTTATATAAAGTTATGGCCGTTGGCACATTAGGTGTCCATGAACTTCATAGATTAAGTACTTCTGTGAATAATTTCTGTCTGCCAGGAGTTCCCACACTCCCAACACCCACAGGTCTCTGAAATAATGAGGTTTAGGTTCATAGATTCATAGAAGTGTAAAGTTGGAGGGTCATTTAGTCAAACCTCCTGCAGTGCAGCAATCTTTTGCCCAATGTGGGGCTCAAACCCAAGATTAAGAGTCTCATGACTGAGCTATGCCAGGCAAGCAAATGCTCTGGAAGAGGTTTAGTCATGCTGGCCGCATGAACCAGAAAACTGTCTGTGGACAAACGCCGGCTCCCTTGGCCTGAAGCTAGATGAGTGCCACACCCCATTGTCGCTTTTGACTAGACTTAACCATCCTGGGGTCCTGTACCTTTATCTTTTTTTACCTAGTAACTTACTACATTTGGAAAACAAAGCTCTCAAGTAGGCTGAGTGTGTGTGTGTGTGTGTGTGTGTGTGTGTGTGTGTGTGTGTGTGTGTGTGTCTATGTGCCCCAGGGTGTGCACACATGGTCACACGTGTGTGTGTGTGTGTGTATTCACTAAAGTTGGCTTGCTTGAACATTTCTATCTCATTCAACTTTGATCTCTTTCAGTGCCAGTAAGAACAGTTAGAAAGAGGATTCCAACTGCTTTGCTTTACTCTCCCATGAATTTTCAGTTTAAAATAACAATTACTTTTCCTGCCTTATATTTTTTAAATAGGGCTTGATGCAAGAAATTAATGAATTGCGGCTAAAAGTAGGAGAAATGGACAGCGAGAGACTTCAGTATGAGAAAAAGCTTAAATCTACCAAAGTAAGTAATGTGAGCTGTGTGTGAGAGGTTGAAAGGCTGTTTTTAAAACCCGAACCTATAAAAAGAGGGTTGCTTTTGAAAGAAGAATCACGGGGGCACCAATACTGCTTGACATCATACTTTATTATACTTTGATATTTGTAGGCATTTTGTAAAGGGGTGGTTCACTGATGTGGCAGTCCACAAACTGTAGCCTTAGAGGTGTGCAGGGTCGTAAATCCAGGTAGAATCTGCTTGTCAGGCAGGGTGGAGTCGCTGTGGTATCGTCCTGGAAGAGGGACTGCTGTTTCTTGCTGGCAGGGAGAGCAGCTGAGGTCGGATGAGGTGAGGTGAGGTGGCAGGAAGGCTGGAGTAGTGCAGATGAACCAGCAGAGCCAGCTCAGGCGCTCCTGAATTGCATTTTCGCCATGTGGACCTTCCTGCTACTTTGCTCCTCCTGGATAGCAACAGTAGCCCACTGCCGGGAAGTCACTTCTGCACCTGGGATCACATACAGGTGATGTTCATATGAGCATCCAGATAGGAAGTCGCATCATGGCAGCCCCAACATGCATGATTGTAGTGTATTTTTGAGCCACGCCAGCAGTCCCAAAGGTGATCCCGCTGTATTTATGGGCCAGCTCATAGAGAACGCATTGCACAGAACGTTGCACAGCTTATGCAAGAATCCTTTGACAAACTGGAAGAAAGTTTCATGAAATCCACTCTGGTTTATTTGGACTTAAATGTGTTTCATGGGGGATCATTTTTAGCCTTGTTTCTTTTCTGTCTTTACTTCTCTTTCACTCCTCTGTCTCTATTACCAGTCTTTAATGGCCAAACTTTCTAGCATGAAAATCAAAGTGGGCCAGATGCAGTATGAAAAGCAGCGGATGGAACAAAAATGCCAAATGTTAAAGGTGTGGTAGATTGGTTGGGCCTGGTTTTCAACTCATTTCTTTACCACAGCGTTTTGTGACCCCCTGTTCCATTTTGTGTTTCCGCCTTGTTGTTGGAGTTTGTGTGTTTTTCCTGCACATTTGCTTTTTTAAAAACAGTTTTCATTTGGGTCTGTAATGAGGGCAGTCAGTGCCCAGGATGAATTTTTAACCACGGCCTCAATAACATGAATGTGTTGACTAGATCATTCATTGATAGTGGGCATGTCTACACTAAAGACTTAAAGAGGTTTAGCACTTCTGTCTTCTCAGAGAATCCTTGGAATTGCTTTTACTCCCCTGCTCCCAGGGTGTTTTGGGGAAGCAGTACTGGGTGAAAGTGGTATAATACTAATATAAGACAGTATTGTAGATATGGATATGAATACACCCACCCATAGCCATATACACACGCACACACACACACACACACACACACACACACACACGTGGAGTTTCCTGTTCAGCACTTGGTGGGAAGGACAATGGTCAAGTATATGCTTTGTTTGTAGGAGGCCCACAGTTCCATCTCTGGTGCCTCCAAGTAGGGCTGCAAAAGTCTTTGGCTTGAAACCCCAGAGAGCGGCTGCCAGCCAGTGTCAGCAGAACTGGTCTGACCCAATATAAGGCTGCTTCCTATGTTACAATTGCCAGTTGTGTGTGTGGATAACACTATTTATGGCCTGAGCAATACATGGGGTTTGTTCTTACAAGAAATCTCCATATCTTTCCATAGTACATGGCAGTTTCATATGTATTCTTCCCTCTTCCATCTACCCAAAATATCATACATACATTATTTCACTGCACTGTTAAATTAGATTTTATGCTATGAGCATGCCTCGAGTTGTTTTTTTGGTTTACCGCATTAAGGCTGAAATCCAGTGCACACTTACCTGGGAGTAAGTGGCTCTCATTTCAGAGGTATACATGCCTAGGACTGCTTAATGCAACACTTGGCGAAAGTGTTTCATGCATGTCTAAAAGGTGAATAAAATCCTTTTAGTGTCACTTTTCAAATTCAAATGAAGACATTATTAAACATTTAAATTGGAGATGGGATTGTTATGATTGGGAGGCAGGCTGCCCATGCATTTTGTGATGCAGGGAGAAATTGTTTGTTGTAAAGACTGTAAAAGGTTTGATGAGGGCCCTGTGGAATGCCCTCCCACCAGATGTCAAGGAAATAAACAACTATCTGACTTTTAGAAGACATCTGAAGGCGGATGGAAGTTTTTAATGTTTGATGTTTTATCACTTTATTATTATTAATAATAATAATATTCTGTTGGAAGCTACCCAGAGTGGCTGGGGAAAACCAGCCAGAGGGGAGGGTTATAAATTATTATTATTATTATTATTATTATTATTATTATTATTATTATTATTATTATTATTAGTTTCTAAAATGAATTTTAATCTGAAGACCATCTCTAACTTAAATGATTAACTTCAGTTTAGGACCGCCTTTTAGAACACAAAGCTAGTTTTTAAACAGATGTGTTGATTTTCTGTTTGCGCAGGAAGAACTGTCATCATTAAAAGATAAATTAGAACAGAAGGAAACTGAGATAAAACAGTTGCAAGAGAGATTGGCTCACCAGATGAAAGGAGATGGGGTGGACATAAATGACAGAGGTAAGGAAACCGGCATTGAGGCTCCCTAAAGCCATGGTGTATCTACTGTGGTCTGTGGTTTATGACTTGTCCGTTCTAGAAAAAGGCTCAGTTAAACCTACAGACATAGGCTGGTGTATTAGGGTCACCATATTTCAAAAGTGAAAATCCAGACACAAAAGTTGTTGATTGAGCTTTTTTTGGGAAATCGAACACACACTTCCTTGTTGTGTTGGCAAAAACCCAGACATTTTGCTGATTTTTTTGAAATTACCATTGAACGTATGGCAACCCTAGATGTATGCATCTTGAGGCCATTTGCTGCTGTTTAATTGCAGGAAGAATTAGAATTGTCGTATTGGAAGGGACCCGGGGGTTGGTCGTCTGGTCCAACCGCCTGCAATGCAGGAATCTTTTGCCCAACGTGGGGCTCAAACCCACAACCCTGAGATTGAGAGTCTCATGCTCTACCAACTGAGCTATCCCAGAAGCTACCACTTCTCAAATCTCAACCCATATGCGTTTTAAAAGACACCCTTCATAGAAAAAGTAATAAACAGACTGGGTCATACCATCTTCATTTGCACATGGCATCTCCTTAGGACCTGATTTTTTCCCATGGATGGGTCAGGTTCTCAGGGAAATACTAGTCTCCAATAAACATGGTAAACTATAGGTGGCCTGGTCGTTGCTTTCTGTTTGTTGTAAAGGGGAGAGGTTATGTACAGGTGCACAAGACTCAAACTAGGTTAAAATTTATTTCTGGAAAGTAATGAGGGAACAAACCTGGAGAATGTTGACTTCTGCATGGCTAAGATAGTAGCATATTTGAGATTTAAGTTGGCTGAATGCTGGCAGGACAATGTATAACTGCTTCTCTTTGTTGCTTAGCAACATAACAAAGCATAACAGCAACAATTAACATATATTTAAATTCATTTCTCCATGGTCTGCATTTTATTTCCACATAGGACTGCTTTATTTGACATGAGTGGTTATGTTTCAATGATCATGGATCTGCAAAATTACTCTAGGAAATTACTATCCTCTAAGATGTATTACTAGGTATAAAAGATATGTTCACATTTTCAGATTGGGATGAATTCCTTGATAGAGTAAAATACAATCAAGAGAGAAAATAGAGCTTATTTATTTATTTTAAATACTGATGACTGTCCTATAATCATTGCTCTCAAAGTGATTTAAAGCAAAATAAAATACAGAATAACATATCATAGACAGAACAGCAGAGTTTTAAGAGCGAGCGGATAAAAATTAACATTCCTAAAATGCTCGCTGAAATAAAAATGTCTCAAAGGGACACTGAAATCCATACAGCTTTGCCATCTGAGGATAAGTTATTATGTAAACAAACCCCAAGTTGAGCAGTTTTGAGAGATCCTGGGTATTATCGTGTGTCAGTGACAGATTCTAAAACAATATATTTCAAAAATTAATTAACGGTGAGGCTACGGCAGCATGAATCTCCTAAGTACATGGATGGGAGACCACTGGAATATAAGCATTCGAAAGGAAAGATGATTTGCAAATATAATAAATAAATAAATAAGAAGATTACCATAGTAATTATTATAAATAGTTGTATCTTGGCAAGTTCAAGATAGGGATGGGGATGTATGTTAAAATGTGCTGAATTCTTCCATCTGCGAAGAGATTTGTGGGATAAGATACAAAACCTAGAGTCACTTTTATGAAAATTGTAAGGGGATGCAGCTCAAACACTACTTTATTATATGAATCATGAATAAGAACTGTGCTATGTATGACTTTATTTTCATTACTGTTGAAATTGCTTTATTGCTTATAAACTCCATCTAACTTCAAATTCAATGGGTTTTCCTGCACAGATGAAAATTGTAAAAAGAAGCTCAAAGACAAAAGTAAGGTTTTTGGTGTCTTTCCACAAGAACTTACATTTGACACACTTTTCCAGTACAGCTTTCTGCATGTGTCATATAAAACAATTTTAACAAAATGCTGTTAGACTGCTTCATCTTCCATCCTCATTTTCAACGGAAATCAAAATGGAAAGAGTAAATTTTTTTGTTTCAAATTAGAAAGCATTTGATCCATTGATTTCTTGCCTAAGAAATAAACTAAATATTTAATAAACAACCTTCTATTTTAATCTATTTGCCAGGATTAATCTTAGCATAGGCTATATCTATATATTCTATTCTCACAAGAACAATCTATTTTCTTTCTGGTTTATTTTCTATTATTTTATATTTTCTATTCCCTCTAAGAGGAAAAGCAATTGGGCCATAAGGCCACTCAGAATTAAGGATGCTGTCAAGAGACATTGGTTTCAGCAGGCTAACTTTGTGGGTTAGTTTCACACCTAATGCAGAACCATGATCTGGCATTGCATGAATGAATCCTGTGCTTGCGTGTTCCAGTGCTTTCTCTCACTACTGATTTAATGAAAAAACAGGGCAAACAAATTCTTTGTGCAAACCATAGTCATCATCATCAATCTTTATCATGGTCCAGAGACCCAACAATCATTACAAAACAATACACAATTCATACAGCCTACCTCCAGGTTAAACAAGCGTTTTGTTTAGAATATAGGGCTTATTTGATCTTGCAACCACCGATAAAAACTTTGCCACTGCTAATGTCCTAACATTTGTCCGGTCTTCCAGTAGGAACCTGACATAGTGAGCCTCTGATTTTCCCAGGAAAGGTACCAGCAAGGGTAGTATCAGTTCAGCCCTGGCTTGCTCATATTTTGCACAATGCAAAATATATGGAATTGATGTTTTGAGCACACAAGCAAAGTCTGTCCTGGTAGGGAACTCCTCTCAACCTGCCATCCAACGCTGCAGAAGGAAAGACATTTAGTCTGGCTTTGGTGAAAAGCCTTCGGTAGTTTGGTACTGTCAGGTTTTTAATGTGAGATGTTAACTTAAAGACATGCCCATATCGAACAGCGGACTACAGACTGCGTGTGATTGTGATTGCAAGTCACTGTGTGCATTATCCCATAATCTTTGCTTTAACATCTTTTGGGCGCCTTCATAACCCAGGTAATACAGTTGGGGGGGGAGACAGACCAATAGAGGTGGCTTTTTTAGCCATGGTTTTCTGCCATTTGCTGACAAATTCCTCATCGGTCAGGTGTTGGTACAAACCCTTCCCTAGATTAAACACTGAAATCCTGAGCCAAGGTTTAAGGGCAGCCCACCACGCTTTAGTTGAAATTGGGCATTCACCAGCTTCTAGCAGAAGTACGGAGTTGGGGACGCAGTTGGGTACCTGCAGCAGAGATCATAGAAATTTTGCCTGAAAGCCATCTAGCTTTGGCAGGTCCCCATTATGCCAGACATTTGCTGCGTACAGGAGTTGCGAAACGGGTTTTGCGTTGAAAACCCTTAAGGCTGCTGGAACATATTTGCCGCCCTTTGTGAAAAAGAATCTGAGTATGGCTAGCTTTGTAATCTCTGCCTTTTGAAGGGAGGTTTGCCAGTGGTGCGTCCAAGATCCTGTATGATGGAATGTGAGCCCTAGGTAACTGAAGTATTTTATCTGTTCAAGGTTATGGCCATCCAGCACCCATTTAGTCTGGGAGAAGCTTCTTTCGAAAACTAAAATTTTAGATTTTTCATAATTAATGGATAAACCATTTCCAGAACAGTAATCAGAAAATTTCTTCAGCAGATAATTTAAACCCGGTCTGGAACGTGAGATGGTGGCCACGTCATCAGCATATAACAACAAGGGGGTCCTTCTCATTCCTATTTTTGGAATGTGTCCATCTGGGTCCATTAAGTTCTCTTCTAGGTCATACAAACCATAGTTTGAATGTCATTTGTGCACAAACTATAGCTTTTCTACTTTGCATGTAACTACAACCTATGATTTGCTACTAAATTGGCAATGAGGAACTAAACTGGAGCACATAGAATAGAATCATAGCATTGTAGAGTTGGAAAGTACACCTCTTACACATGAGGTGGGAGGGAGAAGGGAGCACAGAACTTCTTCATGTAATACCAGACCATGGTTTGGTGTTGCGCCTGAGCCAAGTTGCAGTTGGATTGTGACCCTGGAATACAATGATATTCAGCTTTGCTCCACTGATACTTGAGTGTTTTTGGAGAGAACATAGGAAATTCTGAATGAATTGCAACTGACATAAGGGAAATAAGTTTTAACCCAGCTGATATTTAGTAGGAAATTAAAAGATTGTAAGGTTTTAATCAGGGAGTGATATGTAATACGTTTTTCTAATTTATAACTCTGAATGGTATGAATGTTCATTGTTAATGAGGATAAAGGATGAAGCAGAGTTTATAATGAACTCAAGTTTTAACCTCTTTTTATATTTGTGCTGCAACTATACATTTTAGCATGACTTTTCATCACAACAGATATATATATATATATACCATCCCATCATGATTCTCTCATTTTTACAACCATTCTTAGTTATGGCTAAGCATCGCTATGCCATCAGTTTCTTTTATCATTACCATCAACGGCCTAAATCCATTGCTCTTGTTGAACTTGTTGGTATCTCAAAGGAATGCTTGGCTGCTGGCACAATGAAGTGTTGTTGCATTTCATGTTATTAAAATTGGTTTAATCTCTAAGAACTTGTTTATAACATTTAATAATTTAAGAGAGAGATCTAGGGCAAGTGTTGCTTTGCATTTTTATCGAATTTTAGCATTGTAGTGCCTAAGAATAAGAAAGTATTTAGTCAGATCAGCCATGGTCATGTTGGGTGGGAGGCTACTGTCACCTGAGGTGCTTGAATATGGAGGAGGAAATGATTCGGTTTTCAAGGTTATGTTGCAAAGAGTGCGGAAACAATGTTTGTGTGCTTTAGACTCTCTTAAAACATCATAGGTGTGTGAAAGTCACTTATAACTTGCTCCATAAGAAGTGTGTTTGATTTGCTTTCTTCTTTTTGAAATGTTCAGATTGTTCTAAAATGAAAAGGAAGTGATTGCTTCTGACACATTATAAACTTTAGAGTTTGCTTTTTAAAAATGGTTCTTTTTAGCTTTCTGCTTGCACTTCAGTTGACTTTTGGTTGTTTCTGTGTTTTAGATATTGAGGTGCAGAAAATGAAGAAAGCTGTAGAATCTCTAATGGCAGCAAATGAAGAAAAGGTACCGGAATGTTTATCACATTTGTTTATGCAGTTGAACTTGTGGCTTCTGCAGAGAATCAATAAGATGGGAGCCCAAATTATGGCCCTTATTAAGTGGTATGAATCAATCTCAATTCCCCAAAATGAAAATGGCAAAGTTTAAGAGTGTAATACAACAAGTGGGACTTTGCTTGATTAGTGCGAGTGATTCTAAAGTATTCTTTGTCTAACACCTTGGATTTCTTAACTCACAATTCTCCATTGTTTGCCACCACCATTTTTATTTTTTATTTTTTGAAATTGTGGTGTTATCCAGTATTCCCTAGAAGTGCAGGGAAGCAAAAGACCAATCTTTATTACAACAGATAAGAGTCTCTCTTTCTCCAGGATCGGAAGATTGAGGAGCTTCGACAGTCTCTCAATCGATATAAGAAAGTGCAGGACATGGTGATTCTGGCTCAAGTCAAAAAAGGTACCTCAAGAGCTTTCACATGGGTCGTTTTACAATGTTTTACCATATGTTTGTTCTCCTTAACTGAGTAACACCATTCTGTTTTCAATGAAATGGCCAAGTAACCTCTCAAGTTTAGGTTTGTTTACATGCAGAAGACATAAATCATTCCTAAAAAGAACTGGTAGATCTGGATACTCAAGGATTCTTCAGTTGCCTGTTAGCATCTCAGGATAGTCATTTATTTGGGGCTAATGTTTTAATCTGAAAACACTAATGGCACATTTCATTGAGAATTAATTGGTCAAGTTCTGTTAATTGTAATGGGAAGACTAAGAACAGTGCTTAATTACCTCTCCCATTTAAATACAATGACACTTTAAAATGCTTAACTTTTGTGTATGGTGCCTATAGTGTTCTGTGGGTCTGGATGCCCTTCCTAGTCACAGCCACTTGTATTCAAAGCAATCACCTACTCTTTATTACAGCTGCAGCAATCCACAACCTTCCCTTTTTGTAATCTGTATGACAAATGCTGATTGGCAGAGTGGGGTTTACAAACTTTAATTTGGAAGTGAAGCAACAGGATGAGATGCAATTGGTTTTTGTGGGATTGAATGAGTTAGTTGAATGTCTTTTTTTCTTATTCAACTTCTTCAGTAATTGATTGCCATTCTCCATTCCAATTAATTATTACCCTCGTCCATTTTCTGCAATGGGGATCGTTCAAATAGAGAAAGGTGATGAGACCAAAACCCTCCTGGTGTCCGACAGATGATTCAGCTAAAATGTTCAAACAAGGTTTTGAATTTGTGCTTTGACAAACGAACCCTCAACTTTTTAGGGAATCTTGTTAGATAAAAGCAGCTTGCGATATTACCAAAATGCAAAAATGTACATATAAAACTTTTCAAATGTAAAATGTAAAACTTCTGTGTGCTGCTTGCTTCATCATATCCTGGTCTCTGCTGTAGAATAGCAATCTCCTGCCTTTATTTCTTCCCTTGTCGTACGTGTTTCTTTCCCTAGTTCTTTGTTTGATATGTTGATATGTTTCTGTTTGATAACTTGGTTGTGCTTTACAGTGGAAGCTTCTAGCAATCCCTTCCCATAGGCTTCTAGACCACGGTCCATTATCACTTGCAAGTGGTCTGGCACATTCTTGGAAACGGCAAATACATTCACATATGAAAGTCCTTCCAGGCTGAAATAATGTCATCTAAATCAAAACAGGGCGTCTGTTGTTGATTTCTTCCCTTGAGCTAGTCTACCCAAGTGCAGTTAGGAAGACTATTGGCATGACCATTTCCCCTGATTGCCTCTATTTTTATCACACTTAGGCCGCATTCCTGTACCTCCTCACCTGGAAGGGGAGCCCCATTCAACCCAAGCTGGAATTAGTTTTGAGTAGATATGTTTGCAGTTGCCTGTTAGGATCACAGCCCTTGTGTGTCAGCAGCTGCATAATTGCAGTGTGTGTGCAGGTGCCCAAAGGAAGAAATCAATATATCATGCATCCCTTGGAATTGGATTTAGCTTTTAAGCACCAATGTATGTTCAGCAGTTGTTTTAGTTACAAAACCATAATCGCTAGACTAGAATGTCAGCCTGAGTATTGCTAAGTCAGTGTTCAGAGTGAGAATATTCATATAGAATTTCTCTTCTGTGGTGTTAGGAAAGGATGATGAATGTGAGGAGTCTGCAAACTCAGGATCTCTTTCAATGACTTTGTCAGATGAACAGATTCTAAACGAATCTGAGAAAAGTCCATCCCCTACACCAGGAGAAGGCTCTCCAAACTACGAAGAGTTTGGAACACAAACTCCTGAAAAGGTATTTCTTTAATATTTCTCTCCCTGCTTCTAGATTTGCTTTCTTGTAAACTTAGTTGGTATCCCAGCTGTTGTTAGAAATTAAACTTTGTACTTGTAAAAGACTTAAATGTAAGGCTTAACTTAGTACAGTTTTCCTTGTTACATAGATATATTTCCTTTCTGGGTCTTGTGATTTTGAGGTGAAATAGCTACATGATGATTTGTGGATTAAATTATTTTTATTGTTACGTTTAGTGACAGTGTAGATCTAGCATTAACCCTTGTCAGCAACAAAGAGTAAGGTAAAGGTAAAGGGACCCCTGACCATTAGGTCCAGTCGTGGCCGACTCTGGGGTTGCAGCGCTCATCTCGCTTTACTGGTCAAGGGAGCCGGCGTACAGCTTCCGGGTCATGTGGCCAGCATGACTAAGCCACTTCTGGCGAACCAGAGCAGCACATGGAAAAGCCGTTTACCTTCCCGCCGGAGCGGTACCTATTGATCTACTTGCACTTTGACGTGCTTTCAAAGTGCTAGGTTGGCAGGAGCAGGGACCGAGCAACGGGAGCGCACCCCATTGTGGGGATTCGAACCGCCGACCTTCTGATCGGCAAGCCCAAGAGGCTCAGTGGTTTAACCCACAGTGCCACCCGCATCCCGAACAAAGAGTAAACTGTGGATCAAATGTTCAGATTCCCCATCCCCCGCCATCTCCATTAACTGCAACGAGGAAACTTGGGAAGGAAACTGGAGTGTGAGTGGAGATGGGGAAAGAGAGCAAATGATTCCACAGCCCTCTCCTGGTTTAGTAAGCCATGATTTATATTACGAAAGTGTCCCATGACTTAAGGCTGCAATTCTCTGTGCACTTGACTAGGAGTAAGCGCCTTGGGACACAGTAGTGCAAAAATTGCATAGGATTGAATCTCATGAACCAATTTAGAGGAGGACTGCAATATTAAGTTGATGAATAACATTGATTTAAAAAGGTACCTGGTTTATCACAAGGCAGATCTTTTTTAAGTGGTTGGTTAATTTTTAATACAAGTAGTTATTAAAATGGAAGTATCTGGGGCTATCATAGTCATTCCTCCATCGCAGAAAAGGATACCACTGCTAAGACAGAGGCTGCTGCAACATATGCATTCATCACCTAAAAACAAAAAAAGTGTATCAGTGGATTTTAAAAATTCATGTGCCAATTGATTTTTAAGAGGCTGCCTGCCTTACCTTAGCTATATTTATTGTTGCTCATAAATAAAAGTTAATGTGTCACTTTTTGGGTCTAGAAGCCCCTCCCCCCCAGCACCCCACTGCCATGGCTCACATCAAAAAGAAAAAAGAAGGGATTTCTGACTTTGGTTTCTTAAATAGTAGCATTCTATGTTGCACGGCAAGCGCTCTTAAAAAGGTTCCCCCCTCAAAAGCAGTTTGTAGCATAACTTGGGGAGGATTTTAAATGGAGGATTTAAAATCTACCTTTTTGCTTTGTCTAATAGGACATGGCAAATGTTACAATAGAGTTAAGGAGGATTTGATCCTACCAAGTTTAAAGCATTTGCCTTGTAGACCGATGGGTGTTACGTTAGAATTATGTGCGAAGTGAAAAGGGGTGTGTGTTAGCAGAAGGCCCTTTTAAATGTTTGGTAGTTAAGATGAGTGCTCAGGTGATCTCAGAGTGCGTTCTGGGTGATGCAAAAGTGTTGTATGCCTTGTTTGTATTCTGCTTTGTGCAATAGGTAACATTTCATTTTGGAGGTCTTGCTCCAGTTGTATTTTCCAAAGGATCTACGACTGTATAGATAAATTGGCTATGAGGATTTATGACTATCAAGTGTAGGCTGTATGATGAACCTGAATGATAAAATGTGAAGGCTTGAAGCTGTTGAGCCTTGAGTGCATTGTGTGCCTGTTGTCAGTTAATTAATGTGTATCTCTGCTGCCTTCTCATGGGAGTGCTGATGTGCTTTCCCCCCTTGTAGAATTCACCACAGATCCACACTAGTGTCTTGCAAGTTCCCATTCCTTCTTTTTCACCAGCATCCAGACGTTCAACAGAATCGACTGATAAAGTTATTGCAAGTGATGCCAGGTATGGATACTTTACCTGAAAAAGAAAGAAAGAAAGCCACTTGTGGTGATAAAAATGTGCTGAATAATGACATAATGTCTGTTTGATAAAGCAGATTAAGGTCTACAGCTTCAGCAACAGTGTGGCGGTGGTGGTACGTTTTCCAAAAATGCAAGGTTGTTAAGACAATGAAATGGCAAAATGGAGTAAATTACGAACACATCTTACATGGTGATTTTGGTTCCAAGTGTTCTGCGTATACATGAAAATCACATATACACAAACCCTTGGAGCTGTTCTGCAGCTAGCAGCGGAGGGGGGGAGAGAGAATCCCCTGCACTCCCAGAGCCTGCGCTCTGCGCCAGCAAGCAAGAGGGGGAGCTGAAAAGCTATTTTTGTGCCCAGTAACCCAAGCAGACCCTTATTAGAGGGCATATTTTTATTTGATGCCTTAAATCCACCATGTTCTAACTTGTTGCTTTTTACAGTGAAAAACACACACCGATGGCGTCTGTGGAAACACAGCTAGGCGACACAAAATTGTAAGTATTTTGTAATTGTGATATTGCACAGGGATAGTTTAAAAGCTGAGAACAATTTAATGTGATACCTTGTTTATATTGTTTCTTGCTTCCTTCCCTCACCCTGATGCTGTTTTAATCTACTTCAGTTTTCCATTTCTATTGCAGTATGAAGCGCCTTCAAACAAGCTATATAGCACCAGGAATTTACAGAATTTTGTAATATATTCCTAAAGTATATGTGGTTGCCTTTTGCACTAAGACAAAGGAGAGATTGGCTGGCATAGTGGACTGCTAGTATGCCCAAATTCTTAATCATTATCACCCTTGCGTAATTTAATGACTTAGTTAAATGCTTTGCTGAATTGGGGTGCACTTTTTTATAACAGAATTTCTAACCCAAAAGTTCTGCACTGACTACTTCAGTATAATATTCTTACTAGACTCTCATAGTAAAGAATCGGAGCAGAAATGGACAGTATGAGAAGAATATTGTACTGAACAATGTGTGCCTTTTGGCAGTTTGCGGTTAGTAAGAGGTACTTCAGTGGCATTTGGTGGACTTTTATTTCCTTCAGAATGCATTTGACAGAGGCTGAAATCATAATAACTTGCTCTGGAGGGAAGTCTTAATGGTTACTAAATACAGCACTAGGGAGATGCTAAAGAGAGGGCTATGTTACTTGAAGGCCCCATCCCATGGAGGTGCATGAGGCCTTCTTGCTGGACCTGCACATTCAAGGGGGAATGGTGTGTCTACATTGTGGCCTGTGCAATTAGGCCTGAATTCTGCCATCAATTCCTCAGATATGGAAATCAGCTGTGGGATTGGGACTGCTTGTTCCCACACAAACAAGCACATTCATTCACCCCCTTTGTGTGATGAGCCAAATACTGGACTCTGTAACTACCATTTGAACCAGCCCTGGGTAATACAACATTCCATTAACTGAAAGCAAACCGTGGTGAAAGGAGATTTTACTACAGGTTTAGTGTATATCTGAATTGACAAATTGTAGTTACATCTCTGGAGGCTACCACCCCTACAGGCTGGAGTGCAGAACAGATGGAAACTAAAACCAGATGAACAGTTCTGATTTTGAGCTGGCCGATATATTTGGCGACCTGATTATCACAAATCATGTTTGAATTGAGCTGGTGCTCTTGCAGAAAAGTTAAAATGGCCCACATCAGCATTAATCCAATTCTGCTGCTACATAATTAAGAGTGCACAATTACTCAGAAGTAAGTTGCACTATGTTCAGCAGGACTTGCTCCTAAATAGGTATGTGTAGGATTGTAGGTCTAAGTTACTTGGAAAGTGCACAAATGTCATCGCAGTGGGGAGAAGAGAGGCTGAAAAAAGCAATTACATTAGCTAAGTACACAATTTTCTGGGTTTCAAGCATGTGTATTATACTTAGGTTGCAATTTTGAATACATTTCTTCAGCCTCTGTAATCAATGAAATGGTGGTTTACTTTTTGAATGACGCTATGGCTTCTAAAGTACATGAAATGCAGAACAGAAAAGCATGCTCATTGACCGCATGTCTGAAACATTGAACAGCTACAGTTTTGGATGCATTCATACCCTCAATCTGAAAAATAGCATGCAATTTGATGTTTTGGGTGTATAAATTATCAGCATGTAGCTTGAAAAATGGGAAATTTGTGTTGAATGCTGTGTGTGTGCGCGTATCACTGCAAGTTAGTGTTGGGAAAGAAATATGGTTCAGTATGCATTTTAATGTACACCTACCTAATTCACCCACAATCTGCAACAATATGTGAATCAAAACCCAGCAATTCTTTGGAATTCACACTTCCCTGAATTTTGCAATGCAGTTCTCAAACTGAAAATGTTTGTACAAAAATGCATATATTAAGGGGGAATGTGTATATTAGTGAGAATTGCTTGCAAAAATGTGTACTATATATTAGGCAAAATTACATACAAAGTTATTAGGAAAGATGTTGATGAATTTTCATGTGAATTTCTTTATTGTGAACTGGGACTGAGGGTTTCTTAACCCTTCCCATGCCTATTATCACCTTTAAAGGCTGCTCCCAGCCAGGTTTATTTCAGTTTTTGGGGAAATGATTAAAATTGTCTTGGAGGGGTGCAGCGTGCATCTTCAATAAATAATATGTGGGAGTAGAAAATCACATGTTTTCCTTGTCATGTACAGTTCAGCCCTTAATATCCTCATTTTTGTAGATGGAGGGTAAGAAAGATAATAGGTCTATAGCTATCTACTCAGTTCATGCACAAATTAAGATTTGAACCATGGCGTTTCTTGGTTTAGAAGTCAGTTTCTGGTGTAATCTACTGGTAGTGGTCAATGAAATGGTATTACAGTCATTCCTTAGATCCCGAACATTCTGGAACTCTGACATGAGTGTTTCGGTTTTCGAACATTTTTTTGGAACCCAAATGTCCAGTGGAGCTTCCACAGCTTCTGATTGGCTGCAGGAGCTTTCTGCAGCCAATCAGAAGCCGTGATTTGGTTTTTGAACATTTTGAATTCCAACGGACTTCCAGAACGGATTCCATTCGACTTCCAAGGTACGACTGTACAACCATTCAGATTCATATAGGTGTCACTATAGCTGAGAGGGAGACAAAATTTGCGTTAACTTGCCCTTTCTTCCCCCTTTCCTCTGTTTAAAGAAAGTTGCATCTTGCTTTAACCTTTATTGTTATTAAAAGATTGTGTACACGATGCAAGATCAGTTACTTATTTTTCTTTTATTCTTTTCCTGTGATTCTAGAACTTCAGCTCTGCAAAAATCCAGCAGTCTTGGAAACTTGAAGAAAGAAGTCTCTGATGTGCGTAGGCCTATGTCATTGTTTAAATTAACCGTTAGCTGTTTCTTAAAAATGCTGACCCAACTTGTAGGTTGTATTCAGCATAGCACTAAGCAAAATGTTCCATCAGTTCAAGAGTTCCTTTTTGTGCAATTAATACTTCCCCCCTTTTCCTCCCCACATCTTCCCCCTATATCTGTTCTGACTCCACCCCCCCAACCTTTGGAGCAGATTTGGCGATGAGGTGGGGCACAGAGGAAGGAGAAAGGGAAAACCTAATTGCGCTGGTGCTAATCCTTGGACTAGCGCAACTATTGAGTTGAATATCATCTGTCCTTCCCTCTCGTTCAGTTCTTTCCTCTGAGGTGTAGCTCACACATGATGATTGCAGTATATCAGCTGATGACTTGCATATGTAAAACAAGCTCTTTTTGTCTGATCTCAAATCATGGGGAAAGAAACGGGGCTGTACGTTCCTTTGGATGTATATATCCATTTGTTCAATAAATCCTTATGACTTAGACTCTGTTCAAAGGCTCTCTCAAAGAAAATATTATCTTACCCTTTTCTAATAATTGCAGTTCAGTTTTGTTCAAATAAGGAGTTTCTGAAACCTCTGAAATGCTTTTATAGGCTGCCCTGAATGCAGCCAAATTAATACACTCCGGTAAATGTTGTAAGTAGACTAACATGTTTTAGTTGAAATTAATTGGATGTATTGAATCAAAGTTTATTTAAAGTGTTTAATGCTTCAAACTTTTCCCTAGCAGGACAAAGAGTCTGTGCAGAAGCAGGAAGAGGTAATGTTTCTCTGTGCTGTGTGTTGAAGAAGAAATTGCAGGTGCAATCCAGAGAAAGTTGCACTCACCTAAATCCCGATGAAGCAGATGGAATTAGATGCTCCTTAGATTATATCCTTGCTCATTTTCTTGGCTTGTTCATCAATATTAAGCCAGAGTTTCCCAGTTCTGGTGCAGTGGTCAATTTTGGCCTAATGTGAGCCAGGATCTTCACACCAAAACTGTTGTTCTTTCACTGTTTCATATAGTTTATGAAGCCTTGGGTGATAGAAAACAGTCACTGACTCCAAATTACTGTAGCATCCTGGTAGCACCTCCTCCCCTTTACCACAGTACCAGCATGCTGGTAAAAAGCACATTCTGAACCACCAGAGTATACAATGCCTTCTTTCTTTGAGTTGTGTGTTTGTGCCTTCTGAACATACATAGAACGAGGGTGGGGGAGTGGAGATCTTAAGCCCAGTAGACGTATCTTTTACTCCTGTTTACTAATTTTTTTAAAAGCAGGGACAGCTAACCTGTGGCCCTCAGATATTGCTAAACTACAGCTCCCTTCACCCCTGAGCGTTGACCATTTTAGCTGGGGCTGATGGAAGTTGGGATCCAACAACACCTGCAGATTAGCAACCCCTCTTCTAAAGACTTACATTTTTATGAATCAATTTGCCTTTTAAAATTATTCAAAATAGTTTTTAACAGAAGATATCACTCTGTAATTTGCGAAACCCCTGCCTGAAATACTGGAGAGCTGCTGACAATCAGGGTAGACAGTATTGAACTAGATGGACCAATGGTCTGATTAAGTATAAGGCTACTTTGTATGCTACCCAGCTGCAAACACTAATTTATCACATGTGTTGCTGATCCCTTGAGTACAATGGCAGATTTTTAACTTTTCTTTTCCTGAACAAACAGAGCAAAGCATTGATGGAGAGTAGCAAATATGGAACCCTCCCTCCCAAATCCCCAGGTGAAGAAGATGCCTTTGGGACTCGGAAAGGCCGGTCTTCTTTTGGGCGAGGCTTTTTCAAGATCAAAAGTAGCAAAAGGACAGCAAGTGCACCTAACTTGGGTAGGTTCAGTAAAGGCAGAGTTTTTTCACAATGTATATTTCAACTAGGGGAAGATATTCTCCGCTGGCATATTTCATGGGGAGATGCAGACGTATGAACAAGAACCACTTTCATCAGTAGATGAAACAAAATTTTAAATGCTATGGATTCCAGTTCTTTCGCAGAACAATGGGCAAGTAAAGCATGTAATCTCCTGCACTCTTGTAAATTCTCTGTGGTAATTTGGCGCAAAACCTATTGTACATGTTTCAAACTGGGTATGTTGTGTGGTAACAACAACAACAATTTGTTTGTACCATGCCAATCTGACTGGGTTGTCCCAGCCACTCTGGGCAGCTTCCAGCATATATAAAAATATAATAAAGTATTAAACATTAAAAACCTCTCTATACAGGTTGCTTTCAGATGTCTTCTAAAGGTTGTACTTATCTCCTTGATGTCTGATGAGAGGGTTCCCCACAGGGTGGGTGCCACTACCGATAAGGCCCTCTTCCTGGTTCCCTGTTGCTTTACTTCTTGCAGTGAGGAAACCGCCAGAGTGGATCTCAGTGTCCGAGCTGAAGGAGACGCTCCTTCAGGTATACTGGGCCGAGGCCGTTTAGGGCTTTAATGTCAGCACCAACACATTGAATTGTGCTCAGAAACATACTGGGAGCCAATGTAGGTCTTTTAGGGCCAGCATTATACGTCCTGATGGCTGCTCTCAGTTATCAGTCTAGCTGTCACCTTCAAAGGTAGCCTCGCATAGAGCACATTGCAGTAGTTCAAGCAGGAGATAACCAGAGCATGTACCACCCTAGCGAGACAGTGTGCAGGCAGGTAGGGTCTCAGCCTGCGTAACAGATGGAGCTGGTAAACAGCCACCCTGGATATAGAATTAACCTGTCCCTCCATGGACAGCTGTGAATCCAAAATGACTCCCAGGCTGCGCACCTGGTCCTTCAGGAGCACAGTTAATCCATTCAGGACCTGGGTGTCCCCCACACCTGCCATTCCTCTGTCCCCCAGAAACAGTACTTGTGTCTTGTCAGGATTCAGCCTCAATCCATTGACTGCCTTCCATCCTCCAATGCCTCCAGACACTCACACAGGACATTCACCTCTTTCACTGGTTTTGATTTAAAAGAGAGGAAGAGCTGGTATCATCCACATACTGGTGAACACCCAGCCCAAACCCCCTGAGGATCTCTTCCAGCGGCTTCACATAGATGCTAAAAAGCATGGGGGAGAGGATGGAGCCCTGGGCACCCCCCAAGTGAGAGCCCAGAGGTCTGAACACTCATCCCCTACCACCACTTTCTGAACACAGCCCAGGAGGAAGGAGTGGAACCACTGTATAACAGTGTCCCCAGCTCCCAGCCCCTCTAGATGGTCCAGAAGGATGTCATGGTTGGTGGTATGAAAAGCCGCTGAGAGATCCAGCAGAACCAGGAAACAGCTCTCACCTTTCTTCCTAGCCTGCCATAGGGAAATGCCAGTACAGTGGCGCCTCGCAAGACGAAATTAATTCATTCCGCGAGTTTTTTCGTCTAGCGAATTTTTCGTCTTGCGAAGCACGGTGTCGGAAAAGTTTTGGAAAAGCTTCAAAAATCACCAAAAACCTCAAAAAAGGCTACCACACCGCGTTCCATGAGTTGCTCCTCGAAGTCAAGTCGCAACTGTATTAACGCTGTTAAGAAAAAGGAAACAAACTTGCAAAAAACGCAAGACGTTTTCGTCTTGCAAAGCAAGCCCATAGGGGAAATCGTCTTGCGAAGCAGCTCAAAAACCGCAAAACCCTTCCGTCTAGCGAGTTTTTCGTCTTGCGAGGCATTCGTCTTGCGGGGCACCACTGTATGTGCTAGTCATGCAGCCTTTCCACTGCAAATAGTGGCAAACAAATCATATTGGAAAGAGATATTTAAGAACCCTGCAAGGAAATATTTAAATGTGAAGTAGTGGGAAAGTAATTGTTGCACATTGTTCTCTGTTTTTTTTAAAAGATATTTATTAAAGGTTTTAAACAATACATCACCCAACACATAAAACACCATCACCGACTTAAAGAAAGAAAAAAGAAAAAACAGAAAAAACAAACACAGAACAAATAAAATACAGCATAATTACTTTTCATTAAACCAAGCTTCCATAAACCTTCCTTTCGGACTTCCTCACATCTCCCTTTCCTGCGTTCCCATTTATAAAATTATATTCAGCAGTACTTCACCTTCTTTCAAATCTTATTGTGTAATTTTCAGAATTTATATCTCCAATTTTGAACTTTGTTTTCAAATATTTAGATATTTAAGTTTAACCTGCTGTTAATCAAAATTTCAACCTTGTTCTTATGGTTAGCTTGTTTTCATGCATCTTTCCACAAATTTGTAGATCTAAAAACTCTTCCTGAATTGTTTGGTTTGAGCAATGGAATAAGTGCTAATTCTCATTTGGCCTATTTGTGTTATGCTCTCTGTGTTATGCATGCATCGTTTTGGGGGGGGAATTCTTCTTCCCTTCCCTTGCCATTGTCATGTTTTGATTTGTCTTATCTTGTTGCCCCGGGTGTGTTCCTCCCCCTTGTGCTGCGTGTGATATGTGCGTTATTTGGATGTCTGAAGATCGCAGTCGAAGTGCAAGTGCACCCACCTTAGGTATAGTAGACCTGCATGCATGATTGGCGCCATGTTCTGAGAGCTGCTATTGCTCAGCCACAGCCATGCAGACCTCTGTACTGGAACGCTCATCCATGTCTTTGCCGCTCATGCACACTACTAAAATCTGGCTGCATTGTTTAGTTGTAATGGCCTGTACTAACAAGAACTGCCATAGAAAAGTGTTTGAGAAAATCCAAACCAAGTGAATTGCAGCATCTTTCTGACATAAGAGGGACTAAATGTGTTTTTGCCTAGAGGCAACCTTGGCATGAAGGAGATGAGATGCTTCAGGCATCATGCCCCAAGAAGAGCAAGTCCAAGTATTCCTTGAGACCAGTTTACTTGTTCCTTTCTTCCCACAGGGATGGTTGCAGACTCTTGTGCAGCTTACTCCAGCTGATGCCCTCCAGATGTTGTCAGATTCCAGCTCCCATCAGCCCTCACTGTTGGCCGTGTTGGGTGGAGCTGTGGGGAGTTTCAGCCCACAGCAACCATGTTGCTGTAGTATAACAAATGAGAAGGCAACATGGGGCAAAGAAATCAATGGAACTTGCTTCCTACCAGTATATTTAGGACCCACTGTAAGAATTCCAGGTTTTAAAGAATCAAAACAGTGAAGTATATTCACAATGTAACATGGCCTCCATTCACATAATCCAAGCAGCCTGCTTGACTTATCTATATAGCTTATCTCGGGTATCAATGACTTTTTCTTTCAAACAATCACAGTGTTTCCATAGCTGCTCTGGCTAACTTGCAAATAAATGCATTATAATTCATTTTTGGCCATTACTGTTTATTACTTTGAATAATTTTATATGGTAGCGTTCTTGTCATTGCTTTTGAGCATTCTTTTTAAGCTTCTTGTAGAGAGAGTTCACACATATATGTTTAGCTATGCAGCTAATAGTCCCATGTAAAATGGTAAACTATGAGCTTGAGGTGAGGACAAACGTGTTTGCAAACACACATATCATACATGTGCGGTCATTTGGGAGTTAGTGCTGTGGCTCTCTGGTGAGTGCCCTTCTACTGGCAAACCCGGGTTTTCTATTGTGTAATGTGAAAAGAGGTACTTGGCATTTTGTTGGTTTGTTGTTTTCTGTCCCTGTTTGTATGGCATTTGCTGGCACATCTCTGCTGAAGCATTGCATTGCTGATATATCCTTAGCTTTTTTTAAAAAAATAAACAAATTGTCAGGGAACTGCCATCAGAGCATCAGGTGGTGGAGGGACTCAGGCAGGATGAAAGAGACTCAACTGCTGAAGCAGGGACCAGCAGGGGGAGGAGTGGGTCTCTGAGGGAATGCGAGCAGGAGGGAGGGCTCAGGGAGGCTTCCAGCGAGAACAGTGGGGAGGTATCGGAGTCTCCCATAGGGAGACCCACACCTCGCAGGAAACTGTCACGCCGTGAGTCCAGGAGACGCGTTTCCGTTAAGGAACTTCTTTGCTGGAAACGCTTCCGCAGACAGCCACTGTCGGACTCTACTAGTGACTAGAGCAGACATGTCTGAGGAGCTCCGTCACACACGGAGGTTTGTGGGGTCGCACAAACTCTGAGGGAGCACGTTTTCACGCACAAGCAGCTAATCAAACCCTCACAGCAGTCCGACAGTCTTTGTACGCTGCCTGTGCAAGAGAAGGCATCATGAGCGAACCAACCGGAACCGGAGGAGCAGGGGCTGGAGCTGGTCCAAGCTTGGAAGATAGATACCGAGCGTTGGAGGTTCAACTGGCCCTGCAGACGGCGAGGTTGGAGGAGAGAAGGGCTCAGGATGCAGACAAGAAGGGGAGAGCCACGCAATTCCCCAGAAAGGTACCAGGATTGGTGCAGAAATTTGGGGGGGACCCCAAGGACTACCATGCTTTTAGGACAGAGATGCAATATGCCCTTAATGTGCAGTTCGATGAGTTCCCTGATGAGGAATCGCGAGTTGCTTTTGTAATTGGGCATCTTGAGAAAGGGGCTAGAGACTGGGTTCGACCCCTAATGGCAACGCACAATGACATACTAAAGGACACAATGAAGTTCTTTCGTGCAATGGATATCATGTTTTCCAGCGATATTGAGGAAGGGGTGGTGCGCAGACAGCTAATGGCTTGTAAGCAGGGAAGTCGATCTGTCCGTGAATATTGGACTGAGTTTACCATGCTGATTCACAGACTGAGTTGGGATTTATCGGCGGCACCCGTTCAAATGCTATTTGAAGAAGGTCTTTCTTCGGGGGTGAAAGACGAGCTGGCACGGAGCCCCAGGGCGGAGTCTATGGATCAGCTGACCAAATCTGCGCTGACCATAGGAGCGCGGCAGGAGGCAAGAGCCTTGGAGAGGCGGGAAGGGAGAGGGGAACGTTGGAAGGAGTTCCGCATTCCAGACATTCCTGAGCCAGCTTTCCCGCCGGCAGAGCCGATGGAAATCGGAACAGCGCGCGCGCGCGCATTTTCAAAAACCAGCGAGGGAGCTAAGAAGGAGGGAAAGGGCCCCCGGAAATGCTATCTCTGCCAACAGCCAGGCCACTTTGCCAGAGTCTGCCCCCAGAGGAAGGAATGGCAAGGGATGGTGGGAGCTGTTGAGGGGGGAGAAGAAGGGGGAGCGGAGCAGGTAAAAGCCAACGCCTGGTTGCCACAATTGGGGCACTGCAGCCAGGCCAAAGAGCAGTGAAAGTGCCCGTGCCAGAAGCTCCTCGACCTGCTCTAGTGATTGAAGTGTCGCTAGAGCTGCAGAATGGGCACCCCCTAAAAATAAAGGCGCTATTGGACTCAGGCAGCTCCTGCAATTTTATGAGCAAGGAGTTTGCTGCTGAACACCAGATACAGACCATCCCTTTAAGCAACCCCCTGCAGGTGACCACGATTGATGGCAGGGAGTTGTTGGGAGGAGGAGTCCGCTTGCAGACTGTCCCAATGATAATGAGGGTGGCAAGGCACACAGAACTGATAGCGTTTAATGTGGCCACCCTGGGAGGCGCTCCCATTATTTTGGGAATGAGCTGGCTAGCTCTACATGATCCGCTGGTTGGCTGGCATCAAAGAGTGGTGTCCTTTGGTTCAGCACATTGCCTAGAACACTGCAAAGGGGAGAAGGGTTCAGCAGGGGCCCAAGCCACCCTAGCAGGGACTGAAGTAATGGGGAAGGTGAAGGTACCACCACAGTATGCAGATCTCAGCGACGTGTTCAGCGAGAAGGAAGCTGACCAACTACCACCTCATAGACCCTTTGATTGTCAGATCAATTTACTCCCAGGAGCACAGCTTCCCGTGGGCAAGTTGTATGCCATGTCAGACAGGGAAATGCAGGAGTTGCGAGGGTTCATTGACAAGAACCTGAAGAGAGGCTTCATCAGAGAGTCCAAAGCAGCAGGGGGGAGCCCAGTGTTCTTTGTGGACAAAAAAAATGCGGACAAGCCGAGACTTGTATGTGATTTTAGGCGGCTGAATGCAGTGACTGAACCGGTGGCGTTCCCTATGCCCAGAATTGATGATATTTTGACCAGGGTGAGGAAGGGAAAGATTTTCACAAAGCTGGATCTAAGGGGGGCGTACAACCTGATACGCATAAGGAAAGGGGATGAATGGAAAACCACCATGTTTACCCCTTTGGGGGCGTTTGAATACCTCGTTATGCCATTTGGATTACAAGCAGGCTCCGCGTGTTTTCAATCTTTTATGAACCACGTGCTGGGCCCTTTGCTCTACAAGAATTGCGTTGCCTTTCTAGATGATGTGTTGGTGTATTCTGAGAATGAGGAGCAACATGTGAGAGACGTCAGAGAAGTGTTGAGCAGACTGCAAGCCAACAGGCTGTGGGTCAAACTGGAGAAGTGTCGGTTCCATACCAAGGAGGTGGAATTCCTGGGGTACCGCCTGTCAGACAAGGGATTGGCCATGGATCCCGGCAAGGTACAGGCAGTGCTGGAATGGAAAACACCCAAAACCAAGAAGGATGTGCAGAGGTTCCTAGGGTTTGGAAACTTTTATCGTAAGTTCATCCGCAACTTCGCCCATCTGACGGCGCCCATCACTGACTGTCTCAGCAGTAAAAAGAAGTTTGTATGGACGGCGGAGGCGGAGCGAGCGTTTGAGGAACTGAAAAGGGCCTTCGCCTCTGAAGAACAACTTCTGCATGTGGATTTACGAAAGAAGCTAAGGGTTGAAACAGACGCATCTGACAGAGCCATAGGGGCGGTGCTTCTTCTGCAGCCGGGGAAGGAGGAGTCAGAGTGGCGTCCGTGTGCCTTCTTCTCGCGGAAGCTGAACAAATCCGAGAGGAACTACACGGTGTACGACCGAGAACTGCTTGCTATTCATGAAGCGTTCCGGAGATGGAGGCATCTGCTAGTTGGTGCACAACATAAAGTGCAAGTGTGCACGGACCATAAAAATCTAGAGTACTGGAGAACGGCGCGAGTGCTCAACCAAAGGCAGTTGAGATGGGCCCAAGAGTTCTCCAAATTTAACTTTGAGATTTGTTATGTGCCAGGCCCAGAGAATGTTAGGGCGGACGCTCTCTCACGCAAACCTGAATATTTGGAGGGGGAGGGAGCACCCGAAGAAACCCATATCATTCCAGAGGACCGCTGGGTGTGTGGGGCGACTTTGGTGGGGCAAAGGGAATTGGTAGAGGGTACGGTGCAGGATGCATACGCCCAGGGGAAACTCAGGGATCTCAGAGGGGAGGAAGACAAATCCGGTGGTTTTGAGGAGAGAAATGGGGCATTGTATTATAAGGGAGCGTTATATATACCTGAAGGGGAATTGAGGGAGAAGGTACTCAAGCAGCTGCACGATAGCCCCACAGCAGGGCACTTTGGGCAACACAAAACCATGTGGCTGGTTACCAGGGAATTTTGGTGGCCCAAGGTCAGGGAAGATGTGCGGGAGTATGTGAGAGGGTGTGAACAATGCCAAAGAGCCAAGGGGGAGAGGCAGGCGCCGGCTGGTTTATTAGAACCACTGCCCACACCTGAGAGACCGTGGGAAGCAGTGGCAATAGATTTCATGACTGATCTGCCAAGGTCTAGAGGGAAAACAGCCATCATGGTTGTAGTAGACCTGTTAACTAAAATGGCCCACTTCATAGCCTGCTCACATGCGGTTACAGCAGAAGAAACCGCCAAATTGTTTGTAGAGAATGTGTTTAGGTTGCATGGCGCCCCCTTGAGGGTGGTTTCAGACCGAGGGAAACAATTTACTTCCAGGTTCTGGAGGAAGCTCATGAGCTTACTGCATGTAGAGGTTAATTTCTCGACGGCCCGTCATCCTGAAACCAACGGGCAGGCGGAAAGAGCAAATGGGGTTCTCCAACAATATTTGAGGTGTTATGTTAATGACAGAGAGAATGATTGGGTGGAGAAGTTGGCGTTGGCAGAATTTGCCTACAACAATGCAGAGAACGTGTCCACGGGGATGAGCCCCTTTTTGGCTAATCACGGGTGCCATCCCAGAGCCTTCCCAGGGGGGGAGGGGGAGAACTGGAGCGTTCCAGCTGCAGAACAGTTCGTGGAAGAAATGGAAGCGATCCATCGCCAGCTCCAACTCAATTTAAACAGGGCTAAGGAGGAATATAAGAGGCAGGCAGACAAAAACAGAAGGGAAGGTGAAAGCATCAGGGTGGGGGACCAGGTGTGGCTGTCAACCCAAGGGTTGCCATTCAAAGGAGGTTGTAAGAAATTAAGACCCAAAAGGCTGGGTCCGTTTGAAGTCATACAGCAGGTCAATCCAGTGGCTTTCAGGCTCCGGTTACCGAACCACATGAAGCTGCACCCAGTTTTTCACAGGTCGTTGCTGTCACCGTATAGAGGAGACAGTGAGGGGAGGGTCACTAGGGGACCAGCAATGGAGGAGAAGGAACACAGCTACCATGTAGCGGAGATCCTCGATTCCAGGTGGAAGGGAGATCAAGTAGAGTATTTGGTAATGTGGGAAGGGGAACCGGAGTCGGAAAACACCTGGGTTAGGGCAGAGGATGTCAATGACGAGGTTTTAATAGAGACTTTTCATCAGAGGTTCCCACGTAAACCTCAGCCTGTAGCGAGGTTCCGAAGGGAATACTTTGCCACCACCGACGAGGAAGAGGAGTTGGAGGGGTTCCCAGATTCTGAAGAGGAGGAGGATTCAGCTGGCCAGGACGACGATCGATGGAGAGAATTGTTCGAGACGTCAGAAGATGAGGAAGATTCGTTTCGGGGTTTTAGCCCTTCACCTCCCAGGGGGGAGGAATTGGGAGGGGGTGAGGGGGGCCCTGGAGGGGAGGTGGATGTCAGGGAACTGCCATCAGAGCATCAGGTGGTGGAGGGACTCAGGCAGGATGAAAGAGACTCAACTGCTGAAGCAGGGACCAGCAGGGGGAGGAGTGGGTCTCTGAGGGAATGCGAGCAGGAGGGAGGGCTCAGGGAGGCTTCCAGCGAGAACAGTGGGGAGGTATCGGAGTCTCCCATAGGGAGACCCACACCTCGCAGGAAACTGTCACGCCGTGAGTCCAGGAGACGCGTTTCCGTTAAGGAACTTCTTTGCTGGAAACGCTTCCGCAGACAGCCACTGTCGGACTCTACTAGTGACTAGAGCAGACATGTCTGAGGAGCTCCGTCACACACGGAGGTTTGTGGGGTCGCACAAACTCTGAGGGAGCACGTTTTCACGCACAAGCAGCTAATCAAACCCTCACACAAATGTATGTAAATAAGTTGTTTGCCCAATCCTAAATGTTATGATCTTTTATAAATTATTTGCTCAGTAGTAGGGGGATTGTCAGCAGCTTCCGAAATAGTTCCAGTCCTGGATTACTTTATTGGCTTCGCTGATGCTAGAGCAACATAAATGTCAATGAAGAGTTATTAGTGTTAATGTTTTTAAACCCCTTTTCTGTTCATAGAGCATCCAGAGTGGCTTACAGCAAAGAAACAAAAATGTAATCACTACAGTTAAAAATGATCAAGATCAACGCAAAATACAAGTTAGAACTATGTAGTCTAAAAGCAGCAGACACATTTTATAAAAACAAAATAGCAACAGAAATTAGACATTTCAAAGCCTATAAAAACAAAAATGTTTTCAGCTTCTTCCTAAAGTGGGTTTTCACCTAAAGTAGGTGTGGGGAAGTTTTCATCCTCCAGATGCTGCTGAAGTACAAAACTCCCATGAGCCCCCCAGCAAGGATGGTCCATGGCCAGGGATGACAGCGAGTTCTTCAGCAACATCTGGAGGGCCATGAATTCCCCACATCAGGTCTAAAAGGCGGTATGGTTTTTTGTTTTGTTTTTTACAGTTGCACTGTATCAATCTCTTGCACATCTAGTGTTACATTATTAATTGCTGATGATCACCTAACCGTATCCACTATATCTCCTTATTCCTGGACTTTTATCAGATATATGAAGGGCTGTAAACACAATTGCTGAAAGCCTTTGCCTTCCAGACAGTCACAGAAAGCTATACACATTTTTACCATGTGTTTGCCTTAGGGCTATAGTTAGTGTGTTGTATACTTTTGTAATAAAGGGCGATGGGATAAAGATCAGTCATAGCAGAGATAATAATCAGTATTAGTTTATTAAGAAGATCTTTAATTGAATGATACTTTAAATGCCAAGGAGCACACAATTAAATTACCTTTCTTTCCATTCATGTGACTTTTTAGCCAAGGTTGTTTCACAAATTAGAAATGGAAACTTAATGTAATCCAGTTGAAGAACTACAGACTGACATACTATTAATTGAGATTTGCTTTTATTTAATAGCTGAGACAGAAAAAGGATTTGCAGACCACCTTGATTTGGTTGGCTTGCCGCCTCGACCAAAAGGTACAGCAGACGGGCCTCTGACTCCACCTTCTCCTGACTCCAAAAAGAAAGCAAGAGGAATCATGAAGTTGTTTGGAAGGTAACTGGGAGATGACTCAATTCATTATGCTGTTAAGTAGAGCATGCCAGTCCAGAGTTCCGCTCTGAGGCCGAGGTGAACATGATGTTGGGGCTTTTCTTAACTACACTTAGGGATGGATTGCCTGCCCCCTTCCATGCGCTCTGGCTTCCGTCACAGTGTTCCGTTGCGTCAGAAGCGGTTTAGTCATGACCCGGAAAACTGTCTGTGGACAAACGCTGGCTCCCTTGGCTTGAAGCAAGATCATAGAATCATAGAGTTGGAATAGACCACAAGGGCCATCGAGTCCAACCCCCTGCCAAGCAGGCAAGATGAGCACCACAACCCCATAGTTTCCTTTGACTGGACTTAACCATCCAGGGGTCCTTTACCTTTTACCTTTACGGTGCTTTAAGTGCTGCAGGTGAGCTTTTCACCCTCTCTGGTTGGTGTCTGTGCCAGACAGGAATCTGCCCTAGATGGATCTTCTTACACTCTTCATACTGCAAATTGTATACTTCTTTTAATGGCTTTCCCTTATCTTGGCCTTTGCTTAGACTCAGGAGAAGCCAGTCTACCACATTTAATCCAGATGACATGACAGAGACTGAGTTCAAAAGAGGAGGAATAAGAGCAACAGCAGGACCAAGATTAGGCTGGTCGAGAGATCTTGGACAAACCAATAAGTAAGACACAAATACTTTTAAATTTTTAGATTATGTTTATGCATGCAGTTGGAGGAAAATGCATTAAATGTGTCACGCTTCTCTAACATTCTCAACTTAATTTTAGTGAATTGGACATGCCATTTGCTAAATGGACAAAGGAGCAAGTTTGCAACTGGCTTCATGAACAGGGCTTGGGTTCTTACATAGGTCATGGCAAACACTGGATACTTTCTGGTCAGACTCTGTTGCAAGCTTCTCAGACTGATTTAGAAAAGGTAAGGATCCGGTATGTTTCTTGCATATGCATTTTGAGTGACAATTACAACATCGTGTCAAATCACCCAATTGTGTATGTTAAATGGTGGCTAAAGTATTTGTTTAACAGAAGGAAACTACCCTGGATAGGTATACTGGTGTGCTATCAGCCAGTGACCCGGAAGTGTCTTCGGATGGCGCCGGCTCACGGCCTCTAGAGCGAGATGAGCGCGCAACCCCAGAGTCGGACACGACTGGCCCGTACAGGCAGGGGTACCTTTACCTTTTATCAGCCAGTGACAGCAGCCTGGGCTAGGAGAAAATGCAGTGCAATGGATGTGGGCTGCTTTTTCCAAGCTGCATTTTGTTGAAAAACAAAAAAATGGATCCATCACTTTTCTATAGAAATGCTCAAGGTTTTGTACAAGAATGATTGGAATTAAAATTTTAAAAACCATTAAAATGTAAGAATAGCAGCAATATGCAGATTGTTCCAATGCACCCTCACGCTTTTAAAATGCCTGGAACAAACAATTATCACTAGCCATACGAAACTGAGCAGTAGCACGGCCACCTGCAAGCTTCCTTGAAGAGAGTTTTCTGTCATTGCAACACTGCTACTGAAAAACCCTAGCCTGAGTATTGCAGCCCCAGTCCATTTGGGTTCTGTGCAAAGGCACTGTGAAATTGGTGACAAATTGGTTGCAAAGCATGTATGCCTCTCACTTTTTGTCCCCACAATGAGCGTGTGCTTTCCCCCCAGCTTCACTTTGTTTCATTGGACCAGACTTTATGGAGGAGCCGTTCCTGGTCTCCCTGCTCCATTTGCTTTTCAACAAATCTTTTTGGTCCATGCTTGCATCTTTAAAAGAACCAATATGACCAATTGCTCCAATCAAATGTGAACGGGAGGTACTCAGTGTTCAAAATTCCCCAGGCATCAGGCACATTTTGCGCTGGGCTGTTAGCCACTTGCGACCAAGTGAAGATTCCTGGGCACCAGGATGGTGCCTCACATCACCTCCACCTGGAGTTGCATGCCTGTGGATCCTTGGCTCTGGACTGTGTTCACACACTAAGACCACATCCTGTAGAATTCTACCCGTTATATTTTACCTGCACAATCAGAAAGAATTTCAGGAACTAAAGTGCTTCTTCTGTGCAGCCTGAGCAGGAACAGTGGAAAATGTTATAGCTAATTGTTATCGCTTGTCTTCACTTACCCCATCCCACTACTCTGCTCACAGTTGTGAAGAATATCACACATTATGAGTGGTCCGTGTCACCATTCAGAAAAAGAGGTCGGAATAGGCCAATATGTATGTGGAGTGTCCCTGGATCAAGGGACGTTTCTTCTTCAAGTTCTCAAAGCTCTTAATCTAGCTCAAGGTGGTCATCTGAACCAGCCAGATGTTTAACTGAGAATTAATCACAATCAGTCCGTCATTTGAAAAATAAGACTTGAGAGCCGTCTTGCCTCCAAATGGCAACTGGACATTCTGGTTTGGTAACGGCCACCTTGGTTTAAGAAGCCACTTGACGCCTCCCTTATGTAGCTGAGTTTCTAACACTGGAGCTACAAGGCGTTCAGGCTCCTTTTCAGTGGAAACAAAATACATTTTTATTATAGAAAAAAAATAGTCAAACAAGACTGGGTAGAGAAATTAGCAGGGCACTCCTGTGGTGTTGGTGAGGAAGATTCCTTGGCTGTAGTGGTTGCCCCACTAAGGGCCATTTGCTGTGGCCAGGATGGGAGGTGGCAGTTAACCCCCACTTTGGGATGAGGGAAGCTTTCTTTTCCCTCCATTGTGTTCTGCAGGAGGGATAAAAGTAAATGGGCAACTGTCACGTAAAGTTCATTTTTACAGAGATACTCAACAAGGTTTCCCATTATCTCCACTGAGGTTTTAGCAGCAAATACAAGTATCTTTTAAATGCAGGCTGGTTTTTGTCCCACATGTAGGAACTTGGAATAAAGCATCCATTGCACCGGAAAAAGCTTCAGCTCGCTCTTCAGGCATTAGGATCAGAAGAAGAGAACAACCATGGAAAACTGGATTACAACTGGGTTACAAGTAATGTCTTCTCATTTCTTTTGCCATTTCACCCCCATGCAGTGAAGAGTTTGCCTGGGTACGTCCCCCAGCCACTTGCAAGGAAGCCTGGTGTGCCCTTTGCAGCTCACAGGGTAGCATTGTGCATGCTTTCTTTTAAGCTTCCTTCTAGGCAGGTTTGTGGGCGGTTTCTGTTACAAACGAAAGGTAGAGTGTACTTGTGCACCTAAGTAACACACATTCTGTCCGAGAAAAAGCTGAAATACTTAGTTAAGCAAATTTGCAATTTACAAGTGGAAAATCAAATGTTAAATTCTTGCACATTTAAAATACATAATAAAACAATTGCATTGAACAAGTGTGTTTTCAAGAGCCGCTGGAATGCCAGTACAGATGGGGGTCTCTCATATTCCAACAGGGAGGGCATTCCGCAGCACTGGGACCACCACTGAAAAAGCCTGCCTTCAGATTGCCACAAATCATTGCATAGTGACTGTATCTTTTTATTTTCAGGGTGGTTGGATGATATTGGACTACCCCAGTATAAGACCCAGTTCGATGAAGGAAAGGTTGATGGCCGAATGCTTCATTATATGACTATCGTAAGCAAGTGTCCTTTTCTTCCTGTCATTTTTTTCGTTCAGAGTACCATAATTTTGACTTCCTTCTCCACTGAAACATGTGTATCCTAATCCTCCGCCCCATATGCCTCCCCAAAACATTTACTCTTCCAACTCCACTCCTTCAGGAAGTGGTATATTATGCTTTTATATATGTTGGAAGCCGCCAAGTGGCTGGGGCAGCCCAGTCCGATGGATGAGGTACAGATTATTATTATTAGTAGTAGTAGTAGTAGTAGTATAGTGCAATCTTACTTGTTTGAGTTTTTAAAAAGGCAAGTAAGAGGATGACATGATAGAGGTGTATTAGATGAGGCACCATGTGGAGAAAATGGATAGTGAGCCGTTTTGCCTCCTAACCCAGTGCCAGGCAATGAAGCTGAATATTGCCTCTACAGTTGCAGGCACCAGTTCCAGGTGGTGGGATATCAAGTGAGAAAAGTTCTGTTGCTTTCAGTCCTGCTTGCAGGCTTCCGCTGGGCTTCTGGTAGGCCACTGTGAGAACAGGATGCTGGTCTAAATAGGCCCTTTGCCTAAACAACAGAAGTGTTTTAATGTTCTTATACAGGGGAATCCTAAGGACAGCATTCATGTTGGTATCTGACTCTTCCAGTCTTCTTGGTCTCATTTATTGATCTTGATCTCGTTTATGTGTCCTGTCCCATTCCCAGGATGACTTACTGTCTTTGAAAGTTGTGAGTGTCCTCCACCACCTTAGCATCAAACGTGCCATTCAAGTTCTAAGAATAAATAACTTTGAGCCCAACTGTCTGCGCAGGAGACCATCGGATGAGGTGACCACTTCTACTTACTTACTTACTTATCTCATTGATTCGTTGCAATGTTTGTTCTGGCAGTCAGTGCTTGTGTGTTTCCTTCGTTTTCCTGCCTAGAATATTTTGCCCTACTTTGACTCTTGATCCCTTCCTTTGTTTAGCAGGCCATACATTGATCACTGACCATCAGCTTCATTGTATGGATTAATATCCTTATTCCTTATTATGTTTTAAACCTCTAGAACTGAGATCAACATTTAGTTTGCCTCCTTTGGTGTTATCTTTCTGCAAAGTATTTGCTCACTAGTATTTCTATGAAAATATGAATGTTATATTAGCGCTTTGGTGGTTGCTGCTGCTGCTGCTGCTGCTGCTGCTGTTAATATCCCATGAGAAGCCCTTCATGGACTGTCAGGCGTGAAAGTGAAGGTGGGGAACTAGACCACTGCATGAGGAATTCCTGGCTTCTCCATGTTGTTCTAATTGTCTTTGTGCCTGGAGATTTGTTTTCTTTACAATTTAATTAATGCAAGAGAGTCCATTTGAAAGATGTGGGAAGTAAGTGGGTGAATTTTAAAAGCCCCAAGCCCTTATTTTCCATACACACACACACGTGTGTGTGTGTGTGTGTGAAGTCATATGATCAGGGCTCTTTTAGCTGAGAAATATTTATTATATATTTACAAAAGTATTGCGAACATCTTAAATACCTTGGCAGGAATTTAAAAACACTTGTAGTTTTAGAGATGGTACAAGAAACTTGAGGTCAAAATAGAAATTTGGAATAGAAATTATATTTAGTTTAAAAAGAATTTTAAGGAACCAGGGGAGAAGAGAAGTCATGGGATTCAGATAATCCCATTTTATGGATTTTATTGTTTTGATGCAAACTTTTTTCTCCCCCCCCTTTATTTTTAGTTTGTTGTAGTAGTATTTGTTAGTGTTTGCTTTCTTGTTTTGTTGTGATTTTGTTACCTTTGAAGAAAACCCAATAAAAATATTATTATAAAATAAAATAAAATAAATAAATACAGGATTGTTTGGTTTGGAGGCGGAAGAATGGCTCAATGCAGATATGAATTGCAGTTTCACATTAATCCCATCACTTATATGAAGGTGTTCCATAGTAACTTTATTAGGTACATCTTTTATGTCAGTCCAGCACAACACATGTAACGCTACATTGGCATCTTTCAGGCCACCAGGGGCTTTAAAAAACCTATTTCTGTACCCTAGGACTGCAGAAACAGGGTTGTTATACCATATCGTCGTGCACAAAGGCTTGGGTGAATAGGTCCTCAATTGGCAACAGAAGATGAACAACGTAGACACCAGTTGTACCCCAGGAGGGAGGGAGCTGGCAGCTCAAGCACCACCTCTGCTAAGGCCCTGTCCTCGGCCACTGCTGACCGAATCAACAGGAGACCCACAAGGAGGGCTTCTCCTCCTGATCTTAATAGACAGGCTGGGGGGGGGGCTCCTTTGGGAATCTGGGTCCCAAATTATTTAAGGCATAGTATGTTAGTCAACACCTTGACTTGGGGCTGGTAGCCTATAAGCAGCCAGTACAACACCTTTAACCCTTAACTTGGGGTGGGGGACACATTTTGCAAGATCATCTGATTTTGATCTAGCTTGGCTCTGAGCATTTTGGGGCAGAAAGGTCAATTGAAATAAGAAAAGTGGAGGCTGGATTAACTGCAGAACTAAAAGAAAAAGAACTAAAAGCAGTGCATTGTTTCTAAACTAAATGTGGTTCTTATTGGTAGAATAACATCACACCATCAGAGGTTTCACAGTGGACCAATCATCGGGTGATGGAGTGGTTGCGGTCAGTTGACCTTGCAGAATATGCTCCTAATTTGAGAGGGAGTGGCGTTCATGGAGGGCTAATGGTAAGAGTGTGTGGCATTTTATATTTCTTTTTCAGACACAGGCAGTAAATAAATAATCTAATCGTGCTATAAGAGAAATGTCATGCCTGGTTTTGTTTCCAGTTTTGTTTGTTTGTTCCTAGGTAGGTGTCAAGGGAATTGGGGTTGCTTGTGTGTAAACCTTCAGCTGTTCCAAACTGCTTAGGGGGGGTTGCATCTTTCCCTGACTGAGCAGCCCTTTTGCGCTGCTGCTCAGTCGCTAGCAGAATCCGTGAGTGGGCGTCTCCTAAATTTCCTCCAGCATAAGAATTCCTTAATGGACAACCTTCGCCTCGCCTCTCTGCACGGAGGGGGCGTGCCGAGTGGTGGTCCTCCATCCTCCTCACTGACTTCACTGGAAGAGTCTCGGAGCCTCACCTCCGAGATGCTCTCTCCCTCTCCCTTCTTCCTGGTGTCACCTGGACTTCCTTCCCCAGATGACGTTCTCTCTCTTCCCTTACTCGTTCCCTCTCCTGCAGAATCTGGGAGCCTCGCCTCTCCCCTCTGCTCTGATGTCAGTTCCCTGACAGTAGGGTTTTCTAAAAGTCATGGCAATTGTGTCATAGGTATTTTGTAAATATTCAGGCCTTCTCGTCGTTCCCCCAACCCCCCTCCCAAAAAAACACCCACCAACCCACGCCTTTCATACCTTTCTTAGTGGTTCAGATCTTTAGAACAGTTGGGGAAATTGCTTAATCAAAATGTAATACAAATCTTGGTTCTGAAATGCTGGTTTTGCGCCGCAGGTTTTGGAACCTCGTTTCAATGTCGAGACCATGGCTCAGCTGCTGAACATCCCACCCAACAAGACCCTCCTGAGGCGGCACTTGGCAACCCATTTCAATTTGCTGATTGGTCAAGAGGCCCAGCAGCAAAAGCGTGAAGCCATGGAATCTCCAGATTATGTCCTTTTAACAGCTACTGCCAAAGTGAAGGTACGGCCGGAGCCTTGGAAGTACTTTGATTACATGGAACAGACTTGCATGGTAGTCAAGAGTGTTGCTTCCTATTGTAATAATAATAATAATAATAATAATAATAATAATAATAATAATAATAATAAATTTTATTTATATCCCGTCCTCCCCAGCCAAAGCCGGGCACAGGGTGGCTAACAACAATCAAATAATCAAACAATCAAATAATCTAACATTCTAAAACATTTCATTATAACAATTAATTAAAATCAGATTAATGGCAACCGTTAAGCAAAGTTCTGTGCAGGTTGCCAGAGGAGGGAGTCAGGCTGGGCCCTGACCAAAGGCCTGGTGGAACAACTCTGTCTTGCAGGCCTTGCGGAAAGATGTCAGGTCCCGCAGGGCCCTAGTCTCTTGTGACAGAGCGTTCCACCAGATTGGAGCCACAGCCGAGAAAGCCCTGGCTCTAGTTGAGGCCAGCCTAACCTCTCTGAGGCCTGGGACCTTCAGGATGTTTTTATTTGTTGTGGTTTTTAAGGGGCTAATAGAAAATGAGTTGGGTGATAAAGAACTTGGCTTGGCTTGATTTAATCTCTGAACAGAGGGTAGCTCAACTGGTAGAGAATAAGACTCTCAATCTCAGGGGGTTGGACTAGGTGACCCTTGTGGTCTCTTCCAGTGCTACAGTTTTATGACTCTGATGGTAGTTTTCCTGGTTTCGTAGAGAGGTGCTGCACGGTAAAGCATAGACAGTAATTCTTATATATGTCATTGCCACATATCCTCTCTACAAAACTACGTTAACAGTTATTTTATTTTTTTAAGAGTGTGTTTTATAGGCCTTTGATATCGGCTTACATTAATCACTATAAAAATTACTGATATGAATTCTGTCGGCCTCTTACAATGCATTTTTTAAAAAATGTCTCAATGGTGCTTGCAAAATTTGTCAGGTAGTTCAAATTTCACTGAAAACTGAAAGATAAAAACAAGTTTACAGAAGTAAGTAACCTATTTAACAAAATCTTTAGTAGCCCATCTGCTGCGTTAGTCATTTGTGGTGCATCATTGTCCATGAAAGAAAAACAGCAACCACCTCTTTAAGTAGCTTCTCCTGGGAGGCTAGAGGCAGATATGACCCCATGCAGAAAACTGTCAATAGGCTTTTTACAAGCCTCATTTTACAAATACAGATTTTAAAATTAGTTTTCATCAAACGTTTTTTGTAACCTCCTTTGGGGAAAAAACCCTCTTTTTTTGAAGTCTCATAACTCAGATACTGTATTTGAGCTTAAGTACAAATAAAACTAAAATTACAAACAGTGAATTACACCCACACCCACAAAACCAAAATTGTCAAATATGGATCTTCTTAATTAACATGATAGATTAATTTTTTTATCTTATATTCTGTTTTATGTGGAAATCTTGCTCCAATTTTTTCAACCAGCTTTCTGTGAGAATATATGTTTGAGGAATTCTTGATTGTTTTGGTGCCTTTATTATAGATTTTAAAAGATTTTAGATATGTCATCAGGAAAATAAATTATCTGGTTGTTGTCTTCATAGCAGTTTTTTTGGTCTGTATTTTTCAGCCAAAGAAACTTGCTTTTAGTAATTTTGGAAATTTAAGGAAGAAGAAGCAGGAAGATGGGGAAGAGTATGTTTGTTCGATGGATTTGGGACAGGCATCTGGAATAGGGTCAAAGAAAGGGATGAAGCCTGCTTTAGATATCAGAGTGTATGATGAGGACGACCTGGACAGACTGGAGCAGGTAATGGTTGTTGCAGTAAGTTGAAACAATTGGTTTTTCCATATGCATGTGCTCCCCCTCCTGATATTTTCATATTCTGCAGTTTGTGTTTAGCAGTCTTGTAATGTACTAGTACTTAAAAATTGTTATCTAACCCTTGATAAACCAGTTCAGGGCTTCTTTAGGGGCATCTAGATTTTAGCTATCAACCAACAAGAGAAACCTGGATTTCAGTTTTCTCCACAGTCAGAATTATTGGCGTAATTGAGAGTTCTTTCTTTATATTAATGGTCTCTCTTTTTGCTAAGGACCACAGGGGTGTGTGTATTTTTTGTGGGGGAAGTGTTCCATTTTACCCTCATAACAGCTGTGACAGAGCCTGAGTGGTTCGAGGCTACCCAGAGAACTTTATGGCTGAGCAGCAATTTGAAGCCAGGTCTTTCCAGTCCTAGTCCTGTATTCTGTCCACATCACCATACTTCCTCTCATGTCAGCTCATCCTCTAGTTGAACTTGCATGCCCTTCTCCCCCTATACAGCTCCTCAAGCTCCACCTTCAACCTTTGTGGCATTTTCCTGCTCACCTCTTGCTCATGACATTCTGACACTTAGCCTTCCTCCCCTTGCAGCAGTCATCTCTTTTCTTCAGCTCCCCGTCTCTCCCTCAAAGCTTATAAAAGGTACTGTGGCGCAGATGGTTTCTCTTCCCTTTTCAGTGCTTGCTTCTGCATACGTTTTTTTGTGGGGTGCCCTTAATGTGAAATTATTAAACAACTAGGTACAGTATTTTCTTGGTCTCTGTCTTCCTTGTTGGCCTGCACTGCTGCTGCTGCTGCTGCATCTGTTGAGTTCTTTGTTTGTTTAACATCTGAGCGGTCAAAGGCAAGGCCATAAACTGGTGTTCAACTATCTGGTTTCTCCAATAGGAGCAGAGACTGTGGAGTTGGCTGATGCAGCTGAGCTACCAACTAGGCTGATGCTAGTACTCTGCACACTCTCCCAGAGTCTTCTCTTAGCCTCACCTCCTTAGCCAAACATTGCCTGACATTACAATAAAGTGTTCAGCTGACTAGTTCCTTTCTAGGGTTCTGCTGTAGCCTAATGTTGTATTTGTATGTGCTAATACACTTGTATGAAAAGGGAAGAATTTACATGAATTATTACCTTAACTATTTCTTTCTTGTAGATGGAAGATTCAGAAGGTACCGTGAGGCAAATAGGGGCATTTTCTGAAGGCATCAACAATTTGACTGTAAGCCCTTATTGATATAATGGACACACCCTAAAATGTTGCTAGTCCTGCTTTAGGACCAATACAGAGATTCTCAGTAGTAGGATACATGGCAAAGGTGTTCGGCTGGTGGCTTGGAGATTGCATCTTAGTGATAGACTGATTTTTGAACAATCTCCTTTGACCAATCCACTTAGCATAGAGTCTAATGGTGCCCAGCCAAGTTGGAAAAACTGCATCTGAGTCAGGAGTACACACCAGAATGCTTTGCAATGATGCATGCTGGAGTATGCTGTCAGATGGACATGAAGACGCACAGTCCATCCACAGTAAAGAGACTTTCCTGAGTTTGGTTCCAGAAAATGAGAAATAAGGAGTGTATAAGCAGACAACTTCAAAGCAGCCTTCATCCGTGTCATTATTAATGTATCTATTACAAAAGCATATGCCCAGTGAAAATGATTTATTTCCATTTTATGTATCTGTCCCACCCTGGGACAGTGCATGCTAACATATATATATATTTCAAAAAAAGATTGTAAACTGGTTACTGCATAACACTAGGATAAACGACTGCCTAGTGCAAACACATGAAGACTCCTGGGGAGGAGATCACTGCTGCTTTGCTCTCCCTCTGGTTCTGCAGCTGCTGTGGCACTGCTGCAAGCCAAGTCATAGTTTGGCTTAGCTTGTTGTCCAGACCTGTGTTTGTAGTTTGCCCCTCTCTAGACAAACCATGACCTGTAACCAAGGTTTGTTCTTGGATTTACAGCGCATGGTTTGTCTGGAATGGAACAGACATTGAGCCTGAGTTTAGGCTCAAGGAGGAGGAGTGCAGTGGCCACCACCTCTCTGGAAAGCCACATGTTTGTGCTAAGTTTCTCTCAGACCAGTTCATAATCTAAAATATTTAAGAATAAAATGCAGCAAGATGATAATCCCCAGATGAAGCCCCATTAGTACCAGCTTAGTGCTGGCTAATAAACATACTTATTCAGATATATAGCAGACATCCTTTACCCTTAAGGAGCTGATTATCCATTTCTGTATCTTAAGTCATTCCACTAGTTCTTTGAGGTACAGAAGTATCCTTTTTAGGAAAGGGAGAGCCAAGGCTGTTGGAGAACTCATATACTTCTCAGTGTTCTCTTCTTTGTGCTTCTGTGTAGCATCTGTACTTGTCATCAAAAACCACATCCTGCCAAGTTCCATCACTGAATCCACACACACACACACACACACACACACACACACACACACACACACACAATATAATGCACTGGTGAGGCAAATATTCACTGCAAATTTAAACTGGTGTGAGTCATAGCTTTCCCCAGTGAAACCTTCAGAATGGTTATTCTTTGAGGCTGCTTAAGCTTTGTGACACACTTCTCAGCACCTTCATGATTTTGTCTTCTATACAAATAATTGATCCATTTACAGTGGTATCTCGGGGTACAGATGCTTCGGGTTACAAACTCCGCTAACCTGGAAGTTTGGGGTTGTGAACTTTGCCTCAGGATGAGAACGGAAATTGCATGCCAGCGGTGCAGCGGCAGCAGGAGGCCCCATTAGCGAAAGAGCACCTCAGGTTAAGAACAGTTTTGGGTTAAGAACAGACCTCCAAAATGAATTAAGTTCGTAACCTGAGGTACCACTGTAGTCCACAATTGTCCACTATACTTTGACTGGCAGTTGGAATTGCTGTGGATTGAACCTTCTGCCTGAAAAGCCTGTGTTCTGCCACTGAGATATGGTTGAAAAATGAAGCTATCTTAAACTGCACCAAACCATTGTTATCTCTTCAATCCTAAAAAAGCTTAACAACATCAATCTTAAAGAAAGAAAAGAAAGAAAAAAAGCTTTGGTTGGCCCTTTGGTCGGCCCTCCACTTCATCAAATCTGGCCCTCTTTGAAAAAGGTTTGGACACCACTGATCTAGGTTGTTTGTCTCTTTGGCAGCACCCCTTTTGTCTGGGACCTTCTCCCTGTTGTTGCCTGAGACTGTCCATGCAGAGCATGTGCTTTCAGTGTGTCGTGTAACCCAGGTCTCCCTCATTGCCCTCAGAGAACGGTGCCCTCTTGTCTGCCTGCTGCTAGATGTGCAATTCATTGATGTTTTTTGGCTCTTCGAGTTTCAGTCAGTGTTCCCCAATTCTTGCCTTTCTTCTGTTTCCAGTACATGTTAAAAGAAGACGAAATGTTCAAAGACTTTGCTGCTTGCTCCCCTAGTGCCAGCATAACTGATGAGGATTCAAATGTGTGACAGGGTCGGCGCTGGACACTTCTGCTTTCTGATCGTCCTCAGAGTGCCACTGTTAGATGCGATGGAGACACCACGTCATGTAATTGAAGGTCGCTTTTGCTTCTGTTTGTTAGAAGTCATATTTTCCTGGGAGACAATAAGAAGACTTGCCAATTCTAAAGTTGCCATAAGATCCACACCAGTGGGGGAAATATGTATATTTTTTTCTCTTGTGTTGAAACTTGTGACATGTTTCAAGTATCATATTTAATATGACTCTGCTGCTGTAATGTTCCTTCACAGAGCTGTGCCATATCATATATCTGTATTTCTCTTACTCAGTGTTTTTTTAAAAAAGAAATATAGGTGCCGGTACGTCCCATGCCCCCTCTCCACCGCCACCCCCCCTCCCTTCCTCCTCGGCCACCACTTCCCAAGGCTGGAGCCAGAGCACCTTCTAGGAAGGTGCTTCCCAATTGTAAAAAGGTTGTGCCAAAGCACCTCTACTCTGGGGTGACCTTTTTATGTTCCTCAGGCACCTTCCTGGAAGGCACTTTGGCGATTGTAAGCATTGTGCCAAAGCACCTCCAGGAGCCCATGCCGGCAGCCTCTGGAGGAGGTGGTGGAGAACGAAGCGGCAAAGGTGTGTGTGGGGGGGGAGCAAGCGGATGGGGGGGCAAGCGGCGATGGCGAGGTGGTGGCAGGGGGAAAGAGGAGGCTGTGCAGCAGATGGGCACATGCCGCCTTAAAGAAAGCTCTGTTCATACTTTTCTTCAAGTAGTACAAGAAGAAAAGAAAACCATTCAACTAGAGACCTCTGGAATTGGCATCCATTGTATATATTTCAGCAGGGCAAAAAACTAATCCTGGAAATCCTGGTTTCCCGTTTGAACAAATTGCTCAAAAGTAAATAACTAGAGTATTCATTGGTGGCTAAACCAGTGCTCATATAATCCACAAAATCAGAATCATCTTGTCTTATTTTTATACAATTTTTATTAAAAGAAAAAAAATGTATTGAGTACATACAAATCAGAATTTTATATTGTAGTGTAAGTTGATTACTTTTTTTTTTTAAAGAGAGGAATTCCAGTTTGAAAACCAGCTGGTTACTGGAGAAGTCAGACTGATCTTATAAATGACTTGTGCCTCCCCACCCCCCAAGTGATGCCTGCATTCTTACATTAGGAATGAGTTATAAAAATCGAGATTTTTTTCATCATTAAGAAAAATCTCTGAGCTGTCCCTTTTCCAGCATTAAAATAGGATTTTAATAACATTTTAAAATTTTGAGACTGAGGAACAGCCTTTGGAAAGATCCATTTTCTCTCTCTCACCTGATGCAATGGAAGTGTTCTTTAAATTTATACCAAAAGGAGCATTAGTGAATTCACTTTATTTTACAGTATTGAATTTAGATATGGAATCTTGCCTTTTAAGTATATTTGACCATAATATAACATATTGACAGATATTTATATAGTACTTGGTTTTTTGTAAAGCACATCTTGTATTGACTTTTTAAAAACTTGTAAAATTCAGATTAGCCAGTCAAAAAATGGTTGCTGATGCTTTCAGCAGAATACACTGACTCTTGTGTTGTGTGTGTGTGAGTGTCTCTCTCTTTCCAGTTCACCATCACCCTGAAATAGTTACGACTAATTTAGTAACTGCATAAAATGATGATGTGGCAAACATTCGGACATCTACAATGTAAGCAATTCTTTTCAAATTTAGTCCTTCAAAAGTTTGAAAATAGTAATCCAGAGACCTTTGCAGGAGTTTTAAAGTTGGGTGTTTGGTGTGTGCTCAGCTATTATGAGCTGTTGTTGAAAGCTGTACAACAATATATAGCTGAATGTGCAGCTTGGCCTTGCCTGCTTCCTGACATGCTAGCTTTCTGCTTGCAAGAAATCTTTTTTAAAAAACAACCACCATGGGGGCCATTCAAGCAAGTGATTGTATCATAAAATAGAACCCTCTATCATGTAATTTATTTGCATGTATAGACTGCCCCTCAGTTTGATTTCATAAACCAGTGCTGATCCTTGGAAGTATGCACTTTTTCACACACATTTATTTACAGTTGTCAAATATTTTATCAGATTGTGGTATCTGTTTAATCCAAAGAGATTTGCCAATACAGTATATACAGGTGTGGACTGACTGTCCTTAATAACATGGACTCCACAAATTTGTTCATGGCCACCTTGGCGTCTGGGCTCTTTTGAATAAATGCAGATAGCATGCCTGGTAGAACAATTACTTTGTCATTAATTGTGAATAAATGTAGTTATGAATTAAGGAGATCACCTGCCAGCAGCCTCACCTTTGTATAAAAAACACTGCAAACCTTGTATAATGGCACACACGGGTCGCAATAAAATACAAGGGATAAAATTGTGACTAGAGAATCAAAGAAGGGCGAGTGCAAATGCACAAACATTAAGTGAATTAAACACTAACTTGCACATATGAGCAACATCAACTTCTCATTTCTTAACGCTGATGTAAATGGAAGTTGGATGAACATCATCATCATTTTGCTGGTTAGAAGAATATTCTTTTATTATTTCTACGGGATTGAGGGAGGGAAGAATAATATAAAACACTCATGATTCAGCCAAGCAGTTAGCATAAATGGGTGCTATAAATGATATTTTATTTGGATGCGTGTGTACAAAGTAGTCAGCATAAACATATGTATTGCCATGCTAGATAAATAAATACCTGTTGGGAGAAGTAAAAAAGATTCTGGAATATAATCTTTTCTTTGCAAAAGTTATATACAAGGTTTTCAATAATCCCTTTTTGCCCGTAACTGTAAAGATCAGCCTTTTGACGTTTTTATGCAGCACAAAGCTTCCTCAAGCTTTCTCTTGTCCAGACCCCCAAGAAGTTATGTGCAACTGACCCTTTCTGATAATTTCATTGACGGTGCAAATCAGCAAACATTCAGTGGAACGCTCACATTGAACACTAACTAGAGAAATATTTGCTAACAGAGACCTCTGTGCCTGTGAAAGTTGTGTAGATCTGGGCCAGGAAATCAATATGTGGGGTGCAGAAGCCCTCTTTGAAATCTTATATATTGCTTGGACAGGCGTCTCAATTTTAAAAAGCTTAGCTTGTGGAAGAGCAGTGGCAAATCACTTGTGGATGGTCCAGTGCTATCTTAACCCGTTCAGTGTATTTGTCCACTGGTGATCACTGGCTGGTGTTTATAACATGCTCTAGCAAGCTGCTTTGACTAGCTGGTGATGTCTCAGTTGCTTCCTTTTAAGCTTCCTCATTCATGGGTTTCTTTGAATAAAAAAAAGTCCAGTTTTCCACAGCATGGCTTGTTTGGCCCACATGGCAGGAGGGGTGCACTTCCACGATTATGTAAATGTAAACAAGGCCTGTGTGGCCATGGTGTATTGTGAGTTACACCACAGGAAAGGACGCTTACTGTGAGGAAATGACTGGAACATGGATGGGGAACAAGTGCACAAGTCCTGCCTCATGCATCACGTAGCTCTTGTGCTGATGTTGGTATTGATACTAACAGGAATAGGTATAGTGAAGCTAAGTAATGAATTTATCTGATGCAAGTACCTATTTAGATCACGGCTTTTGTTCATCCTGCCCCTGTACATGCCACCAAATCAGTTCTGAGGGTGACCCCCCCCAACCCTCTGGACCAGATCATGGGGGAGGGGAGAGCAGAGGGAGGGGAAATTCCTGTTGCACAAGTGGAAGTCTTTGCCTGTACAGGGCAAATTTGTTGGATACAACACTTAAATAGTCATTAACGCTTTTTACACCCTTAGGCTTCTTGTTGTTGTTAGGCTAAATATGTTTGTTCATTTTGTATCTTCCTTTTCGTATAAGTTTTTTAAAGTAGATGTGCACACACACAGACATGTAATAAGTTGGTGTGGTAAAGGAACAGTGGGGATTCAGCTGCATATTTTGTGTCATTTGTTATTGCTAGCATAAAATAAGCAACATCACAGGTGTGGATAGTTCAGCCATATTGGATTTATTGTATATACTGTGTTGCATAGCCAGGACATTGGTTTCTGATTCATCATCATTCTCAGAATTGCTATGGATTGAAGCAAAGGTCATGGAATTGTTTGTCTGAAACAGTAGAAATTGGCAGACGTCAGTGTAAAGGTAAAGGGACTCCTGACTGTTAGGTCCAGTTGCGGACGACTCTGGGGTTGTGGCGCTGATCTCACTTTATTGGCCGAGGGAGCCGGCGTACAGCTTCCGGGTCATGTGGCCAGCATGACTAAGCCACTTCTGGCAAACCAGAGCAGCGCACGGAAACGCCGTTTACCTTCCTGCCAGAGCAGTACCTATTTATCTACTTGCACTTTGAGGTGCTTTCGAACTGCTAGGTTGGCAGGAACAGGGACCAAGCAACGGGAGCTCACGCCGTCGTGGGGATTCGAACCGCCGACCTTCTGATCAGCAAGTCCTAGGCTCTGTGGTTTAGACCACAGCGCCACCCACGTCCCAGACGTCAGTGTAGTAGTCTTAACTCAGATGTTTCTTGCCACCCTAGTTTTGAAATCTTCCAAAAGGAAGTCCAACTGATTTCTAGGGGTTTACACCCAAGTAACTGTGTAAAATTGCAAGGAATAAAGCTTTAAATAACTTCTGGTGATCTTAAGCGTTCTGGTTTGAATAAAGCATTGTGTGTCTGACGGGCCAGCCCAATGAAATGGAACTACCCTCACAACAGAAAAGTGGATTGCTGCTTTGAAACATATTCTTGCACCCTCCCTAGTTTGGACTTTTAAACACTAGAGTAAATTTGCCACTGCCAAAGGGAATGGAAAATGCATAAAGCACAAAGAAAGTATTGGAACTTCAGGAGTGAAAATGACCTGGCCCATTCAACTGGTTTCTGTTAGCTGAGGTGGAGCAGGGGACACCCAGTTTTGTGCTGGCACTCAGGAAGCTGTGACTAATTTGCATGGCAAGGTTTTGTGTCTAGTGAGAGTTTTCTGCTGTAAAACAATGGGGAAATACCACTTATATGTTAGCCTGGAAAAATATACTACTTTGAGGGCATCTTGAATGAAAGCTCCACCCTTGACAAGAAGATGGGCCAAAAAGTATCACAGGAAACAAACCAAGAGAATAAGGCTGATGTCCTGGTTATATGAGATGTTTTTAGCCAAGAAGGGGTCTATGCGTCTCAAAAGCTAAAAGAGTATCTTGGCTTTGAAGATCCACAAAGCAAATCCCACCTAGCCACAGATACCCTAAATGAAATTTTTCTGGTAAACTTGTGTGTGCACTCTACTAACATCTTTCAATGATAATTAACAGAGCCTGCTTGTTAAGATGGAACAAAGTAGCCATGATGTATGTCTTAAATGAAGGGAGGGGCCTTGGTGTGGAGCTGATGTTGTTAGAAACTGTTGTTTAGTCGTGTCCGACTCTTTGTGACCCCCTGGACCAGAGCACGCCAGGCACTCCTGTCTTCCACTGCCTCCCACAGTTTGGTCAAACTCATGTTCGTAGCTTCGAGAACACTGTCCCACCATCTCGTCCTCTGTCATCCCCTTCTCTTTCCCAACATGAGGGTCTTTTCCAGGGAGTCTTCTCTTCTCCTGAGGTGGCCAAAGTATTGGAGCCTCAGCTTCAGGACCTGTCCTTCCAGTGATCACTCAGGGCTGATTTCCTTAAGAATGGATAGGTTTGACCATCTTGTGGGGCCCTAATTCCCCTTTTGCTCTGTGATGCCTCTTCCCCAGTTCAGCTCCAGATATAAAGGAGAGGTATCCATTTAATGATATGTCATCCCTGGTCCATTTCCTGTATCAGTAAGATGTGATACTGTGATAGAAAATCAGTGGAACAGGTGTTCCTGGTAAATGCAGCCCATCTGGCTACAGTCCAGGTTAGGGGGTAACTTTATGGTGGCCTGTTGGCTATCAACCCCTTTCGCTCACGAGGTAGTTGGGGGGCTGTTAATTCCACCAAGACCACTGGACAGTTCTTGGATATTCTTTGCATATGGCAAACCTCTGATAGCCTCTTTTTAAATACTTCCAAGTGTCTGATTTACCATCAGCGTGCAGGACTAATGAAATGGTTTAATCCCCTCATTCGTTTTCTTCATGGTTGACACTCGTGAAGCAAGAGGGTTTAAAAAAGCGCACCTCAAAACTACTTTTGTTTATGTTCCTTTTTTACATTACAAACCTTGTGTGATGTGTGTTTTATAACTGCTCTGTGGCTTCTTATATGCTTTTTTATTTGTATACAAGGAACTGGGACTGAGAAAATGATTATCTGCTCCCTGCAAATTTTGATTTCATCATCCTATTGCACGTAAGGCATGCTGCAACAGGCAAGACAGTTTCAATCCGGTTGTCAGGTTTCCTCTCTGGTTAAGCCAAATCATGGTGCAAGTCAACAGCTGCTCACAGTAATAGGCCAAATTAATATATAAATGGCAGCTGTTAAGCTGTACTGCTTACCTAGAAATATCAGATGACCAGGAAGAGAGCCATTTTTAGCTAGCCTGGGGCACACTGGCAAAACATTTCCTCTGCTCTAAAGGCTATAAAAAGGGGGAGGTGGGAGTAGGAAATGGCTCTTGCTTGACTCAGCTGATCCTGCCATTATCCCTGCAGGCAGATGGAGGAGTGAATGTAGGAGCTGTTAATACTGTGAATGGAATTTGTGTCCCCCTGTTGGGAACGTCTTAGTCAATGTACACATAGTCTAAAGGATATTGTAGCTATTTGCAAGATGGGGCAAAGACCACATGCAAGAGGCTGCCAGACCAGACATTTTCCAATTTATAAATACACCCAGTCCCCATTGCGTGGAAGAACATGTTTTTAAAGGTAGGGTTTTTGGTACCTCATCATATATCTATCAAAGGGAGGGTGTATGAATCAGAACCCCCTGGAACAGAAACAATGTGTGCAGATGGACTAACTGCTTATATGTGGACAGACTCCAGTAACTCAACCCCCCCCCCCATGATCTAGCTAGTAGTAATACAGAGGTAATCACATTGGTGTACTTTGGAGTAGTTAAGGATTAAGAAAATGTGCTTGAAAGAGCTTTAATTAATTGAAACAGAATAATTGCCTTCTGAGTAGCTCCATTTGGTCTCCAATGCCTGCTGTTAATTATACTGCAGAAAGGTCTGTTCATCTGACTTACTGTTTATTAGGTCAACCAAGGTCTGTGCAAGCTTTGAATTCTCTAGAGCAGGGGTGTCAAACTCAAATTCATCGGGGGCCGCATCAGCAGTTTGGTCACCCTCAAAGGGCCGGTTGTATCTGTAGGACTATGTGTCCACTCTTCATTATCATAAATTATTGTCACTGCATTCAATTATTACTGTTTTTTGTAATAATGTAAGTAATAACTAGCTCTGAAAGCAGAAACATAGTCAGAATAATGGCAAGTAGATATTCAAATGTACAATTATTGTACAATTTACTGAAAAATGATTTTTGGTAACAGACAGTAATTTTTTTTAAACATCCAAATATTGCCAAACACTGTTTATTACACATATGGCAAACACAAGGCATTAACTTTTTTTTAACTTTTCTGACTAGATGGTTTCTGAGCACAATTCAAAGTGTTGGTGCTGACATTTAAAGCCCTAAACGGCCCTGGTCCAGTATATCTGAAGGAGCGTCTCCACCCCCATCGTTCTACCTGGACACTGAGGTCCAGCTCCGAGGGCCTTCTGGTGGTTCCCTCACTGCGAGAAGCAAAGCTACAGGGAACCAGGCAGAGGGCCTTCTCAGTAGTGGCGCCTTCCCTGTGGAACACCCTCTCACCAGATGTCAAAGAGAAGAACAACTACCAGGCTTTTAGAAGACATCTGAAGGCAGCCCTGTTTAGGGAAGCTTTTAATGTTTGATGTATTTTAATATTCTTTTGGAAGCCGCCCAGAGTGGCTGGGGAAGCCCAGCCAGATGGGCGGGGTATAAATAAATTATTATTATTATTATTATTATTATTATTATTATTATTATTATTATTATTATTATTATTATTTATCCCGTGAGTCCTGTATCTAGCAGTATTTTGCTTTTGTCTTCCCAGTACCCACATGCATCACGCCAATTTTATTCCAGGCAGTAAGTACTGGTACCTTACTCAAGACTGGTTAACGTGCTGTAACTACCAAAGTCTGATTTCCAATACGTGCTTTCGCGTGTGTGGGTGGCATTTTAATCCACATTAGTGACTGACAAGGTGAAACTGGAGCAGGGTAGTGATTCCAAATCACCGCCACATTCAGAATAAAGGTTTGCCATCGACTGGTGTGTTTGTCTCATCAGTATTGTAACAATTCGATTCGGACCATTGGTCCATCTAGCCTGGCACTGCCAGGCACTGACTAGCAGCGGCTCTGCAAGGGTTAAGGCAAGAGTCTTTCCCAGGGTTGAGTACGGCTGACTAGCAACGGCTCTGCAAGGGTTAAGGCAAGAGTCTTTCCTGCGCTAAACAGCCTCTCCCCAGCGAGGGTTGCTCGCAGAGCACAAATGGTCACGCAGAGCACAAATGGTCACGTTCAGACCAATCCACAAACTCCTTACATTGCGTTAGCGGCTGATGTGGATCGGTAGCCTGCAAATAGTTTAAACTGCCACTTCTTGAACAATAGACCCTGCGACAGTAGTTTCCCCATCCCAATTTAATTACCCTTATGGGATTTTTATGATTACCAGGAGCTTTCCTCGCCTTGCAACTGCCTCTCTGCAAAAAGTGAGCACGTGCCTTGGGAGGAACGAGACTTCTTTAGAAATCAGAGCTCTGCAGAGCGAGCCGCTAAGCAGGCGTGAGCCGGACTCCCGTGAGCTTCGCCTTCTGCGCGCTAAAGTGAAGAGGCGGCACTGCAGCAGCCAAATAGGCAGTCCTCCTTTTCTCTGAATGTGCGGTGCTGCCGCCCCCGCCCCGGTCTTTCCCTCAATGAATACACACAAGCTTTCTCCTTAAAAAAAAAGCGAGAATAAAAAAAAAGCGCTGGCAGCCGGCAGCGGCTACACGGGCCGCATGAGGAGGTCTGCCGGGCCGGATTTGGCCCGCGGGCCTTGAGTCTGACACCCGTGATCTAGAGCTTTTCATTAGGGTGGTTCACATTGCAAGCAACCTTGGTCTCTCCTGCTGTTGCTGAATTAATCTCCCATCATTACAGAATTAATATGTTTGACTTCTTGACTTAGCTTGGTTGGTAGAGCATGGGACTCAATGCCTTGCCAGGGATTGGACTAGATGACCCCCATGGCCCCTTCCAACTCTTCTATTATTTTATCTTGCTGGATGCAGCGCCCAGGAGGAAACCCAGCCAGATGGGCGGGGTAGAAATAATAAATTATTATTATTGTTTTGTGTTCTCTTTTGTGAGCCATGTAAGAGAACATTTATTTCACCTTTGGTTTTTGTTTTTTTAAAGCATTTAGTCCAACATTAAGGTAAAACGACATCCATGAAATAAGTAAACGATAAGCAAAAAAAGTTTTATTTCTACCACGTCGCAGTTGGAAAATTTAATAGCTGAACAGGTAGGATGTGTCCTACAGAACAGTTTGTGTGAGGCGAGCCAGAGCTGTTCAACACCTCAAATAATACATTTATTAAAAAGTTAAGGTTCCTTTTGCCCACAGTGATATACAAAAATATTAAGCAAAAAGATAGTTACATGGACTTTGCTTATTTTCTGCCGCAAGAGTTGTTTCAGTCAAGGAATTTAGCACACACAGAAGTAAAACCATTCTAATGTTTTGTTCTATCTTCTTCAGCCTCTTGCTCTTCCACCAGCACTTTCCAGATCCTAAGTTGTGCACACCTGACTAGCATTCCATCAGGCTGCAACCCCTCCCACTCCCTTCTCAAAAGATTTCAGCAAATATATGTAGTGGCTTACTTTTGTTCCTCAAAACACTCCCAACAAGGGCAAGTATGGTACTGCCACACAGGAGTCCTGGAATTGATCAACTGAACCCACAGGATGCTTCAGGGCAAGATATAGAAAAGCCTTAGAATCAGCATACAGGACAGGACAGAAGCATGCTCAAGTAGACCCAGGAGCCTGCTCTCTCTAGGTGGAAGGAGAAACCGCAAACACTCATTACACAAGCACAGGGAGGGATGCTAGGCGGCAGTTCTAGTTTTAATGAGTCTGCCAAAAGTTGTTCATGCACAATCCGCCCCCCCCCCGAAATAACTAGAAGACACCCAAGAGGAGCTGCAGCTTGCAGAGTTTTCCCTTCATTTCAATGTGGCTTTTTATCCCAATGTCGCAGTGGGATAGTACCCCATGCAGATAAAAAAAAAGGACATCTGGAAGAGACTAGAACTTACTCATTCAGGAATGCGAGACCTCATCACACACACAGTGGAATTAATTTTGGGGGGAATCTGGCCACAGAATTTTAATTTATTTAACAACGCTATTTAGCAACTTATAAAAAGATCTATATAAAAAGATTAGTTAAAATGCACACGATACCTCTGCAGTTAATAGGTATTACGCATATCTCTCAGGAATCTGTAGAAGTCGTCTTCTGGCAGTTGTAAAGCTTAGTTTAAGAAGATATATACGACACACACTTAGAGCTTTAAGTAATTGTCCGATGTCCCACAGCATTCCAAAGGTGACCGACATCCCAAAAACAATTACAACTGAAATACCATTTTCAAAAAATCAGTGGGACTTATTTCCATGGAAATGTGTTTAGCACTGGGCTGTTTTACACACTTCACTACTAAAGAAGGTTGGAAGCATTTTAAGGAACACTTGTGTACAAAGCTTTGCTTGGGAATGATTAGCAAGAGAAACTCAAGGAAGACGTTGCTCTGTAGTGAGACAATAAATCAGCTGTGTGTTCTCAATATACAGAGGTTTCCAATGTATTTTCATTAACTAAGCAACACTCCCCCCGCCCCCAAACTGGCTAAACCACCAATCTTCAAATAAAGGCAATAATGAAATTTCAATTATTGATCAGTGTGTATTTAATACAGCTATGCTTAAACTGCTCGTTGTATAGCTTCGTGACAAGAAAACTCTTCCTTCACACAAGCGTGCTTGACAGTTGCATATCACGCACGCCTGCTGTATCAGTAAGAAACTCTTTGGTGACGCAAGAGGCCAGCTACATTTTGCCTATCTATTGTGAAAGAGTTAATCCAGTGGCCTTACAACAGATTTGTTAAGCATAGCGAAGCTAAAGATACCATATACAACACAGATATCCATTACAGAATTTTCAGCGTGTCACTAATAAGAAGACACCAAACTTGTATAGAGAGTTTGGCCGTCTCTCTGAACGCAGCTTCACACCTCTAGGCCCCAGGCACTTTTTCTGCCTTGTTCCCTGCACTTCCATCCATTGTTTCCCCCACTTACACATTCTGATTTTATCATGCTTCCATTCCCCTTTAGTACGCAAATCTCATCTCTTTGGAATACCCCAATTTATCCAGATTGGGAATGCAAGCATACTGAATCATTGGAGGGGGGCCGCACATCAGGATGAGAACGTCGTCTTGGGGCGGGGGCATGTGGTCCCTGATCATGTCTTCGTTCACAAATCCTTGGCTGTAATCCCAACCTAATTAGGAAAGACCACAATCAAAGTTATCTCTTAAAAATGAGACACTGTAGTATCTATAGACACCAAAGAAAATAAATGCATATATACATTTTGTATTCATGGATTTTTATTCTGCTGTCAAAAAAAAGAAGCAGCTTCAAGGTGATTAAAAATCAAATACTGTCTAATTCTTGTTGTTTTAGTGTAAGAACAAATACAATGCTTAAATGCCATTAAAAGCCTAAGAGGGCAAACCTTGTCTAGTCCCTAAAATGACGAATAAGGAATCAGGTGAGCACACACACGGAGGAAATCCTGTGCCCCAGCGAAGAGGCCCTTTCTGTAGTTACTACCAAGGGAGGGCATACCAGAGAAGGGCTTCTGAAGAAGATTTTAATTCCCAGTCAATGCGGAGAAAGTCCTATGCTGGTGCTGAAGAACAGAATGGCTGATTCACACACGACACTGAGTTAAGCCAAGGTTTAACTGAACTGTTGTCTGAACAGTTCACGAGTAAGCTCTCTCCTCACTAGTCCATATTTGTTCTTGTCTCAGTAAGCCATAGTTTGGGCTCACTGTATTTTGTGAACCAGGTGATCGTGAGCATGTATGAATGAGTCCAACGCTGCAGGCAGAAATTTCATTTTACCCAAAACCCATTTCTAATGAGCCTCTTCACATATTCAGGAGTCATTGTGCTAATGCACGAAGTTATTGTCAACTAACTTTAAAAAGGTTGTTAGTCACAAACATTGACTCATCTCTATTACATCATGAATTTCCAATCGTCTTCAAGTGGTGCAATGGGTCAGTGCATCTGGCTGTTAACCAGAAGGTTGGTGGTTCAAGTCCACCCAGGGATAGCTGTGGGCAGGATTCCTGCATTGCAGAGGCTTGACTAGATGACCCTCTGGGTCCCTTCCAGCTTACAATTCTGTGATTACAGTTGGAAGACATTTTCCACAGAAGTCTGTTTTTTCCTGGCATTTGTCGCAGCAAACTGGAGTTTTCTTGCATGCACTCAACACCGAGCCACCACCAATCCTAGCTCACTTAACAGGTGTACTTGTACAATACATAAATTTGCAAAGATACAAACATATTTTTAGATGGACAACTAAGATGATAATAACCATCATGGAATAAGGGACTTACTTTCAGGTGCTCTATCCAACGTGTACCACAGTTTAAAACGGTTTGAATGTTGAGCCTGCACTTCCTCAAGTTCTGGGCGTAGCAAGATGTCATTCTCAGTCTGCCCAAGAAAAAAAAGGAGCAACAGGTTTGTTGGTTTTTTGTAGCTCTGTGCTGTCCACTGTACAAACCTTTTTAAAAGACTAGGTAAAAGCCACTCCCAAACCAGTAAATGAAGAAGGAAGTTCAGTAACGGGCGTAAATTTGAAAGCTGTCATCTCACCGCACTTTTCCATGAGGCTATGGTTTGAGGTCTGACTGGACTCTTGGTAGCAAGGAATAACAAAACAGGTCTAGTTGTGATGCATGCCATCGACTTTGATATCATGGTTTGATAATGCCAGAAGTCGGAAGAAATTATATAGTGATGTTCAGCCCTGCCCATAACCCTCTACTTTCTCAAAGCACCATAAGGGACACTTCTTCAGGTTTCGTCTGTTAAGACTCTTGACACACCAGACACAAGGTGCTCATCAATGGTTCCTCTTCATCCTGGAGAAGAGTGACTAGTGGGGTGCCACAGGGTTCTGTCTTGGGCCCGTTCTTATTCAACATCTTTATCAACGACTTGGATGATGGATTCAAGGGCATCCTGATCAAATTTGCAGATGACACCAAACTGGGAGGGGTGGCTAACACCCCAGAGGACAGGATCACACTTCAAAACGACCTTGACAGATTAGAGAACTGGGCCAAAACAAACAAGATGAACTTTAACAGGGAGAAATGTAAAGTATTGCACTTGGGCAAAAAAAATGAGAGGCACAAATACAAGATGGGTGACACCTGGCTTGAGAGCAGTACATGTGAAAAGGATCTAGGAGTCTTGGTTGACCACAAACTTGACATGAGCCAACAGTGTGATGCGGCAGCTAAAAAAGCCAATGCAATTCTGGGCTGCATCAATAGGAGTATAGCATCTAGATCAAGGGAAGTAATAGTGCCACTGTATTCTGCTCTGGTCAGACCTCACCTGGAGTACTGTGTCCAGTTCTGGGCACCACAGTTCAAGAAGGACACTGACAAACTGGAACGTGTCCAGAGGAGGGCAACCAAAATGGTCAAAGGCCTGGAAACGATGCCTTATGAGGAACAGCTAAGGGAGCTGGGCATGTTTAGCCTGGAGAAGAGGAGGTTAAGGGGTGATATGATAGCCATGTTCAAATATATAAAAGGATGTCACACAGAGGAGGGAGAAAGGTTGTTTTCTGCTGCTCCAGAGAAGCGGACACGGAGCAATGGATCCAAACTACAAGAAAGAAGATTCCACCTAAACATTAGGAAGAACTTCCTGACAGTAAGAGCTGTTTGACAGTGGAATTTGCTGCCAAGGAGTGTGGTGGAGTCTCCTACTTTGGAGGTCTTTAAGCAGAGGCTTGACAACCATATGTCAGGAGTGCTCTGATGGTGTTCCCTGCTTGGCAGGGGGTTGGACTCCATTGCCCTTGTGGTCTCTTCCAACTCTATCATTCTATGATTCTAAGGCAGCTCCAGGCAGGCCTTGGTTTCTGCCTGGTGGGCTCCCTTCAGCTCGGTGCACTGTGACTTGGAGAGGCCTCCTCTAGCCAGCCAGAAGGAATTCAGGGAAGGCTAATGATGACAAGTCATTCTGAGGGGACAGGAACTCCTTACAGAAAAGCCGCATAAATATCACATGGCTTCTTCCCATCCCAGCGTCAGTATCTTTTGCAGCTAGGCACACATCAGTTGCTCATCAATATAATATAGATGTGCACATCTGTATATAGTACATGCATATTTTGTAGAGCTGGAAAAAGTGCAGAAAAAAGAGCAACCCAAATGATCAAGTGACTAGAGCAACTGCCTGATGAAAGGGAGCAATATTACCCATCCAAAGGAATTTGGCACAAAACAAAAGGCTATATTTAGGGTTACAAGGAAAGATTCATCTGCACCTGTTGTTGTTGGGAGAAGACACATATTTCTGGAGCTGTCTCTATCAAAAGAAAGCTATTCTTGGATGGGATTATCTCAAAGCAGATGCTTTGGGTAAATAATGGAGGGTAAATAATGCAGAAGGAATCTTGGAGGTACAGAAGCACGTTATTAAAAATCAATGAAGGTTACGTTACAGGATTTAAATTGGTAAATCACCCTGTGGAGAAAACTAAATTAGGGTAAGTTTATTGGGGATAGGTTGCAATTTAAGGGCACACTTACTTAGTGCTGGGGCTACTTTTAATTTGGTGTAAAAAAGATTTAAGATGGACTAACAACACATGTAGCTTGATATATCATCCCAATACAGACATCAAGCACAACTGAGTATGAAAACACCACAAATCACAACTAGATTCAGTCTCTTCACGTCAGCAAGGATACAAAAGATCTAAGGCAGGGGTAGAAAACCACTTTCAGTCCAAGGGCAACCCTGTCTTGTGGGCAGCCTTCTGTGGGCCATGACCACGCTGGGTGGGGTCTGAGTGAAGATTAGGTGGAGCAATGAGTGCAACTTTTACCTCTGCATGGTAGGCTGAGATTTCTGTGTACCTCTCTCCACTCAGGCAAGGCCTCCTTTCACAGTTCAAGAGCACATTCCATCCAGGCAAAAGCACTGAAGATGTGAAATGGTGCCACTAGCAAATGATGTGGCCTATGCAGAGAATGCAGCCGGGGCACAGTCCCAGGGCCAACAGAGAGGCCTGGAGGGGCACGTTTAGCACCTGGGCTTGAGGTTCTCCACCCTGGTCTAGAGCAGGCTTCCCCAACTTTGTGTTCCCAGATGTTGCTGCACTTCAACTACATCATCTCATCTACTGGCCAAGAGTTGTAAGGCCAACAAGGTCTGGAAACTCAAGGTTGATCTAGGACCTTTGGACCTCCAGATATTACTGAAGTACCGCTCCCGTTGTCACTGGTTGTGCTTACAGTTTGGCAATATCCTGAGGGCCAAAGATTCCCACTCCTGGCCCATGGCATGGTCTGAAGGAACATGACCTAGTTCTACTGCTGAAGCCAAGGAGGAGTCCAGAAACCTTCTGAGATGGAACACTGTGGGAACCCAGTGCAAGCTGTTCTGTGCAGTACAAAAAGGGGGGATATAAGGCTGCAAGTTTATGCACACTTATGTGGGAGTAAAGTCCTATGTAAATTATAGAATATATTCTTGAGTAAACGTGTAGGATTGCACTGAACATCAATGAATATGTCCCTTTAAAAAAACACCACCACCTTGCTTTTCTTAGCCTTGCCAAAATCCTGCCTTTCCTTCAGAGTAACATCCACAAAAAAATAAAAATAGGGACATCTATTTACCTGGTTAGCAAAGAGTAAATGGCAAATGGTGGGATCCTCTTCATCCTTCATGATAGCCCGAATGAGCTGCAACATGGGGGTAATTCCTTTAGAGAAAGGGGGGGGGGAGGAAAATCAGCCACAGCAGAGTCAAAGAAAGAAAGCCACATCTTAGAGAACACAAACAAACTCAATACACAAAAGATAGCAAACAATCTATTTTGTACCTGTTCCACCTGCTATCATCCCCACATATTTGACATGTTTAAGAACCGGTTCAGATTTCTTTTCAGGACGAATAGCAAATACGCCTGTGGAAACATCAAACAGTGGTTTTATGGCTAGAAGCAGAAGTTGATAAGAGCCACAATTTCCCCACCCTTAACTAGGAGACTGGAGGAAGAAAACCTTGTCCTAGAGATGTGCAACCTGTGGCCCTCCAATGCTGCTACACAGAAACTCCCATCAGCACCAGTGAGCACGGTCAATGGCCAGGGATGATGGGAGCGGGAGTCTAACAACATCTAGAGACCCCGTTGCCTCAGCAGAATAGGAAGAGACCCTCTGCTGCCCTCTATGAGAAAATAAACATAAGCTAGGGAAAATGCTATCTTGAGAGCTGCCAACCAGTTCATTACCTAATCCAGTGCTCCTCTGCAAGAAAAGGCAGGGTGATAGGAAGAGTGAAGGCAGCTGCTAGAATTCCCATTAGAATCCACAATTCTTGTGGTGCTTTACTTACTACTGAAATCCCTGCACCTTTCTACTAGAGGGGCTGCATGAAGGCACAGCGCTACCAGGGTTTAGCACTGAGAGAACGTGCTGTAGCAGGAGCTGGGCCCATGCGCTCTTTCCCCCTCCATGTGCAAGAATATGAAAGATGGCTCCTTGCGCGCCTCCTTCCGGCCACTCCGACTGACAAGCTGGTGCCAAACATATTGCTGCTTTCCTTGGGACCACATCAGCAAGGCCAAGAGGGAGGTCTTGTTGTCTGGACACTGCCCAGGCTTGCATCTCAGGGAGGTCACTTCAGGGCTGCTAATGCAACAGTTTGACTTTGCCCGCGGAGGCGCACTCCATTGTCTCCCGAGATAGACAGATGCCAACCACATCATGGCTTGTAATAATACTAGCCTTATTCTGAACCAGGAAACTGGTTGCATAGCTTCTGCTACGGCTGGCAAGTTCTTTTCTTGCAAGCAAGCAAGGGGAGGAGACACATTTGAGCTCAAGACACCACAGCACATGAGCACTAAATTGTGCTTCAGCTATCTGAAAGCGACCAGAGTTCCTCTGGTAATTCTGCTTTGATTTAGGAAGTAGATGTTCTTAATCCCTGTTCAGTAATGACTGAAGTATTGCTGTGTGCCATTATATGCACATTGGCCCCATTCAGAGTATCAAATGGGCTCCAATGTGCACAAAGAACTCCCTGCAGAGAGTTACAAGTCTGTAACAAACGGCACCTGCAGCACACTCCCCACACAACCCTATTCTGCACATCTTCCATCGTGTAGGAGACCCTCTCACTTTCTTTCCATCTGGCCAAATTATCCAGTTTACTCTGCTGCTAGCACAAAGTGTTTGGTTTTTCCTTTTCTTTTAAAAGCATGTTTATTGTTTTGCCGGCTTTCCTTAAGAAAGCAACTGGTGTCTTATTCCACTTAAGAGGAAGTTAGGAATAGGATAGAGCAGGGCCAGCCAACAAGATATTGCAAGACTCTTAGCTTTCATCTGTCTCAGCCAGCTTTGTCAATGGTCAGGGATAATGGGAGCTGGAGTTCCAACAACATCTGAAGTGCAACATGTGGGTAACCCATGGAATATAAGGAATGAGATGTTTCTTATGAGCCCATGCTATTTATAAAAACCAGTCTTGCCTTTCCCCTTGTAGACAAGCAGTCCACTGGGTCCACGAAACTCAATCGTGTCATTTATTTTTAGGTTTTCCAAGTACTGAGACATCTTCCCTCCATCAGGGAATTTTGGGTGAACTCCTTTGAAATATATCTATTTAAAAGAGAAAGAATAGAAAAACGATAGCTTTAAAACAAAAAAACAATAGTAGTGTATATATCAGATTAGTTTTAAGATTTTCTATGTGGGCAATGCAAGGATAAGAAACATGTCTCACTTCACACCCTTTGCAAATCTAGACTAATTATCAACAAAGTTTCACCACCACACTGCAAGCATATGGCTGTATAGGGGCCATCCATGAGGGTTTCAAATCAGACTGAATATTTCACGGAGTGTCACAAGATTTTTCAAATTTTGTTGCTTTATTGCCCTGAAGCGATCATTCTCAACAGCCATTACCTTCACAACAAGATCCACATAACCTTTGTCTTCATCGCTGGTGACTGGTGTGTAGGGCCTAATCACCAGGTTCCCATCAATTCTTGCAGAGAGGTAGATGTGCTGCCCTAGAGGTAAATGAGTAAGTTTTAAAAATACATCATATTTTGAAGAGACTAAAGAACATGCTTACATTTTCCTTGATATTGGCATCCCTTTAGCATACTTGGTACCACTCTACGCTCTCCCAGAATGCTATGTTAAGTTATGGCCGTTCTAGATCAAATCAGCAAAGCATCTGTGGAGCTTCATTTTTCTTAAAAAATGATCCACAACTAAAGATTTCCCAACTTACCCTCTCCACATTTTCAATTTAACATTTACAGTATAAAGCCAGCTCAAGAATTTATTGTACTTCTTTCCTACACATAGAATTCAGGCTGCAATCCTACACTTGCTTACCTGGGAGTTAAGTCCCACCGAACTCAATGGGTCTTACTTCTCAGTAGACATGTGCTACCAGAATGGCCCACATCTGCACTGAGCCCCAAGGGGGTCTCCTACCCAGGTGGGCACAAGGCACAAGAAGAACTAAACTATGGACCTTGAGACTATTCTCTGGCTCTTCCAACACTTTCCCAAGGTCCTCAGGAGTATCAACTAAACAGAATGTGACCTGTGGACCAACAATTGACTCTTCTTGTTTTATGGTATTCAGAATGGATAACTTTCCCCATGGTCATACTACACATCAATAACACAAAGTACTATCTATATGGCCATACCTATTTTCATGGTTAATCTGTGGGCAATATTAACAAGTTAGACTAACAAGTGGCTTTGTTGTGATACTTTTGCTTTCTGCAAGCTCAGATGTTAGAACTTGCTCCCAGGTGGTAAGAGAGGTGGATGAACAGTACAACTGTTCTCCTGGACAAATCATCCCAACACCAGAGAAGGAAAAGAAATTGTGTTGCAACCAGAGACAGAGGGGCTATAGTAAACCAACTCATCAAGTCCTTAAACTAGTTGTGTGAAGACAATGGAAGCCACAGTACCATTCTGCCTTTACCACCACTTGTGTCCCAAGAGCAAGATGGGGGCATCTTTCCGATTAGCTAAATGTATAAAAGACTCAATTTCTCCAGGAGAAAAACACTGATCCATAAAGAATCAGGAATGTTGAAAGCTACTCTTCTTGCACTTGTTGGCATTGCCTTCTGACTTTATCTCCTTCCATACTGAAACTAAAGCCATGAGCTCCCAGGAGATGTTCCATTCATGTACTGACCAGATCCAGATCTAGCTCAGTGATGCAGCAGTATTTCTGGGTGCTGTGACAATTTTAAAAGATCATACTTTCCCCCTGAGCTGTACTCCATCTGCCAATGGAGAAACGTAGCCACAGGCTTAGTACAGGAGTGGGTGGGCGGGCTGATCATAAGGCTCTTTCCTTTCAAAGCCCCACAATTCAACCAAATGTCACACACAAAACCCCCAGACAGACAGGTAGATAGATGCACTGCAAAAAGTGTTCATTTTCTTCAAATAAAAACATACCAACAGGAAGGCCTAGAATGTGTTCTGGGGATGGCAAGGCAAAACGGAATTTTCTTGTGTCATGACTGATCTCCTGAAAAAGGAACAGCAGGCAAGTCAGTTCTTTGAAGGGAGGCGCAAATGCTTGAGTATTATACATTCTTCTACCACATATATTTATAACCAAGATAGAGGTAAAGGAAAAGGATTCCTGGATGGTTAAGTCCAGTCAAACTTGTCAATGGGGTGTGGTGCTCATCTCACTTCAGGCCAAGGGATCTGGGTTGTCCACAGAAGTTTTCTGGGTCATGTGGCCAGCAGGACTAAACCGCTTCTGGCGCAACAGGACACCGTAATGGAAGCCAGAGCGCATGGAAACACCATTTATCTTCTCGCCACAGCAGTACCTATTTATCTACTTGCACTGGTGTGCTTTTGAACTGGTAGGTTGGCAGAAGCTGGGATAGAGCAACAGGAGCTCATCCCACTGTGTGGATTCGAACTGCTGACCTTCTGATCAGCAAGCCCAAGATGCTTGGTGGTTTAGATGACAGCGCCAAGCCATGTTTCAGAACTGCCTGTTCGCTTAGAAAATAAACATGCATGCTTATAAGGATAGTGGGAGACACACATTTCAGTTTTCCATGGATTGTTTGGGAATCCTGGTACATTTTGTTCTCTATCTTAACTTGGCAGGGGGAGAAGAGGGAAAATTGAGCTAAGGTGACTATTACCTCTTTGTCAATCAGTCGCAGAGCATATTTCACATCTGGATTCTCCAGGGTAATGGGAGGCAGAGGCTTAGAGAAAATTCTCATGATCAAGCTGATCACGAAATATACTGGAGAGAGCGCAACTCTTCCCAACTGCAACACAAAAAGGGAAAGGACAGTATCACTACCATGACTCTAAATATGAACAGCCCACTTCAGTAAACATTTATGAGCAAAATAAAAAATAAAATAGCAAGTAACATCACATTAGTAGCATAATATCACAAAGCAATACATAAGACATTAAATATATTATAATTTTCCTTTTAAAACAACAGTTCAAGTAATCCTTATTTTCTTGAGGGATGAAGTAAAATATAGCACCTCTGTACTGTGAAGGTAAGTGGCTTTTAGAGTCCTGTGCTTCACATCCAATACTCCACAAACCCTTGCAATAACCCCATGAGTTGTGCCAATATTTGGAACATGAAAAACGGAGGGTTATTTAAAGCCATGTAGTGAACTTGTGGCCAAGGGGATTTCCCAGCTCACACTCATAAACATTCTGGCAAATATTATGAAGCTAACAACACACACAAATGTAATTTGTTCTGCAAGTTTCCTACTTCTAACAGGTGCCTGTGTTTAGCTGGCCAAGAGCACATAGGAGATTTATGGCATTTTAAAATATTTGCTTTATTTACGAATACCTATCTCCCTACCTACCTACCTACCCACCTATATACATTGAGAGGGAGAGGGAATGGGAATGAAAATGCTAGCACAAATGGAAGCAAACAGGAGATCCACCACCGCACACCAAATCCCCAAGGTACAGTCTGCTAATTCATAGCTGTTTGATTCTTCCCAACCAGCAGCCCTTGTTTTTCACATACATCCACACCTGATCCCTCCCTGCGGCGCAATGTGTGTGCATGCTGCATATCTTCCCAACTGATATTTCACACACATAGATTTCCTAACTATTAGCCAACATTTATGGGCTATGAACCAGCAGCTTGCCTTAAAAAACAAATGGTGGATGTAATTATGCAGCCATGATGTAAATATGTCAAACACAGGTCTTGTTTGTGTTAACTAGGACTTTTGCTTTTCTGAGCCAGAATCAGAGCCAAGGGTCAAGAAATGATCAAAACTTCCTAAGCACAAACAAACATTATGGACTTGCACAATACAAAAGGATGCAATTAAAAATAACTTGGATGGATTTAATAAATAAATAAATAAATAAATAAATGAATGAATACAGCTCATACAGGATGAGAAGTGAAGCTGCGTGTGACTCGATCACAGTATCTAACTTACAGCAATGCACACAAGGAGGGCATCTGTGGGTATATGCTAAGTTGTATGAATATCAAGTGTAAGATATCTGTGCATCATGTAACAAGCTGCTCATTATTATCCATAATTCAGTAACCAGTTTTATAAGAAGGCCACTCTGAGGGAAAGATGCACAGTGGTCAAGACTGTATCTCCATCTGCTCAGGTGGACTGACACCATGTCCTGCCGCAATTGCTCATGGCTGGCCCAAGATATTTCAGCACCTGAGATGAACCACAGAATGGTTCCCACCTCCCCACCAGGGAAGAAGCGTGAGTGAAGATCTACATCAGGCACAAAGGGGAATAAAGATCCACATCAGGATCTGCTGCCCCTGTGGATTCTGCCACTTGAGATGGCTGCCCCACCTTGCCTCATGGGTGGGCTGACCCTGCCACTGCTCTCCTCTGAAGAAGTAATCTGAGGGCTAGCAGGCATTTCTCAGAAGATGAGATCTGGACTTGGAGCCTAGAGCAGCTGGACTGCTCCAACTTGTTTCCACTCTTCATTCCAAGGGAAGCTCTTTCTCAGATTTGGATGAGTGACTCTTGAACATTATACACGATGGCAACTTATCTAACTGCCTGGTTGACCTTAGTGGTTTATAATTCCTTATAAGATACTGCTGAGGGGCAGGAGAGATAATCTGTCATCATGAAACGAGAGAAAGGAAAGGAACTAGAGAATATCCCCACATACAACAGACAAACTTCATGGAATGATTTGTTTAAAGGTGCTGCAGATTTAGAAGCACACAGTCTATCTTACAGTACTGTAATTTAGTATTCCTTAAAAAAACCCCAAAACATTTCTAAACAACGACCCTGAAGTTCAGTATCTTGCAATATTTCATTCTCCCAGTTCATCTAATGGAAGATAATTTTCTTCTCTTTATCTGTCCTGGTGTGGGACCAATACGGTTTCAAGTGGCCCAATTTATTTTATATAAGATTATTTTAACTGTGGGTGCAGCGTTGAAGACAGGACCTTGGAATCACCACATTTAAAGCCCTGTTCTCGTCAGCCAGATCCTATCCAGACATGCTTGAAGTTATTCTCCCATGACTCCCTCAATCACCTTCCCCCAAAAGGAGGTATCTGCAACTGGGTAATAGCTGTTAAAATCTACTAAGTCCAGAGCCGTTCCCCCTGCCCCTGAGTGGCTACCTTTATGGAGGCAGCAACTACCCCTTATGCAATGAAGCGCTCACCACCCCCTGGACTGCTCAACCCTCCTCTCTTCGCCAGGCTAGATTTCACTAGCTCTGCTGGGCACGGATGTAGAGAGGATGTAGTCAGACTCCTAGTCTGCAAGTACTGTACTGTAGAGGGTTGGACTGCATGGCCCTTGGGGTCCCTTCCAACTCTACCATTCTGTTATTCTACCCTGTACACATCAGGGCACATAAGCTGAAATTAATTCCACCAAGTCAGACATATATTTCATCCAGAGCACCATTTGATGGTGCTGAAGCAATAAAAAAATATCAATTTGCTCTAGCCGCAATATCAGATATTCCCAGGGCTAGCACTAACGTTAATTAATCACTAATACAGGAGGTTCTTAAGGAGAACATAAAAACACTCTTATTCCGAATGCCCCATTGAAAAAGACAAGTTGAGAGCTCTCTGTCAATATTCTGACCACAGTCTTGTTGACATGGTGCGTTTGCGCATAATACTAGTGAACCACTCTATGTTTGTGACCCATTAGAGCCTGTCTCTCCCAGAAAACCAGATACAATTTAAATTTTATTACTTTTGTTCTAATCCTTTCCTGCAGGGAGTTTAGGCAACAGACATGGCATCCAATTTTGGGTCTCCAATCCAGTAGTCCCTGGTCCAAGTAACATTCTATGCTATACTGCCAGAAACTATTACCACTCCACCCCCAACATATTATCATAGTCTCAGAGGCTGGGTCAACCACTTCTCAGGCTAGTGGAGTTGGCACTGCTTTTCTATGCTCTTCCAATCTTACCTTCTCCAGGCTGCCCAACTAGAGCCAACGATACAGCGTCTTCAGCTGTCTTTACCATCTAATCTAGGAGTCTTGGTTGACCCAAACTTGACATGAGCCAACAGTGTGACGCGGCAGCTAAAAAAGCCAATGCAATTCTGGGCCTCATCAATAGGAGTATAGCATCTAGATCAAGGGAAGTAATAGTGCCACTGTATTCTGCTCTGGTCAGACCTCACCTGGAGTACTGTGTCCAGTTCTGGGCACCACAGTTCAAGAAGGACACTGACAAACTGGAACGTGTCCAGAGGAGGGCAACCAAAATGGTCAAAGGCCTGGAAACGATGCCTTATGAGGAACAGCTAAGGGAGCTAGGCATGTTTAGCCTGGAGAAGAGGAGGTTAAGGGGTGATATGATAGCCATGTTCAAATATATAAAAGGATGTCATATAGAGGAGGGAGAAAGGTTGTTTTCTGCTGCTCCAGAGAAGCGGACACGGAGCAATGGATCCAAACTACAAGAAAGAAGATTCCACCTAAACATTCGGAAGAACTTCCTGCCAGTAAGAGCTGTTCGACAGTGGAATTTGCTGCCAAGGAGTGTGGTGGAGTCTCCTGCTTTGGAGGTCTTTAAGCAGAGGCTTGACAACCATATGTCAGGAGTGCTCTGATGGTGTTTCCTGCTTGGCAGGGGGTTGGACTCGATGGCCCTTGTGGTCTCTTCCAACTCTATGATTCAAATTTTAAGCCAGAGGAACCATTTTGTTTTGTCAACTTTGAATGGCCAATGACTTTTTTATCCATTCTTGCTGGTTTATCCTCTTGTTGAGAGGCTCTCAAACATAAGGCAGGGAAAGCAGCCATTGCCACTGGATTAGCACTGCAGCCTGCGTGACAACCAAGGCATGGTTAACATCTTAAGATCCTACTGGAACATCTAAGAGTACAACAAACTGTTGCATGAGCTGCATGGCTGCTACAAATGGCAGCAATTCTAAATATGTTTCTCCCCAAGCCCCTTCATTGTGTCTAGCAAGTAAAATGTGTGATATGGTATCATGGCACTTCCAAGTTATTCCAAGTTAACAACATAACTTACAACACATAAACCTGTTGCTTAAAAACCACCCTGGGATTCTTGAGTCGATGCTGGATGACCAATACTTCAAACAAACATAAATAAAATACAATTGTGTAAATTTCAAGCACTGCTACTATATTATCTGTTTTATGAATGAAGAGGGCATGTGTGTTTTGCTACATGGAATCAGTTTGTTTAAGAGCCTCATGAGATTCAGTTAAAAGAATAAGCAGCACATTCCCACCAGCTGAAGTTTCCAGATTAGTAGTTCTTCCTGACCAAGAACCAGTGAAGGAAGCCAAAAAACACACACAATATTTGCATCAGTTTCCTGGAAGACGTTCAACATCTCAAACATCAGAATATTATTGTCAAGGAAGAAAAAGCGATATGGCTTCTCTCCCTTCATTTGGAATTTAGTCTTCTTAAGAAACAAACGCAGAGCAGTTAGCATTCTGTTCTCAAAGCCTTTAACCAGGACCTTGGTCAGCTATGGATTACTGGCAGCATGCAGCACATTCAGATTTAGCCCTCTGAGGAATTCAGTTAGACTGGCCAGAGGGAAAATGGTGGGAAGAAGACGCCAACAATGCCTGCTACGAAAACAGCAAGTTCCTCCTGTCAAGCCAACTGCAACAGACCATGTCTTGCAAATGTCTCAAACTGATGCAACCCTCCCAAGCCACTTCTGCAATGGAACCCTTTCTCCTACAAACATGTGGCTAATATCTAGCATGCATAACTGATATATTCTATATCTTTTTCTTTCCTTCTATACATCCAGCTGATTACAAAAAGGACACACTTATTTTCAGTGTAATGTAGTCCTCATACAGAGCCATCAATACACAAGGGGACATCAAAGGTGAACAGGGAGCTCAGGCGGATTTGAGGAAGCAAAGGTTACCGACAGGGATACATAAAGATATGAGAGAAAGTCAAAGCAGTCACCAAGAAACAAGAGGAATGTCTCAGGAAAACCCCAAGGTTTGCAGAAGTACAAGCAAAATGCTAACTAAAGATCAAAACTAATGGGGCAAAAAAGAAAAAGAAAAATAATAATTTATTATTTATACCCCGCACATCCAGCTGGGTTTCCCAACACATAGCAATGGAGGCTATGCATGCTCAGCTGCCCCGGAGCACAGTCCTTTGGAAAACGCTGGAGCGAGGGGGTAAGGAACTGGCTGGCTGGAAGTAGCCAGAGAACAGTGGGACATAGTCACAAAACCAGGAGGCTTTAAAATGCTGCTGTTCAGCTGCTGGACATGCCAGAGAGGCTAGCCAAGGTAGACAGCAAAAACCACAGTGGGGGTTAAGAAAAGAGACTGGAAGGAGCAGTGATCTCCACTCTCTTGCCCTGTTCTCAGCTGCCTTTCTCTTTCACTTTCTCCCACTACTGACTACTTAATGAACAGAGAAAAGGGAAGTAGAAAAATGGAGTGAAGCAGGGCAGAGGAAGAGACACACAACTACAAGGAAGGCAGAAACAACCATCTCGCTGCCTTGAATAAGTCACTTCCTGAATCATGCTGAAATGCTATTTTAAAGGTAGCTAGGAACGAAAGTGAGAGCTGCTGGTAAGAATCAACAGAAAAATGCAAGAGTAGTTGTGACTTGGAAGGGAGAGGAAGCAGAAAGTTACAAGGAGAGGAGGAGGAGAAATCTGGAAGCCAGGAGTAGGGAGGGAAAGGAAAGGGAAGATGAACAACAGAGGTGATGGGAAGGGAAGGGGACCAGGTGGGGGTCTGTAGTTTTCTTGAGGAACCCAGAACCGTAGCCCATCAAGAAGACACACTTCCCTTTCATGAAGGTGCCACTCCTCCAACACATATATATTGCAACTTTGGTGTCTCACTCATTTTATACAATTGTGTGACCTAGTTTAGCTTTTTAAAACAAACTGAATAGGAATTTATCTGTATCAGCTGTGAAGTTCAGCAAGCTTCTCTGAACCACTCAAGAGCCCAGAGAGTTAGAATCTAAGCTCTAGGCTGGTGGCCTTCAGGGTAGCATAAGGAGCAAGGCAGGCAAAAAGAATTGCCATCCCGCCTCTGACACCCCGTCCTAAGCTACGGGCCCCTTCCTGCTCACCTGCCAAGTTCGGTGGGCCCTTTGGGGGCTGCCTGGAGCCTAAGCCCCCAACATGCAGGATGGAAAACTTTGAACCGCATACATGGGAAGCTACAGTGCTCCCTCTGAACTCTGTATTACAGGCTTCCTCAACCTTGGCCCTACAGATGTTTTGAGACTATCATTCCCATCATCCCTGACCACTGGTCCTGCTAGCTAGGGATCATGGGAGTTGTAGGCCCAAAACATCTGAAGGGCCAAGGTTGAGGAAGCCTGCTATATTATATCCACTGCAAGTAGGCTACACAAGGATTTATAACTCTCATGAAAACGCTGTTGTCTCACAATATATATTGGAAAGTTAAACAATACAGAAGTACCCAATTAAATTTCTCCAGACACCACCCATCTCTTCAACCAAGTTTTAAGTGGTGGTGTTAAGTTCTGATTTGTAGAACTTCAAAAGACACAGAAAATGTTTATGAGAGATGTAAATAATGATAACTCAAGTTTCTAGCATAGAGAGACCCAGGCGGAATCAAAACAAAGAGAATTACTGTACTTATATATAAGTGCCCATTTGTTCTATGGAACGTTCAGTCTTAATTTTAATATTAATATTTGAGGACAAATATTAAATGGTGATGGCTGAGGAGCTACAGCAGTTTATTTCTCAGAAAATAATTTGCTTGTGGTGTGTTACTGTACAGGCAAAGCAATGTGGCAGCCTTTGGGTGTTGCTGGACCTGACACCTGACCATTGGCCAAGCTGGCTGGAACTGATGGGGGCTGAGTCCACAACATCTGGAGGGCGCCACGTTGATCACCTATCAAGTACCTATACTGAAGATCTGGTAAATGTTTAATTTCAGTTAATTAAAGGAATACATAAGTAATCCTATGCTCCCTGGGAGGGTGGGCTGAGAGTCTGTAGGATGCTGTGGATCTCCCATTCTATAGGCTGTGGCCTCCCCATTATGCCAGCAGAAACCTTCATGACCAGCACTGTGTTGATGCTCCCCAAAACAGGGTGTTCCAGAACAACCCCGTCAAAGGTCACCAAAAAATATCTGCCCTGGAGCTGATGCACAAACAACCCCTGAGATCAGTTATTAAACCCCATTACTGTGAACTGTGATGGTAACTTTTCCTTCTCTGAATTGTGAAGATTAATTCTCTGCCTTCTGACTGAATAATCCTCAATATGATTTACAAGTTGCAATAATACAAAACAGTATGGGAGCATGCAGTTCTCTGGGCAATGGATGGAGCCAGGCCCCTCTTGGGGAGCAGGAACCTCAGAGATCTGCAGGTGGATGAAGAGAGTGTGGCTGGTCTTCCTTCCCAAAGCCACCATTTGTGCCATTCCTGTATACTGCTTCTTCAGGAGGTAAGAGATAAAATACCTCTGATCTTGGTCCAACTTGCTCCATAGCCTGACTCTGCATTTCATCGAGGTCTGTCCTAATCCTGCTGCGCAAGGCCTACCAGGGGTTGCACCTGCAAAACATGTGCTCCACCACTTTTCTCCAAGGACTGCAGTGCTTTTGTAAGCAAGACAGTTAGCCTTCTGTTATGCTCACTTTCCAAAGGCACCAATTATGTGTTAAAAAAATCCACTGAATGTAAATAAGATAATGGCTAAAGTAAGAGCTATTAAAAACCATCAAGATGTGCAGCCCTACATTATGCATATTTACTTAAGAGTAAGTGCTACTACATCACTACTGACGCAATGTAGATTTACTTGGGAGTAAAACACAACTTGCCAAGAGTTATTAAACATGTACTGAATTGGGCTATTGATCTTAAACAAAATTTTCTTTAGATGAAGTTGCTGGGGGTACATAATGTTCTCTTAACTGCCTCTCACCAAAATGTAATAACGCAAAATATACTGTCAGCATTATGATGTCTATATATACACATCAAAGTACATTAGGCACACCCCCTTTTTTAAAAAAAGATTCAAAGCTCTATAAATAACTTTAAAAACCATCCATTGCTGATGGCTAGCAACAGAGAGAAGGCAAAAAGCCTTTTCTATTCCAGTGTGGTGATCGCCAGGAAAGTCTGGAGTGTTTTTCCTATGAGTTGTCAAAGCACGATGAGTCACAAACCCCGCCCTGCAAGCTTCGGAGCAGCTGATAGAACAGGCCTCTCTCTGCATACCAGTCCGCTCTCGATCTCGATCTCCCCCCCCAACTATTTTTTCTCTTTCTTAATGCACTCACGAGGTGCGCGCGCGGGGGATCTCTCCCTCCTTCCGCCCCCTCCCCTTGCAAACGCGCAGCAACCTCCAAGCAGCGCCTTCTGACCATCTTAGAAACGTGCAGGGAAGGAAGATGCTGCTGCCCTCCGGCTTCTTCTCCGTGCAAGGCGCCCAGGCGAGCCCCTTGCAAAACGCGCGCTGAGCGTCCGCAGCGGGAACCTGCAGCGCCGGGCGCAGCGGGGCAGGAAGAGGCGCCCGCGCCCCCCCGGGCTGCCATTTGCAGAGGGCGCCCCCTGCCTCGGCCGGTGCCCGGGGAGCAGCGCTTTGCAAGGCGCGGGAGAAAGACCCCCGGAGGGTACTTACGGTGCTCAGATAGGCCCCCATGGCTTCCTCCGGGTCCCGCCGCCTCAGCCACGAGATGCAACGCAGCGGGCAAAGAGCGCAGCCCAGAAACCTCTCGCCCGCCCGCCCCCGCGCGCGCGCACCTCCTTCGCGCGCCCATTTGCCTCCGAGGCCCGTCCATCACAAGGATGTCGCAGCCTGACTCGCTGGGAAGAAGCGGCGGGCGGGGCTTGGATACCGACTGCGCCTTGATTTGTGGAGGAGCCAGAAGGGAGCTCTTTACGCATGGAAAGAAGGGAGGGAGGGAGGGAGGGCGTGCC